>NC_091286.1:670645104-671278286 GCF_032444005.1 Ranitomeya imitator | reverse complement strand
GTCTAGTTTCCAAAATGGTGTCACTTGTGGGAGGTTTCTACTGTTTAGGTACATTAGGGGCTCTGCAAATGCAATGTGACACCTGCAGACCATTCCATCTAAGTCCTCATTCCAAATGGAGCTCCTTCCCTTCCGAGCCCTCCCATGCGCCCAAACAGTGGTTCCCCCCCACATATGGGGTATCAGCGCACTCAGGACAAATTGGACAACAAATTGTGGGGTCGAATTTCTCCTGTTACCCTCGGGAAAATACAAAACTGGGGGCTAAAAAATAATTTTTGTGGGAAAAAATTTTTGTTTTATTTTTACGGCTCTCCATTATAAACTTCTGTGAAGCCCTTGGTGGGTCAAAGCGCTCAGCACACATCTAGATAAGTTCCTAAGGGGGTCTACTTTCCAAAATGGTGTCACTTGGGGGGGGTTTCTACTGTTTAGGTACATTAGGGGCTCTGTAAACGCAATGTGACACCTGCAGACCATTCCATCTAAGTCTGCATTCAAATGGCACTCCTTCCCTTCTGAGCCCTCCCATGTGCCCAAACAGTGGTTCCCCCCACATATGGTGTATCATCGCACTCAGGACAAATTGGGCAACAAATTTTGGGGTCCAATTTCTCCTGTTACCCTCAGGAAAATACAAAACTGGGGGCTAAAAAAAATAATTTTTGTGGGAAAAAAATTTTGTTTTATTTTTATGGCTCTGCATTATAAACTTCTGTGAAGCACTTGGTGGGTCAAAGTGCTCACCACACCTCTAGATAAGTTCCTTAGGGGGTCTACTTTCCAAAATGGTGTCATTTGTGGGGGGTTTCAATGTTTAGGCACATCAGTGGCTCTTCAAACGCAACATGGCGTCCCATCTCAATTCCTGTCAATTTTGCTTTGAAAAGTCAAACGGCGCTCTTTCCCTTCCGAGCTCTCCCATCCACCCAAACAGTGGTTTACCCCCACATATGGGGTATCAGCGTACTCAGGACAAATTGTACAACAACTTTTGGGGTCCAATTTCTTCTCTTACCCTTGGGAAAATAAAAAATTGGGGGCAAAAAGATAATTTTTGTGAAAAAATATGATTTTTTATTTTTACGGTTCTACATTATAAACTTCTGTGAAGCACTTGTTGGGTCAAAGTGCTCACCACACCTCTAGATAAGTTCCTTAGGGGGTCTACTTTCCAAAATGGTGTCACTTGTGGGGGGTTTCAATGTTTAGCCACATCAGGGGCTCTCCAAACGAAACATGGCGTCCCATCTCAATTCCAGTCAATTTTGCATTGAAAAGTCAAATGGCACTCCTTCGCTTCCGAGCTCTGCCATGCGCCCAAACAGTGGTTTACCCCCACATGTGGGGTATTGGCATACTCAGGACAAATTGTACAACAATGTTTGGGGTCCATTTTCTCCTGTTACCCTTGGTAAAATAAAACAAATTGGAGCTGAATTAAATTTTTTGTGAAAAAAAGTTAAATGTTCATTTTTATTTAAACATTCAAAAAATTCCTGTGAAGCACCAGAAGGGTTAATAAACTTCTTGAATATGGTTTTGAGCACCTTGAGGGGTGTAGTTTTTAGAATGGTGTCACACTTGGGTATTTTCTATCATATAGACCCCTCAAAATGACTTCAAATGAGATGTGGTCCCTAAAATAAAATGGTGTTGTAGAAATGAGAAATTGCTGGTCAAATTTTAACCCTTATAACTCCCTAACAAAAAAAAATTTTGGTTCCAAAATTGTGCTGATGTAAAGTAGACATGTGGGAAATGTTACTTATTAAGTATTTTGTGTGACATATCTCTGTGATTTAATTGCATAAAAATTCAAAGTTGGAAAATTGCGAAATTTTCATAATTTTCGCCAAATTTCCGTTTTTTTCACAAATAAACGCAGGTACTATCAAATAATTTTTACCATTGTCATGAAGTACAATGTGTCACGAGAAAACAATGTCAGAATCACCAGGATCCATTGAAGCGTTCCAGAGTTATAACCTCATAAAGGGACAGTGGTCAGAATTGTAAAAATTGGCCCGGTCATTAACGTGCAAACCACCCTTGGGGGTAAAGGGGTTAAGCATAGCTTTCAATTGCGCAGCATCCAGCTTTATTACGGCATAATTCAGTTGGTCCAGTATTTCATCTTGAACATTTACTGGAGTTGGCAATCCGTAGTCAGCACATGACTTTTTATTGCTTAAGAGGACTTCATTAATATCATAAAGAGCCAGTTGCTCAGTAATTTCTGGAGTATACCGCCTGGTGTAATCCTCCATAAATTCGGTTTTATATTTTTGCCATAATGCCAATGGTTTAGCTGGTTCCTCATATGCACAAATTATAGCAAATAATTAGCGAAGTTGGTAGGGCATTTGGAAAGCGATTTCATCCATTATACTGTCTTCCCATTGGGAATCAACTTCCAAAAGATGAAGATCAATACACACATTTTTATACATGTCATGTACAACTCCATTGACAGTCCTTAAGTCAGCATAACACTTTGCTTCTCTTACATGAAGTAAAAAGAGTCTTAGGTAATACAGCTCACCATCTGTTAAAGAGACTGTATACATTCGGGCAATTGTTTTCCCAAACTGAGCCCGTTGTTTTTTCCATGCTTCTAAGGCTAGTTTCACATTTGCATTTGTGTCTGCAGCGTTTCTACCGCATATATCCGCATGCGTTGTGTATTCCTATATTTAACATTATAAACGCATGCGTTTTTAATTGCTCGCGTTTTGCCGCGTTTGCCGACGCATGCGTCGTTTCATCGCTTGCAGCTTGGCGCAGAAATGCAACATGTAGTAATTTTTAGAGGCATCAATTTGCCGCCTGGAAATGCATGCGGTCATTTGCGCAAGGATTGCATCAATAAAACGCATTGCTGTCTATATACATTTAGGGCCAGAAATATTTGGACAGTGACACAAGTTTTGTTATTTTAGCTGTTTACAAAAACATGTTCAGAAATAAAATTATATATGTAATATGGGCTGAAAGTGCACACTCCCAGCTGCAATATGATAGTTTCCACATCCAAATCGGAGAAAGGGTTTAGGAATCATAGCTCTGTAATGCATAGCGTCCTCTTTTTCAAGGGACCAAAAGTAATTGGACAATGGACTCTAAGGGCTGCAATTAACTCTGAAGGCGTCTCCCTCGTTAACCTGTAATCAATGAAGTAGTTAAAAGATCAGGGGTGGATTCCAGGTGTGTGGTTTTGCATTTGGAAGCTGTTGCTGTGAGCAGACAACATGCGGTCAAAGGAACTCTCAAATTGAGGTGAAGCAGAACATCCTGAGGCTGAAAAAAAGAATAAATCCATCAGAGAGATAGCAGACATGCTTGGAGTAGCAAAATCAACAGTTGGGTACATTCTGAGAAAAAAGGAATTGACTGGTGAGCTTGGGAACTCAAAAAGGCCTGGGCGTCCACGGATGACAACAGTGGTGGATGATCGCCGCATACTTAATTTGGTGAAGAAGAACCCGTTCACAACATCAACTGAAGTCCAGAACGCTCTCAGTGAAGTAAGTGTATCTGTCTCTAAGTCAACAGTAAAGAGAAAACTCCATGACAGTAAATACAAAGGGTTCACATCTAGATGCAAACCATTCATCAATACCAAAAATAGACAGGCCAGAGTTAAATTTGCAGAAAAACACCTCAAGAAGCCAGCTCAGTTCTGGAAAAGTATTCTATGGACAGATGAGACAAAGATCAACCTGTACCAGAATGATGGGAAGAAAAAAGTTTGGAGAAGAAAGGGAACGGCACATGATCCAAGGCACACCACATCCTCTGTAAAACATGGTGGAGGCAACGTGATGGCATGGGCATGCATGGCTTTCAATGGCACTGGGTCACTTGTGTTTATTGATGACATAAGAGCAGACAAGAGTAGCCGGATGAATTCTGAAGTGTACCGGGACATACTTTCAGCCCAGATTCAGCCAAATGCTGCAAAGTTGATTGGACGGCGCTTCATAGTACAGATGGACAATGACCCCAAGCATACAGCCAAAGCTACCCAGTAGTTCATGAGTGCCAAAAAGTGGAACATTCTGCAATGGCCAAGTCAATCTCCAGATCTAAACCCAATTGAGCATGCATTTCACTTGCTCAAATCCAGACTTAAGACGGAAAGACCCACAAACAAGCAAGACCTGAAGGCTGCGGCTGTAAAGGCCTGGCAAAGCATTAATAAGGAAACCCAGCGTTTGATGATGTCCATGGGTTCCAGACTTAAGGCAGTGATTGCCTCCAAAGGATTTGCAACAAAATATTGAAAATAAAAAGATTTTGTTTGGGTTATGTTTATTTGTCCAATTACTTTTGACCTCCTAAAATGTGGAGTGTTTGTAAAGAAATGTGTACAATTCCTACATTTTCTATCAGATATTTTTGTTCAACCCTTCCAATTAAACGTTACAATCTGCACATGAATTCTGTTGTAGAGGTTTCATTTCAAATCCAATGTGGTGGCATGCAGAGCCCAACTCGCGAAAATTGTGTCACTGTCCAAATATTTCTGGCCCTAACTGTAAGCGCATGCGTTCACAACCACATGCGTTTGGTTGCGTTTGTGAACGCATGCGTTTCACAAGAGAAAAACATGTCTAGACACTGATAAGCCACCCCCCACACACAAGGAGATAAAGGGTGGGAGTGGACAGTTGCAGGTCACTTCTCGGCAGACAGACAGACAACAGCACCTTGGAGCAAACAAGCCTCTGAACAATGTGAGTATATCCTAGTCTATGCCTTTATTTTCTATTTTCTTTCACTACATGTCCTAATTTCTTGCATTTCTTTCTTTCTACATGCATCAGAATGTCTTCTTCTGCTTCATCTCATGAGGAGTTTCTTCCTGGGCCATCAGAAGTCGAGCATGTCAGTGAGGTGAGTACTTGCCTCGTCAGATTGGTAAGTATTCACTGTCACATCTACACATGTGACAATATGAATTTTTATTTTTTTTAGAGCTCTTCTTCTACTGCAGCCGAGACAGGAGCAGCGGAGTCAAGGTCGGGTGGAAAGACGGCAGCGGGTACGTATACAAGGCTGACTGTTTTATGTATCCTCAGTGTAATATTCTTGAATCTTCCTTTCTTTCCATTCATATTTCTTTACTTTTTCTTCTGGAATCCTTTTGTATGTTGACTTTCCTATTCATGCCATTTCTCAGCATCTTTTTTCTTTCTTTTCCTTATGCTAATTGACCAAACTTTAATGTCTTTATTTCATTTTTAGGTTTCACAACGGGTGGACGATCTTATTGAGAATGACCTCCTCATCTCCCTGGTCCAGAAGCAAGTCCCGTTGTGGGACACTAGGGATCCACTACACTCAAATAACGTGACGATCCGGCACTTATGGAATGAGGTGGCCAAAGAGGTGTGGAATGGCTGGATCAACACCCAGACTCGAGTCCGAAATGCATTTGGTAAATATTGCACTGCAGTGTGAAGCAGCAGAGACCTTGGACTCTCAGGAGTTTCTGTCATCACTAGTGTTGAGCATTCCGATACCGCAAGTATCGGGTATCGGCCGATATTTGCGGTATCGGAATTCCGATACTGAATTCCGATACTTCCCGCGTATCGGATACCGGAATCGGAAGTTCCCAGAATTCAAATTGAACGCAGCAGCCAATGAGGAATGAATGAAAGTGTGGGCACATCCTGTTTAGTATGGTGGGCATGTAAGTACTGGCAAGGCTTGGATTGGCTGCTGAAATGATGTCACTCTGCACTATAAAAAAGCGCTGCCGCCATTTTGCGCTCACTCTGCTGTGATTTCAGTTAGGGACAGGACGCTGTGTTCTAACTGAGGGCCAGTTGAGCTAGCTAATTGCTTTACTTTCCTTTCCAAAGGCTAATTTAGCAAAACGCTGTGTGTTCTTCACTGTTCACCTTGCTCTTGCCTTGCAGCGCTGTTTTAACAGCGTTCTGCAAGGTCTCTGTGTGTGTGTGTGTGTGTGTGCAGCTCACTCTGTAGTCTGTGTGCAGCCATATACCCGGTTGTATTCAGCTCAGGGGGGGTTCACACTGCCTCACACAGTTGTTCTTTTTTGCTCTTAGTGCAGCCTGCTGCACATTTTTTCTCAAATTTCCTATTAGTGTTTTTCCACCAGTCTCCAGCTCTATTGTGGAAAAACACTACATAGGATAACCTAGAGGGGGGTTTTTGGGCCTTGCAGCGCCGTTTACGGCTGTCTGCACGGTCTCCGTGTGAGCCCAGCTCGCCCTGTAGTCTGTGTGCAGCCATAGCCGGTTGGATTCAGCTCAGGGTTCGTTACTGGCTCATACCTTGAGAAAAATTTTCCTTTTTTTCAAATAGTGCAGCCTGTTTAAAATTTGAAAAAAAAAATTCCTATTAGTGTCTTTCCACTCGTATCCAGCTAAATAGTGGAAAAACACTATATAGGATAACCTAGAGGAGGGTTTTTTGGCCTTGCAGCGCCGTTTACGGCTGTCTGCACGGTCTCCGTGTGAGCCCAGCTCGCCCTGTAGTCTGTGTGCAGCCATAGCCGGTTGGATTCAGCTCAGGGTTCGTTACTGGCTCATACCTTGAGAAAAATTTTCCTTTTTTTCAAATAGTGCAGCCTGTTTAAAATTTGAAAAAAAAAAAAATTCCTATTAGTGTCTTTCCACCAGTCTCCAGCTCAATTGTGGAAAAACACTACATAGGATAACCTAGAGGTTTTTTTGGGGGCCTTGCAGCGCCGTTTACGGCTGTCTGCACGGTCTCTGTGTGAGCGCAGCTCGCCCTGTAGTCTGTGTGCAGCCATAGCCGGTTGGATTCAGCTCAGGGTGCGTTACTGCCTCATACCTTGAAAAACAATTTCCTTTTTTTCAAATAGTGCAGCCAGTTTAAAATTTGAAAAAAAAAATTCCTATTAGTGTCTTTCCACTTGTATCCAGCTAAATAGTGGAAAAACACTATATAGGATAACCTAGAGGAGGGTTTCTTGGCCTTGCAGCGCCGTTTACGGCTGTCTGCACGGTCTCCGTGTGATTTAAACTAGCTCTGTAGCCCGATCTGCACCAAAAAAAAGGTTAAGTTCACCAAACACAACTTACACTTGTGTAGGCCACATTTGAAAAATAATAAAGTTTAGTCCACAATTTACAACATTAGTGTTTCTTACACCTGTTAGGAGGAGCATTACAGGAATAAGCACACTAAGGCCTTAGTACTTTTCTGCTTATCTTTATCTGTCAACCAAGATGAAGAGGGCAGGGAGTAAGGCACGTGGGCGTGGGCGCGGAGCAGGGAGAGGAGCAGGGAGAGGACGTGGTGATTCTGTGCCTGCTGCGGGCGCCGGTGACTCGTCGTCACTCAGTTTCAGCAGGGAACAGTCCTTCATGCGCAGCTTTGTCGGAGAGCGCCGTGCACCGCTGCTGCGTGAAGACCAAATTGAAGCCGTTGTCGGGTGGATGGCAGCTAACGCCTCGGCATCGACTTCAGTTAGTGCCACATCCTCTCAGGCACAGAGCACTGGAGAGCAGCCATCTGTCTCTTCACCACCTGCCAAATTGGCCAGGCAGTCAGAGAGCCCAGGACAGGAGCCGTCTCTACTTCTGTTCTCTGAATCTCTTGGCTTGGAAACAGGGGGCCAGCCAAGCAGCATTGGAGAAATGGAAGAAGAGGCAGTGTGCAGTGATGCCCAACACCTTTTTCTCTCTGACTCTGAAGAGGCAGGTGGGCCAGTGCCTCCGGTGACCACAGCGCAGTACGCATCTGATGATGAAACTCAGGTGCCGCTTTCTCGTGCGTACTGTGCTGCTGAGACTACCCAGGAGGAGCAGTTGGTGGCAGAGGGTAGTGGAGATGATGAGGTCCTTGACCCATCGTGGCGTGAGGAACAGGAAGGTGGTGGGAGCAGCTCAGAGGAAGAGCTTCCTCTTACGGGCCAAAGAGGGAGAGGGAGGGGGAAGACTGCGGAGCCTGTAGCCTCCACTTTGGCACCCGTTAGGAGCCTGTCTCTTTCCAAAGCCAAAAAGGGCGCTCCCAAGACTTGCAGTGCCTGGTCCTTTTTTGACACAGTTGCAGATGACATTTGTTTTGTCAAATGCAAGCTGTGTCATCATAAAGTAAAAAGAGGGAAAAATGTCAGCAACCTCAATACCACAAATATGTGGAAACATGTGCGGACCAGGCACGCGGTGGAGTTACAGAAACACACTGAAGATGTAGGCCAACCAACAGCGGCAGCTACCACCTCTTCAGCTCGTGTTGCCTCTTCCTCCAGCTCACGCACAGCTGGTTTGGCTTCCTCCCAGAGACCTTGTGTAATTCCACCCACAGCACCACCTTCCCAGTCATCCTCACACTCCCAGTCTACTCTACAGCCATCGGTAGTACAGGCATGGGAGAAAAGGCGGGCATTCTCGGCCAACCACCCCCGAGCACAGGCTCTGAATGCAGGCATTGCCAAACTGTTGTCCCTGGAAATGCTCTCGTTCAGGCTGGTGGAGACTGACAGCTTCCGTGACTTGATGGCATTGGCAGTCCCACAGTACAAGGTGCCCAGCCGCTTTTACTTCAGCAGGCAGGCTGTCCCTGCCCTGCACAGGCATGTTGAGGCAAACATAAAACATGCGCTACTGAACGCCGTCAGTAGCAAGGTCCACCTCACCACCGATGCGTGGACCAGTCAGCATGGACAGGGGCGATATGTTTCCCTCACTGCCCATTGGGTTAATGTTGTTGAGCCAGGTACAGATCGTGCGAGTGGCGCAGGACGTGTCCTGCCCACTCCAAGGATTGCAGGAATCCAGTCTGTACGCATCGACTCCTCCTCTTACACCAGTTCCTCTGATTCCTCTCTGCAGGATCCGTCACAGTCCACCCCCACATGGACCCGTGAACGTTTACCTATGACCGACATGAGCACAGCCGTGGCCAAACGTCAGCAGGCCGTCTTGAAACTAGTTTCATTGGGGCATCGAAGCCACACAGCGCAGGAGCTCTGGAATGCCATAAAGCAGGAGAGCGATGTGTGGTTACTGCCAGCGAATCTCCAGCCAGGCATGGTAGTGTGTGACAATGGCCGAAATCTGGTGGCAGCTTTGGCCCTTGGCAACCTCACTCACATCCCATGTCTGGCACATGTGCTCAATTTGGTTGTGCAGAGTTTTCTGAGGGACTATCCGGATCTTGATGCCCTGCTGCACAAGGTCCGCCTAGAGTGTGCTCACTTGCGGCGTTCCAGCTTGGCCAGATCCCGCATTGCTGCTCTGCAGCGCCGATTCCGCCTTCCGGAACACCGCATCATATGTGACCTACCTACCCGGTGGAATTCCACGTTACATATGTTGGAGCGGTTGTGTGAGCAGCAGCAAGCAGTTATGGAGTACCAGCTGCATCAGGCGCAAAGAAGTCGCAGTCAGCGCCGATCAGACTTCACAACCACAGAGTGGGCCACTATGAAGGACGTCTGCCAGGTTTTGCGTCCTTTTGATTATTCCACGCGGATGGCAAGTGCAGATGATGCACTAGTCAGCATGACTGTCCCCCTTATCTGCCTGCTTCAGCAAACTTTGCAAGGGTTAAGGGATGATGTGGTGGAAGAGGTGGAGGATGAGGAGTCACCTTTTCCATCAGCTTCTGGAGAGTCAGCGCCACGTGGTTCCTCACAAAGGGGTACGCAGGGGCCAATTTGTGAGGAGGATGAGGAGGAGTCAATGGAGGAGGAAGAGCTCCGTCCAGAGGAGGGAGCGACACAATTGTCCAGTGGTCAGTGTGTACAGCGAGGGTGGGGTGATGACGAGCGGGCAGAGATCATGTCTCAAGCAGGGGACAGCGTTTCTGGGCCGGTTGGCACTCTGCAGCACATGGTGGATTTCATGCTGCAGTGCCTGAGAAACGACCGCCGCATCGACCACATTCTCAACATGCCTGATTATTGGGTGTTCACCCTCCTCGATCCTCGCTACCGGGACAACATCCAAAACCTCATCCCTGCGTTGACCCGGGAGCGTAAATTGCGGGAGTACCACGACACACTGGTGAATTCCATCATCTTCTCCTGTCCAACTGAGAGGAGTGCTGCTAGTGCTTTACAAAGCAGCTCAGTGCGTCGAGGCAGTGGGGGAGGCTCTGCCCAAAGAGGGAGCAGAAGCAGTGCCTCTGCCCAAGGCAAGCCCAGTATGGCACAACTCTGGCACACTTTTGTGTGCCCGCCCCAAATGTCTACACCATCACCGGCGGCTCCAGTCAGCAGGAGGCAACGGTTCCGTCAGATGGTGACAGACTACATGGCTTGCCCTCTTACTGTACTCCCAGACGGCTCTTCCCCGTTCAAGTTTTGGGTCTCTAAGCTGGATACATGGCCAGAGCTAAGCCAGTATGCATTGGAGGTGCTGGCTTGCCCTGCGGCTAGTGTCTTATCGGAACGTGTCTTTAGTGCCGCAGGTGGTGTACTAACAGACCGTCGCATGCGACTATCCTCCGATAACGTTGACCGGCTTACTTTCCTGAAAATGAACCAGGCCTGGATCTCGCAGGAATTTGCCACTCCTCTGCCTGATTAAGTAATTGGGTGTCATCCAGGTCTCCTGCTGTGTTCATCTTTCTACCACCTGAACTGCTATTCCTGGGCTCCAACACCGCCAGTTGCGGCTCAGAAGTGCAGGCTGCACAGTAAAAACATACGACCCAGTGTTATTGGGTTTCAGTAACGTCAGCTGATCCCCAGCTGTGTAGCCGGCAATGTGTCCTGCGACCGCCACGCTGGCACAACAACCTAAATGTAAGGGAACCTGTCCCCCCCCCCCCCGTCGTTTGTTACTGAAAGAGCCATCTTGTGCAGCAGTAATGCTGCACAAGGAAAAGGTAGCTCTTTTTTTTTAGCTCTTTGCACACGCAGAACTTAACACTTATAAAATGTGTTCACTGATACCGTTATACCGTCCCGGAGCTGGGACTTTCCTTCGTAATGTGACGCAGCACAGCCGTCATTCCTACCCCCTTGGTGCCATGCGCTGCCTCCTCAGCGTTGTTTTAAGCTGTCACGGAGCCTGCGCTGTTCTGTTATCCCTTGGGCATGCCCTATTTGCGCTGCCTGTCTTCTGACATAATTTGGTGTCAGGCTGGCTGCGCCTGTGCGGCCGCGGTGCCCGAGATCCCGCCTCGCAGTGTCTTCTGATTGAGTCACACTGCGGGCCTGGGATCCATGGGCATGCGCAGTGCATATCTTCCCCTCGGGCTCTCGCTCATTTCCCTCCGCCTTCTTTAGACTGTGCGCCGTCAGCTGATCCCTAGCATGCCACGGCCGTGACACCGCACAGTCTGAAGAAGAGGGAAGGAGGGGAGTGAGAGTCGAGGTTATGCACTGTGCATGCCCATGGTTCCAAGGCCCGCAGTGGGATTACGTTAGATGAGACTGCGAGGTGGGATCTGGAGCAGCGTGGACGCACAGGCACTGACAGCCTGACACCAAATTATGTCAGAAGACAGGCAGCGCTAATTGGGCATGGCCAAGGGCTAACAGAACAGCGCAGGCTCCGTGGCAGCTTAAAACAACGCTGAGGAGGCAGCGCACGGCATCAAGGGGATAGGAATGACAGCTGTGCTGTGTCCCATTACGAAGGAAATTCGCACCTCCGGAACAGTTTAACGGTATAAAGGGACACATTTTTAGTGTTTACTTCGGTGTTTGCAAGGAGCATAATTAAAAGAGCAACCTTTTCCTTTTGCATCCTTAGTGCTGCACAACATGGCTCTTTCAGCTACAAACGTCTTGGGGGGGGGGGTTAAAGGTTTCCTTTCAACTTGCTCCAATCAGGCTTCGGCCTACACTCTGTTCCTCTGCTCCTCCTGCTGTCCCTGGGCTCTAACACCGCCAGTTGGTGCCTGGAAGTGCTGTGTGCACAGTCAACAGTCGCTCCTCTGTTATTGGGGTTCAGTAACGTCAGCTGATCCCCAGCTGTGTATCCGGCAACGTGTCATGCGACCGCCACGCTGGCACAACTAAAATGTAAGGGGACCTGTCCCCCCCCCCCCCTAGGCGTTTGTTACTGAAAGAGCCACCATGTGCAGCACTAATACTGCACAAGGGAAAGGTCGCTCTTGAAATTATGCTCCTTGCAAACGCTGAACTACACACTCATGTAATGTGTCCCCTCACACCGTCCAACCGTCCCGGAGGTGGGACTTTCCTTTGTAATGTGACGCAGCACAGCCGTCATTGCTACCCCCTTGGCACCGTGCGCTGCCTCCTTAGCGTTGTTTGATTCCGTCATGGACCCTGCGCTGTTATGTTATCCCTTGGCCATGCACAGTTTGCGCTGCCCGTCCTCTGACATCATTTGTTGTCGTCCTGGCTGCGCCTGTGCGTCCACGCTGCCCGAAATCACACCTCGCAGTGTCGTCTAATGTGATCCCACAGTGGGCCTGGTATCCATGGCCATGCGCAGTGCATATACTAGCCTCTCACTCCCCTTCTTCACGCTTCTTCAGACTAGGCGGCGTCAGCTGATCCCTAATAGCATGCCACGGCCGTGACGCCGCACAGTCTGAAGAAGCAGGAAGGAGGTGAGTGAGAGGCGATGATATGCACTGCGCATGCCCATGGATCCCTGGCCCGCAGTGGGACTACATTAGATGACACTGCAAGGTTGGATCTCGGGCAGCTTGGACGCACAGGCACTGCCAGCCTGACACCTACATGATGTCAGAAGACGGGCACCGCTAACTGTGCATGGCCAAGGGATAACATTACAGTGCGGGCTCCGTGACAGAACCAAACAACGTTGAGGAGGTGGTGCCCGGCACCAAGGGGGTTGGAATGACGGCTGTGCTGTGTCACATTACAAAGGAAAGTCCCACTTCCGGGATGGTTTGACGGTGTGAGGGGACACATTATATGAGTGTGTACTTCAGCGTTTGCAAGGAGCATAATTTTCGGAGCCACCATTTTCCATGTGCAGTATTACTGCTGTACAAGATGGCTCTTTCAGCAACAAATGCCTGGGGGGGGGGGGTTAAAGGTTCCCTTTCAACTTGCTCCACTGCAGGCTTCGGCCTACACTCTGCTCCTCTTTGATTCCCTGGGTTTCAACACTGTCAGTTGCCACCTGGAAGTGTTGTCTACACAGAAAAAAACACTAGGTGATGTGTCAGTGGGGTTCAGCACCGCCAGCTGTTCCCCTGCTGTGTAGTCGGCAACGTGTCCAGCACAAGCCACGCTGGCACAACAGAACAAAAGCTGCCACCAGTGCAGGCTTCGGCCTACACTCTGCTCCTCTCCTCCTCCTGCTGACCCTGGGCTCAAACACCGCTAGTTTTTGCCCGGAAGTGCTAGCTGCACAGAGAAAAACACCAGCCAATGTGTTAGTGGGGTTCAGCAACGCCAGCTGTTCCCCTGCTGTGTAGCCGGCAACGTGACCTGCAAACGCCATGCAGGCACAGGAACTGAAATTAAAAGGGAACCTGGCCCCACCCCCCCAGGTGTTTCTATGTATAACAGCCACCTAGTACAGCAGTACTGCTGCATTTGTACAAGGTGGCTGATTTTTTCTCCTTGCCCACGTGGAACTCAACACGTACAAAATGTGTCTCATTGAGACCATTCCACTGTCCCTGAGGTGTGACTTTCCTTTGTAATGATACGCAGCACCCCCCTTGGTAGCGTTTCCCGTCTTTTGTCATCATGGTTAGCTGGCTGCGCCTGTGCATCCGCCCTGCTAGAAACAACGCCCCTCGTTGTCATATTTATTTTGTCAGCGAGGGTGTGGTTTATGGGCACGAGCAGTGCATATGTTCGCCTGTCTTAACTCATCTCCTTCCGCCTTCTTCAGACTGTGCGGCCTCCTGGCCGTGGTAGGCGATAAGGGATCAGCTGAGGCCGCCCAGTCTGGAGCAGGTGTAAGGACATGTGTAAGCGGCAAACCTATTTACTGCACAAGGCCACGAATCCCAGCCACGCAGTGTGATTTTTTGAAAACACACTGTGGGTCTGGGATTCATGTCCATCGCTAACCGCAATGGCCGACATGAAATGAGGTCAGAAGACAGGAAGCGCTCACAGCGCATGGCCAAGGGATCACAATAGCGCAGACTCCTGTACAGCAAATAACAACGCTCAGGAATCTGCGCCCAGTACCTAGGTGCAAATTTTGACACCTGTGCTGCGTCTCGTTAAAAAGACAAGTCACGCCTCCACAACTGTTTGACAGTATAATGGGCTAAATAGTGTACGTGTTTTAGTCAGCGTGTGCAAGGAGCAAAACAAATAGAGCAACCTTTTACTTGTGCAGCATTAATGCTGCACAAGGTGTGGCTCTTGTACCTTGCAACACCTGAGGGGGGGGTTAAAGGTAACCTTTGAAATTGGTTCAACTAGGCTTCGGCCTACACTCTGCTCCTCTACTCCTCCTGCTGACCCTGGGCTCAAACACCGCTAGTTTTTGCCCGGAAATGCTAGCTGCACAGAGAAAAACACCAGCCAATGTGTTAGTGGGGTTCAGCACCGCCAGCTGTTCCCCTGCTGTGTAGTCGGCAACGTGTCCAGCACAAGCCACGCTGGCACAACAGAACAAAAGCTGCCACCAGTGCAGGCTTCGGCCTACACTTTGCTCCTCTCCTCCTCCTGCTGACCCTGGGCTCAAACAATGCCAGTTTCTGCCCGGACATGCTAGCTGCACAGAGAAAAACACCAGCCAATGTGTTAGTGGGGTTCAGCACCGCCAGCTGTTCCCCCGCTGTGTAGCCGGCATCGTGTCCAGCACAAGCCACGCTGGCACAACCGACCAAAAGCTGCCACCAGTGCAGGCTTCGTCCTACACTTTGCTCCTCTCCTCCTCCTCCTGCTGACCCTGGGCTCTAACACCGCTAGTTTTTGCCCGGACATGCAATCTGCACAGAGAAAAACACCAGTCAATGTGTCAGTGGGGTTCAGCAACGCCAGCTGTTCCCCTGCTGTGTAGCTTGCAACGTGACCTGCAAACGCCACGCAGGCACATGAACTGAAATTGAAGGGAGCCTGCCCCCCACCCCCCCAGGTGTTTCTATGTATAACAGCCACCTTGTACAGCAGTACTGCTGCATTTGTACAAGGTGGCTGACTTTTTCTCCTTGCACACGTGGAACTCAACAAGTACAAAATGTGTCTCATTACAGACCATTACAATGTCCCTGAGGTGTGACTTTCCTTTTTAATGACACGCAGCACCCCCATTGTTAGCGCTGCCCGTCTCCTGACATCATTGGTTGGCTGGCTGTGCCTGTGCGTCCCCCCTGCCCGACACAACGCCCCCCGTTGTCTCATATATTTTGACTGCGAGGGTGTGATTGATGGGCACGAGCAGTGCATATGTTCCCCTGTTTTCACTCCCCTCCTTCCGCCTTCTTCTGACTGTGCGGCCTCATGGCCGCGGCATGCGATAAGGGATCAGCTGAGGCCGCCCAGTCTGAAGCAGGTGTAAGGACATGTGTGAGCGGCGAACATATTTACTGCACAAGGCCACGAATCCCAGCACCGCAGTGTGACTTTAGGAAAAGCCACTGTGGGTCTGGGATTTATGGCCATCGTTAACCGCACCGGCCAACATGAAATGAGGTCATGAGACGGCCTGCACTAACAGGGTATTGCCAAGGGATAACACAAGAGCGCAGTTTCCTGTACTGCAAATAACAACGGTAAGGAATCTGCGCACAGCACCTAGGTGTAAATTTGTACACCTGTGCTGCGTCTCCTTAAAAAGACTAGTAGTCACGCCTCCACTACTGTTTGACAGTATAATGGGCTAAATAGTGTACGTGTTTAATTCAGCGTGTGCAAGGAGCAAAATTAAATAGAGCAACCTTTGACTTGTGCATCATTAATGCTGTTCAAGGTGTGGCTCTTGTACCTTGCAACACCTGAGGGGGGGGTTAAAGGTAACCTTTGAAATTGGTTCAACTAGGCTTCGGCCTACACTCTGCTCCTCTACTCCTCCTGCTGACCCTGGGCTCAAACACCGCTAGTTTTTGCCCGGAAATGCTAGCTGCACAGAGAAAAACACCAGCCAATGTGTTAGTGGGGTTCAGCACCGCCAGCTGTTCCCCTGCTGTGTAGTCGGCAACGTGTCCAGCACAAGCCACGCTGGCACAACAGAACAAAAGCTGCCACCAGTGCAGGCTTCGGCCTACACTTTGCTCCTCTCCTCCTCCTGCTGACCCTGGGCTCAAACAACGCCAGTTTCTGCCCGGACATGCTAGCTGCACAGAGAAAAACACCAGCCAATGTGTTAGTGGGGTTCAGCACCGCCTGCTGTTCCCCCGCTGTGTAGCCGGCATCGTGTCCAGCACAAGCCACGCTGGCACAACCGACCAAAAGCTGCCACCAGTGCAGGCTTCGTCCTACACTTTGCTCCTCTCCTCCTCCTCCTGCTGACCCTGGGCTCTAACACCGCTAGTTTTTGCCCGGACATGCAATCTGCACAGAGAAAAACACCAGTCAATGTGTCAGTGGGGTTCAGCAACGCCAGCTGTTCCCCTGCTGTGTAGCTTGCAACGTGACCTGCAAACGCCACGCAGGCACATGAACTGAAATTGAAGGGAGCCTGCCCCCCACCCCCCCAGGTGTTTCTATGTATAACAGCCACCTTGTACAGCAGTACTGCTGCATTTGTACAAGGTGGCTGACTTTTTCTCCTTGCACACGTGGAACTCAACAAGTACAAAATGTGTCTCATTACAGACCATTACAATGTCCCTGAGGTGTGACTTTCCTTTTTAATGACACGCAGCACCCCCATTGTTAGCGCTGCCCGTCTCCTGACATCATTGGTTGGCTGGCTGTGCCTGTGCGTCCCCCCTGCCCGACACAACGCCCCCCGTTGTCTCATATATTTTGACTGCGAGGGTGTGATTGATGGGCACGAGCAGTGCATATGTTCCCCTGTTTTCACTCCCCTCCTTCCGCCTTCTTCTGACTGTGCGGCCTCATGGCCGCGGCATGCGATAAGGGATCAGCTGAGGCCGCCCAGTCTGAAGCAGGTGTAAGGACATGTGTGAGCGGCGAACATATTTACTGCACAAGGCCACGAATCCCAGCACCGCAGTGTGACTTTAGGAAAAGCCACTGTGGGTCTGGGATTTATGGCCATCGTTAACCGCACCGGCCAACATGAAATGAGGTCATGAGACGGCCTGCACTAACAGGGTATTGCCAAGGGATAACACAAGAGCGCAGTTTCCTGTACTGCAAATAACAACGGTAAGGAATCTGCGCACAGCACCTAGGTGTAAATTTGTACACCTGTGCTGCGTCTCCTTAAAAAGACTAGTAGTCACGCCTCCACTACTGTTTGACAGTATAATGGGCTAAATAGTGTACGTGTTTAATTCAGCGTGTGCAAGGAGCAAAATTAAATAGAGCAACCTTTGACTTGTGCATCATTAATGCTGTTCAAGGTGTGGCTCTTGTACCTTGCAACACCTGAGGGGGGGGTTAAAGGTAACCTTTGAAATTGGTTCAACTAGGCTTCGGCCTACACTCTGCTCCTCTACTCCTCCTGCTGACCCTGGGCTCAAACACCGCTAGTTTTTGCCCGGAAATGCTAGCTGCACAGAGAAAAACACCAGCCAATGTGTTAGTGGGGTTCAGCACCGCCAGCTGTTCCCCTGCTGTGTAGTCGGCAACGTGTCCAGCACAAGCCACGCTGGCACAACAGAACAAAAGCTGCCACCAGTGCAGGCTTCGGCCTACACTTTGCTCCTCTCCTCCTCCTGCTGACCCTGGGCTCAAACAACGCCAGTTTCTGCCCGGACATGCTAGCTGCACAGAGAAAAACACCAGCCAATGTGTTAGTGGGGTTCAGCACCGCCAGCTGTTCCCCTGCTGTGCAGCTTGCAACGTGACCTGCAAACGCCACGCAGGCACATGAACTGAAATTGAAGGGAGCCTGGCCCCCACCCCCAGGTGTTTCTATGTATAACAGCCACCTTGTACAGCAGTACTGCTGCATTTGTACAAGGTGGCTGATGTTTTCTCCTTGCCCACGTGGAACTCAACACGTACAAAATGTGTCTCTTTGAGACCATTCCACTGTCCCTGAGGTGTGACTTTCCTTTCTAATGATACGCAGCACCCCCCTTGGTAGCGCTTCCCGTCTTCTGACATCATTGGTTGGCTACTTGCGCCTGTTCGTCCGCCCTGCCTGAATAAAATGCTCCTCGTTGTCTTAATTATTTTGACTGCGAGGGTGTGATTGATGGGCACGAGCAGTGCATATCTTCGCCTGTCTTAACTCATCTCCTTCCGCCTTCTTCAGACTGTGCAGCCTCATGGCCGCGGCATGCGAGAAGGGATCAGCAGAGGCCGCCCAGTCTGAAGCAGGTGTAAGGACGTGTGTGAGCGGCCAAAATATTTACTGCTCAAGGCCACGAATCCCAGCACCGCAGTGTGGCTTTATGAAAAGACACTGTGGGTCTGGGATTTATGGCCATCGTTAACCGCACCGGCCAACATGAAATGAGGTCATAAGATGGGCAGCGCTAACAGGGCATTGCCAAGGGATAACACAAGAGCGCAGACTCCTGTACAGCAAATAACAACGCTCAGGAAGCTGCGCCAAGCACCAAGGCGTTATTTTGGACACCTGTGCTGCGTCTCATCAAAAAACCAAGTCACGCATCCACTACAGTTTGACTGTAGAATGGGGTAAATTGTGTATGTCTTTCATTCAGCGTGTGCAAGTAGACAAATTAATAGAGCAACCTTTCACTTGTGCAGCATTAATACTGCACAAGGTGTGTCTCTTGTACTTTGTAACACCTGAGGGGGGGGTTAAAGGTTTCCTTTGAAATTGGTTCAACTAGGCTTCGGCCTACACTCTGCTCCTCTCCTCCTCCTCCTGCTTCAACACGGGCTCTAACATCGCTAGTTTTTGCCCGCAAGTGCTAGCTGCACAGATAAAAACACACGCCATTGTGTTAGTGGGGTTCAGCAACGCCAGCTGTTCCCCCAGTGTGTAGCCGGCAAAGTGTCCTGCAAACGCAACGCAGACACAAAGCTGCCTCCAGTGCAGGCTTCGGCCTACACTCATCTCCCCCTGCTTACCCTTTGCTCCAACACCGCTAGTTGGGGATCTAGGAAGACAATCTTTAATAGGCAAGGCAACGCATCCGGGTTCCAGCACCGCCAGCTGGTTCTCGGCAGTGTTCTTGTCACAGGTACTCCCTCGTGCCAAGCCTGGTTTCAGCACCGTCAGCTGTTTCCGGGTTGTGTCAACTTCACTGAGACGCCTATGCTTGCCCCGTCGTGGGGCGGTCGAGTTAGCCAACTCCAGGGTGCCTCCAGTTTAGGAGCTTCCTATGTGGGCTGCGTGAACTGGTAGTCAAGGCTGGTTCTGTAGTGCCAGTAGGCCCAGCTCCCCCTGTAGGACTGTTGGGGTTCGGTAACTGCGGCTGCCTCGCGGCCTAGCTGTTCTCTCCTCTCCTGTGGGCCTTGGGGTCCACCACCTGGTTCCAGCACCGTCAGCTGGTTCCGGGCCGAGCCTTTGGCTTAGGTGCCTCCTCCTGGGTATCCGAGTTCCGCCAACGCCAGGCGGTCCTTGGTAGTGCTTTTAAGCGCGGGCACCTACAGCTTAGTAACCGGGTTCCAGCACCGTCAGCTGGTCCTCGGTCGTGCCATTGGCTCTTGCACACTGGGGCAACGCATCCGGGTTCCAGCACCGCCAGCTGGTTCTCGGCAGTGTTCTTGTCACAGGTACTCCCTCGTGCCAAGCCTGGTTTCAGCACCGTCAGCTGTTTCCGGGTTGTGTCAACTTCACTGAGACGCCTATGCTTGCCCCGTCGTGGGGCGGTCGAGTTAGCCAACTCCAGGGTGCCTCCAGTTTAGGAGCTTCCTATGTGGGCTGCGTGAACTGGTAGTCAAGGCTGGTTCTGTAGTGCCAGTAGGCCCAGCTCCCCCTGTAGGACTGTTGGGGTTCGGTAACTGCGGCTGCCTCGCGGCCTAGCTGTTCTCTCCTCTCCTGTGGGCCTTGGGGTCCACCACCTGGTTCCAGCACCGTCAGCTGGTTCCGGGCCGAGCCTTTGGCTTAGGTGCCTCCTCCTGGGTATCCGAGTTCCGCCAACGCCAGGCGGTCCTTGGTAGTGCTTTTAAGCGCGGGCACCTACAGCTTAGTAACCGGGTTCCAGCACCGTCAGCTGGTCCTCGGTCGTGCCATTGGCTCTTGCACACTGGGGCAACGCATCCGGGTTCCAGCACCGCCAGCTGGTTCTCGGCAGTGTTCTTGTCACAGGTACTCCCTCGTGCCAAGCCTGGTTTCAGCACCGTCAGCTGTTTCCGGGTTGTGTCAACTTCACTGAGACGCCTATGCTTGCCCCGTCGTGGGGCGGTCGAGTTAGCCAACTCCAGGGTGCCTCCAGTTTAGGAGCTTCCTATGTGGGCTGCGTGAACTGGTAGTCAAGGCTGGTTCTGTAGTGCCAGTAGGCCCAGCTCCCCCTGTAGGACTGTTGGGGTTCGGTAACTGCGGCTGCCTCGCGGCCTAGCTGTTCTCTCCTCTCCTGTGGGCCTTGGGGTCCACCACCTGGTTCCAGCACCGTCAGCTGGTTCCGGGCCGAGCCTTTGGCTTAGGTGCCTCCTCCTGGGTATCCGAGTTCCGCCAACGCCAGGCGGTCCTTGGTAGTGCTTTTAAGCGCGGGCACCTACAGCTTAGTAACCGGGTTCCAGCACCGTCAGCTGGTCCTCGGTCGTGCCATTGGCTCTTGCACACTGGGGCAACGCATCCGGGTTCCAGCACCGCCAGCTGGTTCTCGGCAGTGTTCTTGTCACAGGTACTCCCTCGTGCCAAGCCTGGTTTCAGCACCGTCAGCTGTTTCCGGGTTGTGTCAACTTCACTGAGACGCCTATGCTTGCCCCGTCGTGGGGCGGTCGAGTTAGCCAACTCCAGGGTGCCTCCAGTTTAGGAGCTTCCTATGTGGGCTGCGTGAACTGGTAGTCAAGGCTGGTTCTGTAGTGCCAGTAGGCCCAGCTCCCCCTGTAGGACTGTTGGGGTTCGGTAACTGCGGCTGCCTCGCGGCCTAGCTGTTCTCTCCTCTCCTGTGGGCCTTGGGGTCCACCACCTGGTTCCAGCACCGTCAGCTGGTTCCGGGCCGAGCCTTTGGCTTAGGTGCCTCCTCCTGGGTATCCGAGTTCCGCCAACGCCAGGCGGTCCTTGGTAGTGCTTTTAAGCGCGGGCACCTACAGCTTAGCAACCGGGTTCCAGCACCGTCAGCTGGTCCTCGGTCGTGCCATTGGCTCTTGCACACTGGGGCAACGCATCCGGGTTCCAGCACCGCCAGCTGGTTCTCGGCAGTGTTCTTGTCACAGGTACTCCCTCGTGCCAAGCCTGGTTTCAGCACCGTCAGCTGTTTCCGGGTTGTGTCAACTTCACTGAGACGCCTATGCTTGCCCCGTCGTGGGGCGGTCGAGTTAGCCAACTCCAGGGTGCCTCCAGTTTAGGAGCTTCCTATGTGGGCTGCGTGAACTGGTAGTCAAGGCTGGTTCTGTAGTGCCAGTAGGCCCAGCTCCCCCTGTAGGACTGTTGGGGTTCGGTAACTGCGGCTGCCTCGCGGCCTAGCTGTTCTCTCCTCTCCTGTGGGCCTTGGGGTCCACCACCTGGTTCCAGCACCGTCAGCTGGTTCCGGGCCGAGCCTTTGGCTTAGGTGCCTCCTCCTGGGTATCCGAGTTCCGCCAACGCCAGGCGGTCCTTGGTAGTGCTTTTAAGCGCGGGCACCTACAGCTTAGCAACCGGGTTCCAGCACCGTCAGCTGGTCCTCGGTCGTGCCATTGGCTCTTGCACACTGGGGCAACGCATCCGGGTTCCAGCACCGCCAGCTGGTTCTCGGCAGTGTTCTTGTCACAGGTACTCCCTCGTGCCAAGCCTGGTTTCAGCACCGTCAGCTGTTTCCGGGTTGTGTCAACTTCACTGAGACGCCTATGCTTGCCCCGTCGTGGGGCGGTCGAGTTAGCCAACTCCAGGGTGCCTCCAGTTTAGGAGCTTCCTATGTGGGCTGCGTGAACTGGTAGTCAAGGCTGGCTCTGTAGTGCCAGTAGGCCCAGCTCCCCCTGTAGGACTGTTGGGGTTCGGTAACTGCGGCTGCCTCGCGGCCTAGCTGTTCTCTCCTCTCCTGTGGGCCTTGGGGTCCACCACCTGGTTCCAGCACCGTCAGCTGGTTCCGGGCCGAGCCTTTGGCTTAGGTGCCTCCTCCTGGGTATCCGAGTTCTGCCAACGCCAGGCGGTCCTTGGTAGTGCTTTTAAGCGCGGGCACCTACAGCTTAGTAACCGGGTTCCAGCACCGTCAGCTGGTCCTCGGTCGTGCCATTGGCTCTTGCACACTGGGGCAACGCATCCGGGTTCCAGCACCGCCAGCTGGTTCTCGGCAGTGTTCTTGTCACAGGTACTCCCTCGTGCCAAGCCTGGTTTCAGCACCGTCAGCTGTTTCCGGGTTGTGTCAACTTCACTGAGACGCCTATGCTTGCCCCGTCGTGGGGCGGTCGAGTTAGCCAACTCCAGGGTGCCTCCAGTTTAGGAGCTTCCTATGTGGGCTGCGTGAACTGGTAGTCAAGGCTGGTTCTGTAGTGCCAGTAGGCCCAGCTCCCCCTGTAGGACTGTTGGGGTTCGGTAACTGCGGCTGCCTCGCGGCCTAGCTGTTCTCTCCTCTCCTGTGGGCCTTGGGGTCCACCACCTGGTTCCAGCACCGTCAGCTGGTTCTCGGCAGTGTCTTTTGCTCTTGTACCTTCTGCTCCCCATCCTGGTTCCAGTACCGTCAGCTGGTTCCGGGCAGAGCCTTTGGCTTAGGTGCCTCCTTCTGGGTATCCAAGTTCCACCAATGTCAGGTGGTCCTTGGTAGTGCTTTCAGGCACGGGTACCTCCTGCTTAGTAACCGGGTTCCAGTAACGTCAGCTGGTCCTTGGTAGTTCCATTGGCTCTTGGACATTCGGCTACCCATCCGGGTTCCAGTACCGTCAGCTGGTTCTCGGCAGTGTCTTTTGCTCTTGTACCTTCTGCTCCCCATCCTGGTTCCAGTAACGTCATCTGGTTCCGGGCAGAGCCTTTGGCTTAGGTGCCTCCTTCTGGGTATCCGAGTTCCGCCAACGTCAGGCGGTCCTTGGTAGTGCTTTTTAGCACGGGTACCTCCTGCTTAGTAACCGGGTTCCAGTAACGTCAGCTGGTCCTCGGTAGTTCCATAGGCTCTTGAACCTTCGGGTAGCCATCCGAGTTCCAGTTCCATCAGCTGGTTCTTGGCATTTTCTCAGCCTTCTTGTACCTTCTGCTACATTTCCAAGTTGAAGACCCTAACGTCGACAACCCGGAAGACCACCCCGATGACGACGACCCGGAAGACCACCCCGATGACGACGACGACGACGACGGCGGAGACGACGACGGCTGAGACGACGACGGCGGAGATGACGACACTGGAGACGAAGACCCTGGAGACGACAACATGGAAGACCGAGAAGCAGAAGAACAAGAGGCTGCAGAACAAAGAGCAGAAGAACATTAAGCATAAGACTTAATATCAGAGCAAAAGATATTATCTAAATTATATGCAGAAGAAGACTAAGCAGTGTATGGGGGTGAGTCCGTTCCTCCTCGTGGTGCCCCTGGATAAAGCCTGATGCTGCAGGCCAAACTGAACGCGGACAAATGTAACTTTTGTGACTGGCAGAACGGAAGGTGTAATCTTCCAACTTTTATAGATAACAACTACGGGAATGCCTGTCACAAATGAGAATATGATGAAGAAGTAGAATAGGAAGAATAATAACAGTGGAATAAAAAGAATATGTAGAATAGGAAGAATAATAATAGTTGAAGAAAATGAATATGAAGAATGTAATAAAAAAAAAAAATAGGTAGAAGATGAAGAAGAAGATGAATAAGGTGAAGAAGTTGATGTCAAGGATGCTGATGATGATGAAGATGAAAGTGTGGGAAAAGAAAAAAAAAAAAGAAAAAAAAGAAGGGGAAGGGCGTGGAATAGTGAAACATCAATATCTGACAAAATAAAAAAAATTTACATACTCAATATCTTTTTCAATCCGAACGTCTTTAAAAAAAAAAAAAAAACATGCTATTCTATTTGATTGGACTAATCCTCATTGCCTTTAATGTCTCCGCCACCTCCCCCATACATCCTACATTATTCTTAGTTGTTTTCCTTCAGGTAGAATGAACCTACAAGGAAAGAAAGGGTTTATTTTAATTCCGATATTTTGGTCCCATTGACTTGCATTGGGATCGGGTATCGGTATCGGCGATATCCGATATTTTTTGAATATCGGCCGATCCAAACCGATACCGATACTTTCCGATATCGGAAGGTATCGCTCAACACTAGTCATCACACACAGTTGTGTGAGCACGGCCAAAAGTCCTTTTTCTGACCACAATATTTTTTTTTTTAACAGTGGCCAAAGTCAAAACACGTTGGCGGTCGATGAAGGACCGCTTCAACAATGACCTGCTTCGAGAGAGCCGTGTTCCCAGTGGTTCAGGAGCAAGGATCCAAACATACAAATACCATCGTGTTCTGGCATTTTTAAGACCGGTCCTTGCCCAGAGAACGTAAGTATTTATCATGTGCATTAGGTTGTATTGTATTGCCATAATCTGTAATTTTATATTCCACAGGATTTTGCGTCTGGTTAATTTTTGGTATTAATTTTCTTTTTCCTTTTTTCACAGCACATACAGCACTACTGTTGGCCCAGGTTCTGGAGCGGTCCTTCATCCAACAGCCACAGACCCGTCTCAGTCATCCAGCAGCGCAGCAGCAAGTGGGCTTTCCACACTAACTGGAGACCAGGGAGCTGGTCCATCAGGTCTTCCCCTTCCCTCTTCCACTGCCCCTTTTTTTTGGGCTCCTCCCAGCAGCGGCAGAGGGCTTCAGACAGGTCACTCATGCCCGAGTTTTTGCACTTGAGCTCGGTTTTACACGAAGCAATCAAGGCTTTGGGTGACCGAATGGATGTTTCACATAGCCTCTTGAATGCAAGTATCCAGGAGGTCACCAAAAGTCTTGACCAAGTGAAAGCCGACCTCCAGAGGCCAGCACATCATTTTTTTAACCAAATTGAGCAGGGCATGTCGGAACACCTTACTCCTGATCTCCAGCTGAGTGTCATTCAGACCTGCAAGGTCGGTATTTCCAGCAGACAGTGTCGGCATATCCACCTGTGTCTTCACTGTCACGATTGACCTCAATGCTGACCTTTGCTGCATACCACTACACGGCCACCTCAATTCCTTCCACAGCCGGACACCACTACAGCACTACCACCATGTTGAGTGCAGTTGGACATCCCACCGCCACCACCATGACAACTGCTGCTCCTGCTTGGACCTCCTCCACTGACACCACGATGCAGCAGGACCCTGGCATGGCCTTCCATAGCGCCACCTCCACGATGCAGCAGGACCCTGGCATGGCCTTCCATACTGCCACCTCCACGATGCAGCAGGACCCTGGCATGGCATTCCGTACCGCCACCTCCATGATGCAGCAGGACCCTGGCATGGCCTTCCGTACTGCCACCTCCATGATGCAGCAGGACCCTGGCATGGCCTTCCGCTCTACAAGCGCTATGGACTCTGGCATGGCTGCATGCTCTACAAGCACTATGGACTCTGGCATGGCTGCACGCTTTACAAGCACTATGGACTCTGGCATGGCTGCACGCTCTACGAGCACTATTGACTCTGGCATGGCTGCACGCTCTACAAGCACTATGGACTCTGGCATGGCTGCACGCTCTACAAGCACTATGGACATTTGCTTGGCTGCACGCTCTGCAAGCACTATGGACTCTTACACAGTGCAGCCAGACCTTGACAGGTCACCCACCACCACGCCACGCCATATGAGCCCACAAAGACCTCCCAGAACCCGGCAAACCAAAAAAAAAACAAAAAACTGAGGACTCTTAGCATTCCTCCCCCTTCACCTCCCAATGTGTCTGTAATGTTATCACATGTAAATCCCAATATGTAGTTTATATAATTACCTGTCCGTGCCAATTCTTCTATATCGGCAAAACTATACGCCCAATGTTCCATAGATTCAGGGAACACTATAATTCAATGTCCTCAGGAAAAGGCTGTCCTCGCTTTATTAAGCATATGAAAGAAACGCATAATGCGGATCCAAATGTCCTGCGATTCGCAGGCTTAGAATTAGTTGATAACCCACCTAATGGTGGTGATCGCAAAAAACTTCTTCTGCAACGCGAGGCCAGATGGATTATTGAAACCAACGCACAGGGACCAATCGGTTTAAATGATAAATTGGATATGACTATTTTCCTATAAGAATGTATTATTTCATAAGGGCTTGTTGTTCCATAAGGATTTATTTTGTATTACTCTGCAATAAGTAATGTCTAACCGAAGTTGTAAAAAGTGCATATTGATGTTTTGTGGTGTTTTGTAAAGTAATTATTTTAATCACTCACCTGATCACATCGAGTCGTCCAGCCTCCTATATAGGAAATGACGTTACTAACTCCCACACATGGACCCGTAGAAGCGCACACGCGCGAAACGGCCGTCGTCCCCCTTCCTCCTTCCCGCACCCTGCTCACTACCAGCCGCCTCCTCAACTCTTGTTTGTCCATGTATATACTGGAATAAAGGACTTCACTTGACAGCAGCATCGGGGTGAGTGCCACTTTCATTTCTCTTTGTTTGGATCAAGACGATATTTCTTATAGTTGAGCACCACCCACTAGCTGCGATCTTGGAATACATGCCACAGTGATCCTATACTGAACCACATGCTTTAAGAGATTGAGAAAAACCTTACGATTGCCTAGTTGCCTTCCTATCTTTACTTTTTGCATGTCTGTAATGTTAGGTTTGTCTCACCCTTCCAGTGTGTCTCAAGCCTCTCGTGTGTCAAGCCCCATCCCCGAACTACCAGACCCCACTAGTTTCATTGCCCCTTCTCCTGTCACCTCTGCGTCATCCACGGTTAGCCAGGCTTCAGCTCTTCACACCCCCCGTTTACATCTCTCTACCCCAAGCCAACGCAGTTAAAAAAATCTTTTTGGTTGTTAAAAAATAAATACAATTTGATTTGCCACAATTATGTTTGGTTTATTGTGTCTATCGTCGCCGGCAACACACACCGTGAGCAAAATAAAAAACTTTGCCACACACTTTATTTTTGGGCCACATCATATCTCCAGTAGTTATAAAAAAAGACTGCAGCTTTGCGTGTCTTTAATATAAAGATATGGGGTTGGCCCAAAAATAATAGATTATCTCCATAATGTCTTTTTTCTGCTTAGTCTGTGACTAGTGTGGCAGTCTGAAGAGAAAATGGTGGAAATACAGTGCAGAACTCTACTGAACAGGTCAGGTGTCAAAAAACTCATTAGTTAGGACACCTGACCTGGTGAGTAGAGAACTGCCTTGTATAACCACCATTTTCTCTTCTGTGTACATAATCTATTACACACAAATTGAAGGGACAATGGTGGTCACACACGGCATATCTATGCTCACCTGCACAGGTGTCAGAAATAGTGAATTCATGAGGCTGTTATATGTGCATCATGAATTCATTATTTCTGACACCTGACTTGATAAGTATAGATCTCTTTATTGTGACAGTCATTGTCTCTTCAGTCTGTGTCCAATGGATACTGCAGAACAGAATCAGGACGCAATGACGTCACCAAGCTTACCACTAAAGCAACATGGCTGCCGTCACACTAGCAGTATGTGGTCAGTGTTTTATATCAGTATTTGTAAGCCAAAACAAGGAGTGGAACAATTAGAAGTAAATTATGATATTAACATAATAACTAGCACCTCTGCCTTTATCACCCACTCCAGGTTTTGGAAAAACTGATATTAACTACAGACCAAATCCTGCTAGTTTTAGGGCAGCCTTGGTTTGTAGAGGAAAAACATAGGAGACACGGTCAACACAACCAAAACTAAAGTTTATTAATGAGAAATATTATTATCATTTCAGAAAATTACTGGTACAGATCTAATTACAACAGGACATTTACACAACATTGTCCTGTCATGACACACGTCCAATATCCGAATAAAAAAAGGCAGCAAATTGGTCCCGCATGTGACCAACTGCTGAAGTTGACCGCAGTGGGTGATGCTGGAAATCGGGCAGTGGGTGTGCAACTGGTTCATCCAGTTCAATGTTGGGTTGCTCCTTAGCCATTATATAATTGTGCAGAACCACACAGGCTTTGACCACCTCGTCGACTGTTTCCACTTTCAGATTTATGGCTGATGCAAGAATGCGCCATTTAGCGACCAGAATGCCAAAGGAACACTCTACTGTTCTTCGGGCCCTGGTCAGTCTGTAGTTAAAGATCCTTCTAGTGTGGTTCAAGTCCCTGGAATAGGGCTTCAGAAGCTTTTCACACATCTGAAAGGCCTCATCCCCAACCATAACAAATGGCATCGGTGGACCTTGAGTGTTGGGGAGAGGTTGTGGCGGGGGAAAATTGAAATTTTTGCCATACACACGGCAGCCCATATCCGAGTTCATAAAAGTCTGGGAATCATTGCCACGGCCAAAAGCTTTAATGTCCACGGCGATGAAGCGACAGTTCGCATCAGCTATTTCCATGAGCACAACAGAAAAATATTTTTTATAGTTGAAATACTCCGATCCTGTTCTGGCAGGTTTGATAATGTGGATGTGCTTTCCATCCACCGCTCCTAAACAGTTGAGGAAATCACACACACTCCAGAATTTTTCCGCAATTTCAAGCCACATGTCCAAGGTGGGTAGGGGTATAAACTCATCCCGAAGTACATTCCACAAAGCCCGGCAGGTGTCCGCAAGTATTCCGGACAGGGTGGATATTCCAAGCCGGTATTGGAAGTGGAGGGATGATAAACTCTTTCCGGTTGCCAGAAATCTGTAAGAAAAACAAACCCCCCAAAAATTACAATCTATTCTATTTATGGTGTGGTTACGCTAAAGACAGAAAAGAAAATACCCAAAACATACATGTCAGAAAACATAAAATTTGGACTGTCATTGGTTTTGATTTTGAACGTACCTTAATGTAACCAGCAGACGTTCCTCCGGTGGAATCGCTCTACGGAGCTGGGTGTCCTGTCTCCGTATGGCTCCTTGGACACGAGCAAGCAAATCCCGGAAAGAGTCTTGCGACATCCTTGTGTATTCATGGAATTTCTCCGGGTTGGCATTCAGCTCGCCATACAGCGTGTGATAGGCTCCACGGCTCTCATGTAGTTCGATAATCGGGTGTCTCCAAAAAAGCCTACGTTGTCTCCTTCTCCATCTTTTTGCGATTTTTGTCTTGCTCCCAAGCAAAAGCACAGGCAAGAAACAGGTTGATGCTTAAATCCACGTTGAAATAAAAGCTCTCCATGCGAAGATCCATCATGACACAGGATACAGGAGCAAAATCTGAAGATTACAGCTGTTCAGGGGTCTATATAAAGAAATCCCATAATACACACCCTCTGTAGTCCCATTGGCGGTGTCTTGTTATCTAGATTTTTCTCTTGTGACATTTCTCATCATACACACAAAAAACGCAAACGCAGGAAAAAACGCATATAAACGCATACAAACGCTGTGTTTTTTTAACCGCATGCGTTATCGCATGTGTCTAAAAAACTCCGCATTTGTATGCGTTTATATGCATTTTTTTCACCACTTGCGGATGCGTATTAAACGCTGCGGATTTAAACGCAAATGTGAAACTAGCCTAAAACAACTTTTCTATCCCAGACATAGTGTTCAGGGATTTCACTGTAAAAATACTGATGGGTGGAAGCATCAACTCTGTTTAGCTCAAAATAAGCCTACAGAGCAGAGGCTTTTGAGCTTGAAATAACCATATCTACATTACCATCTTTGAAAAACACTTGCTGCATATTTTCAAGGTGAACAGCAAGCCTTTTAATGGTATGTGAAGCATTTCTGATTCTACACATGCCCTCATGGGCGCTTCTATACCGAGAATCTAGGTACATGGCTGGTTCATTCCAGTTTAATGTATCAAACTTGATATTGGCACATTCATGTCCTTTGTATACATATTTGAAAAGATATTTAACACTTTTTATTGAAGTACATATCTCAACATTGATATGGCAATTGTACTTGAGTAATAAATAGGGGTTGTATCGAACTACCCATCTATTGTCAATTTCTCGCGTTCCTCGCCTGGTTTTCCCAGTATTGTGTCGACGGTACTGTGGATAACCATCAGCTTTGGAGTTTGTCTCTGTGTTAAATTCCTTTGGGAATTTTTTTGCACATTGACCATCTGTCATGCATATAGCACCAGGTTGATCTTCGCCATATGGGCCATGAATCATGTGCTTCATCACTGCCTCATGCAGTTTTGGATTTTCTGTCTCATTTGAGATTTCAGCAGAGCCCAATTTGTCAATTATTTCTGTGTCCCTTGGTTTATCTTCCTCTCCGAGGATTAACAGCATGTGTGTGTGTGGTAGTCCACGCTTTTGAAATTCTATTACATGCACATAGGTAACTATAAGGCCAAAAATGTGTTTTTTTTTCAAAATCAAGGCTTGGAGTTTGATTTTAAATACTCGTGCGACCAAATCTGGTCTGAACCATGCCATGGTTCTAAGTTTTCAGTAATTTCTTTCCACTTTGGGTTACAGCTTACAGGTCATCGTAACAAAAGATCTGGCTTTCTGAATTTTCGGAGAATTGTCATGGCGTGTTGGTAATTTTGCTTCATAGCTCTTGGGCTTCCAATGAAAGTGGACGGTAAAATTACTGGTGTCCCAGCTTTTAGCCCCTGGTGTAATGCAGCATTATGGATGTGATCCATAATGCCGGCATAACTGTCGACGCGTAATGCCTTTTGATTTTATTTTATATATTAAATCCTGTTGCATTCAATTTTGACTTAACTGTCAACGATAAATTTTTGGCGTCAATTTCCCAGCATTTAAAAGTGGATTGAACTCGTCACGAATGGCCAGCCTGTATGCATAATACTGAAACAGGGTGATTTTTTTCATGTCGATCTTGATCCACTGGTATGGATAGTAGATGAATGTCACCAATTCGTTGATGTTGAACACTTAGAGCAATTGGAGTTGTCAAATGTGTTGTCCATCCACTGTCCCCATATGGGAATAGAAGTGGATATGTCATTGCATCACACTATCTGCGAAGAAAGCTGATTTGAACAGTTTGGTTTTCACTTTTGAGGTGAACTCTGATGTCCCTATTAAATGGGGGTTCACCCATTGCATTTTGATAAATTTTAGCTACTTCATTGCACCTTGGTGCATTGTACAGTCATGGCCAAAAGTTTTGAGAATGACACCAAAATGATATTTTCACATGATCTGCTGCCATCTGGTTTTTATTAGTGTTTGTCTGATGTTTATATCACATACAGAAATATAATTGCAATCATATTATGAGTAATAATAGGTTATATTGACAGTTAGAATGAGTTAATGCAGCAAGTCAATATTTGCAGTGTTGACCCTTCTTCTTCAAGACCTCTGTAATTCTCCCTGACATGCTCTCAATCAACTACTGGACCAAATCCTGACTGATAGCAGTCCATTCTTGCATAATCAGTGCTTGCATTTTGTCAGAATTTGTTGGTTTTTGTTTGTCCACCCGTCTCTTGATGATTGACCACAAGTTCTCAATGGGATTAGGATCTGGGGAGTTTCCAGGCCATGGACCCAAAATCTCTATGTTTTGTTCCATGAGCCATTTAGTTATCATCACCTTTGCTTTATGGCAAGGTGCTCCATCATGCTGGAAAAGGCATTGTTGGGCACCAAACTGCTCTTGGACAGTTGGGAGAAGTTGCTCTTGGAGGACATTCTGGTACCATTCTTTATTAATGGCTGTGTTTTCAGGCAAGACTGTGAGTGAGCCGATTCCCTTGGCTGAGAAGCAACCCCACACATGAATGGTTTCAGGATGCTTTACAGTTGGCATGAGACAAGACTGGTGGTAGCACTCACCTCTTCTTCTCCGAATAAGCGGTTTTCCAGATGTTCCAAACAATCGAAAAAGGGTATTCATCAGAGAAAATGACTTTGCCCCAGTCCTCAGCAGTCCACTCCCTGTACCTTTTGCAGAATATCAGTCGGTCCCTGATGTTTTTTTCTGGAGAGAAGTGGCTTCTTTGCTGCCCTCCTTGAAACCAGGCCTTGCTCAAAGAGTCTCCGCCTCACAGTGCGTGCAGAAGCACTCACACCAGCCTGCTGCCATTCCTGAGCAAGCTCGGCACTGCTGGTAGTCCGATCCCGCAGCTGAAACAGTTTTAAGATACGGTCCTGGCGCTTTCTGGTCTTTCTTGGGTGCCCTGGAGCCTTTTTGACAACAATGGAAGCTCTCTCCTTGAAGTTCTTGATGATGCGATAGATTGTTCACTGAGGTGCAATCTTTGGAGCTGCGATACTCTTCCCTGTTAGGCCATTTTTGTGCAGTGCAATGAAGGCTGCACGTGTTTCTTTAGAGATAACCATGGTTAACTGAAGAGAAACAATGATACCAAGCACCAGCCTCCTTTTAAAGTGTCCAGTGATGTCATTCTTATTTAATCATGACTGATTGATCGCCAACCCTGCCCTCATCAACACCCACACCTGTGTTAATGGATCAATCACTAAAACGATGTTAGCTGCTCCTTTTAAGGCAGGACTGCAATGATGTTGAAATGTGTTTTGGGGGTTAAAGTTCATTTTCTGGGCAAATATTGACTTTGCAAGTACAGTAATTGCTGTTAAGCTGATCACTCTGACATTCAGGAGTATATGCAAATCGCCATTAGAAAAAATGAAGCAGTAGACTTTGGAAAAATTAATATTTGTCTCATTCTCAAAATTTTTGTCCATGACTGTAGCTCCTCTGGTCATCATTGTAGTCATTTATAATTGACATTGTTATTTCAAGTGGATCACGATTTTCTAATTCAGCAATCCTCTCTTCCTCTATTTCAAATTCCCTCATCATTGTGAAGGCTCTTGCGAGTGGGTTAATTGCTTTCATTTTCTCTCCAAGAGATGATAGCAGTAACATAGTAACATAGTAACATAGTTAGTAAGGCCGAAAAAAGACATTTGTCCATCCAGTTCAGCCTATATTCCATCATAATAAATCCTCAGATCTACGTCCTTCTACAGAACCTAATAATTGTATGATACAATATTGTTCTGCTCCAGGAAGACATCCAGGCCTCTCTTGAACCCCTCGACTGAGTTCGCCATCACCACCTCCTCAGGCAAGCAATTCCAGATTCTCACTGCCCTAACAGTAAAGAATCCTCTTCTATGTTGGTGGAAAAACCTTCTCTCCTCCAGACGCAAAGAATGCCCCCTTGTGCCCGTCACCTTCCTTGGTATAAACAGATCCTCAGCGAGATATTTGTATTGTCCCCTTATATACTTATACATGGTTATTAGATCGCCCCTCAGTCGTCTTTTTTCTAGACTAAATAATCCTAATTTCGCTAATCTATCTGGGTATTGTAGTTCTCCCATCCCCTTTATTAATTTTGTTGCCCTCCTTTGTACTCTCTCTAGTTCCATTATATCCTTCATGAGCACCGGTGCCCAAAACTGGACACAGTACTCCATTGCTGGGAGACACTTTTTATTTGCTTGACTTCTTGTACTTAATGCTTCTTCTCTGTCCAAGATATAAATCTGGGCAAACTTGGGAGTACTACCCACAGCGGGATGCAATGGGGCAGTTCTATGGCAAATTTGTCTATGATTTCGAAAAAACAGTATGGATCATGCCCAGGAGGTAGCGCTACTTCTACAAAGTGTCCCAGGATCAGATTTTCAGCACAACAACCCTAGAACACATGTTGCTTGTGCTAGTGTGACCAGTCTGTCTGACGTAAAGGTTCTACCATAGTCTTTAGCACCTCTCCAGACTCATCTCCCATCAAACACCTCTGGAACGTCATTGGTCAGAAATTACAATGGGAATTGCTAGCAGCGGATCTTCTAGATTTACATGTGTAAGCACTCGCTACAGAACATTCAACGAACAATCACTATAAAGCTCACTGGTAGCAGTCAAGGTGGAAAAGTGTGTGTATTTCTGTGCATGACACTTATATCTGATACATAAATCGAGAGGTTTCAAAAAATGTTTATTTCCATTATTCCTTCATTTGCAGATCATTACTATGTCTATCGATCCTGCGATTTCCATAATTCCACAACCATTTTTCTTCTAGGTGTTGTAATTTCGATGTTGAGAAATGTATGAGTTGGCTTAGATATTAATGACATAGCCTTACGATTGGTCAGAACCCCCAATTTGCAGTTTCACTTCAGCTGAATGTAAAATGGTGTGCAAAATTTGAAAAGCAGAGTTCTGTGCACAAATGAATAGTCATGCTCAGGTAATGTAAGTCAGATTCTTAGCAGGCTGCCATGGATCTATAAACAGCTGATCAGTTGGGGTGCCAGGAGTTGGACTCCCAGTGATCGGTAATCAATATCCAAGTATCACAAAACCCCATGCAAAATGTTGTAATAGGATATTTGAAATTAAATAGCTTAAAAAAAAAGATGCTTAAGAGGAGACCTTATTTATATGTATAGTACATGTGTGGTCAGTACTAAGGATGGCACATGACTTATTGCTTCCAAATACCTTACAAAGAATTTTCATTATATGTGAAGGAAAGACTTCTGGTAACTAAAATGGAAAGGGTTCTTTATAGTGATGAGTAGTGTTGAGCATTCCGATACTGCAAGTATCGGGTATTGGCCGATATTCGCGGTATCGGAATTCCGATACTGAGTTCCGATACTTTCTCAATATCGGATACCGGAATCGGAAGTTCCCATAATTCAATGGGCCAGTTTATTTTAATTCAGCCAATGAGGAATCCTAAGAAGTGTGGGCACATCCTGTTCTGCATGTTAGGCATGTAACTACTGGCATGGCTGTCATTGGCTGCTGAAATGATGTCATGATGCACTATAAAAGTCGCCACCGCCATTTTGGGTTCACTCTGCTGTGAATTCAGTTAGGGACAGGACGCTTTGTTCTGACTGAGGGCCAGTTTGAGATAGTGATTTGCTTCATTGGGCTTTACCCAGGCTAATTTTGCAACCGCTGTGTGAGAACCTTGTTTTTGCCTTGCAGCGCTGTTGACGGCTGTCTGCAAGGTCTCTGTGTGTATGAGTGCAGCTCACTCTGTAGTCTGTTCTGCAGCCACAGCCGGTTGTAGACAGCTCAGTGTGCATCACAGCCTCATACTGTTCCATTGTCCCGTTTTTCAATTAGTGCTGCCTGCTGCACATTTTGTCCTGAATCTAATTTTTGCTATTAGTGGGTTTCCATCCGTATCCTTCTAGATTGTGGAAAAACACTACATAGGAGTACATAGAGAAGCTTTTTTAGGCCTTGCAGCACCGTTCACGGCTGTCTACAAGGTCTCTGTGTGAGTTCAGCTCACTATGTAGTCTGTTCTGCAGCCACAGCTGGTTGTAGACAGCTCAGTGTGCGTCACTGCCTCATAGTGTTCCATGGTCCCTTTTTTCAATTATTGCTGCCTGCTGTACATTTTGTCCTGAATCTGATTTATCCTATTAGTGGGTTTCCATCCGTGTCCTGATAGATTGTGGAAAAACACTATATAGGAGTACATAGAGGAGCTTTTTTAGGCCTGGCATTGCCGTTCACGGCTGTCTGCAAGGTCTCTGCGTGACTTCAGCTCACGCTGTAGTCTGTTGTGCGCAAAAAACAAAAAGTAATTAAAGTTTACCAAACACTCCACTTTACAGTTGTGTAGGCCACATTAGCTCATATTAAAGTCTAGTCCACACTTTATAAAATTAGTGCTTCTTATACCTGTTAGCAGCTGTTCAGGAATAAGCACACTAAGCCCTTAGTTATTTTCTGTCTATCTTTATCAGTCTAACAAGATGAAGAAGGCAGGGAGTAAGGCACGTAGTCGTAGGCGTGGAGTTTCTGCAGGGAGAGGACGTGGGGATTCTGTGCCTGCTGCGGGCACCGGTGACTCATCATCCCCCAGTTTTAGCAGGAAACAGTCCTTCATGCGCAGATTTGTAGGAGCTCGCCATACTCCGCTGCTGTGGTATGAACAAATTGAAGCCGTTATCGGATGGATGGCAGCTAACGCATTGACTTCAATTAGTGCCACATCATCTCAGGCACAGAGCACTGAAGAGCACCCACCTGCCAAATTGACCAGGCAGTCAGAGAGCCCAGTACAGGAGCCATCTCTACTTTTGTTCTCTGAATCTCTTTGCTTGGAAAGAGGGGGACAGCCAAGTAGCATTCTAGAATCTGAAGAGGTAGTATGCAGTGATGCGCAACAGCTTTGTCGCTTTGAATCTGAAGAGGCAAGTGGGCCAGTGCCTACGGTCACCACACCTCAGTACGCATATGGTGATGAAACTGAGGTGCCACTTTCTGGTGCATACTGTGCTGCCGAGACTACCCAGGAGAAGCAGTTGTTGGAAGAGGGTAGTGTGGATGATGAGGTCCTTGACACATCATGGCGTGAGGTACAGGAAGGTGGTGGGAGCAGCTCTGAGGAAGAGATTCCCCGAACTGCCCAAAGATGGAGATGGAGAGAAAAGGCTGTGTTGCCTGTAGCCTCCACTTCGGCACCCATTAGGAGCATGCCTCCTCCAAAACCCAAAACGGGCGCTCCCAAGGCTTGCAGTGCCTGCTCCTTTTTTGACACAGTTGCAGATGTCAAATGCAAGATGTGTCATCAGAAAGTCAAAAGAGGGAAAAGTGTCAGCAACCTCAATACCACAAATGTGTGGAAACAAGTGCGGACCAAGCACGTGGTGGAGTTACAAAAACACACTGAAGACCTAGGCCAACCAACAGCGGCACCTACCACCTCTTCAGCACGTGTTGTAGCCTCTTCCTCCAGCTCACACACAGCTTGTTTGGCTTCTTCATAGGATCGCCATGGAAGAACCTATGGCACTGCTGTACAGAGACCCAGTGTAATTCCACCCACAGCACCATGTTCCCTGTCATCCTCACACTCCCAGCCCAGTCTACAGCCATGGGTAGCACAGGCATGGGAGAAAAGGTGGCCATTCTCGGCAAACCACCCCCGAGCACAGGATCTGAATGCTGGCATTGCAAAACTACTGTCCCTTGAAATGCTGTCATTCAGGCTGGTGGAGACTGACACCTTTCATAACTTGATGGCATTGGTAGTCCCACAATACAACTTGCCCAGCCACTTTTATTTCAGCAAACAAGCCGTCCCTGAACTGCCAAAGCATGTGGAGGGAAACATGCATTACTAAATGCCCTCAGTAGCAAGGTCCACCTCACCACCGATGCGTGGACCAGTCACCATGGACAGGGACGATACCTTTCTATCACTGCCCATTGGGTAAATGTTTTGGAGCCGGGCACAGATCTTGCAAGTGACGCTGTACGTATTCTGCCAACTCCAAGGATTGCAGGAATCCAGTCTGTACACATTGACTCCTCCTCATACTCCAGTTCCTCTGAATCATCGCTGCAGGAGCCGTCACAATCTACCTCCACATGGACCCGTGAACGCTTACCTGTTACGACCGATATGAGCACAGCCATGGGCAAACGTCAACAGGCCGTACTGAAATTAATTTTGGGGGGAATCAAAGCCACACAGCGCAGGAGCTCTGGAATGCCATCAAGCAGGAGAGCGACTTGTGGTTTGTGCCAGCAGATCTCCAGCCAGGCATGATAGTGTGTGACAATGGCCGAAATCTGGTGGCAGCTCTGGGCCTAGGCAACCTCACTCACATCCCATGTCTGGCACATGTGCTCAACTTGGTCATTCAGAGTTTTTTGAGGGACTATCCAGATCTTGATGCACTGCTGCACAAGGTCCGCCAAGAGTGTGCTCACTTGTGGCGTTCCAGCATGGCAAGATCGCGCATTGCAGCTCTGCAGCGCCGATTCCACCTTCTGGAACATCGTATCATATGTCACCTACCCACTAGGTGGAATTCAACGTTACATATGTTGGAGCAGTTGTGTGAGCAGCGCCGTTCAGACTTCAAAACCACCGAGTGGGCCACTATGAAGGACATCTGCCAGGTTTTGCGTGCCTTCGATGATTCCACGCGGATGGCGAGTGCAGATGATGCACTAGTCAGCATGACTGTCCCCCTTATCTGCCTGCTTGATAAAACATTGCAAGCGCTAAGGAATGAGGTTGTGGAAGAGGTGGAGGATGAGAAGTCACAAATGCCATCTGCTTCTGGACAGTCTGCACAACGTGGTTCCTCACAAAAGCCTAGGCAGGGGACACTTTGTGAGGAGGATAATGAGGAGTCAATGGAGGAGGAAGACATCTGTCCAGAGGAGTGAGTTACACAATGCTCCAGTAGTCAGTATGTAGAGCGAGGGTAGGGTGATGCAGAGCAGACAGAGATCACACCTCAAGCAGGGGACATCGTATCTTGGCCAGTTGGCAGTCTACAGCACATGGTTGATTTCATGCTGCAGTGCTTGAGAAACGACCACCGCATCACACACATTCTCAACACGGCTGATAATTGGGTGTATACCCTCCTAGATCCACGCTACCGAGACAACTTACAAAGCCTCATAACACCGTTGAACCGGGAGCGTAAAATGTGGGAGTACCAAGACACACTTGTGCATTCCATCATCTTCTCCAGTCCAACTGAGAGCAGTGTTGCTAGTGCTTTACAAAGCAGCTCAGTGCGTTGAGGCAGTGGAGGAAGCTCAGCACAAAGAGAGAGCAGAAGCAATGCCCCAGCACAAGGTAAGACCAATATGGCCCAACTGTGGCAAACTTTTGTGTGCCCGCCACAAATTTCTACACAATCACAGACTGCTCCACTGAGCAGGAGGCAACGTTTCCGTCAGATGGTGACATACTACATGTCTTGCCCTCTCAGTGTATTCCCACAATCCCACACGGCTCCTCCCCCTTTAAGTTTTGGGTTTCTAAGCTGGATACATGGCCAGACCTTAGCCAGTAAGCATTGGAGGTGCTGGCTTGCCCTGTTGCTAGTGTATTATCGGAACACGTTTTTAGTGCCGCAGGTGGCGTACTAACAGACCGTCGCATGCGACTATCCTCCGATAAATTTAACTGGCTTATTTTTCTGAAAATGAACAAGGCGTGGATCTCTCAGCAATTTGCCACTCCTCTTCCAGATTTAATACTTGGTTGGCAACAGTATCCAGGTCTCCTGTTGTGTTCATGTTTCTACCACCTGAACTGTGATCCCTGGGCTTCAACACCACCAGTTGCAGCTCAGAAGTGCTGTCTGCACAGTCAACACATGACTCAGTGTTATTGAGTGTCAGTAACATCAGCTGATCCCCTGCTGTGTATCCGGCAATTTCTCCTGCTACGTCCATACTCACACTACTTCAGATATTAAACTAGCTCCAATTAAGCCTCGGCCTACACTATGCTTCTCCTGTAATCCCCAGGCTCCAACACCACCTGTTGCTGCTCGGAAGTGCTGTCTGCACAGTCAACAGTTGCTCCTCTGTTATTGGGGTTCAGTAGCGCCAGCTGCTCCCCTGCTGTGTGTGTGTGGCAATTTCTCCACTCAGTTTCTAGCATTGACCCTGGGCTCCAACACTGCCAGTTGCTGCTCAGAAGTGCCGTCTGCACAGGCAACACTTGCTGCTGTGTTATTGGGGTTCAGTAACGTCATCTGCTCCTCTGCTGTGTATCCGGCAATTTCTCCAGCTCTGTCCACACTCACACTACTTTAGATATTAAACTTGCTCCAATTAGGCCTCGGCCTACACTCTGTTTCTCCTGTAATCCCTGGGCTTCAACACCGCCAGTTGGAGAAAAACACTAGCTCCTGTGTTAGTGGGGTTCAGCAACGTGAGCTGCTCCCCTGCTGTGTGTGCGGCAATGTCTCCTGCTCCCTCCACATTCATATAACATCAGATATTAAACTTGCTCCAATTAGGCCTCGGCCTACACCCTGATTGACCCTGGGCTCCAACACCGCCAGTGGGTGCTCGAAAGTGCTGTCTGCGCAGATAAAAACACTAGCTCATGTGATAGTGGGGTTCAGCAACGTCTGCTGCTCCCCTGCTGTGTATTCGTCAATTGCTCCTGCTACTTCCACACTCACACTACTTCATATATTAAACTTGCTCCAAATAGGCCTCGGCCTACACCCTGATTGACCCTGGGCTCCATCACCACCAGTTGTTGCTCAGAAGTGCTGTCTGCACACAGAAAAACACAATCTCCTGTGTTAGTGGGGTTCAGCAACGTCAGCTGCTCCCCTGCTGTGTATCCGTCAATTTCTCCTGCTACCTCCACACTCACACTAATTCATATATTAAACTTGCTCCAATAAGGCCTCGGCCTACATCCTGATTGACCCTGGGATCCAACACCGCCAGTTGCTGCTCGGAAGTGCTGTCTGCACAGAGAAAAACACTAGCTCCTGTGTTAGTGGGTTTCAGCAATGTCAGCTGCTCCCCTGCTGTGTGTGCGGCAATGTCTCCTGCTCCCTCCACATTCACATAACATCAGATATTAAACTTGTTTCAATTAGGCCTCGGCTTACACCCTGATTGACCCTGGGCTCTTACACCGCCAGTTGCTGCTCGGAAGTGCTGTCTGCACAGTCGACACTTGCTGCCTTGTTATTGGGTTTCATTAACGTCAGCTTATCCCCAGCTGTGTATCCGGCCATTTCTCCTGCTACCTCCACACTCACACTACTACAGATTTGAAACTTGCTCCAATTAGGCCTCGGCCTACACTCTGTTTTTCCTGTAATCTAACATAGTTAGTAAGGCCGAAAAAAGACATTTGTCCATCCAGTTCAGCCTATATTCCATCATAATAAATACCCAGATCTACGTCCTTCTACAGAACCTAATAATTGTATGATACAATAGTAACATAGTTAGTAAGGCCGAAAAAAATCTCTGGGCTCCAACACCGCCAGTTGGTGTTCGGAAGTGCTGTCTGCACAGAGAAAAACACTTGCTCCTGTGTTAGTGGGGTTCAGCAATGTCAGCTTCTCCCCTGCTGTGTATCCGTCAATTGCTCCTGCTACCTCCACCCTCAAACTACTTCTTATATTAAACTTGCTCCAATAAGGCCTCGGTCTACACCCTGATTGATCCTGGGCTCCAACACCGCCAGTTGCTGCTCGGAAGTGCTGTCTGCACAGAGAAAAACACTAGCTCCTGTGTTAGTGGGGTTCAGCAACGTCTGCTGCTCCCCTGCTGTGTATCCGGCAATTGCTCCTGCTACCTTCACACTCACACTACTTCATATATCAAATTTGTTCCAATTAGGCCTCGCCCTACACTCTGTTTTTCCTCTAATCCCTGGGATCCAACACCGCCAGTTGGTGCTCGGAACTGATGTCTGCACAGTCAACAGTTGCTCCTCTGTTACTGGGGTTCAGTAATGCCAGCGGCTCCCCTGCTGTGTGTGCAGCAATTTCTTCACTCTGTTTCTACCATTGACCCTGGGCTCCAACACCAACTTTTGCTGCCCGGAAGTGCTGTCTGCAAAGTCAACAGTTGCTCCTCTGTTATTGGGGTTCAGTAATGCCAGCTGCTCCCCTGCTGTGTGTGCAGCAATTTCTCCTGCTCCCTCCACACTAAGACTACAACTGATATTAAACTAGCTCCATTTAGGCCTCGGCCTACACTATGCTTCTCCTGTAATCCTTGGGCTCCAACACTGCCAGTTGCTGCCCAGAAGTGATGTCTGCACAGTCAACAGTTGCTCCTCTGTAATTGGGGTTTAGTAACGCCAGCTGCTCCCCTGCTGTGTGTGCAGCAATTTCTCCTGCTCTCTCCACACTCACACTACTACAAAAATTAAAGGGAACCCTTCCCCCAGGCCTTTGTAACTAAAAGAGCCACCTAGTGCAGCACTAATGCTGCACAAGGAAAAGGTGGCTCTTTTACAGTAGTTATGCTCCTTGCACACGCTGAACTAAACGCTTAGAAAATGTGCCCCTCATACCGTGAAATTACCGGAGGTGGGACTTTCCTTCCTAATAAGATTGGGCACAGCTGTCATTCATATCCCCTTGGCACCGTGCGCCGCATCCTGAGCATTGTTTGAGTCTGTCCCGGAGCCTGCGCTGTCATGTTATCCCTTGGCCATGCGCAGTTAGCGCTGCCCGTCCTCTGACATCATTTGATGTCAGGCTGACTGCATCTGTGCGGCCGCGCTGCCCGAGATCCCGCCGCGCAGTGTCTTCTGATGTATTCACACTGCGGGGCTGGGATTCATGGGCATGCGCAGTGCATACCTTTGCCTCTCACTCATCTCCCTCCACCTACTTCAGACTATTAGCGTCAGCTGATCCCTAATTGCCGTGGCATGCGCTTAGGGATCAGCTGACGCCGCACAGTCTGAAGACGGCGGAAGGAGATGAGTGAGAGGTGAAGATATGGACTGCTCATGCCCATGAATCCCAGCCCCGCAGAGCGGGATCACGGGCAGTGCGGCCGCACAGGCGCAGTCAGCCTACCAAAAAATGATGTCAGAAGACGGGCAGCGCTAACTGCGCATGCCCAAGGGATAACATTACAGCGCATGCTCCAGCACAGATTCAAATAACACTGAGGAGGCGGCGCCCAGCGCCAAGGGGGTGTGAATAACAACTGTGCTGCGTCTCATTACGAAGGAAAGTCCCACCTCCGGGATGGTTTCACGGTATATGGGGACACATTTTATAAGTGTTTACTTCAGCATGTGCAAGGAGCATAAGTAAAAGAGCCACCTTTTCCTTGCGCAGCATTAGTGCTGCACAAGGTGGCTCTTTTAGTTACAAATGCCTGGGAGGGTTACAGGTTCCCTTTCAACTTGCTCCAATTAGGCCTCAGCCTACACTCTGTTTCTCATGTAATCCCTGGGCTCCAACATCGCCAGTTGCTGCTCGGAAGTGCTGTCTGCACAGTCAACACATGCTCCAGTGTTTTGGGGTTTAGTAACGTCAGCTGATCCCCAGCTGTGTGTGTGGCAATTTCTCCTGCTACCTCCACATTGACACCACTACAGATTTTAAACTTGCTCCAATTAGGCAACAGCCTACACTCTGTTTTTCATGTAATCCCTGGGCTCCAACATCGCCAGTTGCTGCTTAGAAGTGTCTTTGGCACGGGTATTCCCTCCTGCCTAGCCTGGTTCCAGCACGCCAGCTGTTTCCGGGTAGTGTCAAGGTCACTTTGCCTCCAATACGTTGACCTTTTGTGTTGCGGTCGGGTTAGCCGACTCTATGGTGCCTGCAGTTTAGGTGCTTCATATGTGGGCTGTGGGAACTGGCAATCAAGGCTGGGTCCGTAGTGCCAGTAGGACAAGCTCCCCCTGTAGGACTGTGGGTTTTTGGTAACTACGGCCGGCTCGCGGCTTAGCATTTTTTTTTTTCTTGTGGACCTTCTGCTGCCTATCTGAGTTCCAGCACCATTAGCTGTTCTTAGGAAGACAATCTTGAATAGGTCCCCCTGGCTCCTGTACCGTCAGCTGGTTCCAGGCAGAGCCGTTGGCTTAGGTGCCTCCTTCTGTGTATCCGAGTTCCATCAATGTCTGGTGATCCTTGGTAGTGCTTTCTGGCATGGGTACCTCCTGCTCAGTAACCGGGTTCCAGTACCGTCACCTGGTCCTCTGTAGTTCCATTAGCTCTTGTACCTTCGGCTACGCATCCGGGTTCCAGTACCGTCAGCTGGTTCTCGGCAGTTCCTCAGCCTTCTTGTACCTTCTGCTACATTTCCCAGTTCAAGACCCTAAAGACGACAACCCTGAAAACCACCCCGAAGATGGCGACAACCCCGGAGACGAAGACCCTGGAGATGAAGACCCCAGAGATGACCCTTCAGATGACGACCCTGAAGATCACCCCAAAGATAACGACGACCATGGAGAAGAAGACCCCGGAGACAACGAACCCTGGAGACGACGACCCTGAAGACCACGAAGCAGAAGAACATTAATGATAAGACTAAAAATCAGAGCAAAAGATATTATCTAAATTATAAGCAGAAGAAGACTAAGCAGTGTATGGGGGTGAGCCGTTCCGCCTCGTGGTGCCCCTGGAAAAAAACCTGCTGCTGCAGGCCAAACTGAACGCGGACAAATCCTGTTGTAAATCTTTTGTGACAGGCAGAACGGAAGGTGTAATCTTCAAACTTTTATAGATAACAACTACAGGAATGCCTGTCACAAATAAGAATATGATGAAGAAGAAGAATATGAAGAAGATGAAGAAGTAGAATATGAAGAAGAATGATAGTTGAATAAAAATAATATGAAGAATGTAAAAAAAAAAAGAATAATAGGAAGAAGATGAAAAAGAAGAAGATGAATAAGGTGAAGGAGAAGTTGATGAAAAAGATGCTGCTGCTGAGGATGATGAAGAAGAAAGTGTGGGAGAAGTACAAAACAAGGTGAAGAGCATGGAAGTAGTGAAACATAAATATCTGACAAAATATAAAAAATCTAAGCATAGTCAATATCTTTGTAACTCCGAGCATCTTAAAAAAAATTAATTCCTGCTATTCCATTTGATTGGGCTAAACCTCTATGCCTTTAATGTCTCCTCCACCTCCCCCAATACATCCTACATTATTCTCAGTTGTTTTCCTTCATGTAGAATTAACCTACAAGGAAAGAAAGGATTTATTTTAATTCCGATATTCTTGTCCCAGTGACTTGCATTGGTTTCGGGTATCGGCGATATCCGATATTGTTTGAATATCGGACGATCCAATCCGATACCGATATTTCGGAATATCGGAAGGTATCGCTCAACACTAGTGATGAGTGAGCATACTCAGTAATGCTCGGTACTCGCCCGAACATCTCTGTACTTGTGGTGCTTGGTGAACATCGAGCATTTCCAGGATTATTCATCGGGAGCTCGGGTCCCAGCCCTGAATATTTGGCGTTCTTTAGAGTGCCAATCAACATGAAGGGATTGTCTGCCACGCCCTCTAATGCCGCAGGTATGTTGGTTGTGGCATTACAGTGATTGTCTGGCTTTACAGCTTCGTCAGGTCTATATCAGACCTGGTGCCGCCCTGCTCGGCACAGTCAGCTCCGGAATCACCAGTGTAGGGAGAGTTGCTGCAGCGATAGGGACAGAATAGGTGGGGTATACAGTTACTGTGGCTATACTATAATTGAATACACAAATCCAGCTAAACCAACAGACCTTCTAGGGTCTTTTTTGCACCTTAATCATGTTTACTTAATTGCAAAGCATTCCAGGCCCATGTTTTTTTTCTCCATTTGCTTGTTGGGACTGCAGACTACAGCCAGATCCTTAGTACAGTGTGAAAATCCAGCTATTTTAAATGGGTTTGCCCATCCCAGCGGTCACATCTGAGTACGCTCAATTTTTTTCCATTTTTGTGGTACTATAAAAAATTTTGAGAGTGTCTTATACAATTTCTTGATACCATTGTGCTGCTAAAAAAATATCTAGCTGCAAAAAAAAAAATTTAGCTACAGGTCAGATATTTTACACTGGGTTTTGTCTGCCACACAGATGGCATATCATTGTGGTGAAAACTGTGCCATTTCAGGCCTCCATAGAATTGTTCTTGTTGTGTCATAGCCTACTTACTGACACAATTTTGCTGGCCAAAAAAAAAAAATACAGGCCAGATATTTGATAGTGGGCTATGTCCATTAGACGTCTCTGCTCTCTTTAGGCTACAAATTGTGGCATTTCAGGCCTACATTGAACTGTTTTTGCTGCGTGCTACTCTAGTTAGTGACAGTATTTTGCTGTTCAACACTTTATCAAAACCTACCCGGAACTGCCGGATCTGCATGTGAAAGTATGACGCTCATGTGCAGCTTCCGGCTCACAGACTTGTGTGTGTTGTCCTGACTCCCCACGCATTGGAACTCTAGACTGCATATGTTGGAAAGGATTTGTGAGTAGAAGATGGCAGTTGTTGACTACCAACATCAACAAGGCCATTGATATTCAGTTCTGACTCCACACATAAGACCTCATGAGTGGACATGGATGTCAGACATTTGTACCATCCTACAAAACTTTGAGGAGTCCACTAAGATGGTGAGCGGCGATGACGCCATAATTAGCATCACCATCCAACTTCTCTGTATTCTGAAAGCTCTTTGCTCAAAATGAAAGAGGATGTATGGCAGAAGGAGTACAATAAGATGGAGCAAGGAACGATACAGGGTGATTACACACAGCCCAGTCTTATGCCATCCCAACATAGATTGGTTGACAATGAGGAAGAAAAGGAGGAGGAAGAACAGGAGCTACTTTCATGCGCTATAGACGGTACTAGAAGCACAACTGTCATACCATCTGTTCAGCGTGGATGGCCTGAAGACAGGGAGGAGGAAGAGAGCATGGTCAGTTTTCCTTTTGGTGAGGACACAGAAGTTTTGCCTGTTAGCAGTCTGGCACACATGGCAGACTTTATGTTGTGCTGCCTTTCCCATGACCCTCGTATTCTCCAAATTTTGGGTGACAGTCATTACTCGTTGGTGACACTTCTAGACCAACGCTACAAGGAGAACTTTCAATCTGTTACTCCAGTGCCAGACAGGTCTACTAAAATGGTGCATTACCAGAAGGCCATTGTTGTGGAATTATTAAAACAATTCCCATCTTAAAATGCTGGCGGCAGAGGTCACAGTTCATTGGACGACCAAAGAGTACAGGCGAGACAGACACAACTTCAATCCAGCAGAGGCAAGGGAACACTGTCAAAGTTCTGGAACAGTTTTCTCAGACCTTCACATCGCACTGGCCCTGAGGCACGGGGTATTCTCACAAGGAGTGCAAAGTTTTGGATGCAGACCCGTTGAAGCGCAAGGACCGCGCGAAACGGCCGTCATCTCTCCTGCTCGCATGAGCTCCTTTTCTTCTCCCCCGGCCATGAAGTTTTAATTGTGAAGACTCAATAAAAATTTGCTACTTTGAAGATTGGTGAGTGCATCCTGCATTTTTCTTTTGCTACCTGAAAGTTTTGGAAGATGTTGAGGGAGTACCTTGCTGACTGTACCAGTGACCTCCGTGATTCCTTTGTGCCTTTTAATTAATGGGTATCCATGATGGACACATGGCATGAACTGGCTCTCTATGCCTTGGAGGTCCTGGCCTGCCCTGCCGCTATTATTTTGTCAGAGCGGGTTTTCTGTGCCGTTGGTGGAACTATAACTGATAAGCATATCCACCTGTCAACAGAAAATGCTGACAGGCTGACTCTCATAAAAATGAACAAGGGCTGAATTGGGCCAGACCTCTCTACAAAACTGAATGACAGCAGCGAAAAACAAAGTCAAATCCAATGTCTTTTTTGAGAACTCTATTCTTCACACCCACACATGGCTATACCCTTTCTGATTTTGCCTATTTGCTGTTATCCTTCTTCTCCTCATCCTCATCAGCCACCACCACTAGATCACCATTGTGACCATGGTCCATGATGCAACAGCCACGTTATTGTGTTAAAGGATGTTTTTAATGCCCGTTAAAAAAATGTTTACACAGTATGTTGATGTGCACCCACCAGGGGGAAATGTTTGTCAGCCAATACACAGTGTATGGGCATTACAATTGTAGGAAACACACTCCTTTAAACTGTGAAAACATTTTTAGGAGGCCATCCTCAACGTCTCTTCCGACACCGCCACTAGATCACTGTGATGCAACAGTAAAGTTATTTTTTTCATAAATGCCCATCAAAAAAATGTTTACACATTATGTTGAGGTGTACCCCCAGGGGGAAATGTTTGTCAGCCCATACATTTAGGGTATGGGCATTACAAGTATGGGAGACTCACTCCTTTAAGCTGGGAAAACATTTTTTGGAGGCTATAGTCCATATTTATTCCAAGTGGGATTGGGGTGCATGCAAATTTGGGGTAGGCCTTGCATTCACTTATGGGCAAACTTTATGGGAGTACAAAATGACTAATAGTGGGAACTGTTCAATGGGTTGTTGGGATGAGTCCAAATTTTTGGCAGCCCTTCCACTCACTGAATATTCAAAAACAGTATAAGGGACCCAGTATTTAATAATGGGAACAAAGAATAGCCAGCTGATGGCTCTCTAAGAATAGTGAGGGCTGACTGCTGGTCCTATAAAATAGACTGTGACTTTCAGAGTCCCTCCTTCATAAATGAAATAGGATGTGTCTGATGATGTGTCACATACCCCATGTCCAAATAAGGTTGTAAAGTGTTAAAATGACATTTCCCAGTGGATGCTTTTGTCTTGGTTGAAAGCAATGCTAAAGTTGAAAAACGTATCAAAAATGCTACGTGTGAACAAAGCCCAAGTGGTGGAGGAACATTTTTGTTTTGGGTTATTTATTTTGCCTTACATACAAAACATTACAATGGAAAGGATGTTCCTTAACATATTTCCCAGGAAAATCCATTTTGTTTTTGTTTTTGTATGTTTTATTGTGTGCCTGTAAAACTGGCGTAAGACTCTGACAACATTGTTCACAGCAGTGACCTTGGAGTCAGGAATGCTTCCAGGTGCTGCAAAAAATGCTCTCTTTTCCCATAGAATTACATTGGGCTTGTTGCTCAGGTCGAGCACCCGAACATTCCAATTTGCTCGACCCAAGCAACGAGCACCCGAGCATTTTAGTGCTCGCCCATCACTAGTTCTTTACAGTTAGAGGAGTCAGAATGTGGAATGCCGACCACAAGAGGTAGTAATGGCCAATACTATAACAGCAATTATAGGAGAACTGAATGATTTTCTTACATCCAATGGGTGATAACAATTTTTGCGAAAAAAGAATGTAGAACTGGTGGAGAAAGTTTGAACTTTATAGACCCAAGTCTTCTTTTCACTTATGTAACACTGAGTATTCTGAATCAGATACCATTTCAATCCTGTTTATTACTTACCATGTTTATCTGATACTTTAGAACCCATCGCCGTATACGGCCTGCCAGCAAATTCCTCGGCATGGTTGACGAGAGCATCTTTCACCGTGTCATAACCACACAGTACAACCAGCCTTTGGGCACCTAGATAGACAGTGAATATTGGTCCGTATTTCTTTGACATCTGGATAAACATAATAGGAATATTTATTAAAATGATTTTACAGCTTAGTTATCATTAAAAGCCTCCATTTGATGCATTTTTGTAGCAGCTAGTCCACATGTCGAATTCTGCTCTCTTCAATGCTGACAGAAATCTAATGCTCTGATATCTCTTTCCTAAAAAGTGTTTTCTGATATTTTTTTTTTTAAAAAGTGGGCCACAAGAAAAAAAATTATATAGAATTAGGAAGTAACCCATAGCCCCTTATCTGACACACTCTTGTCTTCAGTACTGCCGTGCTGGTGGTGGTCTTCGCTCTTTGGTTATGTCCTGTGGCAATGGTGTATTATTCATGCACACATGACCGCTGCAGCCAATTACTGTCACCAACAGTGAGGTCATCTTGGCAATTTTGTTAAAATACTAGACAATTAATTTAATGCTTTAAAAATATAAGACGTTTGCAAATTTTTAAATCTCTAATTTTTTGCAGACTTAGGTGTTCTTTCGTTAGCAGACTACACACAATAATGTAGCCTGATCCTGCAGTCAGGTGCTATTCTTTTTTATCTGCCCTTTAATTTACTGCCTGAAAGTAACGAAAACATTGATCTATATTTGCCCCCCTTTCACATGTAAAGTGACATGGAATAAATGGCGCTATAAAAAAAAGTATAATAGTAAAAATAGTAATGTTGAGCATATGGAATGGAGTAACCCATGACTGCAGAATCCACACAGGGTTTGTTTGTTGTTCTCTTTATTAGGAAATAAAGTAGCTGAATACACAAAATGATTGGATGTGGAAATGAAAGGGAAGGTCTGTGACTTTGACATTGGTGACCTATTCTTAGGAGAGGTCATCAGTGTCTGATCCTTTGGATGGGGCATACGGCACTCCCACAGTTTAGCTGTTCCTGCTGCTGTCATTGTCTAGAACTGCTCAGTTCCAGACAATCACAGGAATATCTATATTAACTATATAACAACTGCAGCTGGGTGCTGCATAAGTTGCCTCCTATCGGTTTGTATAAAATTGAAATTTCATTACTCCTCTAAACAATTACAAAACAAAGATAATTAGCTCATAAATTGGCTAATTCATGTAACCCAGCAGCCACAACAAGGCAACCTTCTTTGCTGGGAATCTAACCTAATCTGTTTCCCTTCTTGAGCTGATAGCCTACATTTATATGGGTAGGTAGGATCCTGTTGTGATTAAAAACATCTGTTGACGGGTAGAAGGTTTGGTCAGAGAGCCTATGCATACAAATATCAAAAGACTGTCAATCACTTCCAAAAAGAACAGGTGTGAACAGGTTCATAGTAAGAGTAGCAATCTCCATATATAACTATCAGCCTATGGCAGATTTAATCACAGGAGCATCAACAAGATCTTACAAACCATTTAAATGTAGGTTATCTGTCCAAGAGAGGAAACATATTAGGTTAGGCTGCAGGAAAAAGAGGAAATGCTCCAGTAAAATTTTCAGAGTAAACTTTATTCCATCAAAAAACAATTACAAATATGGTGGACAGGGACAGGAACAAGCGACGCGTTTCAAACATGGTTGTTTGCATGTAATAAAATAATTTTTTTCACGGAAAAAAATGGCATGGACTTCGCCAGAGAGGGAAAGTGTTGTGAATTCTGTGGCTGAGTTCACTTCTGTGGTCACAAGTGGTATTGCAGTCTCTGGGCTTCCTCCCTCAGGTGTTTTGGTGAGCTCGTTGGCTGCCTTGCTATTTAGCTCCACCTGAGTCTGTCTTCCTTGCTCCTTGTCAATGTTCCAGTGTTGGATCTGAGCTACTGCATCTTTCCTTGGGCCTGCTGCTCTGCTAGATAAGTGCTTCTAGTTTGTTTTCTGTTTTTTCTGTCCAGCTTGCTATTAACTTTTGCTGGAAGCTCTGAGAAGCAAAGGGGTGCACCGCCGTGCTGTTAGTTCGGCACGGTGGGTCTTTTTTGCCCCTTTGCGTGGTTTTCGTTTTAGGGTTTTTTGTAGACTGCATAGTTCTCTTTGCTATCCTCGCTCTGTCTAGAATATCGGGCCTCACTTTGCTGAATCTATTTCATTCCTACGTTTGTCTTTTCATCTTGCTAACAGTCATTATATGTGGGGGGCTGCCTATTCCTTTGGGGTATTTCTCTGAGGTAAGTCAGGCTTGTATTTCTATCTTCAGGCTAGTCAGCTCCTCAGGCAGTGCCGAGTTGCATAGGTAGTTGATAGGCGCAATCCACTGCTGCTTATAGTTGTGTGAGGATAGATCAGGTACTGCAGTCTACAGAGATTCCACGTCTCAGAGCTCGTCCTATTGTTTTTGGTTATTGCCAGATCTCTGTATGTGCGCTGATTACTGCACGCTGTGTTGCCTGATTGCTAGCCATAACAGTACAAGGAGCCAACCAATGATTTCCAATAGAGGGAAAAAAGAAATCCTGACATCATTTTTTTTTCTTAGCTCTGTCTTCAGTCTTTTTTTTCCCCTAGACATTAGAGTGCTTCAGGACACAGCTGTGGACATGGATATTCAGGCTCTGTGCTCCTCAATGGATAATCTCGTTGTAAATGTACAAAAGATTCAAGATACTATTGATCAGAAATCGATGCTAGAACCAAGAATTCCGATTCCTGATTTGTTTTTTGGTGACAGAACTAAGTTCCTGAGCTTCAGAAATAATTGTAAGCTATTTTTGGCCTTGAAACCTCATTCTTCTAGTAATCCTATTCAACAGGTTTTGATTATTATTTCTTTTTTGCGCGGCGACCCACAGGACTGGGCGTTTTCTCTTGCACCAGGAGATTCTGCATTGAGTAATGTTGATGCATTTTTCCAGGCGCTGGGATTGCTTTACGATGAGCCTAATTCAGTGGATCAAGCTGAGAAAAATCTGCTGGCTTTATGCCAGGGTCAGGATGATGTAGAAGTATATTGTCAGAAATTTAGGAAATGGTCAGTACTCACTCTGTGGAATGAATCTGCACTAGCGGCTTTGTTCAGAAAGGGTCTCTCTGAAGCTCTTAAGGATGTAATGGTGGGATTTCCTATGCCTGCTGGTTTGAATGAGTCTATGTCCTTGGCCATTCAGATCGGTCGTCGCTTGCGCGAGCGTAAATCTGTGCACCATCTGGCGGTATTGTCTGAGAGTAAGCCTGAGCCTATGCAGTGCGACAGGACTATGACTAAAGTAGAACGGCACGAACACAGACGTCTGAACAGACTGTGTTTCTATTGTGGTGATTCTACTCATGCTATTTCTAATTGTCCTAAACGCACTAGGCGGTTCGATAGCTCTGCCGTTATTGGTACTGTACAGTCCAAATTCCTTTTGTCCATTACCTTAATGTGCTCTTTGTCATCATATTCTGTCATGGCGTTTGTGGATTCAGGCGCTGCCCTGAATCTGATGGATTTGGATTATGCTAAACGTTGTGGATTTTTCTTGGAGCCTTTGCGGTGTCCTATTCCGTTGAGAGGAATTGATGCTACACCTTTGGCCAAGAATAAGCCTCAGTACTGGGCCCAGCTGACCATGTGCATAGCTCCTGCACATCAGGAAGTTATTCGCTTTTTGGTACTGCATAATTTGCATGATGTGGTCGTGTTGGGGTTGCCATGGCTACAAACCCATAATCCAGTATTGGATTGGAACTCTATGTCGGTAACCAGCTGGGGTTGTCAGGGAGTACATGGTGATGTTCCATTTTTGTCTATTTCGTCATCCATTCCTTCTGACATCCCAGAGTTCTTGTCGGACTTTCAGGATGTATTTGAAGAGTCCAAGTCTGATGCCCTACCTCCGCATAGGAATTGTGATTGTGCTATCGATTTGATTCCTGGTAGTAAATTCCCTAAGGGTCGTTTATTTAATTTGTCCGTACCTGAACACACCGCTATGCGCAGTTATGTGAAGGAGTCCCTGGAGAAGGGACATATTCGCCCATCGTCGTCACCATTGGGAGCAGGGTTCTTTTTTGTAGCCAAGAAGGATGGTTCGCTAAGACCGTGTATTGATTACCGCCTTCTTAATAAGATCACTGTTAAGTTTCAGTATCCCTTGCCATTGATTTCTGACTTGTTTGCTCGGATTAAGGGGGCTAGTTGGTTTACTAAGATTGATCTTCGTGGTGCGTATAATCTGGTGAGAATCAGGCAGGGAGATGAATGGAAAACGGCATTTAATACGCCCGAGGGTCATTTTGAGTATCTGGTGATGCCGTTCGGACTTGCCAATGCTCCATCTGTTTTTCAGTCTTTTATGCATGACATTTTCCGTGAGTATCTGGATAAATTCTTGATTGTTTACTTGGATGACATTTTGATCTTCTCAGATGATTGGGAGTCTCATGTGAAGCAAGTCAGAATGGTTTTCCAGGTACTGCGTGCTAATTCCTTGTTCGTGAAGGGATCAAAGTGTCTCTTCGGTGTGCAGAAAGTTTCATTTTTGGGGTTCATCTTTTCCCCTTCTACTATCGAGATGGATCCGGTTAAGGTTCAGGCTATCCAGGATTGGACTCAGCCGACATCTCTAAAAAGTCTGCAGAAATTCCTGGGCTTTGCTAATTTTTATCGTCGCTTCATCTGTAATTTTTCTAGCATTGCCAGACCATTGACCGATTTGACCAAGAAGGGTGCTGATTTGGTTAATTGGTCTTCTGCTGCCGTGGAAGCTTTTCAGGAGTTGAAGCGTCGTTTTTGCTGTGCCCCTGTGTTGTGTCAACCTGATGTTTCTCTTCCGTTCCAGGTCGAGGTTGATGCTTCTGAGATTGGTGCAGGGGCGGTTTTGTCACAGAGAGGTTCTGGTTGCTCAGTGTTCAAACCATGTGCTTTCTTTTCCATGAAATTTTCTGCTGCTGAGCGTAATTATGATGTGGGCAACCGAGAGTTGCTGGCCATGAAGTGGGCATTCGAGGAGTGGCGTCATTGGCTTGAGGGTGCTAAGCATCGCGTGGTGGTTTTGACTGATCATAAGAACCTTACTTATCTTGAGTCTGCCAAGCGCTTGAATCCTAGACAGGCCCGTTGGTCGTTATTTTTTGCTCGTTTTGATTTTGTGATTTCATACCTTCCGGGCTCTAAAAATGTGAAGGCGGATGCTCTGTCTAGGAGTTTTGTGCCCGACTCTCCGGGGTTATCTGAGCCGGCGAGTATCCTCAAGGAAGGAGTCATTGTGTCTGCCATCTCCCCTGATTTGCGGAGAGTGTTGCAGAAATTTCAGGCTAATAAACCTGATCGTTGTCCGGCCGAGAAACTGTTCGTCCCTGATAGGTGGACTAGTAAAGTTATCTCTGAACTTCATTGTTCGGTGCTGGCCGGTCATCCAGGAATCTTTGGTACCAGGGAGTTGGTTGCTAGATCCTTCTGGTGGCCATCTCTGTCACGGGATGTGCGTGCTTTTGTGCAGTCCTGTGGAATTTGTGCTAGGGCTAAGCCCTGCTGTTCACGTGCCAGTGGGTTGCTTTTGCCCTTGCCGGTCCCGAAGAGGCCTTGGACACATATTTCGATGGATTTCATTTCTGACCTTCCCGTTTCTCAAAAAATGTCGGTCATTTGGGTGGTCTGTGATCGCTTTTCTAAAATGGTCCATCTGGTGCCCTTGGTTAAATTGCCTTCCTCCTCTGATTTGGTGCCTTTGTTCTTCCAGCATGTGGTTCGTTTACATGGCATTCCTGAGAATATTGTTTCTGACAGAGGTTCCCAGTTTGTCTCGAGGTTCTGGCGAGCCTTTTGTGGTAGGATGGGCATTGACCTATCTTTTTCCTCGGCCTTCCATCCTCAGACTAATGGCCAGACCGAACGAACCAATCAGACCTTGGAAACATATCTAAGATGTTTTGTTTCCGCTGACCAGGATGATTGGGTGTCATTTTTGCCGTTGGCTGAGTTCGCCCTTAATAATCGGGCCAGCTCGGCTACCTTGGTCTCTCCATTTTTCTGCAATTCTGGGTTCCATCCTCGTTTCTCTTCAGGACAGGTTGAGTCTTCGGACTGTCCTGGTGTGGATTATGTGGTGGACAGGTTGCAGCAGATCTGGACTCAGGTAGTGGACAATTTGACCTTGTCCCAGGAGAAGGCTCAGCTTTTCGCTAATCGCAGACGCCGTGTGGGACCCCGACTTCGTGTTGGGGATCTGGTTTGGTTATCTTCTCGTCATATTCCTATGAAGGTTTCCTCTCCTAAATTTAAACCTCGTTTTATTGGTCCGTATAGGATTTCTGAGATTCTCAATCCGGTGTCTTTTCGTCTGACCCTCCCAGACTCCTTTTCCATACATAATGTATTCCATAGGTCGTTGTTGAGGAGATACGTGGCAACTATGGTTCCATCTGTGGAGCCTCCTGCCCCTGTTTTGGTGAAGGGGGAATTGGAGTATATTGTGGAGAAGATTTTGGATTCTCGTGTCTCTAGACGGAAACTCCAGTATCTGGTCAAATGGAAGGGTTATGCTCAGGAAGATAATTCCTGGGTTTTTGCCTCTGATGTCCATGCCCCAGATCTTGTTCGTGCCTTTCATGTGGCTCATCCTGGTCGGCCTGGGGGTTCTGGTGAGGGTTCGGTGACCCCTCCTCAAGGGGGGGGTACTGTTGTGAATTCTGTGGCTGAGTTCACTTCTGTGGTCACAAGTGGTATTGCAGTCTCTGGGCTTCCTCCCTCAGGTGTTTTGGTGAGCTCGTTGGCTGCCTTGCTATTTAGCTCCACCTGAGTCTGTCTTCCTTGCTCCTTGTCAATGTTCCAGTGTTGGATCTGAGCTACTGCATCTTTCCTTGGGCCTGCTGCTCTGCTAGATAAGTGCTTCTAGTTTGTTTTCTGTTTTTTCTGTCCAGCTTGCTATTAACTTTTGCTGGAAGCTCTGAGAAGCAAAGGGGTGCACCGCCGTGCTGTTAGTTCGGCACGGTGGGTCTTTTTTGCCCCTTTGCGTGGTTTTCGTTTTAGGGTTTTTTGTAGACTGCATAGTTCTCTTTGCTATCCTCGCTCTGTCTAGAATATCGGGCCTCACTTTGCTGAATCTATTTCATTCCTACGTTTGTCTTTTCATCTTGCTAACAGTCATTATATGTGGGGGGCTGCCTATTCCTTTGGGGTATTTCTCTGAGGTAAGTCAGGCTTGTATTTCTATCTTCAGGCTAGTCAGCTCCTCAGGCAGTGCCGAGTTGCATAGGTAGTTGATAGGCGCAATCCACTGCTGCTTATAGTTGTGTGAGGATAGATCAGGTACTGCAGTCTACAGAGATTCCACGTCTCAGAGCTCGTCCTATTGTTTTTGGTTATTGCCAGATCTCTGTATGTGCGCTGATTACTGCACGCTGTGTTGCCTGATTGCTAGCCATAACAGGAAAGCCAGTGACTGAGGGCAGATATTAATAGTTTAGAGAGGGACCATGGTTATTGTCCCCCGCGGCTAAAAACATCTGCCCCCAGCCATCCCAGAAAAGGCACATCTGTAAGATGTGCCAATTCCAGCACTTAGCCTCTCTATTGCCACTGCCCTATAGCGGTGGCATATGGGGTAATAAGGGGTTAATGTCACCTTTGTATTGTAAGGTAACATTAAGCCGGCTTAGTAATAGAGAGGTGTCAATAACACACCTCTCCATTGCTAATTTTATATTTTTTTAAAGGGTTAAATAAACACATACATGCAGAATAAAGTCTTTTAATGAAATAAAACACTAAACACTGTTTGACCATTTTATTGTTACTGTAATCCATGTGACGCCCTCGAGTTCCCGTAAAAAGTTTAAAATAAAAAAAACAACAATATACCCATACCTATCTAGCATTCAGTCAGTCCAATGCCATAATCCATATCTGAGGTACAGTATATACAGTTTACAACTAGGAGCAGTGCTAATGCGACTGGCCTGGCTGTAAACCATTGAGGAATGAATGAAATGCTGGGAGCGGAGCTTCAGTGACTAGCAGCGACATCACTGAAGCTGCGCTCCCTGCCGACATGAGCTCAGATTAACTCTTTAGCGTGGGAAAATCAGCTGGCATTTTCCCACGCTCAAGAGTTCATTTGAGTTCATGCTGGCAGGGAGCATAGCTTCGGTGACATCACCACTAGTCACTGAAGCTCCGCTCCCAGCATTTCATTCACTCCCCAGAAGTCTACAACTGGGACGGTTGCATTAATACCGCTCCCAGTTGTAATAACTTTATATGCCCCAGATATGGATTACAGCTTAGGACTGACTGTATGCCGGGCAGAGGTATGGTAAATCGTTAGTTTGGTATTTTTTCATTTATTACAGGAGATTGAGGACATCGCATTGATTACCATTAACAAAATGTTCAAACAGTGTTTATCGTTTTATTTCATTAAAATACTTTATTCTGCATGTGTGTGCTTATTTAACCATTTACAAACTTTAGGATTAGTAATGGATGGATGTTTTATTGACACCTATCCATTACTAACCTGGCTTAATGTCATCTTACAATACAAAGGTGACATTAACCCCTTATTACCCCATATGCCACCAATACAGGGCATTGGGAAGAGAGAGGCTAAGTGGCTAAGTGCCAGAATTGGCGCATCTTACAGATGTGCCATTTCTGGGGTGGCTGGGGGCATATGTTTTTAGCCAGAAGGGGTCAATAACCATGGTCCCTTTCTAGGCTATTATCTGCCCTCAGTCACTGACTTTCCCTCTCTGGCGCAGAAAATTGCGCTGGAGGCCATGCCTTTTTTTTTCCATGAAAAAATTATTTTACTAAGTACATACAGATCCTACATTTTACACGCACAGACTACTAACAGTATTAGACACTGACATTTATAAATATAAGTGTTCTGCAATGGTTTACTGTCTGTAAACCATGTTTCCTATCCTGTCGGCTTCTGCAATGATTTTTCAGAAGCCAACATTTGAATTATCGGCTATTCTGTTATCTCTCTAAAAAATATACAGATATATATATATATATATATATATACGAGGGGCGATCCAAAAGTAATGATAATCAGTTATTTCTATTGCACACAGAAATTAAAATAAAATGTTTTCTTCTCTCTTAGGTACCCACTAGTCCAGGAAAAAAAAATCACTTAAATAGACCACGATTCCCGGGAGCTACATTCATTTGAATATGACCTGCCGAGGAGTGAACATCAAAATGGAAAAAAACGAGCTCAGAGCTGTCATCAAATACCTCTGCTTGAAAAAAATGACTACCAAAGACATAAACAGCGACTTGGTGGAAACATTGGGGGACTCTTCTCCTCCATATTCCACAGTTGCATGCTGGGCCAAGGAATTTAAGCTGGGAAGAACATCGACGGAAGATGAACATCGTCAAGGACGCCCATGCACGTCCCTCAATGAAGAAAACGTGAAAAAAGTTGAAGAAGTTGTATTGGCAGATCGAAGAGTGACTATCAGGCATGTAGCTGAGGTCACAGGGATCTCATATGGCAGTATTCAAAGAATCCTTGCAAAAGAATTGCATATGAGAAAGGTCTCCGCGCGTTGGGTGCCAAAAATGTTAACCGACGAGCAAAAGAAGAAAAGAGTTGACATTTCAATAGCAAATCTCGAAAAGTTCCAAGCAGACAAGGAAAATTTTTTGTCACGTTTTTTGACCATGGACAAGACCTGGATCCACCACTTTGATCCCGAAACTAAACAACAATCGATGACGTGGAAACGAGCCGATGAACCAACGCCGAAGAAATTCAAAGTGTCAAGCTCAGCAGGGAAGGTTATGGCGTCCGTTTTTTGGGACGATGAAGGAATTATTATGGTGGACTATTTGGAGAAGGGAGCCACTATTATGGGCTCCTACTACGCAGAACAAATAAGAAGATTGTGGGAGGCTATCAAGGAGAAAAGGCGCGGCAAACTGTGGGCTGGAGTGCTGTTTCACCAAGATAACGCGCCGGCTCACAAAGCTGCAGTTGCCATGGCTACCATTCAAGAAGCGGGCTTTGAACTGGTGGAACACCCCCCCTATTGGCCAGATCTAGCCCCCAGTGACTTCTTTCTCTTTCCTCGACTCAAGGAACACCTCAGGGGCAAGAAATTTGATGACAATAGCGACGTGATAACCGCTGTTGGGGATTTTTTTGAGGGTCAAGATCAAGAATTTTTTTCTAAGGGAATTCTAAGTTTAGAAAAGAGATGGACTAAATGTATAGACTTGATAGGAGACTATGTAAAAAAAAAAAAAAAAAATTTTGACTATATTCATTCTGTTTAGTATTGATTATCATTACTTTTGGATCGCCCCTCGTATATATATACATAATGTGTGTGTCATTGACATAAAGTATATTATATATATAAATATATATATACACCTATGCTATGTGTATATTTCTATCCTATTTTATTCTTACCTATTATATACTGTACGCGGCATCTGCCAGCTTTTTATAGGTAGGGGGCGCTGCACGGTCTCCCCAGAATACTCATGGAGGCGTATTGAGGCCATAGGAATGCATGGCAGTCACAGGCAGAACTATGGTGATGAGACAAAGTCCGGCATTATTGTGAATGGCTGTTATGTGTGTCGCAGAGGAAGACACTCTGCGCTGTAAGCCTGAAGTAAGGTTGTTCTGGGACCTGTAGTCCCACAAGTAATTGTGTTGCTTTTGAGGGAGACTGGAAGGGCTAGTTTGAGAGCTGGGCGGGTCAAACTAGCCACACACAGCTCCCACCTATGGGAGTGGTTACAAGTGTGTAATGTGACCAGCGTGTGGGTCACATGTTTCCTGTGTATGGACCTGAATGATGTCCTGTGAGAGGAAGGGCCTGAGAGTTGGGAGATTCAGATTGTGGACCGGATCCCTGAATAGTAAGAGGTGAGGCCAAGGATCTGCAGAGCCGATGACAGCTACTGTGATGGGGAAGCTACCGTCCTTCGGTGAGTCTGGAAGCGACTGGTGTATGCCTGTCAGACATGTTGGTGATCCCCATAAGGCAGTTCCCCAGAAGAGAGGACTGACAAGGAGTCAGCAGGTGGAGCAGGAGCTCCCATAAGTTACCTCCACAGACCATTGGGGCTTATTATGTTCTATGAACTGTGCGGTCACCGCGGCAACTGGTCAGAGGCGGACCAGCGTGTTTAGTTGCCGCAAACTAATGACGTGAAACCTAATGTCATGTCCTGATACAGTGTGTAATGGACTGTGCATGACCCGGTTTAAGATTTCATAAAAAAACGCATGGATTGTTTTTGTGAGAAAAACGTGCCTGTGTGACTGAGTCCCGTTGCTAAGTGAGTGTCCTCCAACACATGCAGTAAGCGCTATCTCACACTATCTATCTATCTATCTATCTATCTATCTATCTATCTATCTATCTATCTATCTATCTTGAAGATTATTTGGTTTTAAAATGCGATTTTAACATGAGCTTTAACATACAGAGAACTGCTTTATGTAAAACCTCATGTTAAAATCGCATACGGATTGCATACGCATGACATACGGATGTTCCATGGAAAAAATGCATGGAAATCGCGTGACACTCACATGACACTCGCATAGCACTCATCCGTTTTTTCAGTCCAGATATTGGTTCATTTTTTTTCTCCCAAATGGGTTTGAGCCCTAAGGCCACATGCACACATTCAGTATTTGGTGAGTTTTTTACCCCATTATTTGTAAGCCAAAACCAGGAGAGGGTGAAAAATGCAGAAGTGGTGCATATGTTTCTATTATGCTTTTCCTCTGATTGTTCCACTCCTGGTTATGGCTTACAAATACAAAGGTAAAAAACTCACCAAATACTCAATGTGTGCCACACATATGGCCTAACTAGGTGTTTCCAGCCAGCTAATGCTCGGCAAACTCATTGCTATCTAATTAACGCTGCTGGTGATTAAACTAAAGCAAATAATAACAACATTCAACAGCACTTACGCAGGTGGTAAATTAACATGTGGTAATGTGTGGGGACGGAGCCTCGTGTGGTAATGTGTGGGGACAGAGCCTCGTGTGGTAATGTGGGGGTGGGATTATGTGTGGTAATGTGGTGGGGGGGAATATATGTGGTGATGTGGTGGGGGGCGGGATTATGTGTGGTGATGTGTTGGGGGGCGGGATTATGTGTGGTGATGTGGTGGGAGGCAGGATTATGTGTTGTAATGTGATGGGGGCGTTATTATTTGTGGTAATGTGGTGGGTGGTGGAATTATCTGTGGTAATGTGGTGGGGGGGTAATCTGTGGTGATGTGGCGGGGGTGGGATTATCTGTGGTAATGTGGTGGGGGGGTGGGATTATGTGTGGTGATGTGGGGGGCACGATTGTGTGGTAAAGTGGTGGGGGTGGGATTATGTGTGGTAATGTTATGGAGGGCAGGAATATGTGTGGTAATGTGGTTTGGGGCGGGATTATTTGTTGTAATGCGGTGGGGGAAGATTATGTGTGGTAATGTGATGGGGGGCGGGAGTATGTGTGGTAATGGGGTGGGGGAGATTATGTGTGGTGATGTGGTGGGGAGCGGGATTATTTGTTGTAATGCGGTGGGGGGAGATTATGTGTGGTAATGTGATGGGGGGTGGGATTATGTGTGGTAATGGGGTGGGGGAGATTATGTGTCGTGATGTAGTGGGTGGGATTATGTGTGGTGATGTGGTGGGCAGTCGGGATTATGTGTGGTGATGTGGTGGGGGGCGGGATTGTGTGTGGTAATGTGGTGGGGGGGCAGGATTGTGTGTGGTAATGTGGTGGGGGCGGGATTATCTGTGGTGATGTGGTGTGGGGGTAAGATTATGTGAGGTAATGTGGTGGGCGTGATTGTGTGGTGATGTGGTGTGGAATGTGTGTGGTAATGTGGTGGGGGGCGGGATTGTGTGTGGTAATGTGGTGGGGGGTGGGATTGTGTGTGGTAATGGGGTGGGGGAGGAGATTGTGTGTGGTAATGTGGTGGGGGCGGGATTGTGTGTGGTAATGGCGTGGGGGGCGGGATTATGTGTGGTGATGTGGTGGGGGCTGGAGCTACTGTGCAGGGGGCGGGATTAGCGAGTCATCATGATGCCTCATATATATATAGATTCTGACAACAGTCAGAGCTTTAGCATTAAGCAATTCATTAATTATAACACTGATCACGTTGTTTATGCCATCGAATGTACAGCCTGTAACAAGCTGTACATTGGATGTACATCGCGCAAATTAAAAGTTTGTATCAATGAAAATATTGATGATATTACTGGTAATTAGGGTTGAGCGAAACGGATCGGACAAATTGAAAAATCTCCGACTTTCGGCAAAGTTGGGTTTCGTGAAACCCGACGCGTTCCTACTGTGGGATCGGCCACGAGGTCGGCGATCAGCGCGCCAAAGTCGCGTTTCATATGACGCTTTCAGCGCCATTTCTCAGCCAATGAAGGAGGACGCAGAGTGTGGGCAGCGTGAGGACATAGGTCTTGTCCCCACCATCTTAGAGAAGGGCATGACAGTGATTGGCTTGCTTTCTGCGGCATCACAGGGGCTATAAAGGGGCGTGCACGCCGGCCGCCATCTTACTTCTGCCGATCGTAGCATAGGGAGAGGTTGCTGCAGCTGCATCAGTAGAAGGGATATAGTTAGGGAGGGAAGATTGAGCCCCGAAACTGCTTGTGCTGTAGCGATTTCCATTGTCCAGCACCACCTTTTCTTTGCAGGGACGGTGGAGTTTATATTTTTGTGCATCAGCTCTGTAGCTTATTAGGCTGCCTTATAAGGCTCCCTGATAGCTGCATTGCTGTTTGCACGCTGCTGTGCAAACCAACTGCTTTTTTAAAAGCAAAAATCCTGTTGCTCCTTTCTGCACAGTTATTTTGTTTATTTGTCCACACTTTTGTGTGCAGCAGTCCTTTTTATTGCTGGCTGCCATACTTGTTCTGAGATCATTGTAGGGAGATTGAAATTTTAGTACAGTCCATGTATTTTTTGATATATCTTCCTGCCACGTTCTGCCACTTACATTGTGTAGAGAAATACACTGGGCCTAAGTTTAGGTGCAGTCCCCCCCACCAAAAAAAAAGGGAGATTTAAATTGGCACTAGGTGGATCTTCGTCAGTTCTGTTTGTCGTATATCTTCCAGCCACGTTCTGCCACTTACATTGTGTAGTGTAATACACTGGGCCTGAGTTTGGCTGCAGTCTCCCCCCCCAAAAAAGGGAGATTTAAATTGGCACTAAAGGGATCTACGTCAGTTCTGTTTGTCGTATATCTTCCAGCCACGTTCTGCCACTTACATTGTGTAGTGTAATACACTGGGCCTCGAGTTTGGGTGCAGTTTCCCCCCCAAAAAAAGGGAGATTTATATTGGCACTAAGTGGATCTACGTCAGTTCTCTTTGTCGTATATCTTCCAGCCACGTTCTGCCACTTACATTGTGTAGTGTAATACACTGGGCCTTAGTTTTGCTGCAGACTCCCCCCCACAAAAGGGAGATTTAAATTGGCACTAAGTGGATCTACGTCAGTTCTGTTTGTCGAACATCTTCCAGCCACGTTCTGCCACTTACATTGTGTATTGAAATACACTGGGCCTGAGTTTGAGTGCAGTCTCCCCCCCAAAAAAAGGGAGATATAAATTGGCACTAAGTGGATCTACGTCAGTTCTGTTTGTCGTATATCTTCCAGCCACGTTCTGCCACTTACATTGTGTAGTGTAATACACTGGGCCTGAGTTTGGCTGCAGTCTCCCCCCCCAAAAAAGGGAGATTTAAATTGGCACTAAAGGGATCTACGTCAGTTCTGTTTGTCGTATATCTTCCAGCCACGTTCTGCCACTTACATTGTATAGTGTAATACACTGGGCCTCGAGTTTGGGTGCAGTTTCCCCCCAAAAAAAAGGGAGATTTATATTGGCACTAAGTGGATCTACGTCAGTTCTCTTTGTCGTATATCTTCCAGCCACGTTCTGCCACTTACATTGTGTAGTGTAATACACTGGGCCTTAGTTTTGCTGCAGACTCCCCCACACAAAAGGGAGATTTAAATTGGCACTAAGTGGATCTACGTCAGTTCTGTTTGTCGTATATCTTCCAGCCACGTTCTGCCACTTACATTGTGTAGTGAAATACACTGGGCCTGAGTTTGGCTGCAGTCTCCCCCCCAAAAAAAGGGAGATTTAAATTGGCACTAAGTGGATCTACATCAGTTCTGTTTGTCGTATATCTTCCAGCCACGTTCTGCCACTTACATTGTGTAGTGTAATACACTGGGCCTGAGTTTGGGTGCAGTCTCCCCCCCCCCCCAAAAAAAAGGGAGATTTAAATTCTCAACAAGTTTATATACACCTTCTACCTTGTTTTACACTACATATAACGGTTGGTATTTTGGTTACATTTTCCCAAAAATGAGGACGTCTGGTGGAAGAGGCCGTGGGCGGTCATTGACAGCTGGTACAGATGGTGGTGGTGGTGGTGGTGGAGCATCTGGTGGTAGTGGGAAAAGCAAAATAGCACCTAAGGCTCGAGGTATTGAGTCAGCGTCATCGTCTGGCTACACAAGGCCTCAAAGGCTCCCTTTAAAGCCAGAGCAGCAGGAAAAAGTTTTGGCTTTCCTTGCTGACTCAGCCTCAAGCTCTTTCGCCTCCTCTTCAGAAAGTTCAAAATATAAAAGCAGCGAGTCGTCAGTGGATGCTCCCGATCAGGAACAAGTCGCTTCCTTGTGTCCTTCACCCAAAGCAAAAGTGAAGGATGCAGCAGGCGACACTACAGTTTACTCCATGGAGCTCTTTACACATACCGTGCCTGGGTTAGAGAGGGAAATTGTTAACAGCCCATTACAAGATGAATCAGACATGGAGTGCACAGAGGCACAGCCACAGCTAGATTATTATGCTGTTCCATTGACTCAGATCACTACATTGCCCTCGCAGTGTACTGAGCCAGAATCTGTCCCTGATGAGAATATGGTGCCCCATCTCGAACGCTATAGCACCTTAAACAGTGACACAGAGGAAGGTGCACATGACATTGAAGAGGAGGTGATAGATGACCCAGTTGTTGACCCAGATTGGCAGCCATTGGGGTAGAAGATGACACTGCCGGTAGCTCAGAAGCGGAGGAGGATGATCCGCAGCAGGTATCTACATCGCAACAGCTTTCATCTGGCAGGCACGTATCTGGCCAAAAACGTTTGACAAAACAAAAAACAGTTTTAGGACAGCGTGCCCATCCGGTGAAAGTAGCACAGCGTGCAATGCCTGAAAAGGTATTTCATAGTAGGAAGAGTGCAGTGTGGGAATTTTTTAACCAAGATCCGAATGATCAGTGCAATGTTGTCTGTAAGAAATGCTCAAAGACCTTTAGCAGAGGGAAGAATCTCCAAAATGTAAATACAACGTGCATGCTTAGACATTTAACCAGCATGCACTTGCAAGCCTGGACTAACTACAAAACTTTGTGTACCATTGGTGCACCTGCTTAGAATTAAGGTAGTCAGGAACGCTACATTGCTTCCCTCACTGTAAGCCCACCGGTTAGGACACCACCAGCAGAAAATGTGGAGGTATCATTGCAAGGCCAAAGCAGTCAGGGAATCACAAGGTTCTTGGTAGGAAAAACTGTATGTAGGCCAACATCAAGAATGCCATCACCAACCTTCTCTCAATCTGCCATGTCCACCACTACCCCCGCTAGTTCCACCATATGCAGCTCTCCAGTCCAGCTACCCTACAAGAGACTCTCTTTAGGAAAAGGAATTACTCATCCTCTCATCCGCGTACACAGGGTATGAACGCCCACATTGCTAGATTAATATCGTTTGAGATGATGCCTGTTATGAAAGGCAATTCAGAATCACAATGGACATGGAGGTCAGAGCACATACAGTGATCTGACAATAACCCAAAATAACAGAACGAGCTCTGAGACGTGGGAACTCTGCAGACCGCAAACCCTAATCCTATCAAACCACACTAAAGGTAGCCGTGGAGCGCTCCTGACCAGAACCTAGGCGCCTCGTCACAGCCTGAGAAACTAGCTAGTCCTGAAGATAGAAAAATAAGCCTACCTTGCCTCAGAGAAATTCCCCAAAGGAAAAGGCAGCCCCCCACATATAATGACTGTGAGTAAGATGAAAACACAAACATAGAGATGAAACAGATTTAGCAAAGTGAGGCCCGACTAGCTGAACAGAACGAGGATAGTAACATAGTAACATAGTAACATAGTTAGTAAGGCCGAAAAAAGACATTTGTCCATCCAGTTCAGCCTATATTCCATCATAATAAATACCCAGATCTACGTCCTTCTACAGAACCTAATAATTGTATGATACAATATTGTTCTGCTCCAGGAAGACATCCAGGCCTCTCTTGAACCCCTCGACTGAGTTCGCCATCACCACCTCCTCAGGCAAGCAATTCCAGATTCTCACTGCCCTAACAGTAAAGAATCCTCTTCTATGTTGGTGGAAAAACCTTCTCTCCTCCAGACGCAAAGAATGCCCCCTTGTGCCCGTCACCTTCCTTGGTATAAACAGATCCTCAGCGAGATATTTGTATTGTCCCCTTATATACTTATACATGGTTATTAGATCGCCCCTCAGTCGTCTTTTTTCTAGACTAAATAATCCTAATTTCGCTAATCTATCTGGGTATTGTAGTTCTCCCATCCCCTTTATTAATTTTGTTGCCCTCCTTTGTACTCTCTCTAGTTCCATTATATCCTTCCTGAGCACCGGTGCCCAAAACTGGACACAGTACTCCATGTGCGGTCTAACTAGGGATTTGTACAGAGGCAGTATAATGCTCTCATCATGTGTATCCAGACCTCTTTTAATGCACCCCATGATCCTGTTTGCCTTGGCAGCTGCTGCCTGGCACTGGCTGCTCCAGGTAAGTTTATCATTAACTAGGATCCCCAAGTCCTTCTCCCTGTCAGATTTACCCAGTGGTTTCCCGTTCAGTGTGTAATGGTGATATTGATTCCCTCTTCCCATGTGTATAACCTTACATTTATCATTGTTAAACCTCAATAGGGAAGATAATTTTGCGGTCAGCACAAAAACCTATAAATAACCACGCAGAGGGGCCAAAAGTCCCTCCGCACCGACTAACGGTACGGAGGTGGTCCCTCTGCGTCTCAGAGCTTCCAGAAGGCGAGAAAAACCAATAAAGCAAGCTGGACTGAAAAATAGCAACAAAATAACATAAGCAAAACTTAGCTTTGCAGAGCAGCAGGCCACAGGAATGATCCAGGGAAAAAACAAGTCCTACACTGGAACATTGACAGGAAGCATGAATCAAAGCATCAGGTGGAGTTAAGTAGAGAAGAAGCTAACGAGCTCACCAGATCACCTGAGGGAGGAAACTCAGAAGCTGCAGTACCACTTTCCTCCACAAACGGAAGATCCCAGAGAGAATCAGCCGAAGTACCACTTGTGACCACAGGAGTGAACTCTGCCACAGAATTCACAACAGTACCCCCCCCTTGAGGAGGGGTCACCGAACCCTCACCAGAGCCCCCAGGCCGACCAGGATGAGCCACATGAAAGGTACGAACAAGATCGGGAGCATGGACATCAGAGGCAAAAACCCAGGAATTATCTTCCTGAGCATAGCCCTTCCATTTAACCAGATACTGGAGTTTCCGTCTTGAAACACGAGAATCCAAAATCTTCTCCACAATATACTCCAACTCCCCCTCCACCAAAACTGGGGCAGGAGGCTCAACAGATGGAACCATAGGTGCCACGTATCTCCGCAACAATGACCTATGGAATACGCTATGTATGGAAAAAGAATCTGGAAGGGTCAGACGAAAAGACACAGGATTAAGAACCTCAGAAATCCTATACGGACCAATAAAACGAGGTTTAAACTTAGGAGAGGAAACCTTCATAGGAATATGACGAGAAGATAACCAAACCAGATCCCCAACACGAAGTCGGGGACCCACACGGCGTCTGCGATTAGCGAAAAGTTGAGCCTTCTCCTGGGACAAGGTCAAATTGTCCACTACCTGAGTCCAAATCTGCTGCAACCTGTCCACCACAGTATCCACACCAGGACAGTCCGAAGACTCAACCTGTCCAGAAGAGAAACGAGGATGGAACCCAGAATTGCAGAAAAACGGTGAAACCAAGGTAGCCGAGCTGGCCCGATTATTAAGGGCGAACTCAGCCAAAGGCAAAAAGGACACCCAGTCATCCTGATCAGCAGAAACAAAGCACCTCAGATATGTTTCCAAGGTCTGATTGGTTCGCTCGGTCTGGCCATTAGTCTGAGGATGGAAAGCCGAGGAAAAAGACAAGTCAATGCCCATCCTAGCACAAAAGGCTCGCCAAAACCTCGAAACAAACTGGGAACCTCTGTCAGAAACAATATTCTCTGGAATACCATGCAAACGAACCACATGCTGGAAGAACAAAGGCACCAAATCAGAGGAGGAAGGCAATTTAGACAAGGGTACCAGATGGACCATCTTAGAAAAGCGATCACAGACCACCCAAATGACTCACATCTTTTGAGAAACGGGAAGGTCAGAAATAAAATCCATAGAGATATGTGTCCAAGGCCTCTTCGGGACCGGCAAGGGCAAAAGCAACCCACTGGCACGAGAACAGCAGGGCTTAGCCCGAGCACAAATCCCACAGGACTGCACAAAAGCACGCACATCCCGCGACAGAGAGGGCCACCAAAAGGATCTAGCCACTAACTCTCTGGTACCAAAGATTCCAGGATGACCAGCCAACACCGAACAATGAAGTTCAGAGATAACTCTATTCGTCCACCTATCAGGGACAAACATTTTCTCTGCTGGGCAACGATCAGGTTTATTAGCCTGAAATTTTTGCAGCACCCGCCGCAAATCAGGGGAGATGGGAGACACAATTACTCCCTCCTTGAGGATACCCGCCGGCTCAGACAAACCCGGAGAGTCGGGTACAAAACTCCTAGACAGAGCATCCGCCTTCACATTTGTAGAGCCCGGAAGGTACGAAATCACAAAGTCAAAACGGGCAAAAAACAACGACCAACGAGCTTGTCTAGGATTCAAGCGCTTGGCAGACTCGAGATAAGTCAAGTTCTTATGATCAGTCAATACCACCACGCGATGCTTAGCTCCTTCAAGCCAATGACGCCACTCCTCGAATGCCCACTTCATGGCCAGCAACTCTCGGTTGCCCACATCATAATTTCGCTCAGCAGGCGAAAACTTCCTGGAAAAGAAAGCGCATGGTTTCATCACTGAGCAACCAGAACCTCTCTGTGACAAAACAGCCCCTGCTCCAATCTCAGAAGCATCAACCTCGACCTGGAACGGAAGAGAAACATCTGGTTGACACAACACAGGGGCAGAAGAAAAACGACGCTTCAACTCTTGAAAAGCTTCCACAGCAGCAGAAGACCAATTGACCACATCAGCACCCTTCTTGGTCAAATCGGTCAATGGTTTAGCAATACTAGAAAAATTGCAGATGAAGCGACGATAAAAATTAGCAAAGCCCAGGAACTTTTGCAGACTTTTCAGAGATATCGGCTGAGTCCAATCATGGATGGCTTGGACCTTAACAGGATCCATCTCGATAGTAGAAGGGGAAAAGATGAACCCCAAAAATGAAACCTTCTGCACTCCAAAGAGACACTTTGATCCCTTCACAAACAAAGAATTAGCATGCAGGACCTGAAAAACCGTTCTGACCTGCTTCACATGAGACTCCCAATCATCCGAGAAGATCAAAATGTCATCCAAGTACACAATCAGGAATTTATCCAGGTACTCTCGGAAGATGTCATGCATGAAGTACTGAAACACCGATGGAGCATTGGCAAGTCCGAATGGCATCACGAGATACTCAAAATGACCCTCGGGCGTATTAAATGCAGTTTTCCATTCATCGCCTTGCTTAATTCGCACCAGATTATACGCACCACGAAGATCTATCTTTGTGAACCACCTAGCCCCCTTAATCCGAGCAAACAGATCAGATAACAATGGCAAGGGGTACTGAAATTTAACCGTGATCTTATTAAGAAGGCGGTAATCTATACAAGGTCTCAGCGAACCATCCTTCTTGGCTACAAAAAAGAACCCTGCTCCTAATGGCGACGATGACGGGCGAATATGCCCCTTCTCCAGGGACTCCTTCACATAACTGCGCATAGCGGTGTGCTCAGGCACGGACAAATTAAACAATCGACCTTTTGGGAATTTACTACCAGGAATCAAATTGATAGCACAATCACAATCCCTATGCGGAGGTAGGGTATTGGACTTGGGCTCATCAAATACATCCCGGTAATCAGACAAGAACTCTGGGACCTCAGAAGGGGTGGATGACGAAATTGACAGAAATGGAACATCACCATGTACCCCCTGACAACCCCAGCTGGACACCGACATGGATTTCCAATCTAATACTGGATTATGGGCTTGTAGCCATGGCAACCCCAACACGACCACATCATGCAGATTATGCAACACCAGAAAGCGAATAACCTCCTGATGTGCAGGAGCCATGCACATGGTCAGCTGGGTCCAGTATTGAGGCTTATTCTTGGCCAAAGGCGTAGCATCAATTCCTCTCAATGGAATAGGACACTGCAAGGGCTCCAAGAAAAACCCACAACGCTTAGCATATTCCAAGTCCATCAAATTCAGGGCAGCGCCTGAATCCACAAATGCCATGACAGAATACGATGACAAAGAGCAGATCAAGGTAACGGACAGAAGAAATTTTGACTGTACAGTACCAATGGTGGCAGACCTAGCGAACCGCTTAGTGCGCTTAGGACAATCAGAGATAGCATGAGTGGAATCACCACAGTAGAAACACAGACCATTCAGACGTCTATGTTCTTGCCGTTCAACTCTGGTCAAGGTCCTATCACACTGCATAGGCTCAGGTTTAAGCTCAGGTAATACCGCCAAATGGTGCACAGATTTATGCTCACGCAAGCGTCGACCGATCTGAATGGCCAAAGACATAGACTCCTTCAAACCAGCAGGCATACGAAATCCCACCATGACATCCTTAATGGCTTCAGAGAGACCCTTTCTGAATATTGCTGCCAGCGCAGATTCATTCCATTGAGTGAGCACTGACCACTTTCTAAATTTCTGACAATATACCCCTATCTCATCCTGAGCCTGACAAAGAGCCAGCAAATTTTTTTCTGCCTGATCCACTGAATTAGGCTCATCGTACAGCAACCCAAGCGCCAGGAAAAACGCATCGATATTACTCAATGCAGGATCTCCTGACGCAAGAGAAAACGCCCAGTCCTGAGGGTCGCCGCGCAAAAAAGAAATGACGATCCTAACCTGTTGAATTGGGTCACCAGAAGAGCGAGGTTTCAAAGCCAGAAATAGTTTACAATTATTTTTGAAACTCAGAAATTTAGTTCTATCTCCAAAAAACAAATCTGGAATAGGAATTCTCGGTTCTAGCAAAGAATTCTGAACCACAAAATCTTGAATATTTTGAACTCTTGCCGTGAGCTGATCCACACATGAAGACAGACCTTTAATGTCCATTGCTACACCTGTGTCCTGAACCACCCAAATGTCTAGGGGAAAAAAAAGACAAAACACAGTGCAAAGAAAAAAAAATGGTCTCAGAACTTCTTTTTTCCCTCTATTGGGAATCATTAGCACTTTTGGCTTCCTGTACTGTTATGAAAGGCAATTCAGAATCACAATGGACATGGAGGTCAGAGCACATACAGTGATCTGACAATAACCCAAAATAACAGAACGAGCTCTGAGACGTGGGAACTCTGCAGACCGCAAACCCTAATCCTATCAAACCACACTAAAGGTAGCCGTGGAGCGCTCCTGACCAGAACCTAGGCGCCTCGTCACAGCCTGAGAAACTAGCTAGTCCTGAAGATAGAAAAATAAGCCTACCTTGCCTCAGAGAAATTCCCCAAAGGAAAAGGCAGCCCCCCACATATAATGACTGTGAGTAAGATGAAAACACAAACATAGAGATGAAACAGATTTAGCAAAGTGAGGCCCGACTAGCTGAACAGAACGAGGATAGGGAAGATAACTTTGCGGTCAGCACAAAAACCTATAAATAACCACGCAGAGGGGCCAAAAGTCCCTCCGCACCGACTAACGGTACGGAGGTGGTCCCTCTGCGTCTCAGAGCTTCCAGAAGGCGAGAAAAACCAATAAAGCAAGCTGGACTGAAAAATAGCAACAAAATAACATAAGCAAAACTTAGCTTTGCAGAGCAGCAGGCCACAGGAATGATCCAGGGAAAAAACAAGTCCTACACTGGAACATTGACAGGAAGCATGAATCAAAGCATCAGGTGGAGTTAAGTAGAGAAGAAGCTAACGAGCTCACCAGATCACCTGAGGGAGGAAACTCAGAAGCTGCAGTACCACTTTCCTCCACAAACGGAAGATCCCAGAGAGAATCAGCCGAAGTACCACTTGTGACCACAGGAGTGAACTCTGCCACAGAATTCACAACAGTACCCCCCCCTTGAGGAGGGGTCACCGAACCCTCACCAGAGCCCCCAGGCCGACCAGGATGAGCCACATGAAAGGCACGAACAAGATCGGGAGCATGGACATCAGAGGCAAAAACCCAGGAATTATCTTCCTGAGCATAACCCTTCCATTTAACCAGATACTGGAGTTTCCGTCTTGAAACACGAGAATCCAAAATCTTCTCCACAATATACTCCAACTCCCCCTCCACCAAAACTGGGGCAGGAGGCTCAACAGATGGAACCATAGGTGCCACGTATCTCCGCAACAATGACCTATGGAATACGTTATGTATGGAAAAAGAATCTGGAAGGGTCAGACGAAAAGACACAGGATTAAGAACCTCAGAAATCCTATATGGACCAATAAAACGAGGTTTAAACTTAGGAGAGGAAACCTTCATAGGAATATGACGAGAAGATAACCAAACCAGATCCCCAACACGAAGTCGGGGACCCACACGGCGTCTGCGATTAGCGAAAAGTTGAGCCTTCTCCTGGGACAAGGTCAAATTGTCCACTACCTGAGTCCAAATCTGCTGCAACCTGTCCACCACAGTATCCACACCAGGACAGTCCGAAGACTCAACCTGTCCAGAAGAGAAACGAGGATGGAACCCAGAATTGCAGAAAAACGGTGAAACCAAGGTAGCCGAGCTGGCCCGATTATTAAGGGCGAACTCAGCCAAAGGCAAAAAGGACACCCAGTCATCCTGATCAGCAGAAACAAAGCACCTCAGATATGTTTCCAAGGTCTGATTGGTTCGCTCGGTCTGGCCATTAGTCTGAGGATGGAAAGCCGAGGAAAAAGACAAGTCAATGCCCATCCTAGCACAAAAGGCTCGCCAAAACCTCGAAACAAACTGGGAACCTCTGTCAGAAACAATATTCTCTGGAATACCATGCAAACGAACCACATGCTGGAAGAACAAAGGCACCAAATCAGAGGAGGAAGGCAATTTAGACAAGGGTACCAGATGGACCATCTTAGAAAAGCGATCACAGACCACCCAAATGACTCACATCATTTGAGAAACGGGAAGGTCAGAAATAAAATCCATAGAGATATGTGTCCAAGGCCTCTTCAGGACCGGCAAGGGCAAAAGCAACCCACTGGCACGAGAACAGCAGGGCTTAGCCCGAGCACAAATCCCACAGGACTGCACAAAAGCACGTACATCCCGCGACAGAGAGGGCCACCAAAAGGATCTAGCCACTAACTCTCTGTTACCAAAGATTCCAGGATGACCAGCCAACACCGAACAATGAAGTTCAGAGATAACTCTATTCGTCCACCTATCAGGGACAAACAGTTTCTCTGCTGGGCAACGATCAGGTTTATTAGCCTGAAATTTTTGCAGCACCCGCCGCAAATCAGGGGAGATGGCAGACACAATTACTCCCTCCTTGAGGATACCCGCCGGCTCAGACAAACCCGGAGAGTTGTGTGGCGGCCATTGTTGCTGTGGCTTTATGCTGGTGGGGCGGCGCGGTCTGGAGTCTTGGGGACTCAGTCTTGCAGCATGGGTGCTGTGGGGCAACTGGCCGTCTGCCCTGCTGGTGCATGGCTGCTGTGGTGGTGGGCGCCGCACGGCTCCGCTCCGTTAGGGTGATAGGACCCACTACGAGGTTTGCCGTGAAGTGGCAGTGGGCTTCATACAGTCTGATCAGAATGTTAAACTGAAAACCTCATATTCAGTTATATTAATTTTTGCCTAGCGGCTTTAGATCAACGTATGATTTTGGGATGTGCGGTTCATGCTCTTTTTTTTTTTTTTTTTTTTTGCAAAAACCTATAAATAACCGCGCAGAGGGGACAAAAAGACCCTCCGCACCGACTAACGGTACGGAGGTGGTCCATCTGCGTCTCAGAGCTTCCAGCAGGCGAGAAAAACCAATAAAGCAAGCTGGACTGAAAAATAGCAACAAAATAACATAAGCAAAACTTAGCTTTGCAGAGCAGCAGGCCACAGGAATGATCCAGGGAAAAAACAAGTCCTACACTGGAACATTGACAGGAAGCATGAATCAAAGCATCAGGTGGAGTTAAGTAGAGAAGAAGCTAACGAGCTCACCAGATCACCTGAGGGAGGAAACTCAGAAGCTGCAGTACCACTTTCCTCCACAAACGGAAGATCCCAGAGAGAATCAGCCGAAGTACCACTTGTGACCACAGGAGTGAACTCTGCCACAGAATTCACAACAGATGCCCTATCGATTGGTTGAAAGCAAAGCTTTCAAAGCCTTGATGGCCTACGCAGTACCATGCTATGACCTACCCAGTCGACACTTCTTTGCGAGAAAAGCCATCCCAGCCCTCCACCAGCATGTCAAAGACCGCATTGTCCATGCACTCAGGCAATCAGTCAGTAGAAAGGTGCACCTCACAACAGATGCATGGACCAGTAGGCATGGCCAGGGACGTTACGTGTCCATCACGGAGCACTGGGTAAATGTGGTGGATGCAGGGTCCACAGAGGACGGCCATAGTGGGACAGTTTTGCCAAGCCCACGGTCCTCCTCCAGAAGCGAAATCTCATCCACAGAGAGCAGTCGCACGACCACTCCATCCGCAGCTGCCAGTGTTGACCACGAGGTGTCCCATTATGGAACAGATAGTGGTAAGCGTCAGCAGGCTGTGTTGGAAATGAAGTGTTTGGGTGACAACAGACACACCGCGGAAGTACTGGCCGAGTACTTGCAGCAAGAAGCTCAGTCATGGCTGGGCAGTGTACATCTTGAGGCAGGCAAGGTAGTCAGTGATAATTTTATGGCTGCCATAGCCCTTTCAGAACTGAAACACATACCTTGCCTGGCTCACACCTTGAACCTGGTGGTGCAGTGCTTCCTGAAAACTTATCCGGGGTACCAGCCCTTCTCCTGAAGGTGCGAAGATTTTGCTCGCACATCCGCCTGTCGCCCGTTCATTCCAGTCTATGCTGAACCATCAGCGATCGCTGAAGCTTCCCCAGTGCCTAATAATCGGCGTTGCAACAAGGTGGAACTCCACACTGCACATGCTTCAGAGGCTGTGCGAACAGAGGCATGCTGTACTGTATTTGTGGGAGGATACACATACACGGGCAGGCAGTTGGATGGCAGACATGGAGTTGTCTGGTGTGCAGTGGTCGAAGCTACAAGACCTCTGTCAAGTCCTTCAGTGTTTTGAGGAATGCACACGGCTGGTAAGTGCAGACGATGCCATCGCAAGCATGGGCATCCCACTAATGCATCTGCTGATGCAAAGTTTGACGCACATTAAGGAGCAGGCGTCTGCAGCCGAGGAGGAGGGAAGCCTTGATGACAGTCAACCATTGTCTGCTCAGGGAACTCTCCTGGACGAGGTGGCGGATGAAGAGGAGGAGGATGATGATGGGGATGAATATTTATGAGACGAGGATGCTTCTCAGGGGGCAATGGAAACTGGTAGCATTGCAAGGTCAGGTACAGGGTTTTTGCGGGAGACAAGTGATGTTGATTTGCAAGAAAGTGCTCCTCAACCCAGCACAAGCTGTGAATTGACACGTGGAACATTGGCCCACATGGTTTGCGTATCCTAAAAAGGGACCCCCGCATTATCAAAATGATGACCGATGACGATTATTGGTTGGCCTGCCTCCTGGATCAACGATATAAAGGAAAATTACAAAATATCATGCCACATGAGAACCTTGAGCAAATATTGGCTACCAAACAAGCAACTCTTGTAGACTGTTTGGTTCAGGCATTCCCAGCACACAGCGGCAGTGATGGTTCTCACACCAGCTGTAGGGGGCAACATGGAAGAGGTGTTAGAGGTGCACAAATAAGAAGTGGTGTTGCACAGAGGAGTTTTATGACCAGGTTGTGGAGTGATTTCGCAATGACCGCAGACATAACAGGTACTGCTGCATCGATTCAAAGTGACAGGAGACTGCATTTGTCCAATATGGTTACGAACTATTTTTTCTCACTCATCGATGTTCTCCCTCACAGGTCATTCCCCTTTGATTACTGGGCATCTAAAATAGACACCTGGCCTGAATTGGCAGAATATGCATTACAGGAGCTCCCTTGCCCAGCTGCTAGTGTGCTATCAGAAAGAGTCTTCAGTGCTGCTGGTTCAATACTGACTGAAAAAAGGACTCGTCTGGCTACCCGAAATGTTGATGATCTAATCTTCATTAAAATGAAGCAATCATGGATTTCAAATTATTTAGCTTGCCTGAAAAATGTCTTGTTTTTGGCCTCCTCTTTCTGACTGCTCCAATTCCTCCATTTGCAGCTGCTGAATATCCACCATAGGCCGTATTTATACCTCCCTAAATGGGCTGACTCCCCCCACAGGGCCGTGGTCACCACTTGGCGCAAGCACCCATGCGAGTGCCGTTTGCCTGGACAGGTGGGTGTGCCCACTCTTGGACGACGGCACTGGCACAGGGTCCCTCACAGTACAATGAAGTGTCTCTGATGGTGATGGTGCACAACCAACGTCAGACACACTGTCGTAATATGAGGGGCCCTGTGCCAGTATCGCCACCCACGAGAGAGTGTTCCCCCCCCAGCTCGAACAGTGCACTACCACTTGCAAAACTTACCTCTCCCTGCCCCACCACTGTGTAATCTGTGCTGTTTAATCCTTCTATGGCACTGCCAATACAAATTTGTTGAAATTATAGATGATAGTAAAAATATACAGGGGCCCTGGCCTCCATTTAGACCAGTTAATACTTTGCACCAACTACCACTGTCTGCTAGTCAGCAGAAGAGACCACCCCTGTACCTAGATATGTCACCTGTTTATTTATGAACATTTTTTTGACAGACATTTAGCCCACTTTATTATTTGGGCCTATTAACTGTGTCAGCCACTCATTACAGTTGTCCTCCGCTGAACAAAGCAATGTCTCCTGTGTACTCCTGTAGAACGGCTAGAGGTGGTGATATGCGGAGACTTCTAATGGTGAGACAGGCATTCTGGATTTTTAACTTGGGTGCTCATTCCCCTTTAGGATTGAACTAGAGAAATTAAATAACTTATCAAAGATTTTGAATATTGTCACATTGTCCTATGTATTTCTTTTTCCTGTGGTTTCATTTTATTTTCTGTTTGGATTTTAATATTTATTCATTTTTTGTGTTTCCTTTCTCCCCTCCCCCTTATTTCACAGTGTGATGTGATTAATTATTTGTCATGTGTGTTGTTTAATTCCCCCTGTGTATTTAAGACTGGTGTTTGGTCATTTTAAAGTAAGCTTGATAAAGAACAACCATGTTCGAAACACGTTGCTTGCTCCTGTTCCTGTCCACTATATTTTTAATAGTTTTTTTTTTATGGAATAAAGATTACTCTGAAAATTTTACCAGAAGCTGGAACATTTCCTCTTTTTCTTGCAAAACATTCACCAAACATAAATTCAGCACGAATATGGCACATTCAGATTCGTGATCAGAAACCCAAGCAATCCGTCTCTGCAGATATTTTAGAAAACAATCTCCAGGACTATTTTTGAGGTCATGGGCAAGCAATTCACTCTGACATCCGAATCTGTCTTACTAAATTTCCCAATTTGGCCTAACAATAAGCTACATTCTAAACTTGCCGAATCTATAATAGCAGCAGGGAAATCCTTGATCCCCATACACTAGCAGACAAGTGTGGTTCCCACGACACAGCAAATTTACCGCAAAATAAACCAAATCTATCATGTTAGGACTGGCGGAACGCACCAAGTTTAAGATGTAATGGTATTTGGTGCGTTCTCAGTCCGAGGTCCACTGTGCAGGTGAAAACCCTGCTGCTAGTAGAGATGGACGATATGGCGGTACAATATGAATACACACATGGGTTAACTTCACCCTGTGTGAAGGAAGCGAACCCTGTTGCTTCACAGGGCCGCATTACCGCACCAAGAGCGCAAGCAAGGAGTCTCAGAACTCAATCTCAAGACTCAGGATTTGAGTTCATAAAGACCTCATGCGCTCGACACCGCTACTGGGGTGTCAGAGAGACAGAAATAATATTATTTACACGAGAGTGCGTGCGGTGCCGCACTGGCGGACACCACTAACCACCCAGGCTTGGGTCAGGAAAGCGCAGAGAAAGCGCACGGCGCCGCACTGGCGGTCACAGCAAATAGACGCTGTAATGTGTGTAACGTGCTGATGGCTAAGTCGGGCGCTAGATAGCAATCATCCACCTTCCATGAGCAGTCATACAATAGGGAGGGGATTTTAAAGAACGGCTTTCACTCACAACACACACACGTTTACAAAAGACAATACTAGCGCATGGCCGTGCGGCCATGCGAGCCTTAAATAGTTGCATCATGTTTAGGACCTTCAGAGAAGGACCAATGGAGTTGCTGCAGTACCTGAGCATGTGATCCCAGATCTCCACTGAGAGACCTTGCCCTGGGCATGCTCAGAGTGCAAGACAGGACTTAGCCCTAGCACCTACAAGGACCTTCCAAGAAGGACCAATGACCTAGCTGAAGTATCTGATCATGTGACCCTCGATCTCCACTGAGAGATCTTACTCTGGGCATGCTCAGAACGTGAAAAGCAGGACTTAGTCCCAGAAGCGTCTGCTCGCCGCTACCCAGCACTGACTTCAATGGCTGAAGCAGGAAATGTAGCAGTAACTCTTAGCACAGAGTCAGACTGAGTGAGACGCTGGGATCGACAACCCCGCTGAGCAGGTTCCACTGCGGCCGGAGAAGAATGGGAGACCGCAGCGGAGATGGCCCGAGATTCCCCCTGTGCAGAGGCGGGAACTCGACCCCTAACATATCATATTGCGGAATTAGCAGCTAAAGTGATTCATGGTTCTCATAAATTCTATGAAAAATAGGCAGCCTTGGATTCTTTTTCGATCCAAACCATCGTATTACATCACAATTTCATCTCAAATCAACAATGTTTCCCTCATCCCCGGCTCTTCCTCCACCCCTTCCATCTTACTTCTCTAAACCCTCCCATCCCTTACCTTGTTACTTCCTCTTCCTTAACTAGTCCCTTATTTTCTTACTCTAAGTTTGCTTAAAGGAATAACATTGATAAGACTTCATTCAACTAAAAAATTTTTAAGGTAACATTACTTTAATAGATTTGCCATGTTTGGTTAATTTGTCATAATACATTATACTATGTTGAACGATTATCTTTAAAGATTTAACCGCTCTTTATTTTTTCTTTCATGTCCTTTAATTGTTCATAATTATTTATTAGCTTTGCAAGATGTAAATGGGCATAACAATCCTATTTGGGCGAATGCCTCATTTCCATATATGGAATAATGTTCATGTTATGTTTATGTTATTTCTCATTGTATACTTTATTAACGTTAAATAAAAAGAACATTGAAAGAAGGAAACATTCGGCAAAAGTGCGGGAAAATATTTGTTTTGCTGCAAAAATATTTTCAGCACTTTAGCAACGATAATGGTGGTGAATAGTGTTGAGCATTCCGATACCGCAAGTATCGGGTATCGGCCGATACTTGCGGTATCGGAATTCCGATACCGAGATCCGATACTTTTGTGGTATCGGGTATCGGTATCGGATCCATAGGGATGTGTAAAATAAAGAATTAAAATAAAAAATATTGATATATTCACCTCTCCGGCGGCCCCTGGACATCACGCTGGTAACCGGCAGGCTTCTTTGTTTAAAATGAGCGCCTTTAGGACCTGCGAATGACGTCGCGGATTCTGATTGGTCGCGTGCCGCTCATGTGACCGCCACGCGACCAATCACAAGCCGCGACGTCATTCTCATTTACTAAACTTCTCATTCTAGGAATTTAGGACTTGCGAATGACGTCTCGGCTTCTGATTGGTCGCGTGGCGGTCACATGAGCAGCACGCGACCAATCAGAATCCGCGACGTCATTCGCAGGTCCTAAAGGCACTCATTTTAAACAAAGAAGCCTGCCGGTTACCAGCGTGATGTCCAGGGGCCGCCGGAGAGGTGAATATATCAATATTTTTTATTTTAATTCTTTATTTTACACATTAATATGGATCCCAGGGCCTGAAGGAGAGTTTTCTCTCTTTCAGACCCTGGGAACCATCAGGATACCTTCCGATACTTGGTGTCCCATTGACTTGTATTGGTATCGGATATCGGTATTGGCGATATCCGATACTTTTCGGGTATCGGCCGATACTATCCGATACCGATACTTTCAAGTATCGGACGGTATCGCTCAACACTAGTGGTGAATCATGAGCGTTTGGCACGTGTTTGATGAGAGGAGGGGTCTGCAGAGCTCAGACAGGCAGCATTCTTGGAAGCACAGCAGTCTTTTTTTTCCTAACTTTATTTGTGCACATTGCGACTAGCCAATCATGGTGCAGAAAAACACCCACAATGTCCTGACACTACGGCTTGTGTCATTGGCTGCTGAAATCACATGTACCTATCCATAAACACAGCGGACATCTTGTTTTAGCGCTATTTTGACACTGTAACAGCGCAGAAAGGCTTCTCCTGACGCTGCCACTGTAAACAGAAATATTTTAGCTACTTAGGCAGTTATATATCAATCAGATTGTGTAACTTGTTAGTGTGCAGTGTGGCTGTAAAACTTACATTCTGGAATTTCTTAGGGGCCCATTACTGAGGTCCACAGACAGCAGGGCACATGTCCTACAAGTGTGTTGTGCAATACTTCTATAGTGCTCCATGTATGAGTATAGCATTCTAAATTATATTTTTTCAATAGGTAAATGTGAAAAAGTCTGCTGCATCCCACATTTTTGCTAGCTAGATACGTGGTTTCATATCAGTCAGATAGTGTAGAGAGTGTGGTGCAGTGACCAATGTCACAGCCAGGGGGTGCTGTGAGTGCACTTCAAGATGCACTTGGAGACATAATTAATAATAATAATAATCTTTATTTTAATATAGCGCTAACATATTCCGCAGCGCTTTACACACATTATCATTGCTGTCCCCATTGGGGCTCACAATCTAAATTCCCTGTCAGTATGTCTTTGGAATGTGGGAGGAAACCGGAGTGCCCGGAGGAAACCCACGCAAACACGGAGAGAACATACAAACTCTTTGCAGATGTTGTCCTTAGTGGGGCTTGAACCCAGGACGCCAGCGCTGCAAGGCTGCTGTGCTAACCACTGAGCCACCGTGCTGCCCATAATTGTGATGAAACAATGACTGGCAGTGTGATTAATGGGCGGTATGTATAGCAGAGATGGGTGGGTCCAGTCACCTACAAACCCACCCAAAGAGGCGTGTCTGAACACGTAAGATGGTTTTTTGTGTAAGGACCGGTGGTGATGTCACACTCACCTGACTGGCCATGTGACAGGTACCTGGGTGTGGTTACACCTATGTAATAGAGGTGTGTGTAGCACATGGAGAGTGAGTGTTTGGGAGCCTGCAAGTGGGGACAGACTTCCATGTGTCCAGGCTGGACACTACAGAGTGGCCTCTGTGCTGTAGGTCATGGACGGCTGGTGTTGGAAACTCCTGGGAGTGGAGTCGTCCTGGAAGCACCTAGAGACCATGGACCTGGACAGTCTGTGTTGAGGACCTGGGACTGACGTGAAGTCAGCGAGAGGAGTGGAACTCCTCTAAGGTAACCCCGGACAAGGGGATTATAATATACAGCAGAGAAGTTTATCTGCTGCAAGAACAGACTGGTGGTCGTGATCAGTTCATGGACATAATGCAATAGACTGTATGTCGTGGTTTATGAAGTTTAATAAACCGGATTTGACCAGATTTATGTGAGGTACCGTGCCTGAGTGCTTGAGTCCTATACCAAGCGAGTGTCCCCCAACACACTCAGGTAGCATATCCCCACAAGAGCCCCAGTGTGACTGTTACATTTACCTTCCAGCATTTTTGTTTTCGTTTTTGGAAATTACTGAGGTACACAGGCAAATCCAGCAGGGCACGTGTTTTGCACTGCTTCTATTGTGATTAATGCACGACTATAGCATTCTAATTCACATGTAGCTAGTAGTGTTGAGCATTCCGATACCGCAAGTATCGGGTATCGGCCGATACTTGCGGTATCGGAATTCCGATACCGAGATCCGATACTTTTGTGGTATCGGGTATCGGTATCGGATCCATAGGGATGTGTAAAATAAAGAATTAAAATAAACAATATTGATATGCTCACCTCTCCGGCGGCCCCTGGACATCACGCTGGTAACCGGCCGGCTTCTTTGTTTAAAATGAGCGCCTTTAGGACCTGCAAATGACGTCGCGGATTCTGATTGGTCGCGTGCCGCCCATGTGACCGCCACGCGACCAATCAGAAGCCGTGACGTCATTCTCATTCACTAAACTCCTAATTCTAGGAATTGACGACCTGCGAATTACGTCGCGGCTTCTGATTGGTCGCGTGGCGGTCACATGAGCGGCACGCGACCAATCAGAATCCGCGACGTCATTTGCAGGTCCTAAAGGCGCTCATTTTAAACAAAGAAGCCGGCCGGTTACCAGCGTGATGTCCAGGGGCCGCCGGAGAGGTGAGCATATCAATATTTTTTATTTTAATTCTTTATTTTACACATTAATATGGATCCCAGGGCCTGAAGGAGTGTTTCCTCTCCTTCAGACCCTGGGAACCATGATGATACCTTCCGATACTTGATGTTCCATTGACTTGTATTGGTATCGGATATCGGTATCGGCGATATTCGATACTTTTCGGGTATCGGCCGATACTATCCGATACCGATACTTTCAAGTATCGGACGGTATCGCTCAACACTAGTAGCTAGTGAAAAAATATTAAATAGCTTGCTGTATCCCTCCTTGTAATTTATTGTTGTGGTGATATAAAACTGTCTGAGGACCTAAGGCACATTAAAAAAAATTATAATTTCCAGTTCACCACCTGACAGCACCATTGGAAGATGTCCATCTTACCCTCAGTGGGACAGGAACAACAAGCAGTTAAAAGGACCCTCCCCCTACCACCCACCAGTGTTTTTCCTGTCCCACTGTGGATAGAAACGTCAGGTTTGTCCTCAGATGTTGCTATGCACGTGGTGAGGATCGGGGGGCCCAGCCTTTCCCTTCCCACCGCAAGACAACTGCAACTGCGAGGGGGGGTCCCTCAGCCTCCCCAGTATAGTGCTGCTCCTGGGGTCAGATCCTCTTCCTCCACTCCGGGGGCTCTCGGACTGGGCGCCATGCCACTGAGCTGTGTGCGGCGGCCGCGTCACTTCCGGCCGTGACGGCCACACACTTCGGGATTCCTGTCTTCCGGAGAGCAGATGTCAGCTGCGGCGGCCTCAGGAGAGGCCCTTTAATGCACTGTCACGCCGCGTGGGGCACGGTCGAGGATGAGTAGGATCACCCAGGTAAATCGCATATAAGGGGGGAAATTGCAGTTTTTGCTGTTCTGCCATCCTGAGTAAGGAGAATTCAGCTAGTGTGCTTTGTAACATGGAGGATACAGGCAAACCTAAAGGTCCAGAACAAAGCCAGGGGCACGTGAGTAGGCTACTCAAAAGCCATACCACAATGCCACTTTTAATCCCCTATTCACTCGGAGATAATACTAGGATCTCTGTGTATTGCTTGACAGCATAGAGGGCGGCAGGACTTTATGTCCCTCTACTTTAATATTTAGCACTCCTTCTCTACAAGCAAGCATGTCCCCTGAAGAGTTGTCTTGGACGAAACACGTAGGGACGAATTTATAAGGGAGAGTGCAGGGCTTCCTATGTATAGGGGTAGTTGTAGACTGCCCTTGGTAGAGACATAGCCCCTGTTATGGTTTATTTTTCACTTGGGTGATTTGTGTGGTTTTTTTAGGTTAGTTTTTGAGTAGAGTTGAGCGACCTTGACCTTTTTAGAGTCGAGCCGGGTTTCGCGAAACCCGACTATCTCAAAAGTCGGGTCGAGTGAAATCGGCCGATTATGGCGAAAAGTCGGGATCGACCGAAGCACGAAACCCAATGCAAGTCAATGGGGCAGCATAGTCGGCAGTGAGTGGGGGCCAGGAAAACACCTAGAGTGCCCATTTTAATGTCAAAACCATCCATTCTTCTTAATGAAGCTTGTCAAGCGTAATTTACCTTATAATAATTGGAAGGCATTTGAAATTGGGAAACATTTGGCTAAAGTTGTGTGGGGTAGGGCTGGTTCAAGTAATTAGTGGGCCCAGGAAATCTGGACCACGTCACGGCAGTGGAGGAGGGAGAGGTAAGTATTTCAACTTTGCAAGTGCTGTGAACCTGAGCAAGCAGGGGGGGCCCACTTGTTGGCATTGGCACTGGCACAGGGCCCCTCAAAGTACAGCGGTGTGTTTGCACGGCGGGGGCGCCTCCCACCGGCAGCAACACTTTTGCATACTATGAGAGGCCCTGTGCCAGTGACGTCGCCAACTAGTATTCCTCCCCCCACCTGATGAAGGAACCTGCACTTTCATCTGCACCTTCCTCTTTGTCCCCGTGTAAGGTGGTATGGTATGCGGGAAGAGCAACCTGACTTTCAGCAGGGTCACAATGTTGTTGTGTAGCATGCACGGGGAATGTTGCGTTATGGGTCAATGTACCAGCAGACTCATCTATCACTGGCTGGGCAATGGGCACGATGAAGTGGAAACACAGATATAGGCCCAAAGAATAAAGTGGGCTAAATGCAGTTCAAAATTGGTAACACAGGAATAACCAGGGGGCATTGCAGTGGAGGACAACTGGAATGAGAGGCTGACACAGAGAGTAGGGCCAAATCAGTAAGTAGTCGAAATGCAGTTCAAAATTGGCAACCGTAGTAAACAGGCGGCACAGCTTTGTTCAGTGGAGGAGAACAGCAAGGAGTGGCAGACACCGATAGTAGGCCCCAAACCAACTGGTACGCCAAATGCAGTTGTTCCATTTAACCACAATTTAATGAGAGCCTGAAGATAGAAGCTCAGGAAAGGCAACCTGGGGAACACCTTGGAGTGTAACACACCATCTCTCTCCACCCCATACCCATTTTGTAGGCCTAATGCAGTGTACTTTTCTACAACTACTAAACGAGAGTCGGAAGACCGAAGCAATGGCAAGGAAACCTGGGGAACACCTTGGAGTGTAACACACCCTCTCTCTACACCCCATACCCAATTTGAAGGCCTAATGCAGCGTAGTTTCCAACAACTACTAAACGAGAGCCGGAAGATCGAAGCTCAGGAAAGGCAACCTGGGGAACACCTTGGAGTGTAACACACCCTCTCTCTACATCCCATACCCAATTTGAAGGCCTAATGCAGCGTAGTTTCCAACAACTACTAAACGAGAGCCGGAAGATTGAAGCTCAGGAAAGGCAACCTGGGGAACACCTTGGAGTGTAACACACCCTCTCTCTACACCCCATACCCAATTTGAAGGCCTAATGCAGTGTAGTTTCCAAGAACTACTAAATGAGAGCCGGAAGATCGAAGCTCAGGAAAGACAACCTGGGGAACACCTTGAAGTGTAACACAACGTCTCTCTACACCACGGAAGGGCTGATTCTTAGGAAGGAAGGCTGTTGGAAATAAGCATTGCGCGTCCGAGGGTGATTATATTCTTATTAGGTATATACTCACCCTCGGACGCGCCCTGCTTCTTTATTTGGAATGAATGTTTATTTGCAATGTGGTGTTGACTTTCTCTATTATTTTGGTAATTAATGATTTTATTATTTTCATTGTTTTGCATCTTCTCGGCAATAATATAAAGAAGACGCGACAGGACAACACTCGGTGGATGCCATATCTGTGTTTTCAATTTAAAAAACCTTTCAGTTAAATACTTGCAGGATAAAGTAATTGTAGCTGGTGGCCATTTTTAGTACTGTACCAGATTTTAGTTGTGTGTTTGTTTTTAATGTTAAAATGTCTGCATTTGATATCTCACCAGTATTTTCTTTTTTATAAGCAAAATACTTTTTTTTTTTATTTTATGATGTTGGTTCAAGGGGTACACGGGCAGCAGTAGACAGGTCAGTGGAGGCCTAGTGGAAGGAGTGACCGCAGACAGGGTTCGAAGCCCTAACATAATAAATTGGGCTGCCTGTAGGCAGTTTAAAATTGGTTCCAGGGGAACACGGGCAGCAGTAGACAGGTCAGTGGAGGCCTAGTGGAAGGAGGGACCGCAGACAGGCTTCGAAGCCCTAACATAATAAATTGGGCTGCCTGTAGGCAATTTAAAATTGGTTCCAGGGGAACACGGGCAGCAGTAGACAGGTAAGTGGAGGCCTAGTGGAAGGAGGGACCGCAGACAGGCTTCGAAGGCCTAACATAATAAAATGGGCTGGCTGTAGGCAATTTAAAATTGGTTCCAGGGGAACACGGGCAGCAGTAGACAGGTCAGTGGAGGCCTAGTGGAAGGAGGGACCGCAGACAGGCTTCGAAGGCCTAACATAATAAAATGGGCTGGCTGTAGGCAATTTAAAATTGGTTCCAGGGGAACACGGGCAGCAGTAGACAGGTAAGTGGAGGCCTAGTGGAAGGAGGGACCGCAGACAGGCTTCGAAGGCCTAACATAATAAATTGGGCTGCCTGTAGGCAATTTAAAATTGGTTCCAGGGGAACACGGGCAGCAGTAGACAGGTAAGTGGAGGCCTAGTGGAAGGAGGGACCGCAGACAGGCTTCGAAGGCCTAACGTAATAAAATGGGCTGGCTGTAGGCAATTTACAATTGGTTCCATGGAAACACGGGCAGCAGTAGACAGGTCAGTGGAGGCCTAGTGGAAGGAGTGACGGCAGACAGGCATCAAAGGCCTAACATAATAACATTTGGCTGTTGGCAATTTAAAATTGGTTCCAGGGGTACACGGGCAACAGTGGTCTGGTCAGTGGAAGTCTAGTGGAAGGAGTGACGGCAGACTGGCTAAGAAGGCCTAACATAACAAAATTGGGCTGGCTGTAGGCAAGTTTAAATTGGTTCCAGGGGAACACGGCCAGCAGTGGCCTGGTCAGTGTAGTAGTTGTAGAAAGAACGGACCGCAGACAGGCTTCGAAGGCCTAACATAACAAAAATGTCAAAACAATGGTATTGTCAGTGCCAGGCATTGAAGGATGTCAGCGCATAGACTAAACATTGGTGAAGCTGTGAGAGATAATTTTGCTAGTGGTAGAGCAGTGTTTGAGCTTGGGGGGGGGGGACTGTCTTGTGGCCGGCGGTACAGGCCCAGGGCCCCTCATATTACAATGGTGTGTCTGACGTTGGGTGCGCACCACCACCGCCAGAGACACTTTATTGTACTATGAGGGACCCAGTGGCAGTGCCGTCGACCAAAAGCGGGCACACCCACCTCTTCAGACAAACAGCACTCTCACGGGTGCTGGCGCAAAGTGGCGATACCACGGCCCCGTGTGGGGAGTTTGGCCATTTTGTTAGGAGTAAACATGTCGTATGCTGGACAATCAGGTGCAGAAAATTACGAGATTGGAAAAGTCATTCAGAAGAGTCCACAGGCAAGACCTTTTCATAGGAAAGTTAGGTGTCAGCCGGGCAAGGTGGGGCAAAAGATTTCGAAATCCAGTTGTGGTTCATTTTAATGAAGGTTAGATCATCTACATTTTGGGTAGCCAGACGAGTCCTTTTTTCAGTTAGTATTGAACCTGCAGCAATGAATACTCTTTCTGATAGGACACTAGCTGCCGGGCAAGCAAGCTCCTGCAATGCATATTCTGCCAATTCTGGCCAGGTGTCTAATTTGGATGCCCAGTAATCAAATGGGAATGACGGTTGAGGGAGAACGTCGATAAGGGATGAAAAATAGTTTGTAACCATACTGGACAAATGTTGTCTCCTGTCACTTTGAATTGATGCTGCAGTACCTGTCCTGTCTGCGGTCATAGCAAAATCACTCCACAACCTGGTCAGAAAACCCCTCTGGCCAACGCCACTTCTGATTTCTGCCCCTCTAACACCTCTGGTCTGCTGTTCCCTGGATCTCGTGTGAGAACGATCACGGGCGCTGTGTGCAGGGAATGCCAGAAGCAAACGGTCAACAAGAGTTGATTGTTTTGTTGCTAATATTAGTTCCAAGTTCTCATGTGGCATAATATTTTGCAATTTGCCTTTATAGCGAGGATTAAGGAGGCAGGCCAACCAGTAATCGTCATCGTTCATCATTTTTGTAATGCGTGTGTCCCTTTTGAGGATACGCAAGGCATAATCCGCCATGTGGGCCAAAGTTCCAGTTGTCAAATCTGCGGTTGTGCTTGGTTGAGGGGCAGTTGCAGGCAAATCTACGTCACTTGTGTCCCTCAAAAAAACAGAACCCGCCCTTGCCACGCCACCAATTTCCAATGACCCCGGGAAAGCTTCCTCATTAAAAATATACTCATCCCCATCATCCTCCTCATCCTCCACCTCCTCTTCGCCCGCTACCTCGTCCTGTACACTGCCCTGACCAGACAATGGCTGACTCATCAAGGCTTTCCTCTTCCTCTGGTGCAGACGCCTGATCCTTTATGTGCGTCAAACTTTGCATCAGCAGACACATTAGGGGGATGCTCATGCTTATTATGGCGTTGTCTGCACTAACCAGCCGTGTGCATTCCTCAAAACACTGAAGGACTTGACACATGTCTTGAATCTTCGACCACTGCACACCTGACAACTCCATGTCTGCCATCCTACTGCCTGCCCGTGTATGTGTATCCTCCCACAAAAACATAACAGCCCGCCTCTGTTCACACAGTCTCTGAAGCATGTGCAGTGTTGAGTTCCACCTTGTTGCAACGTCTATGATTAGGCGATGCTGGGGAAGGTTCAAAGAACGCTGATAGGTCTGCATACGGCTGGAGTGTACAGGCGAACGGCGGATATGTGCGCAAAGTCCACGCACTTTGAGGAGCAGGTCGGATAACCCCGGATAACTTTTCAGGAAGCACTGCACCACCAGGTTTAAGTTGTGAGCCAGGCAAGGAATGTGTTTCAGTTGGGAAAGGGAGATGGCAGCCATGAAATTCCTTCCGTTATCACTCACTACCTTGCCTGCCTCAAGATCTACAGTGCCCAGCCACGACTGCGTTTCTTGCTGCAAGAACTCGGACAGAACTTCCGCGGTGTGTCTGTTGTCGCCCAAACACTTCATAGCCAATACAGCCTGCTGACGTTTGCCAGTAGCTGCCCCATAATGGGAGACCTGGTGTGCAACAGTGGCAGCTGCGGATGGAGTGGTTGTGCGACTGCGGTCTGTGGACGAGCTCTCGCTTCTGCAGGAGGACGAGGAGGAGGAGGAGGAGGAGGGGGTGCGAACGGCTACAGCCAACTGTTTCCTAGACCGTGGGCTAGGCAGAACTGTCCCAAACTTGCTGTCCCCTGTGGACCCTGAATCCACCACATTTACCCAGTGTGCCGTGATGGACACGTAACGTCCCTGGCCATGCCTACTGGTCCATGCATCTGTTGTCAGGTGCACCTTTGTGCTCACAGATTGCCTGAGTGCATGGACGATGCGCTCTTTAACATGCTGGTGGAGGGCTGGGATGGCTTTTCTGGAAAAAAAGTGTCGACTGGGTAGCTCGTAGCGTGGTACAGCGTAGTCCATCAGGTCTTTGAAAGCTTCGCTTTCAACTAACCGGTAGGGCATCATCTCTAACGAGATTAGTCTAGCTATGTGGGCGTTCAAACCCTGTGTACGCGGATGCGAGGCTAAGTACTTCCTTTTTCTAACCATAGTCTCATGTAGGGTGAGCTGGACTGGAGAGCTGGAGATCGTGGAACTAGCGGGGGTGCCGGTGGACATGGCAGACTGAGAGACGGTGGGAGATGGTATTGTTGCCGCCGGTGCCCTAGATGCAGTGTTTCCTACTACGAAACTGGAGATTCCCTGACCCTGACTGCTTTGGCCTGGCAAAGAAACCTGCACAGATACTGCAGGTGGTGCGGAAAATGGTGGCCCTACACTGCCGGAAGGGATGTTGCGTTGATGAGTAGCTTCATTGGCCGAGGGTGCTACAACCTTAAGGGACGTTTGGTAGTTAGTCCAAGCTTGCAAATGCATGGTGGTTAAATGTCTATGCATGCAACTTGTATTGAGACTTTTCAGATTCTGCCCTCTGCTTAAGGTAGTTGAACATTTTTGACAGATTACTTTGTGCTGATCAATTGGATGTTGTTTAAAAAAATGCCAGACTGCACTCTTTCTAGCATCGGATACCTTTTCAGGCATTGCAGACTGAGCTTTAACCGGATGGCCACGCTGTCCTCCAACAGGTTTTGACTTTGCCACGCGTTTTGGCCAAGATACGGGCCCGGCAGATGGAACCTGTTGCGATGTTGATGCCTGCTGCGGCCCCTCCTCCTCCGCTTCAGAACTGCTGCCGCCTGCACCCTGTTCCCCCAATGGCTGCCAATCGGGGTCAAGAACTGGGTCATCTATTACCTCTTCTTGTAGCTCGTGTGCAACTTCATCTGTGTCACCGTGTCGGTCGGTGGTATAGCGTTCGTGATGGGGCAACATAGTCTCATCAGGGTCTGATTCTTGATCAGCACCCTGCGAGGGCAATGTTGTGGTCTGAGTCAAAGGACCAGCATAGTAGTCTGGCTGTGGCTGTGCATCAGTGCACTCCATGTCAGATTCAACTTGTAATGGGCATGGACTGTTAACTGCTTCACTTTCTAAGCCAGGGACGGTATGTGTAAAGAGCTCCATGGAGTAACCCGTTGTGTTGCCTGCTGCATTCTTCTCTGTTGTTGTTTTTGCTGAAGAGGACAAGGAAGCGACTTGTCCCTGACCGTGAACATCCACTAACGACGCGCTGCTTTTACTTTTACCAGTTTCACGAGAGGAGGCAAAAGAGCTAGAGGCTGAGTCAGCAAGATAAGCCAAAACTTGCTCTTGATGCTCCGGCTTTAAAAGCGGTTTTCCTACTCCCAGAAAAGGGAGGGTTCGAGGCCTTGTGTAGCCAGACGACGAACCTGGCTCCACAGCTCCAGACTTAGGTGCAATATTTTTTTTCCCACGACCACCTGATGCTCCACCACTACCACTACCCTCATTACCAGCTGACAATGAACGCCCCCGGCCACGACCTCTTCCACCAGACTTCCTCATTGTTTTAAAAACGTTACCAAACGAACGGTATTTGTTGCTGTCACACAACTTACACGGTGAGCTATAACTTCAGTATGATTTAGCTACCCCTTTACAGGTGGGTGAGACCACAACGAAAATCAGCCACAATGTTACACACTCTGTTGTTGTTGGCAACAAATGAGATGGCACACACGCAGGACTGTCACTGAAGCGCAAATGTAAATATTTATCTCCCACTGATTTGTGTTTGTTTTTTTTAAAAGGGAGACTTCAGAAAAAAAAAAATTAAAAAAAAATTTTTTTTACAGAAGAATTTATAAAACAAATAAAATGAAATGATTGTTTAAGGGAGAATTTAGGAAAAAAAAAAAAAAAAAAAAGGCTTTGTAGGGCCCACTGAGTGAGAGAGGACGCACACAGGAGTCAGGAGTGGCACACAAGCCCAGAGGCCAATATTAATCTCCCACCGATTGATTTAGTTATTTTTTTTGGTAGATTTTGGAACCCAAATCAAGCAAAAAAATTAATAGGCTTTCTATGGCCCACAATTGGGGAGAGAGAGAGAGATGGCACACCCAGGAGTCAAGACTGGCACACAAGCAGAAGGGGCAATATGAATCTCCCACAGATTTTTTTTTTTTTTTTTTTCAGGGAGACTTGAGAGAAAAAAAAAATACAAAAAAAATGATTTTTTTCAGGAATAATTTAGAAACCAAAGAAAATAAAATGATTGTTTCAGGGAGAATTTAGAAAACAAATAAAACAAAGAATAGGCTTTCTAGGGCCCACTGAGTGAGAGAGGACGCACACAGGAGTCAGGAGTGGCACACAAGCCCAGAGGCCAATATTAATCTCCCACTGATTGATTTAGTGATTATTTTTGGTAGATTTTGGAACCCAAATCAAGCAAAAAAATTAATAGGCTTTCTATGGCCCACTGAGTGAGAGATGACACAGACAGGGATGGCACTCTAGCAGAAATGTCAATCTTAATCTCCCACAAAAAAAAAAAAAAAAAAAAAAAGGAACTGTCCTTCAATTACTATCTCCCTGCAGTAATCTCAGCCAGGTATGGCAGGCAGCAATAAGGAGTGGACTGATGCACACATTAAATAAAAAGTGTGGACAAACAAACAAGATAGCTGTGCAGAAAGGAAGGAACAAGAGGATTTGTGCTTTGAAAAAAGCAGTTGGTTTGCACAGCGGCGTACACACAGCAATGCAGCTATCAGGGAGCCTTCTAGGGCAGCCCAATGAGCTACAGCGCTGAGGGGAAAAAAAAAAAAAGGAGCTTCCACTGTCCCTGCACACCGAAGGTGGTGTTGGGCAGTGGAAATCGCTACAGCACAAGCGGTTTTGTGGTTAATGGACCCTGCCTAACGCTATCCCTGCTTCTGACGAAGCGGCAGCAACCTCTCCCTAAGCTCAGATCAGCAGCAGTAACATGGCGGTCGGCGGGAACTCCCCTTTATAGCCCCTGTGACGCCGCAGACAGCAAGCCAATCACTGCAATGCCCTTCTCTAAGATGGTGGGGACCAGGACCTATGTCATCACGCTGCCCACACTCTGCGTTTACCTTCATTGGCTGAGAAATGGCGCTTTTCGCGTCATTGAAACGCGACTTTGGCGCGAAAGTCGCGTACCGCATGGCCGACCACGCACAGGGGTCGGATCGGGTTTCATGAAACTCGACTTCGCCAAAAGTCGGCGACTTTTGAAAATGTTCGACCCGTTTCGCTCAACCCTATTTTTGAGTATTAAAAGTTACATTTTATTAGTTCTTTTTGCTGTATTGGTATTGTAGGGAGAGCCACTCACCCCCGCAGCTGAAAATATGAAATCTGGGAAAAATAAATGTCCCATTTGTGCAGCTAAACTGCCAGAGAACTGGCGGAAGCCACTCTGTAAAATCTGCATATTTAAAATCGTCGGCGAAGAGCAAACTTCATTAATGACCAACATAAGGGCAATTATAAGACAGGAGGTTCAGGCGTCCATCTCGAGTCAGAATCTCCCTCAGACCAGCCAGACAGAACCACAAACATCGCGAAAGAGACTTAGAGAATGCAGCCCATCCTCGCATGATAATGTTTCTGAGAATTCGAATCCGGAAGAAAGAGAAGACTGTGTAGGAAGGGGGAAAAATATCTCTTCTCAGCAGCAGATACGGATGAGCTCCTACATGCATTACGAAACACTATGCAGTTGCAGGATGCCCCAGAGGAAGTCTCTATTCATGATGTAATGTTTGGCGGTCTGCGTGCTCAGGTCGCTAGAGTTTTCCCAGTGAATATATACATCCGTTCCATGATCTTAGATGAGTGGTAGGAAGCGGAGAAGAAGCTAGTGGTATTTAGAGACTTTAGGCTCCTTTTGCCTTTTAATCCAGAGGATATAAAAGTTTGGGATGAAGTACCCAAGATAGATGGGCCATTGGCCAAAATGGCAAAGAAGACGGTAATTCCATCCGAGGACTCCTCCGCACTGAAGGAACCAATGGATCGCAAAGCAGATGGACTACTTAGGAGAGCTTGGGAATCTTCAGCAGCGATAATACGGGCCAACATAGCAGCAACCTCTGTAGCCCAGTCCATGCGTCTATGGATGGACAATTTGGAGGAACATCTCAGGGCAAAGACTTCCAGAGATGTCATCCTTAAATCTCTACCTTTGCTTAAACTCGCGACAGGTTTAATGGCGGACGCTTTGGCTGAGTCAGTGCGATTCGCCGCAAGGAGCGAATCTTTGTCCAATGCGGCCAGAAGAGCTACCTGGCTAAAGACTTGGTCAGGGGATAGTCAATCAAAAAGTAATCTCTGTGGGATCCCTTTCTCAGGGTTTAAAGTGTTTGGGCCGATTCTATATGACATATTAAGAAAGGCCTCAGACGAGAAAAAAGGGTTCCCAAAAGAAAATGCGAAAAAGTACCAGCCCTTTCGTAGATCCCAGCCTAGTCAGAAGACAGACTACAGGGGGAAAGGGAAATCATGGAGGTGGTCTAATCCCAAAGGAGGAAAAAGTAGAGACTCAATCTTCCCGGGTCCCGGTTCAGGACAATGTAATAAATGACATCAGAGTGGGAGGTCGGTTACAAAAATTTCTAGGGGGTTGCAGAATATATCCAAAAATCCTTGGATTCTTCAGGTGGTTGATCAAGTTTGCATCTCGGCTTTGGGAAAATGGCCGCCGCGATCTCTAATGCGCACGCGCGGCATCCCGCGGCCATTTTCCTGAAGCCCCGTGCGGCAGAGCATTCCATCTGCGCACGCGCGGCCCCAGGAAGATGGCCGCCCCCACCGATGCAAGGGATGACAGCGCAGATCGCGCGCTGTGTCTTCACGTGGGCGCAGGGAATTCGGACCTTGGACATGCGCACACCACTACGCCACCAACGGAAAGCTGGGGAAGAAAAGAGCGCTGTGAACACGCCCACCTGACCAGACCAGCCTGATTGACAGGCGAAAACGGCGACTTTGGTAATGTATTTGTCAGCATACATGGGGAATCAGGGTACACTACATACACTATAGTAACGCACAGCGCAGGCCCTATTTAACAGTATTTATAGCTCAATCTGAAAAAACGGGGTGACAGGTTCCCTTTAAACTCCACTATGTGGTCAGACATCCAGGAGTTATTAAGAATAGAAGCAGTTGTTCCAGTACCCATTCCAGAGAGAGGCAAGAGCCATTATTCAAATCTCTTCTCAATGAAAAAAAAACAGCTGGAGACTCCCGGACGATCATATATCTCAAACCCATAAAGAGGAAAGAAAAAGCACAGGCCATACAAGGGGATCACCAGACAGCAAGGAAATGTGCAAAACACAGCTTTTATTATGGTGTAACACAGGACAAAAAAAAACATTTAAAAACATCTAAAAATCATAGAAAAACAGTAGCCTAAAATAAGGCATGTGCCTATATACAAATACAGGGGGAACAAAAGGGTACGGAAAGGTATGAATACTCCTCAGACTCCTATATGGACAGCATATAACCTGATACACATATCACATATAAGGACACAAATGAATAACATGTGGAGCATAGGAAACATGAGGTACATAGGTAAAAACCACTCTGGAAAATACCGGTTGTAAAACCTAAACTGCTAGGAACCAAAAATATGGTATCACAGATAATAGCATACAGGTATAATGAGGCACGTGTCTAAATACCCCTAATCCTTAAATAAATGCGGCATACCGCATGAACCAAAACACACATACCTTCCTAAGTGTTATATAACAAGACAAGCTCTAAGTCCTAATCCTGGACAATACCAAGACAGGCACATGGTGTGGTGCTAAGAAAAAGCAAAATACCTAAGCACCCCATGTGCGTACCAAAGTTCCCCCAGAGTGTAGCGGGCATAGTAGCCCAATGTAAATAACAGGCACAGAGACAAGCGAGTACCCTACGCGTGTCGCCACTACGGTGGCTTCATCAGGGGTAATATATCTCAAACCCCTAAACAGGTGGATAAGATACAAAAGATTCAAGCTGGAGTCCATAAGGTACACAATACCCCTGATAGACAAGGATATGGTGATGTGCACTTTAGACTTAAAGAGTGCATACTATCACGTTCCAATCCACACTTCCTACCAGAGATATCTAAGATTTGCTCTGATGAACAGAGGAGCAGTCCATCATTTCCAATTCAGGTGCCTTCCCTTTGGCCTAGCTTCGGCCCCCAGAATATTTACCAAACTGATGTTAGGATACGTTCACATTTGCGTTGTGCGGGGCTGCGTCGGAGACGCACCGCACAACGCAAACAAAAACGCAACAAAACGCACGCTAAAACGCTGCGTTTTGCGATGCATGCGTCCTTTTTTGCCAAAATTGGGACGCACAAAAAATGCAACTTGCTGCGTTTTCTGCGCCCCATGCTTGCGGCCAAAAAAACGCATGCGTCGCAAAACGCAGCACAACGCATGTCCATGCGCCCCCCATGTTAAATATAGGGGCGCATGACGCATGCGTCATCGCAACGTTTCCTGACGCTGCGTCGGGAAACGCTAATGTGAACGTAGCCTTAGAGGTAGTCGCCTACTTGAAAAACCATGGTATTTCCATAGTACCATATCTGGACGACTTTCTAATAATGGCAAAATCCGAGAAGCTTCTCAGGATTGAGTGGGACTTTACAATCTCGATTCTACAGGGGCTAGGGTGGATTGTAAATTGGGAAAAATCAAATCTGGTCCCACATTCCAGAACAAAGTTTTTGGGAGTCATACTAGATTCCCACTTCAAAACATCTTTTTTGACAGAAGAGAGGCAGGTGACGTTAATCGAAAACATCCACCGCTTCAGAAGAAATACATCCTCTATAAGATAAGCAATGAGGATTCTAGACTTAATGACGGCCTGTATCCCCTGTGTGAAGTGGAGTCAATTTCACTCACGGGGGTTGCAGAAGGAGGTTTTGAAGGCCTGGGACAGAAAGCAAAGTTCTTTGGACAAAAAGATGACTCTTTCTCTTTCAGGGAAGAAAGCACTAACTTGGTGGACCAGCTCAGAAAACCTGAGGGTGGGAGTACCATGAATTCTTTATCCCTTTGTCACCATCACCACGGACGCCAGTCAGTATGGATGGGGCGGACACATAGAAGTATCATACAACCAGGGGAAGTGGGATTCAGAAATGACAACCAAATCATTGAATTTTAGAGAGCTATATGCAATTTGGAAGGTGCTTTACCAGGCCCAGTCACAGATCAGAGGCACGTACGTAAAGATACTATCCAACAATGTTACAGCAGTGGCGTTTCTAAGACACCAAGGAGGCCCAAAGCACCCATCTTTACAGCATCTGGCAAACCAGATTTTCAGGAGAGAGGATAACTCTCTTGAGTCCATCTCGTTACACCTGGAGGGAGCCAAGAACCAGGTGGCAGATATTTTTAGAAGAACACCAATAGATCCCACAGAGTGGGAGTTGAATTCAGAAGTGTTCGACAGGCTGTGTCAACAGTGGGGAACACCACAAGTGGATTTCTTTGCCACCAGGTCAAATGCAAAGGCCAGAACATTTTTTTCGCTCAATCCTCTAGACGGGGCAGCAGGGGTCAACACGCTATCACATCCTTGAGGAGAAGGATTCCTATGCGCCTTCCCACCTCTTCCACTGATTCCGAGAACACTCAGGAAGATACGGGACAAGGGAGCAGCAGTGATCTTGGTAGTTCCTTTTTGGCCAAGAAGAAGCTAGTTCTCCCTAATAACCAGAATGTCGACGGAGAGACCTACTCTTCTACCTAAGAGGCAGGACCTTTTGAACCAAGGTCCGGTGTTCCACAACAACCCAAACTCACTCCAACTATCTGCTTGGATCCTGAACGCCAGACCCTAAGATCCAGGGGCCTGTCAGAAGATGTAATCACCACGCACCAAGCAAGCAGGAAGCCGGTGACCTCGGCGATCTATAATAATATCTGGAGACGATTTTGTACCATTTTAGGAGAAGTTCCGGTAGATACTTCAAGTCCAGATATCCCTAAGATCCTCGACTTCCTACAATTAGGTTTTAAAAAAGGCCTTCGACCTAGTACAGATTTCGTTTCTTAGTGTCTTCTTTGACTCCTCTTTGGCCTCCCATCCTTGGTTAGCAAGGTTCTCTAGAGCCATGGAAAGAATGAGACACCTTGTGAGGAAATCATCTACACCTTGGGACCTTAACTTAGTCCTTAATGCCCTGTGTAATTCTCTGTATCTCTTATTAGAGGACATAGATATAGCCAATCTCTCTTTTAAAACAGCTTTTCTGGTGGCCATCACTTCGGCTAAGAGATAAGGGGAGATGCGGGTTTTATCCATACAGGATCCATATCTTAAGATTTTTGACGATAGAATAGTCTTAAGACTTGACCCGGCCTTTCTCCCCAAAGTAGTTTTGTCTACAAATGTGAACCAAGAAGTAATCCTTCCCTCGTTCTGCCAACATCCTAGAAACCCAAAAGAAGAGGTCTATCATAATTTAGACGTTAGAGAGACGGTTTTAAAATTTCTAAAGGCAACTGAGAGTTGGGGACGAGACAAGAACCTGTTCATACAGTACAGGGGACCAAATAAGGGTTGAAAATCAACAAGGGCAACCATCACAAGGTGGATAAAAACTACAATAGACTTAGTGTATAGAGCTCAAGGGAAGGATCCTTGAGACATTCTTAGAGTTCATTCAACCCAAGCTGTAGCTACGTCATGGCCAAAAAGGGTGAGCTTCAACAGAACAGATCTGTAGGGTCGCAACTTGGACCAGTCTTACTACTTTTGCCAGACATTATAATCTAGATGTTGCTTCAGAGCAGTTACTTTTGGCCGAAAAGTATTACATGCAGTAGTCCCACCCTAAGATTATCATCCTTTGGTATTTCTCCAATGGTGCTGTCAGGTGGTTAACGGGGAAATGGTAATTAGACTTACCAGTAATTGTATTTTCAGGAATCCATCCTGACAGCACTAATAGTCCCCTCCCGCTGCAGAATTGGTGTTGTTTACTAATGTGATGAAACATTGGTGTAAGAATTGTTAATAAACTCTCTCACACTTTCGCATCCATCCAGGTGTGATACTTTGGTAGGGTGGTAGGGGGAGGGTCCCGCTTGTTATTCATGTCCTACTGAGGGTAAGAAGGACGTCCTCCAATGGTGCTGTCAGGATGGATTCCTGTAAATACAATTACCGGTAGGCCTAATGACCGTTTTTTCAGTTGCACAAAGTTAGACAACCCGCCGAATCACATTTTGTCATTTGTTTAGGTTGGAATAAAGCTGTGGAGACCTGATCTGTAGGCCACAAAAAATTCTTGTTATTTGCGTCATACAGTAAGGAACCTAACTGTAAAATAGTTTGTAGCATCTAGTGTGTTATAGAAGCCTGATCCATAAGCCACAAAAAAGACTTGCTTTATTAACATCATACAGTAAGGGACCTGACTTGAAAATTGTTTGTAACATAACTTCTTTGTCATACAGGCCTCATCCAAACTCAAACAATCCTTTTTCTGTGACTAACACAATACAGCACACCATATTTCAACTTTGAGTTTACTGTCGCTGAAATTCAGCTGTTTGCAGAGATGGTGCAGCGTTTAAAATCTAATTTTTGTTGCTAATAATGTGCTCCTACCACACTATCTGAGCAACATGACTAGGAAAACGTGAGGCCGTTGTGGAAGGGGAATTAGGCTTGTTGTTCAAAAGTGTTCGTGGGGTAGGTGATAATGTTTGTGAAAGCACTAGTGAAGTAACGTTCTATGCAAAGACCACTGACAATTTATGTTACTGTACAGGCTACACCACTAATATTCTTGGGCAGATGCACTGAGGTACACCTTATCATGATGCCTAGAAAGAGCATGTACTCGAGTTGATGACAAGTGCCTCTTCAAGTGGCCTCTCCTCTTCCTCCACCTCAACATCACACCCAGTACAGTCCAGAGATGTGGTACCCAAATTCCCATTGCTTCCCCCCAAGTCCCAACTATCTAACCACTCAACTGACTGTACGGAACCAGAGATGGGTGAGTCTGATGGGACTCATATATCTGAGGCTCATGCGGACTGTACTGTGCTGTCAGGGCAAGAAGAGGAGGAGGGTGACTCCAATGGCGAGGCATGTGATAACACAGGAGATGATGATTATGATGAGGTGTTAGATCCCAGATGGCGGGAACATAGAGGCACTCAGCTAAATAGGTCATCTGAAGTGGAAGACGAAGAGGTTGCATTGCGCCGTCCATCACAGACACATGGTGTGGCAGCCATGATGAGATATGCATCATCAGCCACAACTGTGCCTCTGATCTGCATCATCGACGGGTCTGCAGCATGCAGGGGTGGCAAGGGGTGCCTTTTATGACACTACAAAGGATGAGCTAACTCACGTAATCTGCAAAATTTGCAAAAAAAAAACAGTTGAGGTAAAAAGTGCAATAATTTGACTACTACAGGTGTGAACCTTCACATGTGCAATCAACATGCTTTACTGTGTGAATCCCACTGCACAAAATGCAGACCAGCAGACCTCAACAACCAACAGCTGCTCCATCAATCGCATCTGCCGCCTATTCCTCCTTCTCTGTTGCTGTTCCAATTATTGAGACAGCAGAACCTTGGGTTCTTTACCCGCTCCAGTCACGCTGACTGAGAGGCTGTTTTCAGCTGAAATGGAAGTGGACATGCCTGCTTTTATTTGACCAGTTAAAGAGAATGATCACACCACAAGTTTCTCAATCCACAGTAACTTCTCTGCCTTCACCTTTCTCACGATACAGCAGTTTGTCCAGTTCACCGTACTCCACCCTCTCACAGCACTGCAGCCAGCCAACGGTTCCACAGTTGTGGTCATGTAAAAGATTGTTTCTTCCTATGCATGACAAAGCTAAGAGGTTGAACTCCACCAGTCATACAGCTGAAGAATTTTAGACAACTGGAGAGCCTGAGTTTGATCAATGGCTGACTCTGCTGAACCTGAATCCAGGGAAGGCCGTGTCCGATAATAGTGCGAACCTCGTGGTAGCCCTACAGTGAGTCAAGATCACACATGTGCCTTGTATGGCTCACATCCTAAACCTGGCGGTACAGCATTTTCTCAGCCACTATCCAGGCCTGGGTGAGCTGCTCCACAAAGCACAAAAGCTGTGTACTCATTTCCGCAGTTCGCCCATGTCTGCTCATCAACTTGCACATGTTTGTCTATACCAGTTAACAGGTTAATATGCCGACATGGTGGAATTTCATTCTGTACATGATGCAGTGACTGTAGCAGCAGCAATGAGCCCTGATGCAGTATGTCATGCCATATAGCCTAGGCCAACGCAGTACGGATGTGGTGCATGTCATGTTTACACAGTGGGCATAGAGCAAGGACCTCTGCACCTTTCCTGCACAGATTCAAAATGGCTATTGAAATTCTTAGCACTGACGACACTGTCATCAGCATCACTATCCCGGTCATCTTTATGCTGGAGCAGTATTTGAATAGCCTGTGGGAGGAGATGGTGGTCCCTGAAGAAGAGGAGGAAGCAAAAGGGAAACCATTGTCTCTAAGTTCAAGACTGTCGTCACACAGGTGGGTGGCAAGGGACGGTGGATTACTGCAATCCAGGGTGGCTGGTGATAACATAAACTGTTATCACTGGTGCAAGATCTGAGGAACAACTGGAGGATGAAGAGGTGATGGACGAGCAACTGTCAAATAAAGCAGATTATCTCCCTCTTTCTGTTGTTTGTTGTTGGTGGGAAGGGACAGAGGAAACAAGCCTCATTGTTACCCAACCTCCAACACAGTATCGACTTGGAACTCATGATAGAGCCCGACTATAGTAATGATTGGGAATATTGCTGACTAATGGTTTGCCACTTTATTAAATCCACATTATAAAACCAAATTTTGCCAGATGCTTCCCTCCCTAGAAAGGGACTCGCGAATGCTGTATTATCGAAACACGCTTTTATACAACCTTAAGAGAGCTTTTCCCCAAGACAGCAGTGAAGCACACAGTTTACATCACAGCTCTAGACTTCCAACCTCCAGCATGTCAATTAGTCAATGCCAAAACATGAGCAATAGCAGTGTTGGAAGTGGAATAAGCAATTTTTGTGAGTCTTTTGACACTGTTTTAGACCAACTCGTGCACCAGAACAACAGAGTCCAAATCTTGCTAGTGGTGAACAAATGGAGAGGATGTGTCATGATTCTATGGTAGGATTTGAGCAGTAGCCTCAGGGGTTAATGCTGGTAGCTTTCATTTGGATAGGGGAGGGCTTTTTATAGCCGCTGGAGGCTTGCATCATTGTCAGTTATACTTCTGCCCTCGGCTGAGTTAAGTGACCCCTGTACGCTTGTGTGTTTGTGCCTTGTGCCTGCCTTGTGAGTTTGCATCCTGTTTTGACCTGGCCTGTCCCCAATGTCGCACTTGCCTGTCGATTTAGGTTCTGTCTGTGGATTATCTGGTTCTCTGACTCCGGCTTAGTTTCTGACTTCCCTTTCAGTTGTTCCCTCAGCTCTGTTTATACCTGCTCGGTTTCTTGACACCCGCTTGTACCCGGTTATTCTTCTTTTTACACGCTTGTCAGTGACCCAGCCAGTCACCCCCCAGTACTACACTCAGTGCTCCGCTGATCGCTCCGGAAGCTCCGACGGCTGGCCCTGCCTCAACCCCTCCTCCTGCTAGAACATGCCACAGGACCTGCACGCCTTGCGATGGTGCTGTTATGTTTACAGGTGCTGTCTACCCATCCCGCTCTGTGCTGTGCGGACTCATGTCTGGACCTGGAAAGGTTGGACACGGGGTCCGCGACAGGATGGTGCAAGAGTATCTAGAACTAAATATCAATACCATCAGGGAGGGTTTGGACCATTTCACATTTTGGTCTTCCAAAATGGATGAGTGACCGACCCTTGCTTCACATGCCTTGGAGGTTATATTGTGCCTGGCAGCCAGCGTTCTCTCAGACGGTTTCTTCAGTGCTGCTGGTGGTGTCCTGACCAATAAGCGCAGCTGGCTGTCCTTTGAAAGTATAGACCACATAGCTTTCATTAAGATGAACAAGTCATTGATTTCCAAGGACTTTTTCACCCCAATTGCAAACTGTACAGGCTAGGCGATATTGCATTTTTTAGTGTGAGGCATTAATATCACTGTGAAGGGAAATTGGATAAATTTGATAAAAAAACATTGGTAGAACCGTTTCAGGCTCAGCTGAAGACCACTATTGACACCTTTGAAAAAGATGTCATTGGTAGGAAAAAGTTGAAATTCAGAAGGGACCAGCTCGATTTCAAACATGGACGGGCCTTCAAATGGGTGCATAAAGGCAACAAGAGGCCTATTGGTGATAAAGCATCCACTGAAGGAGCCACTATTATTACACAAGACCAACCATCAAGTGATGATTTTTTATCCTCCGAACTGAGCGATATCGAAGGCGCAACAGGAGGGGCCGTAGGAGGAGGCACGGTCCGAAAAAAGCACTCCCGGAATTACAGAGCATGGTCCCCTCGTTTCAGGCGGGAGACCCGATCGAACAAGAAGTATTAGTCCCGGACGCCACGGTGGAGCCTACAGTGGAGCCTGGTAAGCTGCAAATCCTCAACTTGTCTAATTATGCTCTTTCTGAAATTGAGATATCAGTCCTGGAAAAGGGTCTGTCCTTTTGTCCTACCAGTGGCCTGGACAAATTTACTGTGATCAAGGATGTCTATCTTTTTTGCAGACAACTCACCTTTAAACTGCTTTTCCATCAACCGTCCATATTGGATGATCATCTTATGGCTGACAGATTGGTCCTTAGAGATCTTTTGGACCTACTTGAAGAGGGGGATGAGAGTTGTCCAAGGAGAAGGTTCACTGGTAGGTTACCATCACAAGCCACCCCGACATTTTCACTTTTTCCAGTAATACAAAACTTTTTTAGTGCTGTGGTCCGTGAGGTACAACAACTAAAACTTGACCCAAATAGGGGCAGAAACATCAGTAAGGCTGAGCAGGCTGCTATTGCCGGTTTGGGTTCTAACCGAGAATTTGTCATCCGCGAGGCAGACAAGGGGGGCAATTTGGTCATTTGGCCAATTGAGCTTTACTTGCAGGAAGCTAGACGGCAATTGTTAAACCGAGAGTGCTACCAGATCCTCCCCTCGGATCCCTCTCATGTTTTTCAGGCCAAACTATTTCGGCTTCTCGAGGCTGCATTCACAAGTAACATCATTAACAAGCGGGAGAGGGACTTTATGTTCAATTGTCATCCTAAAATCCCTACCTTCTATATGCTCCCCAAGGTGCATAAGTCCCTTGCAGTCCCTCCAGGCAGGCCGATAATATCTGGGATAGGTGGGCTTTTGGAAAGACCGTGCATTTATGTCGATTTCTTTCTACAACCTCTGGTCGCCTCTCTGCAATCCTTCGTTAGAGACTCCACCTTTCTGATACAGCAGGTCCAGGATTTGGTGGTCCCTATTGGAACTTGGTTAGTGACTCTAGATGTAGAGTCACTCTACACCTGTATAGGACATGACTTAGGGGCGCAGGCTGTGTCCTATTTTCTCGATCTAAATACCTCTGGGGACAGAAAGCATGATTCTTTTCTACTGGACCTTCTTTGGTTTATTTTGGACCAAAACTATTTCACTTTTGACCGAGTGTACTACAGGCAAGTAAGGGGCACAGCTATGGGTGCCCGGTGTGCCCCATCATATGCCAACCTATTTTTGGGTTGGTGGGAGGAAACCAGGGTGTTCTGTCTGGAGGGATTCTCCACTCATGTTATCAAATGGTTACGTTATATTGATGACGTTTTATTCCTCTGGACAGGCACCCTGGAGGACTGTCAACATTTCATCGGGACCCTGAATGATAACCCCTGGAACATCCGCCTCACTTCACATATGTCACAAACGAAGATCGAATTTCTTGACTTGCAACTCAATCTGAGGGATTCCAAAATTACTACGAGTCTATACCGTAAGCCCACGGCGACCAATAGTTTGCTGCACTTTACCAGCTTTCATCCACAGCACTTAAAGGAAGGGATACCGAAGGGTCAGTTCTATAGAGTCAAAAGGAATTGTACTCAGCAGGAGGACTTCTTCAAACATTCTCGCGAATTGTCTTCTAGGTTTAAAGAAAGAGGATACCTAAAAAAGGTAATTTCGCGTGCTTTTGTTGCAGCTAGGGACCAAGATAGGGCCAGTTTACTGTGTCCCCGGGTCAGAACCCCAGGTAGGCCACTAGGGATAATTACATCTTTTAATAACCAGTGGCATGATATACGTAATATTCTGTCTAAATACTGGGGTTTGTTACTAAGCGAATCAAAGCTGGTACCGCATATTTCGTCCAGGCCCAACTTAATAGCCAGGAGAGCTAGGAATCTAAAAGACTGTCTTAGTCACAGTCACTTTCAACGTCCCACTGTGAGTACTAACAGGGGATTCCGCCTTCGTGGCACTTTTCCGTGCGGGAATTGTAACATTTGTCCGTTTACAGCTGGAGATACTAATGGCACGTCTTCTTCTTTACCTTTTCAGATTGCCCCTAGAACATATTTCAATTGTAAGACCAAAAATCTTATTTATGCTTTGGTATGTCCGTGCCCGAAGGTTTATGTAGGGCAAACAACACAGGAATTGAGGAAAAGGATCCAACAGCATTTTTCTAACATCACTACGGCAAATAAAGACAAGATGAAGGGAAAGACCCTTACGTCTGTGGCCTCACACTACCTAACGGAGCACAATTCGCGTTGGAATGGAACTAGGATCTGTGGCCTGGAAAAAGTCCCTGTTAACATCAGAGGTGGCAACATCACTCTAGAATTGCTCAGACGTGAATCTAGATGGATTTTTGAGTTGAACTGTGTTGCCCCAATGGGCCTGAATGAGGATTTACTTTTCACTGGCTTTTACAAACATATTTGACTTTATATGTCGCAGTTTGGTGCTTTAGTATACTCTGTGTATTTCTTGTAACCCTAGAGTCCATTATATTATTTTTTTTTTTTTTTTTTCTTCTTATCGATCGGGATGTTTTTTTTTTTTTTTTTTTGTATATAACATTGGTCTCTATTCTGAGTACTCTCAGTCTTGATCTGTACTATATGAACAGCATATAATATCCCCTGCAGGTTTTGTTTGTATGCTAATTGCTATGTTCTATACTTGATACTCGTCTGAATATACTATTGTATGCAAACAGTCTACTAACATCTTGTAGCCACTGGTTCTTTGGAGCATATACCATTGGGTAGTATATATCCTCTTTCATATATGCAGGGGTTTTTCTGTATGGTATGACATGATTTGATTCCCCTCCTATTTTGAGGTGCAAACAGGTGCATAGGTAATACAGTCTGCCGGGGTCTAATAATTGTGTTGCCATTCTTTAAGGCTATATCAGCCTTAACATTGTGTAAGCCATTTATCCCCTTTTTGTCTGCACTCTGTAGTCAGTGTCTCCCCTGGGTCTGGCCCTCTTTAGGGGATCACGCTGATGCTTGTGTATTAGGCATGTCTTGTACCTTGTTAATATTCTGATACATACATAATGGGGTTAAAGCATGACACCTTGTTATACTGAGTCCTGTTCATACCATATCAGAATTATGAAATTATATTAGAGCTGGTAGTTATATACATGTCTCGTTAAACAATTTATTTATTTATTTATTTATTGTTTTTTAGTTTTTATATTTATTTTTGTTTATGTATATGTTTATTTTTCATCAAAGGGCTCATTCTATTCAGGTGTTGGCTTACTTTGCAGGTGCACTTGGTATTAGAAATGTGGTTGGGTGCATACTTGCACCTTAATATAGCTTCACTTGTATACATCTAGGTGCCTATACTTTGTTGGCTCTTTGCTCTTGGGCTTGCTGAGCAGCCGTTTGATCTCTGCGTCTTTATGCACACGGTGCTGGCTTGGCGTCCTAGGTTGCTAGGCGCCGGCTAGTCCCGTGCTTAATACGCCGGCGCCTGCAAGGTTGATTTTGTCCATCTGTGACTGAGGCTTTGCATCTGTGGTTGGTCATCTAGAACCGGTCACTTCATGGTCCGGGTATGGCGGCGCCTAGCATCGCTGTAGCTGCTGTGAATGGGACGCCATCACATGCAGCTGATACAGCTCTGTAGGTGGCAGTAGTATACATGGTCTGTTGCTAGGTGCCTGGTGTTTCCGGTCTTTGGTCGCCGGCACCTGCGCAGTAGATAGTATGTATCTCGGCGCTCAGCATAGCTGTAGCGGCCGAGAATGAGTCGCCGTCACTATGCAGGTGATACTGGTGTACACTCTCTGTTGCTAGGCGCTGGGCGTTTCCTGTTGCAGCACGCCGGCGCCTGCGCAGTGGACACTACGTTTCCACATGGCTTATGGACTCCATAGTTCCGACTTAGCCCCGCCATGCCCAGGAGAGGGCACACAGCTGAGTCTATTTGTACATCAACATTAAAGGTATTTATACACGGGATGTGGTAGCGATAATCACACCCCTGATGAAGCCACTGCTGTGGCGACACGCGTAGGGTATTCGCTTTCTTGTATGCCTGTCATTTATTCTGGGTTATTATACCCATAAGGTTTCTCCCTTTTTGGGGTATGATTGGGGTGTATGCTTTGTAAGGAGGCACTTGGCTCTGTTTTGAGCAGGTTTATATTTGCATGCTTTGGTATGTCCTTGTATTTGGATCTCTAGGGCCATTTGGCTGTCTTTATATCACACTGTCTGGGGAGCCTTGTTATCCATTGTATGGAGCTTTATGCATTACTCTGTGTAGTAAAGTGGTGCCATCTTTAGTGCACTTTGGTTATTGTACCACCTATATAGTATGGGTAACAAGCATATACAGTCTTATGTTATACATATATATAACTTTCTAAGTGCTACCATCTTGCTTACTATAATTTTTTAAGTGCTACCATCTTGCATACTTTATCTCTGGTTCTCAGTGGGTAATATACCTATTTTGGGCCCACTTATGAGTTGCCTCTTTGCATGCATCCATTTACCTCGGTCCTATCTTTGTTGTATATGACCCTTAGGTGTTTATGTATATGTTCATGTATATTCTAGTACTTATGCTGTTCATATAGGACCTTGAGGAGTATTTATACAATTATCGTCCCCTGTTCTATTTGTATACAGGCATATGCCCTACCTTAGGCAATTGTTCTTTATGTTTTTATATGTTTTTAAAGTGTTTGTCTCGTGCTATACCTTAATAAAAGCTGTGTTTTCTATATAAATCCTTGCTGCCTGGTGATCTCCGTTTTATGGCCTTTGCTGTTTCTCTGTTTTTTTTTGGATATGTTCATATTCTAAGGTCAGGGTTGGATCCCAGTGTTACATTTTTCTGTGGTGCCCCCATATCATATTCTCTTAGGCATTAATATCACGTAACTGCACTCTGCAATAACTTTAGTGTGGCTTCTGTGCCTGTTGTGGCTGCTGCTCCTGCTGCTGATGATAACACAAATTTGTGGAAATGTGAACAGTCATGGTTGGTCTACATCTGCTGGGTTATCTGTAGCAGAAGACGTCTCGGTCCCAATTATACTATGTTTATTCTCGTGACAGTTATTCCACTTCGGCGGTGTCAGGTAATCAGTTTTTAAAATGTGAACACTCCTGGTTGAGTGTCCATCTGCTGCATTGGGTGTAGTGAAAGACCTGTTGGTCCCTATTATATTATTTCTACTGTGGTGAAATTGATTCCACTTTGGTGGTGTAAGGTCCTCATTTGTTTAAATGTGAACAATCCTTGTTGGGTGTCCATCTGCTGGATTGGGTATAGTGGAAGACATGACGGTCTTTATTTTACTATTTGCACTATGGTGAAATTGATGCCACTTTGATGGTGGCTGCCAATAATTTTTGGAAATGTGACTACTCATGGTTTGGTCGATTTCATGCGTTCTGTCTGTAGCAGTAAGCCTCCAACACCATCAGGCCTCCACCACCTTGGACTCAACTACCCGTGTTACTATCCTTAAATTTTTCTGATAATGGTAGTCTACAAAACTGATATTTGTGCCACCTGAGTGTGGCTCAGCATGAAAGCAGGCAGAGGTGTTGCATGTGCTATCAGGGATCCTAGCAAAGGGGCCGTATACCGATCCCTCACCGACATAGTCTTACTGTGACATTCATTGGAAAGATATAAATGCTGTCCCAGACTCCGATACCTCATTCCTGGCTATTTGCTGTGCCTTGCTAAAATATGTACTGGGGGAGAAATTAGCCCAATTTCCTGGTGTCTGCCGCTCATTTGATGCGTTTTGGCAGCATTTGTGGCCATTATAAGATGTTGTGCATTTGTTTGTTTTTGCATCTCATTAACGTGAATGGTGTTCCGAAATGATCATTGAATATTTGATGAACTAATTAGTGAATATTGCAAATTTGGCGAACGTAATCTGAACTGAACATTCAAATATTCGCTCATCGCTAGTTAGATTGCCTGCAAAGTAGATTGTGTCTGCTCGGCATACATGAATTGACAGAATTATGCGCTAAGTATCATAGATTTTAACTATTTTCTGGAGAAGAAATACAATTCCACTTTCATATATTTCATGTTTACATGCAATAGCACTAAAGAGTACAACTTAATTTATTAGTCCAATTGGTATGAATATGGGATACATGCGCAGTACCTGGCCACAGCTGCCATTAAATTGATGGAGCTGTGCAGCTCCGCAACTGAGCATTCCTGACCCCAAGAAGAGCTGATCTCACCCTCACGGTTATGATTATCATTAATAGTGTTGAGCATTCCGATACCGCAAGTATCGGAATTCCGATACCGAGTTCCGATACTTTTGTGGAATCGGTATCGGATCCATAGTGATGTGTAAAATAAAGAATTAAAATAAAAAATATTGATATATTCACCTCTCCGGCGGCCCCTGGACATCACCGCTGGTAACCGGCAGGCTTCTTTGTTTAAAATGAGCACGTTTAGGACCTGAGAATGACGTCGCGGCTTCTGATTGGTCGCGTGCTGCTCATGTGACCGTCACGCGACCAATCACAAGCCGCGACGTCATTCTCAGGCACTGAACTCCTCATTTAGGACCTGCGAATGACGTCGCGGCTTCTGATTGGTCACGTGGCGGTCACATGAGCGGCACGCGACCAATCAGAAGCCGCGACGTCATTCTCAGGTCCTAAACGCGCTCATTTTAAACAAAGAAGCCTGCCGGTTACCCGCGGTGATGTCCAGGGGCCGCCGGAGAGGTGAATATATCAATATTTTTTATTTTAATTCTTTATTTTATACATTAATATGGATCCCAGGGCCTGAAGGAGAGTTTTCTCTCCTTCAGACCCTGGGAACCATCAGGATACCTTCCGATACTTGGTGTCCCATTGACTTGTATTGGTATCGGATATCGGTATCGGCGATATCCGATACTTTTCGGGTATCGGCCGATACTCTCCGATACCGATACTTTCAAGTATCGGACGGTATCGCTCAACACTAATCATTAAGGCTTTTTGAAAAGTTGCTGAATCTAATCACATTGGAATAAGATTTGAGGCACATTAATTCAAGGTATGAAGTCAAAACCGTACAAAAGTATTAACAAGTAAAGCCATATGGAATTGTAACACTCCGCCAAGAATAAGAATCCCAATTTAATACACAGTACCTCAGTACATACAGCGGAGCGTCTCTTACCTCTGTGAAGGACTTTTGGGGTTTTGATGTGTTGATCAAATGCATATTTCCTATGATCGGTAAAGGCATAGGACCAGGAGGGAAGTTCATGGATTTTTTCTGGTTCTGAAAAGCTTTGACCAGAAATAAAATGACCACAAAGGACACAAGAACAGAGATGGGATCCACCGTGACCATGTCTGCAAAAGCCTAGAAAACAGGGAATAAAATGGAGGTAATTCAATATTAAGTATTCTCAGAATTAGGGAACCTCTCCAGAACTCTGCCACAGGAGCAACGATACAAAAATATCCTGGGAGGGTTGGATACTTTAAAGAAACAGTACAGACAACTAATACCCAGCAATGAAAGAGTGGACTGTGACAAAATGAAAATCAAATCTGTGTCTTCCTGTGTCCTGTACCCTTCCTCAAATCCAACAATAGGCAAAAACAACATCAGCTCTGCCCTGATTGTTCCCTGAAAAGCCACTTTCCCTTGTCCGGACTCACAGGGCATGGCGTCCATCAGTGGTGATATAATCTGAAAGCCACAAAACTTTCATGATAAATTCAATGTTCTCTCATGCCTAAACCTAATGAGAAATAAAATTTATAATTTAGAAAATCAGTTCCTTCTGTGCATATAAAATATAGCTTATAGTAAGTGCAGGCGGCTCCTCACCTCGTCCCCGTGGTCAGGTGAATCAATGCAGTCAATATAAGATCCACATAAGCTTTAGACAAAGACCTGCACTTGGGTTCATATTTATGACCTAACTGGTTCATGAAGTGAGTAATTAGCAGGTGTCGAAAAACAGAAGCTTAAAAAATGGGACCCAACAAGCTTAATCACCCTCCCAAAACAGTGAGACAGAATATTAATGACATAAAGACAAACAATAAAATCATCTATTCTCTAAGTTATCCCAAGGAGCCCCAACCGTCCTCGCTTATGGCTGGTCTACTGGTCAACACAGGAAAAGCTGGGAGTATCGTCATTGTGAACATCTTAAGGCTATGTTCTCATGCAACTTTTTGAAGTGTTTTTTTTTTTTTTTTTTTTTTCAATTTTTTTGGGTACAGATTACATGTCTGCTTGCTTAATAAAGTTAGTTTAATTCTCAAAAAACCCTTGTTGCATTTTTTTTTTTCAATTTCCCATTGATTTTTATGGGTGCAAAAAGCAGGACAAAATGGCAGGTTTCCTCATTTGGCATCATTTTCCTCACTCATGTCTTCCTTGATACATTTAGATTTCCTTGATACATTCTATTCATTTTCTACCAAAGCATATATCTTTGGCTAGTAATAGATGAAAAACAACACTGCATGAACATACCGGTCTTCTTTCTCATTTTCCTACTAAAAAGTACAAATTATTTCTGAATGAGCGCACTGATTCCCATTCCACCCATGATAACCTTGTCATCTGCCATCTTCAAAAGACGTGAAAATAAAAAAAAACAATATTCCTCACTAGTGATGAGCGAATGTGCTCGCCTCTACTCGTTACTGGCCCAAGTATCACTATGCTCGGTCTACTCGGCGAGCATCGAGCATTCCCGGGATTGAGGTCTCCACCCAGTATTTTTGGTGGACTTTAGAGACCCAATCATGCTGCAGGGATTGTCTGCCAGGCCATGAAACGCCGCAGCCATCTTTGTTGTGCTTGTGCAGTGATTGGCTGGGCCGTACAGCATCATCACGAGTATAAGAGACCTGGCGCCACCCTGCTCGCCGCATTCTGCTCCCGACTTAGCGAGTGTAGGGAGAGCTGCTGCAGAAATAGGGTCAGATTTGTGCTTTTAATAGTTAGTGCAGGTCTGCAACTATTCAGTCCGCAACTCCTCAGAAACCAAGAGTCCTTTTTAGGGCTAATTCATGGATCCCGAGATTGCAGCGCTAGGTAGACAGGGCACAGCATGTCCACATCAGTGCAAGGCCTGCAGGCACTGTATTTCTGTACATTGCTCCCACTGCATCCCTACCAAAGCTCCAGAACTGTCTGCTGCTGCTTATTTACTATATATCTAGTTGCAGTTTTCATTTTTTTTTCTTTTTTCCAAAAATTCACCCCCACAAAAAAAATATGCAGTCTGTTATGTCATACTGAGTCCTGGTGCATCGGTAAAAAAATCATAGTTTGTCAGGCATAGTTGTGTGTGCTAGCCTTGTTTTTTTGGTTTTAAATTCACCAAAAAACAAAAAAGGTCTCATATATAGTCGTGCTCCAAAATTGGGCATTTTAGGCTGGTTTTCCACTGTTTGTGCTGTCTGTTACTCTTCTTATAAACAGCACTATTTTCCATTAACCCCTTTCTGACATCGGACGTACTATCCCAAATGACCACCGACGGGATAGTACGTCATACATGATCGGCCGCGCTCACGGGGGGAGCGCGGCCGATCGCGGCCAGGTGTCAGCTGATTATCGCAGCTGACATCTGGCACTATGTGCCAGGAGCGGTCACAGACCACCCCGGCACATTAACCCCCGGCACACTGCGATCAAACATGATCGCAGTGTTCCGGCAGTATAGGGAAGCATCGCGCAGGGAGGGGGCTCCCTGCGTGCTTCCCTGAGACCCTCGGAGCAGCGTGATGTGATCGCGCTGCTGCGAGGGTCTCTTACCTCCTCCTCCCTGCAGCAGGCCCAGATCCAAAATGGCCCCTGCATCCGGGTCCTGCAGGGAGGTGGCTTCACTGCGCCTGCTCAGAGCAGGCGCCGGGAAGCCTCCCTGATGTGCACGTAAGATCGCTGATCTGACACAGTGCACAGCAAAGTGTCAGATCAGCGATCTTACACTATAACATCATGCCCCCCCCCCCTTTGGGCAATGTTATAGTGTAAAAGAAAATTCACATGTGTAAAAAAAAAAAAAATTCCTAAAAAAATAAATAAATATTGTTCCTATAAATACATTTCTTTATCTAAAAAAAACCAAAACAATAAAAGTACACATATTTAGTATCGCCGCGTCCGTAACTACCCCACCTATAAAACTATATCACTAGTTAACCCCTTCACTGAATACCGAAAAAAAAAACGAAGCAAGAAACGCTTTATCATACCGCCAAACAAAAAGTGAAATAACACGCAATCAAAAAGACAGATATAAATAAACATGGTACCGCTAAAAACATCTTATCCCGCAAAAAATGAACCACCATACGGCATCATCAGCGAAAAAATAAAAAAGTTATAGTCCTCAGAATAAAGCGATGCCAAAATAATTATTTTTTCTATAAAATAGTTTTTATCGTATAAAAGCACCAAAACATAAAAAAAATATAAATGAGATATTGCTGTAATCGCACTGACCCGAAGAATAAAACTGCTTTATCAATTTTACCAAACGCAGAACGGTATAAACGCCTCAACCCAAAAGAAATTCATAAATAGCTGGTTTTTGGTCATTCTGCCTCACAAAAATCAGATTAAAAAGCGATCAAAAAATGTCACGTGCCCGAAAATGTTACCAATAAAAACGACAACTTGTCCCGCAAAAAACAAGACCTCACATGACTCTGTGGACCCAAATATGGAAAAATTATAGCTCTCAAAATGTGGTAACGCAAAAAATATTTTTTGCAATTAAAAGCGTCTTTCAGTGTGTGACGGCTGCCAATCATAAAAATCCGCTAAAAAACCCGCTATAAAAGTAAATCAAACCCCCCTTCATCACCCCCTTAGTTAGGGAAAAATAAAAAAAATGTATTTATTTCCATTTTCCCATTAGGGTTAGGGCTAGGGTTAGGGTTAGGGTATGTGCACATGATGCAGATTTAGTGCAGAATTAGTGCACTTCTGCAGCAGATTTTTCTGCTGCAGAAACGCTGCAGAACTGCACTGTGATTTACAGTGCAATGTAAATCAATGTGAAAAAAAAAGCTGTGCACATGGTGCAGAAAAATCCGCGCAGAAATGCTGCAAATTTCAAAGAAGTGCATGAAATCTGCACTAAGGCTATGTTCACACTTTGCGGATTTTGCTGCGGATCCGCAGCGGATTTGACCGCTGCGGATCCGCAGCAGTTTCCCATGAGTTTACATTCCAATGTAAACCTATGGGAAACAAAAAACGCTGTGCACATGCTGCAGTAAAATCCGCGCGGAATCGCTGCGGATTACATTCCGCAGCATGTCACTTCTTTTCTGCGGATTTTCAAGTGCTCCAATAGAAAACTGCAGAAGAAAACACAGTAAAACCGCGATAAATCCGCAGTAAAAACCGCAACGGGTTTTCACTGCGGATTTTGGAATTCTGCTGCGGAAAAATCCGCAGTGGAATCCGCAAAGTGTGAACATAGCCTAAAACTGCAACAAAAACGCACAAAAACTGCAGAAAATCTGCACCTGCGGATTCTGCCAGGAGATGCAGATATAGTGCAGAAAATTCTGCACCACATTTCCTACGTGTGCACATAGCCTTAGGGCTAGTGTTAGGGTTAGGGCTATGGTTAGGGCTAGGGTTAGGGCTAGGGTTAGGGCTAGGTTTAGATTGAGGGCTAGGGTTAAGGTTAGGGTTAGGGCTAGGGTTAGGGTTAGGGCTAGGGTTAGGGTTGGGGCTAGGATTAAGGCTACAGTTAGGGTTGGGGCTAAAGTTAGGATTAGGGTTGGGGCTAAAGTTAGGGTTAGGGTTTGGATTACATTTATGGTTGGGAATAGGGTTGGGATTAGGGTTAGGGGTGTGTCGGCATTAGAGGTGTGGTTAGTAGAGTTGAGCGACCTTGACCTTTTTAGAGTCGAGCCGGGTTTCGCGAAACCCGACTATCTCAAAAGTCGGGTCGAGTGAAATTGGCCGATTATGACGTAAAGTCGGGATCGACCGAAACACGAAACCCAATGCAAGTCAATGGGGCAGCATAGTCGGCAGTGAGTGGGGGCCAGGAAAACACCTAGAGTGCCCATTTTAATGTCAAAACCATCCATTCTTCTTAATGAAGCTTGTCAAGCGTAACTTACCTTATAATAATTGGAAGGCATTTGAAATTGGGGTTCATTTGGCTAAAGTTGTGGTGGGTAGGGCTGGTTCAAGTAATTAGTGGGCCCAGGAAATCTGGACCACGTCACGGCAGTGGAGCAGGGAGAGGTAAGTATTTCAACTTTGCAAGTGCTGTGAACCTGAGCAAGCAGGGGGGGCCCACTCGTTGGCATTGGCACTGGCACAGGGCCCCTCAAAGTACAGCGGTGTGTTTGCACGGCGGGGGCGCCTCCCACCGGCAGCAACACTTTTGCGTACTATGAGAGGCCCTGTGCCAGTGACGTCGCCAACTAGTATTCCTCCCCCCACCTGATGAAGGAACCTGCACTTTCATCTGCACCTTCCTGTTTGTCCCCGTGTAAGGTGGTATGGTATGCGGGAAGGGGGACCTGACTTTCAGCAGGGTCACAATCTTGCAGTGTAGCGTGCACGGGAAATGTTGCGTTATGGGTCAATGTACCAGCAGACTCATCTATCACTGGCTGGGCAATGGGCAGGATGAGGAGGAAACACAGATATAGGCCCAAAGAATAAAGTGGGCTAAATGCAGTTCACAATTGGTAACACAGGATTAATCAGGGGGCATTGCAGTGGAGGACAACTGGAATGAGAGGCTGACACAGAGAGTAGGCCCAAATCAGTAAGTAGTCGAAATGCAGTTCAAAATTGGCAACAGTAGTAAACAGGCGGCACAGCTTTGTTCAGTGGAGGAGAACAGCAAGGAGTGGCAGACACCGATAGTAGGCCCCAAACCAACTAGTACGCCAAATGCAGTTGTTCCGTTTAACCACAATTTAATGAGAGCCTGAAGATAGAAGTTCAGGAAAGGCAACCTGGAGAACACCTTGGAGTGGAACACACCATCTCTCTACACCCCATACCCAATTTGTAGGTCTAATGCAGCGTAGTTTCCAACAACTACTAAACGAGAGCATGATGATCGAAGCATTGGCGAGGAAACCTGGGGAACACCTTGGAGTGGAACACACCATCTCTCTACACCCCATACCCAATTTGTAGGCCTAATGCAGCGTAGTTTCCAACAACTACTAAACGAGAGCATGATGATCGAAGCATTGGCGAGGAAACCTGGGGAACACCTTGGAGTGGAACACACCATCTCTCTACAGTGGAACACACCCTCTCTCTACACCAAAACCCAATTTGTAGGCCTAATGCAGCGTAGTTTCCAACAACTACTAAACGAGAGCATGATGATCGAAGCATTGGCGAGGAAACCTGGGGAACACCTTGGAGTGGAACAGACCATCTCTCTACACCCCATACCCAATTTGTAGGCCCAATGCAGCGTAGTTTCCAACAACTACTAAACGAGAGCATGATGATCGAAGCATTGGCGAGGAAACCTGGGGAACACCTTGGAGTGGAACACACCATCTCTCTACACCCCATACCCAATTTGTAGGCCTAATGCAGCGTAGTTTCCAACAACTACTAAACGAGAGCATGATGATCGTAGCATTGGCGAGGAAACCTGGGGAACACCTTGGAGTGGAACACACCATCTCTCTACAGTGGAACACACCATCTCTCTACACCCCATACCCAATTTGTAGGCCTAATGCAGCGTAGTTTCCAACAACTACTAAACGAGAGCATGATGATCGAAGCATTGGCGAGGAAACCTGGGGAACACCTTGGAGTGGAACACACCATCTCTCTACAGTGGAACACACCATCTCTCTACACCCCATACCCAATTTGTAGGCCTAATGCAGCGTAGTTTCCAACAACTACTAAACGAGAGCCGGAAGATCGAAGCTCAGGAAAGGCAACCTGGAGAACACCTTGGAGTGGAACACACCATCTCTCTACACCCCATACCCAATTTGTAGGCCTAATGCAGCGTAGTTTCCAACAACTACTAAACGAGAGCATGATGATCGAAGCATTGGCGAGGAAACCTGGGGAACACCTTGGAGTGGAACACACCATCTCTCTACAGTGGAACACACCATCTCTCTACACCCCATACCCAATTTGTAGGCCTAATGCAGCGTAGTTTCCAACAACTACTAAATGAGAGCCGGAAGATCGAAGCTCAGGAAAGGCAACCTGGAGAACACCTTGGAGTGGAACACACCATCTCTCTACACCCCATACCCAATTTGTAGGCCTAATGCAGCGTAGTTTCCAACAACTACTAAACGAGAGCCGGAAGATCGAAGCTCAGGAAAGGCAACCTGGGGAACACCTTGGAGTGTAACAAACCCTCTCTCTACACCACGGAAGGGCTGATTCTTAGGAAGGAAGGCTGTCGGAAAGAAGCAGGGCGCGTCCGAGGGTGATTATATTCTTATTAGGTATATACTCACCCTCGGACGCGCCCTGCTTCTTTATTTGTAATAAATGTTTATTTGCAATGTGGTTTTGACTTACTCTATTTTTTTGGTAAATAATGATTTTATTATTTTCATTGTTTTGCATCTTCTTGGCAATAATATAAAGAAGACGCGACAGGACAACACTCGGTGGATGCCATATCTGTGTTTAAAATTGAAAAAACCTTTCAGTTAACTACTTGCAGGAGAAAGTTATTGTAGCTGGTGGCCATTTTTAGTACTGTACCAGATTTTTGTTGTATGTGTTTGTTTTTAATGTTAAAATGTCTGCATTTGATATCTCTCCAGTATTTTCTTTTTTATAAGCAAAATACTTATTTTTATATTTTCTGATGTTGGTTCCAGGGGTACACGGGCAGCAGTGGTGTGGTCAGTGGAGGCCTAGTGGAAGGAGTGACCGCAGACAGGCATCGAAGGCCTAAAATAATAACACATGGCTGTAGGCAATTTTAAATTGGTTCCAGGGGTACACGGGCAGCAGTGGTGTGGTCAGTGGAGGCCTAGTGGAAGGAGTGACCGCAGACAGGCATCGAAGGCCTAAAATAATAACACATGGCTGTAGGCAATTTTAAATTGGTTCCAGGGGTACACGGGCAGCAGTGGTGTGGTCAGTGGAGGCCTAGTGGAAGGAGTGACCGCAGACAGGCATCGAAGGCCTAAAATAATAACACATGGCTGTAGGCAATTTTAAATTGGTTCCAGGGGTACACGGGCAGCAGTGGTGTGGTCAGTGGAGGCCTAGTGGAAGGAGTGACCATAGACAGGCATCGAAGGCCTAACATAACAAAAATGTCAATACAATGGTATTGTCAGTGGCAGGCATTGAAGGATGTCAGCGCATAGACTAAACATTGGTGGAGCTGTGAGATAATTTTGCAAGTGGTAGAGCACTGTTTGAGCTGGGGGGGGGACTGTCTTGTGGCCGGCGGTACAGGCCCAGGGCCCCTCATATTACAACGGTGTGTCTGACGTTGGGTGCGCACCACCACCGCCAGAGACACTTTATTGTACTAGGAGGGACCCAGTGGCAGTGCCGTCGACCAAAAGCGGGCACACCCACCTCTTCAGACAAACAGCACTCTTACGGGTGCTGTCGCCAAGTGTCGATACCACGGCCCCGTGTGGGGAGTTTGGCCATTTAGTGAGGTGTAAACATGTCGTATGCTGGACAATCAGGTGCAGAAAATTACGAGATTGGAAAAGGCATTCAGAATAGTCCACAGGCAAGACCTTTTCATAGGAAAGCTAGGTGTCAGCCGGGCAAGGTGGGGCAAAAGATTTCGAAATCCAGTTGTGGTTCATTTTAATGAAGGTTAGATCATCTACATTTTGGGTAGCCAGACGAGTCCTTTTTTCTGTTAGTATTGAACCTGCAGCACTGAATACTCTTTCTGATAGGACACTAGCTGCCGGGCAAGCAAGCTCCTGCAATGCATATTCTGCCAATTCTGGCCAGGTGTCTAATTTTGATGACCAGTAATCAAATGGGAATGACGGTTGAGGGAGAACATCGATAAGGGATGAAAAATAGTTTGTAACCATACTGGACAAAGGTTGTCTCCTGTCACTTTGAATTGATGCTGCAGTACCTGTCCTGTCTGCGGTCATAGCAAAATCACTCCACAACCTGGTCAGAAAACCCCTCTGGCCAACGCCACTTCTGATTTCTGCCCCTCTAACTCCTCTGATCTGCTGGCCCCTGCAGCTCGTGTGAGAACGATCACGGGCGCTGTGTGCAGGGAATGCCAGAAGCAAACGGTCAACAAGAGTTGATTGTTTGGTTGCTAATATTAGTTCCAAGTTCTCATGTGGCATTATATTTTGCAATTTGCCTTTATAGCGAGGATCAAGGAGGCAGGCCAACCAGTAATCGTCATCATTCATCATTTTAGTTATGCGTGTGTCCCTTTTGAGGATACGTAAGGCATAATCCGCCATGTGGGCCAAAGTTCCAGTTCTCAAATCTGCGGTTGTGCTTGGTTGAGGGGCAGTTTCAGGCAAATCCACGTCACTTGTGTCCCTCCAAAAACCAGAACCCGGCCTTGCCGCGCCACCAATTTCCAGTGGCCTCGGAAAAGCTTCCTCATTAAAAATATAATCATCCCCATCATCCTCCTCGTCCTCCTCCTCCTCTTCGCCCGCTAACTCGTCCTGTACACTGCCCTGGCCAGACAATGGCTGACTGTCATCAAGGCTTTCCTCTTCCTCAGATGCAGACGCCTGATCCTTTATGTGCGTCAAACTTTGCATCAGCAGACGCATTAGGGGGATGCTCATGCTTATTATGGCGTTGTCTGCACTAACCAGCCGTGTGCATTCCTCAAAACACTGAAGGACTTGACACATGTCTTGAATCTTCGACCACTGCACACCTGACAACTCCATGTCTGCCATCCTACTGCCTGCCCGTGTATGTGTATCCTCCCACAAAAACATAACAGCCCGCCTCTGTTCACACAGTCTCTGAAGCATGTGCAGTGTTGAGTTCCACCTTGTTGCAACGTCTATGATTAGGCGATGCTGGGGAAGGTTCAAAGAACGCTGATAGGTCTGCATACGGCTGGAGTGTACGGGCGAACGGCGGATATGTGAGCAAAGTCCACGCACTTTGAGGAGCAGGTCGGATAACCCCGGATAACTTTTCAGGAAGCACTGCACCACCAGGTTTAAGGTGTGAGCCAGGCAAGGAATGTGTTTCAGTTGGGAAAGGGAGATGGCAGCCATGAAATTCCTTCCGATATCACTCACTACCTTGCCTGCCTCAAGATCTACAGTGCCCAGCCACGACTGCGTTTCTTTCTGCAAGAACTCGGACAGAACTTCCGCGGTGTGTCTTTTGTCGCCCAAACACTTCATAGCCAATACAGCCTGCTGACGTTTGCCAGTAGCTGCCCCATAATGGGAGACCTGGTGTGCAACAGTGGCAGCTGCGGATGGAGTGGTTGTGCGACTGCGGTCTGTGGACGAGCTCTCGCTTCTGCAGGAGGACGAAGAGGAGGAGGAGGGGGTGCGAACGGCTACAGCCAATTGTTTCCTAGACAGTGGGCTAGGCAGAACTGTCCCAAACTTGCTGTCCCCTGTGGACCCTGCATCCACCACATTTACCCAGTGTGCCGTGATGGACACGTAACGTCCCTGGCCATGCCTACTGGTCCATGCATCTGTTGTCAGGTGCACCTTTGTGCTCACAGATTGCCTGAGTGCATGGACGATGCGCTCTTTAACATGCTGGTGGAGGGCTGGGATGGCTTTTCTGGAAAAAAAGTGTCGACTGGGTAGCTCGTAGCGTGGTACAGCGTAGTCCATCAGGGCTTTGAAAGCTTCGCTTTCAACTAACCGGTAGGGCATCATCTCTAACGAGATTAGTCTAGCTATGTGTGCGTTCAAACCCTGTGTACGCGGATGCGAGGCTAAGTACTTCCTTTTTCTAACCATAGTCTTATGTAGGGTGAGCTGGACTGGAGAGCTGGAGATCGTGGAACTAGCAGGGGTGCCGGTGGACATGGCAGACTGAGAGACGGTGGGAGATGGTATTGTTGCTGCCGGTGCCCTAGATGCAGTGTTTCCTACTATGAAACTGGTGATTCCCTGACCCTGACTGCTTTGGCCTGGCAAAGAAACCTTCACAGATACTGCAGGTGGTGCGGAAAATGGTGGCCCTACACTGCCGGAAGGGATGTTGCGTTGCTGACTAGCTTCATTGGCCGAGGGTGCTACAACCTTAAGGGACGTTTGGTAGTTAGTCCAGGCTTGCAAATGCATGGTGGTTAAATGTCTATGCATGCAACTTGTATTGAGACTTTTCAGATTCTGTCCTCTGCTTAAGGTAGTTGAACATTTTTGACAGATGACTTTGCGCTGATCAATTGGATGTTGTTTAAAAAAATGCCAGACTGCACTCTTTCTAGCATCGGATACCTTTTCAGGCATTGCAGACTGAGCTTTAACCGGATGGCCATGCTGTCCTCCAACAGGTTTTGACTTTGCCACGCGTTTTGGGCAAGATACGGGCCCGGCAGATGGAACCTGTTGCGATGTTGATGCCTGCTGCGGCTCCTCCTCCTCCGCTTCAGAACTGCTGCCGCCTGCACCCTGTTCCCCCAATGGCTGCCAATCGGGGTCAAGAACTGGGTCATCTATTACCTCTTCTTGTAGCTCGTGTGCAACTTCGTCTGTGTCACCGTGTCGGTCGGTGGTATAGCGTTCGTGATGGGGCAACATAGTCTCATCAGGGTCTGATTCTTGATCAGCACCCTGTGAGGGCAATGTTGTGGTCTGAGTCAAAGGACCAGCATAGTAGTCTGGCTGTGGCTGTGCATCAGTGCACTCCATGTCAGATTCAACTTGTAATGGGCATGGACTGTTAACTGCTTCACTTTCTAAGCCAGGGACGGTATGTGTGAAGAGCTCCATGGAGTAACCCGTTGTGTCGCCTGCTGCATTCTTCTCTGTTGTTGTTTTTGCTGAAGAGGACAAGGAAGCGACTTGTCCCTGACCGTGAACATCCACTAACGACGCGCTGCTTTGACATTTACCAGTTTCACGAGAGGAGGCAAAAGAGCTAGAGGCTGAGTCAGCAAGATAAGCCAAAACTTGCTCTTGCTGCTCCGGCTTTAAAAGCGGTTTTCCTACTCCCAGAAAAGGGAGCGTTTGAGGCCTTGTGTAGCCTGACGACGAACCTGGCTCCACAGCTCCAGACTTAGGTGCAATATTTTTTTTCCCACGACCAGCTGATGCTCCACCACTACCACTACCCTCATTACCAGCTGACAATGAACGCCCCCGGCCATGACCTCTTCCACCATACTTCCTCATTGTTTTAAAAACGTAAACAAACTAACGGTATTTGTTGCTGTCACACAAATTACACGGTGAGCTATAACTTCAGTATGATTTAGCTACCCCTTTACAGGTGAGTGAGACCACAACGAAAATCAGGCACAATGTTACACACTCTGTTGTTGGTGGCAACAAATGAGAGAGATGCCACACACGCAGGACTGTCACTGAAGCACAAATGTAAATATTAATCTCCCAATGATTTGATTTTTTTTTTTTTTTTCAGGGAGACTTTAGGAAAAAAAAATAATAGAATAAAATGATTTTTTCAGGGAGAATTTAGAAAACAAATAAAACAAAAAAAGGCTTTCTATGGCCCACTGAGTGAGAGATGACGCACACAGGAGTCAGGAGTGGCACACAAGCCCAGAGGCCAATATTTATCTCCCACTTTTTTTTTTTGTTCCAGGGAAAATTTTTAAACCCAATAAAAAAAATAATAAATAGGCTTTCTATGGCCCACTATCTGAGAGACAGAGAGAGATGGCACGCTTAGGACTGGCACACAAGCCCAAAGGCCAATATTAATCTCCCTTTTTTTTTAAGGGAGAATTTATAAAACCAAAAAAAAAAAAATAAATAGGCTTTCTATGGCCCACTATCTGAGAGAGAGAGATGGCGCGCTTAGGACTGGCACACAAGCCCAAAGGCCAATATTAATCTCCCACTGATTGATTTATTGATTTTTTTCAGGTAGAATTTAGAACCCAAATAAAGCAAAAAAAAAAAAAAATGGGCTTTCTATGGCCCACTGAGTGAGTGATGATGCACACAGGAGTTAGGAGTGGCACACAAGCCCTGAGGCCAATATTTTTCTCCCACTGATTGATGTAGTGATTTTTTCAGGTACATTTTAGAACCCAAATCAAGCAAAAAAATAAATAGGCTTTCTATGGCCCACTATTTGTGAGAGAGATGGCACGCTCAGGACTGGCACACAAGCCCAGAGGCCAATATTAATCTCCCACTTTTTTTTTTTTTCCAGGGAAAATTTATAAACCCAATAAAAAAATAAATAAATAGGCTTTCTATGGCCCACTATCTGAGAGAGGGAGAGATGGCACGCTTAGGACTGGCACACAAGCCCAAAGGCCAATATTTTTCTCCCACTGATTGATGTAGTGATTTTTTCAGGTAGATTTTAGAACCAAAATCAAGCAAAAAAATAAATAGGCTTTCTATGGCCCACTGAGTGAGTGATGATGCACACAGGAGTCAAGAGTGGCACACAAGCCCTGAGGCCAATATTTTTCTCCCACTGATTGATGTAGTGATTTTTTCAGGTAGATTTTATAACCCAAATCAAGCAAAAAAATAAATAGGCTTTCTATGGCCCACTGAGTGAGAGATGACACAGACAGGGATGGCACTCTAGCAGAAATGTCAATCTTAATCTCCCACAAAAAAAAAAAAAAAAAAAACAGGGAGTGTCCAACAATTACTATCTCCCTGCAGTAATCTCAGCCAGGTATGGCAGGCAGCAATAAGGAGTGGACTGATGAACAAATTAAATAAAAAGTGTGTACAAACCAAAAAGATAGCTGTGCAGAAAGGAAGGAACAAGAGGATTTGTGCTTTGAAAAAAGCAGTTGGTTTGCACAGCGGCGTACACACAGCAATGCAGCTATCAGGGAGCCTTCTAGGGCAGCCCAATGAGCTACAGCGCTGAGGGGGAAAAAAAAAAATATGTAGCTTCCACTGTCCCTGCACACCGAAGGTGGTGTTGGGCACTGGAAATCGCTACAGCACAAGCGGTTTGGTGGTTAATGGACCCTGCCTAACGCTATCCCTGCTTCTGACAAAGCGGCAGCAACCTCTCCCTAAGCTCAGATCAGCAGCAGTAAGATGGCGGTCGGCGGGAACGCCCCTTTATAGCCCCTGTGACACCGCAGACAGCAAGCCAATCACTGCAATGCCCTTCTCTAAGATGGTGGGGACCAGGACCTATGTCATCACGCTGCCCACACTCTGCGTTTACCTTCATTGGCTGACAAATGGCGCTTTTCACGTCATTGAAACGCGACTTTGGCGCGAAAGTCGCGTACCGCATGGCCGACCCCGCACAGGGGTCGGATCGGGTTTCATGAAACCCGACTTTGCCAAAAGTCGGCGACTTTTGAAAATGAACGACCCGTTTCGCTCAACCCTAGTGGTTAGGGTTACCGTTGGGATTAGGGTTAGGGATGTGTTTGGATTAGGGTTTCAGTTATAATTGGGGGGTTTCCACTGTTTAGCACATCAGGGGCTCTCCAAACGCGACATGGCGTGAGATCTCAATTCCAGCCAATTCTGCGTTGAAAAAGTAAAACAGTGCTCCTTCCCTTCCGAGCTCTCCCGTGTGCCCAAACAGGGGAATACCCCAACATATGGGGTATCAGCATACTCAGGACAAATTGGACAACAACTTTTGGGGTCCAATTTCTCCTGTTACCCTTGGGAAAATACAAAACTGGGGGCTAAAATATAATTTTTGTGGAAAAAAAAATATTTTTTTATTTTCACGGCTCTGCGTTATAAACTGTAGTGAAACACTTGGGGGTTCAAAGTTCTCACAACACATCTAGATAAGTTCCTTGGGGGGTGTAGTTTCTAATATGGGGTCACTTGTGGGGGGTTTCTACTGTTTAGGTACATTAGGGGCTCTGCAAAAGCAATGTGACACCTGCAGACCATTCCATCTAAATCTGCATTCCAAATGGCGCTCCCTCCCTTCTGAGCCCTCCCATGCGCCCAAACGGTGGTCCCCCCACATATGGGGTATCAGCGTACTCAGGACAAATTGGACAACAACTTTTGTGTCTAATTTCTCCTGTTACCCTTGGGAAAATACAAAACTGGGGGCTAAAAATAATTTCTGTGGGAAAAAAAGATTTTTTTATTTTCATGGCTCTGCGTTATAAACTGTAGTGAAACTCTTGGGGGTTCAAATCTCTCACAACACATCTAAATAAGTTCCATGGGGGGGTCTAGTTTCCAATATGGGGTCACTTGTGGGGGGTTTCTACTGTTTATATACATTAGGGGCTCTGCAAACGCAATGTGATGCCTGCTGACCAATCCATCTAAGTCTGCACTCCAAATGACGGTCCTTCCCTTCCGAGCTCTGCCAAAGCTCTCACAACACATCTAGATGAGTTCCTTACGGGGTCTACTTTCCAAAATGGTGTCACTTGTGGGGGGTTTCAATGTTTAGGCACATCAGTGGCTCTCCAAACGCAACATGGCGTCCCATCTCAATTCCAGTCAATTTTGCATTGAAAAGTCAAATGTCGCTCCTTCCTTTCCAAGCTCTCCCTTGCGTCCAAACAGTGGTTTACCCCCACATATGGGGTATTAGCATACTCAGGACAAATTGTATAAAAACTTTTGGGGTCCAATTTCTTCTCTTACCCTTGGGAAAATAAAAAATTGGGGATGAAAACATTATTTTTGTGTAAAAATATGATTTTTTAGTTTTACGGCTATACATTATAAACTTCTGTGAATCACACATCTAGATAAGTTCCTTAGGGAGTCTACTTTTCAAAAGGGTGTCTCTTGTGGGGGGTTTCAATGTTTAGGCACATCAGGGGCTCTCCAAACGCAACATGGAGTCCCATCTCAATTCCTGTCAATTTTGCATTGAAAAGTCAAATGGCGCTCCTTCGCTTCTGAGCTCTGCCATGCGCCCAAACAGTGGTTTACCCCCACATATAAGGTATCAGCGTACTCAGGACAAATTGTACAACAACTTTTGGGGTCCTTTTTCTCCGGTTACCCTTGGTAAAATAAAACAAATTGGAGCTGAATAAATTTTTTGTAAAAAAAAGTTAAATGTTCATTTTTATTTAAACATTCCAAAAATTCCTGTGAAACACCTGAAGGGTTAATAAACTTCTTGAATGTGGTTTTGAGCACCTTGAGGGGTGCAGTTTTTAGAATGGTGTCACACTTGGTTATTTTCTATCATATAGACCCCTCAAAATGACTTCAAATAAGATGTGGTCCCTAAAAAAAAAAAAATTGTGTTGTAAAAATGAGAAATAGCTGGTCAATTTTTAACCCTTATAACTCTCTAACAAAAAAAAAATTTGGTTCCAAAATTGTGCTGATGTAAAGTAGACATATGAGAAATGTTACTTAAGTATTTTGTGTGACATATCTCTGTGATTTAATTGCATAAAAATTCAAAGTTGGAAAATTGCAAAATTTTCAAAATGTTTGCCAAATTTCCATTTTTTTCACAGATAAACACAGGTAATATCAAAGAAGTTTTACCACTATCATGAAGTACAATATGTCATGAGAAAAAATTGTCAGAATCACTGGGATCTGAAGCATTTCAGAGTTATAACCTCATAAAGGGACAGTGGTCAGAAATGTAAAAATTGGCCTGGTCATTAACGTGCAAACCACCCTTGGGGGTAAAGGGGTTAAAAAAATACAGGCCACATATTTGGCAGTGTGATATTTTCATGACAGGTCTTATATATCTGTGAGCTCCAAGTTTGGCCATTGTAGGCCGGTTTCCCACTTTTTTTTACTGTTACTCTACTTATTTACAGCAATTTTTTGGATTTAAAAAAATGAACAAAACCCCAAACAAAATGTAATACAGTCTGTAAGGTCAGGCTGAGGACTGGTATTTGTGTTTGAAAAATCGTAGCTTTGCAGGCATACTGATCAGATATGGTTTAGCTCTAAATAAATACATTTGTGTTGAGCTTTAAAAATAGTGCAGTAGTCTGTTAGGGTTGGCGGAACGCACCAAATATATTATTTATTAAGTGGAATTGGTGCGTTCGCAACCCGGGATCCACCCGGGAAAGTACCTGTTGCTAAATAATGGCGGCACTATATGGCGGTATATACCAACTCTGTTAGCTTCACAGAGTAACCGCGAGAGGAAAGCTCTGTGCCCTGTTAGACTTTCACAGGGGCACAGGCCAACTACCCAGATGTGATTATGTAACACAAAGTAACAACGGATATCTAATAAAAACAATATAAATAAATATATATATATATGTCTAAAAATATCAATAGAACCCGATGGTGTTTGTGAAAAGAAGAAAGTGATTGAACACTCAGAGTAAAAAACTCAACCACAACCTCACCTAGATAGCCAGAAAAGTGTATCCACACAGAGAACTATTAAATATAAGCCTTTATTTATATTGGCAAATAGGCACAAAAAATAAACTATTAAAAACAATACATAGTACGCTAATATAACAGGACAATAAAAAACATATATATATAAAAATAATTTTCGGATATAAATGGGCGACCTGGGTAAAAAATTGGATATAATCTATATATATTTCATATGATGATAGCTAAAAAAATTATTTAAAAGCATTACATCAAAAATAATATAATGTATATAGTAAAGTGCACTTAAAAAAATTAAATATCTAAAAAATTAATTAAATTGTTAGTGAACATATACAAAGGACTAGGGATGTGTTACCACACAAAAGATAAAAATAAAACTAATAATAATGTGAAATCATATGTCAAAATCTCAACAAGGCACCATACGTGCAGACCCCACTGCGGCCGATGCAGAATGGGAGACCGCAGCAGACACGGATCGAGATTCCCCCTGTGCAGCAGAGGAAACTCGACAACTAACATTACCCCCCTCCTAGGGCCCCCGCTCCTTGAGCCTCGCTACGCTCAAAAACTGCAATAAGCAGCGGAGCCCGAATGTGCTCCACAGGCTCCCAGGTTCTATCCTCTGGGCCATGACCCTTCCAGTCCATTCCGGCAGAACACTCAGAAAACCGGGACAAATGAACGGGCTTTAAGAGGGAAACGTGAAAAGTATCGGTCATACCAAGGCGTGGAGGAATAGCCAAACGGTAGACCACAGGGTTAACCTGTTCCAGAACCTTAAACGGGCCAATGTAGCGAGGAGCAAACTTAGTGGACTCAACTCGCAGCCTGATGTTACGGGCGGAGAGCCACACTAAGTCGCCAGGAGCAAAGATCGGAGCGGGGTGCCGGTGTGTATCAGCCGAAACCCTCAGCCTCTCCTTGGAGGCCCGGATGGCATCCTGTGTGCGGTCCCAGATGTCACGTGCCTCCACCGCCCAGTCTGCCACCCTAGAATCGGTGGATGACACGGGCATGGGCACAGGGACACGCGGATGCTGGCTGTAATTAAGGAGAAAAGGAGTCTGACCAGTGGAATCGGCTACGGCATTATTCAAGGCAAATTCCGCCCAAGGTAGCAAAGATGCCCAGTTATCCTGCCTAGCAGAGACGAAATGTCGCAAATATGTCACCAGAGTCTGGTTGGTTCTCTCCACCAACCCATTCGTCTCGGGATGGTATGCAGAGGAGAGGTTCAACTCTATGCTGAGTAAATGGCAGAGCTCTCTCCAAAACCGAGACACGAACTGGGGCCCCCGATCGCTGACAATTTTATCAGGCATACCATGTAATCGGAAAATTGTGCTTAATGAACAACACCGCCAAGGCCCGTGCAGAAGGTAACCGTGGAAGCGGCACCAAATGCACCATCTTAGGCTGGTTTCACACTTGCGTTTTAAAACGCAGCGTTTTTATCGCAAACGCATTTGATGCAAAAAACGCGTTTAAACGCATTTTTTCCTGCGTTTGCGTTTTTGAGACGCATAATGAGAAGTGTGTGACAGCTGCCAATCATCAAAATCAACTAGAAAACCGACTATAAACATAAATAGTTAGGGTTAGGATCCCTAGTAACCCTAGGGATCCTAACCTTAACACAAACTCTAACCCTAACCCTAACACAAACCCTAACTCTAAATCTAACCCTAACACAAACCTTAACCCTAACCCTAACCCTAGGGATCCTAACCCTAACCCTAACACAAACTGTAACCCTAACCCTAACACAAACTCTAACCTTAACCCTAACCCTAACACAAACCCTAACCCTAACCCTAACACAAACCCTAACCCTAACCCTAGGGATCCTAACCCTAACCCTAACACAAACTCTAACTCTAACCCTAACGCAAACTCTAACCCTAACACAAACCCTAACCCTAACCCTAACACAAACCCTCACCCTAACCCTAACACAAACCCTAACCCTAACCCTAACACAAACTCTAACCCTAACCCTAAAACACAAACTCTAACCCTAGGGATCCTAACCCTAACACAAACCCTAACTGTAACCATAACCCTAACCCTAACCCTAAGGGATCCTAACCCTAACCCTAAGGGTTAGGATCCCTAGGGTTAGGGCTAGGGTTAGGGTTTGGGTTAGGGCTAGGGTTAGGGTTACAGTTTGGGTTAGGGTTTGTGTTAGAGTTTGTGTGAGAGTTTGTGTTACAGTTTGTGTTTTAGGGTTAGGGTTTGTGTTAGGGTTAGGGTTAGGATCCCTAGGGTTAGGGCTAGGGTTAGGGCTAGGGTTAGGGTTAAGGTTTGTGTTAGGGTTAGGATCCCTAGGGTTAGGGTTAGGGTTTCTGTTAGAGTTTGTGTTAGAGTTTGTGTTAGAGTTTGTGTTAGAGTTTGTGTTAGAGTTTGTGTTTTAGGGTTGTGGTTTGTGTTAGGGTTAGGGTTAGGATCCCTAGGGTTAAGGTTAGGGTTAGGGTTAGAGTTTGTGTTAGAGTTTGTGTTAGGGTTTGTGTTAGGGTTAGGGTTAGGATCCCTAGGGTTAGGGCTAGGGTTAGGGTTAGGGTTAGGGTTTGTGTTAGGGTTAGGATCCCTAGGGTTAAGGTTAGAGTTTGTGTTAGAGTTTGTGTTAGAGTTTGTGTTTTAGGGTTAGGGTTTGTGTTAGGGTTAGGGTTAGGATCCCTAGGGCTAGGGTTAGGGTTAGGGTTTGTGTTAGGGTTAGGGTTAGGATCCCTAGGGTTAGGGCTAGGGTTAGGGCTAGGGTTAGGGTTAAGGTTTGTGTTAGGGTTAGGATCCCTAGGGTTAGGGTTTCTGTTAGAGTTTGTGTTAGAGTTTGTGTTAGAGTTTGTGTTTTAGGGTTAGGGTTAGGGTTTGTGTTAGGGTTAGGGTTAGGATCCCTAGGGTTAAGGTTAGGGTTAGGGTTAGAGTTTGTGTTAGAGTTTGTGTTAGAGTTTGTGTTTTAGGGTTAGGGTTAGGGTTTGTGTTAGGGTTAGGGTTAGGATCCCTAGGGTTAGGGCTAGGGTTAGGGTTAGGGTTTGTGTTAGGGTTAGGATCCCTAGGGTTAAGGTTAGAGTTTGTGTTAGAGTTTGTGTTAGAGTTTGTGTTTTAGGGTTAGGGTTTGTGTTAGGGTTAAGGTTAGGATCCCTAGGGCTAGGGTTAGGGCTAGGGTTAGGGCTAGGGTTAGGGCTAGGGTTAGGGTTAGGGCTAGGGTTTGTGTTAGGGTTAGGGTTAGGATCCCTAGGGCTAGGGTTAGGGCTAGGGTTAGGGCTAGGGTTAGGGTTAGGGTTTGTGTTAGGGTTAGGGTTAGGATCCCTAGGGTTAGGGCTAGGGTTAGGGTTTGGGTTAGGATCCCTAGGGTTAGGGTTAGGGTTTGAGTTTGTGTTAGAGTTTGTGTTAGAGTTTGTGTGTTAGAGTTTGTGTGTTAGAGTTTGTGTGTTAGAGTTTGTGTGTTAGAGTTTGTGTGTTAGAGTTTGTGTGTTAGAGTTTGTGTGTTAGAGTTTGTGTGTTAGAGTTTGTGTGTTAGAGTTTGTGTGTTAGAGTTTGTGTGTTAGAGTTTGTGTGTTAGAGTTTGTGTTTTAGGGTTAGGGTTTGTGTTAGGGTTAGGGTTGGGGGATGGCTTATAAGTGTGTATTCTTGTGTTTTTCTATAAAAACGCATGCAAACGCATGTGCTTAAAACGCATGCGTTTACATAGACATCAATAGGTTTTTTTTACCGCGAAAAAAGCCGCTAAACGCCGCTAAAATTGCTACATGTTGTATTTCTGCAACAAAACGCATGCAGAGAAAAAACGCATGCATTGCAAAAGCGCGTCAAAACGTATGCAAAACAACGCATGCGTTTTTAATGTTAAAGTATAGGGAAAAAAACGCATGCTTTTTTTTGCATTTTTTACCGCAAAAACGCAAAAAAAAAACCGCAAATGTGAAACCACCCTTAGAGAAATGGTCGGTGACAACCCAAATTACGGAGCAGCCACGCGACGTGGGTAAGCCCACCACAAAGTCCATCCCGACCATCTCCCAGGGCCTGTCTGCCACCGGTAGAGGGTAAAGCAACCCAGCAGGCCGTTGCCGAGGAGACCGATTCTGGGCGCAAGAAACGCACGCCTGAATATAGTCCCTGACATCTCGGGCCATATGCAGCCACCAGTATGTTCTCGCCAAAAGCTTGGATGTCTTCTTGGTCCCAAAATGCCCACCCACTCAGGAGGAGTGAGCCCAAGAGAGAACCTCCGGTCGCAAATTTGCTGGCACGAAAGTCTTACCCGGGGGCACAGACTCTAGCGAAACCGGAGCTACAGTTCTCAGGCTCTCAGAAGGGACTATAAGCCGAGGCTCCTCCTCCTCCCCCTCAGCTGACACTACGGAGCGGGAGAGAGCGTTGGCACGACCGTTCTTCTCCCCGGAGAGAAAATGGAGAGTAAAATGGAACCGGGAGAAGAACAGGGACCATCTAGCCTGGCGAGAATTCAGCCGCTGGGCCGTCTGTATATACACCAAGTTCTTGTGGTCAGTGAAGACTTGGAAGGGAAAGCGAGCTCCCTCCAAGAGGTGTCTCCACTCTGAAAAAGCCAACTTCATGGCTAGCAACTCCCTGTCCCCGATGGATTAATTCCTCTCCGCTGGTGTAATTCCTCTCCGCTGGTGTGAAGGTCTTGGAGAAGAAGAAGCAAGGATGCTTCCGACCTTGAGCATCCTTTTGGAAAAGGACTGCTCCAGCACCAACGGATGAGGCATCCACCTCCAAGATAAATGGTTTATCTACATCGGGGCGATGTAGGATGGAGCGCTAGCGAAGTGTGACTTAATCGAGAGAAAGGCTTTGGAGACCTCCTCTGACCACAACATGGGATTTGCTCCCTTCTTGGTGAGGGCAACCAAGGGAGCTACCAAAGTTGAGAAGTGTGGAATGAACTGGCGATAGTAATTAATGAACACCATAAAGCGCTGCACCGCTTTAAGAGAATGGGGTTCCTGCCAGTCCATTACAGCCTGTAGCTTGGCAGGACCATAGCCAAACCCTGGGCAGAGATGATATAACCAAGGAAAGGCAAGGACTCCTGCTCAAACACACACTTCTCCAACTTGGCGTAGAGGGAGTTTGCCCGTAAGAGGTCGAAGACTTTGCAAACATCTCTCCAATGGGAGTCAATATCTGGAGAGTAGATGAGAATATCATCCAGATAGACTACGACCGAGGTGGTGAGCATATCCCGGAAGATGACATTCACAAAGCCTTGGAAAACGGCTGGGGCATTACAGAGCCCGAAGGGCATCATCAGATATTCATAGTGCCCATCCCTGGTGTTAACCCCTTCATGACCCAGCCTATTTTGACCTTAAAGACCTTGCCGTTTTTTGCAATTCTGACCAGTGTCCCTTTATGAGGTAATAACTCAGGAACGCTTCAACGGATCCTAGCGGTTCTGAGATTGTTTTTTCATGACATATTGGGCTTCATGTTAGTGGTAAATTTAGGTCAATAAATTATGCATTTATTTGTGATAAAAACGGAAATTTGGCGAAAATTTTGAAAATTTTGCAAGTTTCACATTTTGAATTTTTATTCTGTTAAACCAGAGAGTTATGTGACACAAAATAGTTAATAAATAACATTTCCCACATGTTTACTTTACATCAGCACAATTTTGGAAACAAAATTTTTTTTTGCTAGGAAGTTATAAGGGTTAAAATTTGACCAGCGGTTTCTCATTTTTACAACAAAATTTACAAAACCATTTTTTTAGGGACCACCTCACATTTGAAGTCAGTTTGAGGGGTCTATATGGCTGAAAATACCCAAAAGTGACACCATTCTAAAAACTGCACCCCTAAAGGTACTCAAAACCACATTCCAGAAGTTTATTAACCCTTCAGGTGCTTCACAGCAGCAGAAGCAACATGGAAGGAAAAAATGAACATTTAACTTTTTAGTCACAAAAATTATCTTTTAGCAACAATTTTTTTATTTTCCCAATGGTAAAAGGAGAAACTGAACCACGTAAGTTGTTGTCCAATTTGTCCTGAGTACGCTGATACCTCATATGTGGGGGCAAACCACTGTTTGGACGCACGGCAGGGCTTGGAAGGGAAGGAGCGCCATTTGACTTTTTGAATCAAAAATTGGCTCCACTCTTTAGCGGACACCATGTCGCGTTTGGAAAGCTCCTGTGTGCCTAAACATTGGCGCTCCCCCACAAGTGACCCCATTTTGGAAACTAGACCCCCCAAGGAACTTATTTAGATGCCTAGTGAGCACTTAAAACCCTCAGGTGCTTCACAAATTGATCTGTAAAAATGAAAAATTTCGCCTCAATTTTTTCAATATCACATGGGCAATAGGATAAAATGGATCATAAAATTTGTTGGGCAATTTCTCCCATGTACGCCGATACCTCATATGTGGGGGTAAACCACTGTTTGGGCACTCGGCAGGGCTCGGAAGGGAAGGCGCGCCATTTGACTTTTTGAATGGAAAATTAGCTCCAATTGTTAGCGGACACCATGTCGCGTTTGGAGAGCCCCTGTGTGCCTAAACATTGGAGCTCCCCCACAAGTGACCCCATTTTGGAAACTAGACCCCCCCAAGGAACTTATCTAGATGCATATTGAGCACTTTAAACCCCCAGGTGCTTCACAGAAGTTTATAACGCAGAGCCATGAAAATAAAAAATAATTTTTCATTCCTCAAAAATGATTTTTAGCCTGGAATTTCCTATTTTGCCAAGGGTAATAGGAGAAATTGAACCCCAAATGTTGTTGTCCAGTTTGTCCTGAGTACGCTGATACCCCATATGTGGGGGTAAACCACTGTTTGGGCGCACGACAGGGCTCGGAAGGGAAGGCACGCCATTTGGCTTTTTAAATGGAAAATTAGCTCCAATCATTAGCGGACACCATGTCACGTTTGGAGAGCCCCTGTGTGCCTAAACATTGGAGATCCCCCAGAAATGACCCCATTTTGGAAACTAGACCCCCAAAGGAACTAATCTAGATGTGTGGTGAGGACTTTGAACCCCCAAGTGCTTCACAGAAGTTTATAACGCAGAGCCATGAAAATTAAAAAAAAAATTATTTTCTCAAAAATGATATTTTAGCCTGCAATTTTTTATTTTCCCAAGGGTATCAGGAGAAATTTGACCCCAAAATTTGCTCTCCAGTTTCTCCTGAGTACGCTGATACCCCATATGTGGGGGTAAACCACTGTTTGGGCACATGCCGGGGCTCGGAAGTGAAGTAGTGACGTTTTGAAATGCAGACTTTGATGGAATGCTCTGTGGGCGTCACGTTGCGTTTGCAGAGCCCCTGATGTGGCTTAACAGTAGAAACCCCCCACAAGTGACCCTATTTTGGAAACTAGACCCCAAAAGGAACTTATCTAGATGTGTGGTGAGCACTTTGAACCCCCAAGTGCTTCATAGAAGTATATAATGCAGAGCCATGAAAATAATAAATCATTTTTCTTTCCTCAAAAATGATGTTTTAGCAAGCATTTTTTTATTTTCACAAGGGTAACAGGAGAAATTGTACCCCAGCAATTGTTGCGCAGTTTATCCTGAGTATGCTGGTACCCCATATGTGGGGGTAAACCACTGTTTGGGCACACGTCAGGGCTCGGAATTGAGGGAGCACCATTTGACTTTTTGAATACGAGATTGGATGGAATCAATGGTGGCGCCATGTTGCGTTTGGAGACCCCTGACGTGCCTAAACAGTGGTAACCCCTCAATTCTACCTCCAACACTAACCCTAACACACCCCTAACCCTAATCCCAACTGTAGCCATAACCCTAATCACAACCCTAACCCCAACACACCCCTAACCACAACCCTAACCCCAACACACCCCTAACCCTAACCACAACCCTAATTCCAACTGTAGCCATAACCCTAATCACAGCCCTAACCCTAACCCTAACCCCAACACACCCCTAACCCTAATCCCAACTGTAGCCATAACCCTAATCACAACCCTAACCACAACACACCCCTAACCACAACCCTAATTCCAACCCTAACACTAAGGTTATGTGCCCACGTTGCGGATTCGTGTGAGATTTTTCAGCATCATTTTTTAAAAATCCGCAGGTAAAAGGCAATGCGTTTTACCTGCGGATTTTCCGCGGATTTCCAGTGTTTTTTGTGCGGATTTCACCTGCGGATTCCTATTGAGGAACAGGTGTAAAACGCTGCGGAATCCGCACAAAGAATTGACATGCTGTGGAAAATACAACGCAGCGTTTCCGCGCGGTATTTTCCGCACCATTGGCACAGGGGATTTGGTTTCCATATGATTACATGGTACTGTACACCTGATGGAACACTGCTGCGAATCCGCAGCGGCCAATCCACTGCGGATCCGCAGCCAAATCCGCACCGTGTGCACATGGCCTAATTCTAAAGGTATGTGCACACGCTGCGGAAAACGCTGCGAATCCGCAGCAGTTTCCCATGAGTTTACAGTTCAATGTAAACCTATGGGAAACTAAAATCGCTGTACACACGCTGCGGAAAATCTGCACGGAAACGCAGCGGTTTACATTCCGCAGCATGTCACTTCTTTGTGCGGATTCCGCAGCGGTTTTACAACTGCTCCAATAGAAAATCGCAGTTGTAAAACCGCAGTGAAATGCGCAGAAAAACTGTGGTAAATCCGCCATAAATCCGCAGCGGTTTAGCACTGCGGATTTATCAAATCCGCAGCGGAAAAATCCGCAGAGGACCAGAATACGTGTGCACATACCGAAACCCTAACCCTAGCCCTAACCCTACCCCTTACCCTAACCCTAACCCTACCCCTAACCCTACCCCTAACCCTAACCCTACCCCTAACCCTAACCCTATTCTAACATTAGTGGAAAAAAAAAATTCTTTATTTTTTTTATTGTCCCTACCTATGGGGGTGACAAAGGGGGGGGGGTCATTTATTATTTTTTTTATTTTGATCACTGATAGATTATATCTCAGTGATCAAAATGCACTTTGGAACGAATCTGCCGGCCGGCAGATTCGGCGGGCGCACTGTGCATGCGCCCGCCATTTTGGAAGATGGCGGCACCCGGGGAGAAGACGGACGGACCCCGGCAGGATCGGTAAGTATGATAGGGTGGGGGGGGAGCACGGGGGGGGATCGGAGCATGGGGGGTTGAATCGGAGCTCGGGGGGGTGGAACGGAGCTCGGGGGGGTGGAACGGAGCACGGGGGGGTGCAACGGAGCACGGGGGGTGGAACGGAGCATGGAGGGGGGTGATCGGAGCACGGGGGGGTGATTGAAGCACGGGGGGAGCGGACAAGAGCACGGGGGGGAGCGGAGCACAGGACAGAGGGGAGCTGGAGCAGTGTACCGGAAAGATCGGGAGGCTGGGGGGGGCGATCGGTGGGGTGGGGTGGGGGCACATTAGTATTTCCAGCCATGGCCGATGATGATGCAGCATCGGCCATGGCTGGATTGTAATATTTCACCCGTTATAATAGGTGAAATATTACAAATCGCTCTGATTGGCAGTTTCACTTTCAACAGCCAATTAGAGCGATCGTAGCCACGAGGGGGTGAAGCCACCCCCCCTGGGCTAAACTACCACTCCCCCTGTCCCTGCAGATCGGGTGAAATGGGAGTTAACCCTTTCACCCGGCCTGCAGGGACGCGATCTTTCCATGACGCCACATAGGCGTCATGGGTCGGATTGGCACCGACTTTCATGATGCCTACGTGGCTTCAAAGGTCGGGAAGGGGTTAAAAGCCGTCTTCCATTCATCCCCCTCACGGATGTGAATCAGGTTGTAAGCACCCCACAGATCTAACTTTGTAAATACCCTTGCTCCCCGTAGCCTATCAAAAAGCTCAGATATCAGGGGTAGGGTTGAGCGAAATGGGTCGTTCATTTTCATAAGTCGCCGACTTTTGGCAAAGTCGGGTTTCATGAAACCCGACCCGATCCCTGTGTGTGGTCAGCCATGCGGTACGCGACTTTCGTGCCAAAGTCACGCTTCAATGACGCAAAAAGCGCCATTTCTCAGCCAATGAAGGTGGACGCAGAGTGTTGGCAGCGTGATGACATAGGTCCTGGTCCCCACCATCTTACAGAAGGGCATTGCAGTGATTGGCTTGCTGTCTACGGCATCACAGTGGCTATAAAGGGGCGTTCCCGCCGACCGCCATGTTACTGCTGCTGATCTGAGCATAGGGAGAGGTTGCTGCCGCTTCGTCAGAAGCAGGGATAGCGTTAGGCAGGGTACATTCACCCCCAAACCGCTTGTGCTGTAGCGATTTCCACTGTCCAACACCACCTTTTGTTTGCAGGGACAGTGGAAGCTACATTTTTTTTCCTCAGCGCTGTAGCTCATTGGGCTGCCCTAGAAGGCTCCCTGATAGCTGCATTGCTGTGTGTACGCCGCTGTGCAAACCAACTGCTTTTTTCAAAGCACAAATCCTGTTGTTCCTTCCTTTCTGCACAGCTATCTTGTTTGTTTGTCCACACTTTTGATTTAATTTGTGCAGCAGTCCACTCCTTGTTATTGCTGCCTGCCATACCTGGCTGAGATTACTGCAGGGAGATAGTAATTATAGGACAGTCCCTGTTTTTTTTTTTTTTTTTTTTTAATTCTCCCTGAAAAAAAATAAATAGTGGGAGATTAATCTTGGCATTTCTGCTAGAGTGCCAGTCCTGTGTGTGCCATCTCTCTCCAATTTTGGGGCACAGAAAGCCTAGTATGTAATACTGGCCCTGATTTCTTGACAATTCTCCCAGAAACAAAAAAAAAGGGGGAGATTAAAATTGGCATTTGTGCTTGAGTGACAGTCCTGCATGTGTGGCATCTCTCTCAAATTGTAGGCCACAGAAAGCCTAGTGTCTGCAATACTGTTTTTTTTTTTTTTTTTTTTTAATTCTCCCTTAAAAAAAAAAATTTGGGAGATTAATATTGGCATTTTTGCTCGAGTGACAGTCCTGCGTGTGTGGCATCTCTCTCAAATTGTGGGCCACAGAAAGCCTAGTGTCTGCAATACTGTTTTTTTTTTGTTTTTAATTCTCCCTTTAAAAAAATAAAAAATGGGAGATTAATATTGGCATTGGTGCTTGAGTGCCAGTTGTGTGTGCCATCTCTCTCAAATTGTGGGCCACAGAAAGCCTAGTGTCTGTTTTTTTTTTTTTTTTAAATTCTCCCTGAAAAAAAATAAATAGTGGGAGATTAATATTGGCATTTGTGCTTCAGTGCCAGTCCTGCGTGTGTGGCATCTGTCTCATTTTGTGCCACAGAAAACCGAGTGTGTAACATTGTGCCTGATTTTCCTTGCAGTCTCACCCACCTATAAAGGGATATCTAAATCCTACAGAAGTTTGAGTTCACCTTGTAAGTTGTTTTACAGTAACAAATACCGTTACTTTGGTTACGTTTTGCAAACAATGAGGAAGTCTGGTGGAAGAGGTCGTGGCCGTGGGCGTTCATTGCCAGCTGGTAATGATAGTAGTGGTAGTGGAGCATCAGGTGGTCGTGGGAAAAACAATATAGCACCTAAGTCTCGAGCTGTGGAGCCAGGTTCGTCATCTGGCTACACAAGGCCTCGAACGCTCCCTTTTCTGGGAGTAGGAAAGCCGCTTTTAAAGCCGGAGCAGCAAGAGCAAGTTTTGGCTTTCCTTGCTGACTCAGCCTCTAGCTCTTTTGCCTCCTCTTCTGAAACTGGTAAATGTAAAAGCAGCACGTCTTTAGTGGATGTTCACGCTCAGGGACAAGTCGCTCCATTGTCCTGTTCAGCAAAAACAACAACAGAGAAGGATGCGTCAGGCGACACAACAGGTTACTCCATGGAGCTCTTTACACATACTGTCCCTGGCTTAGAAAGTGAAAATGTTAACAGGCCATGCCCATTACAAGTTGAATCTGACATGGAGTGCACTGATGCACAGCCACAGCCAGATTACTATGCTGCTCCTTTGACTCAGACCAGAACATTGCCCTCGCAGTGTACAGATCCAGAATCAGACCCTGATGAGACTATGGTGCCCCTTCACGAACGCTATACCACCGGCTTTCACGGTGACACAGACGAAGTTGCCCACGAGATAGAAGAGGAGGTCATAGATGACCCAGTTGTTGACCCCGATTGGCAGCCATTGGGGGAACAGGGTGCAGGCGGCAGTAGTTCTGAAGCGGAGGAGGAGGGGCCGCAGCAGGCATATACATCGCAACAGGTTCCATCTGCCGGGCCCGTATCTGGCCCAAAACGTGTGGCAAAGCCAAAACCAGATGGAGGACAGCGTGGCCATACGGTTAAAGAAGCTCAGTCTGCAATGTCTGAAAAGGTATCCGATGGTAGAAAGAGTGCAGTCTGGCATTTTTTTAAACAACATCCAAATGATCAGCACAGAGTCATCTGTCAAAATTGTTCAACTACCTTAAGCAGAGGTCAGAATCTTAATAGTCTAAATACAAGTTGCATGCGTGGACATTTAACCACCATGCATTTGCAAGCCTGGACTCACTACCAAACGTCCCTTAAGGTTGTAGCACCCTCAGCCAATGAAGCTAGTCAGCAACGCTACATCCCTTCCCTCACTGTAAGCCCACCATTTCCCGCACCACCTGCTGTAAATGTGCAGATTTCGTCGCCAGGCCAAAGCAGTCAGGGAATCACCAGTTTCGTAGTAGGAAACACTGCATGTAGGGCACCAGCAAGAATACCATCTCCAACCCTCTCTCAGTCTGCCATGTCCACCGGCACCCCCGCTAGTTCCACGATCTGCAGCTCTCCAGTCCAGCTCACCCTACATGAGACTCTCATTAGGAAAAGGAAGTACTCATCCTCGCATCCACGTACACAGGGTTTGAACGCCCACTTTGCTAGACTAATCTCATTAGAGATGATGCCCTACCGGTTAGTTGAAAGTGAAGCTTTAAAAGCCCTGATGGACTACGCTGAACCACGCTACGAGCTACCCAGTCAACACTTCTTTGTGAGAAAAGCCATCCCAGCCCTCCACCGGCATGTAAAAGACCGCATCGTCCATGCACTCAGGCAATCTGTGAGTACAAAGGTGCACCTGACAACAGATGCATGGACCAGTAGGCATGGCCAGGGACGTTACGTGTCCATCACGGCACACTAGGTTAATGTGGTGGATGCAGGGTCCACAGGGGACAGCAATATTGGGACAGTTCTGCCTAGCCCACAGTCTAGGAAACAGTTGGCTGTAGCCGTTCGCCCCCCCTCCTCCTCCTCCTCGTCCTCCTGCAGAAGCGAGAGCTTGACCACAGACCGCAGTCGCACAACCATTCCATCCGCAGCTGCCACTGTTGCACACCAGGTGTCCCATTATGGGGCAGCTACTGGCAAGCGTCAGCAGGCTGTATTGGCAATGAAGTGTTTGGGCGACAACAGACACAACGCGGAAGTTCTGTCTGAGTTCTTGCAGAAAGAAACGCAGTCATGGCTGGGCACTGTACATCTTGAGGCAAGCAAGGTAGTGAGTGATAATGGAAGGAATTTATTGGCTGCCATAGCCCTTTCCCAACTGAAACACATTCCTTGCCTGGCTCACACCTTAAACCTGTTGTGCACCAACAGGTTTAAGGTGTGAGCCAGGCAAGGAATGTGTTGCACTGCACGTGCTTCCTGAAAAGTTATCCAGGGTTATCCGACCTGCTCCTCAAAGTGCGCAGACATTGCTCGCATATCCGCAGTTCGCCCGTACACTCCAGCCGTATGCAGAACTATCAGCGGTCTTTGAACCTTCCCCAGCATCGCCTAATCATCGATGTTACAACAAGGTGGAACTCAACACTGCACATGTTTCAGAGACTGTGCGAACAGAGGCGTGCTGTTATGTATTTGTGGGAGGATACACATACACGGGCAGGCAGTAGGATGGCAGACATGGAGTTGTCAGGTGTGCAGTGGTCGAAGATACAAGACATGTGTCAAGTCCTTCAGTGTTTTGAGGAATGCACACGGCTGGTTAGTGCAGACAACGCCATAATAAGCATGAGCATCCCCCTAATGCGTCTGCTGATGCAAAGTTTGACGCACATAAAGGATCAGGCGTCTGCAGCAGAGGAAGAGGAAAGCCTTGATGACAGTCAGCCATTGTCTGGTCAGGGCAGTGTACAGGACGAGGTAGCGGGCGAACAGGAGGAGGAGGACGAGGAGGATGATGGGGATGAGTATTTTTTTTTAATGAGGAAGCTTCTCCGGGGCCAATGGAAATTGGTGGCGTGGCAAGGCCGGGTTCTGGTTTTTTGAGGGACACAAGTGACGTAGATTTGCCTGTAACTGCCCCTCAACCCAGCACCACCGCAGATTTGACAACTGGAACTTTGGCCCACATGGCGGATTATGCCTTACGTATTCTCAAAAGGGACCCACGCATTATTAAAATGATGACCGATGACGATTACTGGTTGGCCTGCCTCCTTGATCCTCGCTATAAAGGCAAATTGCAAAATATTATGCCACATGAGAACCTGGAACAAATATTAGCAACCAAACAATCAACTCTTGTTGACCATTTGATTCAGGCATTCCCAGCTCACAGCACCGGTGATGGTTCTCACACGAGCTGCAGGGGGCAGCAGGCCAGAGGTGTTAGAGGTGCACAAAACAGAAGTGGCGTTGTACAGAGGGGTTTTCTGACCAGGTTGTGGAGTGATTTTGCAATGACCGCAGACAGGACAGGTACTGCAGCATCAATTCAAAGTGACAGGAGACAACATTTGTCCAGTATGGTTACTAACTATTTTTCATCCCTTATCAATGTTCTCCCTCAACCGTTACTCCCATTTGATTACTGGGCATCCAAATTAGACACCTGGCCAGAATTGGCAGAATATGCATTGCAGGAGCTTGCTTGCCCAGCAGCTAGTGTGCTATCAGAAAGAGTATTCAGTGCTGCTGGTTCAATATTAACCGAAAAAAGGACTTGTCTGGCTACCCAAAATGTTGATGATCTAACCTTCATTAAAATGAACCACTCCTTGATTTCGAATTATTTTGCCCCACCTTGCCCGGCTGACACCTAGCTTTCCTATTAAAAGGTCTTGCTTGTGGACTGGTCTGACTGAGTTTTCCAATCTGGTAATTTGCAGCTGCAGTTTGTCCAGTATATGACATGTTTACACCTCCCTAAATGGGCAAACTCCCCCCACGGGGCCGTAGTCTCGCCACTTGGCGCAAGCACCCGTGAGAGTGCCGTTTTTCTGAAGAGGTGGGTGTGCACACTTTTGGTCGACGGCACTGCCACTGGGTCCCTCATACTACAATAAAATGTCTCTGGAGGTGGTGGTGCACAACCAACGTCAGACACACCGTTGTAACATGAGGGGCCCTGGGCATGTACCGCCGGCCACAAGACAGTTCCCCCCCCAGCTCAAACAGTGCTCTACGATTTGCAAAATTATCTCTTACAGCTCCACCAATGTTTTGTCTATGCGCTGACATCCTTCAATGCCTGGCACTGACAATACCAATGTGTTGACATGTATGATAGTTACATAGTTACATAGTTATTAAGGTTGAAGGAAGACTATAAGTCCATCTAGTTCAACCCATAGCCTAACCTAACATGCCCTAACATGTTGATCCAGAGGAAGGCAAAAAAAACCCATGTGGCAAAGAGTAAGCTCCACATTGGGGAAAAAAATTCCTTCCCGACTCCACATACGGCAATCAGACTAGTTCCCTGGATCAACGCCCTATCAAGGAATCTAGTGTATATACCCTGTAACATTATACTTTTCCAGAAAGGTATCCAGTCCCCTCTTAAATTTAAGTAATGAATCACTCATTACAACATCATACGGCAGAGAGTTCCATAGTCTCACTGCTCTTACAGTAAAGAATCCGCGTCTGTTATTATGCTTAAGCCTTTTTTCCTCCAACCGCAGAGGATGCCCCCTTGTCCCTGTTTCAGGTCTATGATTAAAAAGATAATCAGAAAGGTCTTTGTACTGTCCCCTCATATATTTATACATTAAAATAAGATCACCCCTTAGTCTTCGTTTTTCCAAACTAAATAGCCCCAAGTGTAATAACCTATCTTGGTATTGCAGACCCCCCAGTCCTCTCATAACCTTGGTCGCTCTTCTCTGCACCCGCTCCAGTTCAGCTATGTCTTTCTTAAACACCGGAGACCAGAACTGTGCACAGTATTCTAAGTGTGGTCGAACTAGTGACTTGTATAGAGGTAAAATTATGCTCTCCTCATGAGCATCTATGCCTCTTTTAATGCATCCCATTATTTTATTTGCCTTTGTAGCAGCTGCCTGACACTGGCCCCTGAATATGAGTTTGTCATCCACCCATACACCCAGGTCTTTTTCATTGACGGTTTTGCCCAGAGTTTTAGAATTAAGCACATAATTATACATCTTATTACTTCTACCCAAGTGCATGACCTTACATTTATCCCCATTAAAGCTCATTTGCCATTTATCAGCCCAAGCTTCTAGTTTACATAAATCATCCTGTAATATAAAATTGGTCATTAATAAATATGTTAAAAAGTAGAGGGCCCAATACTGACCCCTGTGGTACCCCACTGCTAACCGCTACCCAGTCCGAGTGTGCTCCATTAATAACCACCCTTTGTTTCCTATCCCTGAGCCAGCTCTCAACCCACTTGCACATATTTTCCCCTATCCCCATTATTCTCATTTTATGTATCAACCTTTTGTGTGGCACCGTATCAAAAGCTTTTGAAAAGTCCATATACACTACATCCACTGGGTTCCCTTGGTCCAATCCGGAACTTACCTCTTCATAGAAACTGATCAGATTAGTCTGACATGAACGGTCCCTAGTAAACCCGTGCTGATACTGGGTCATGAGGTTATTCCTCTTCAGATACTCCAGTATAGCGTCCCTTAGAATGCCCTCCAGGATTTTACCCACAGTAGAGGTTAAGCTTACTGGCCTATAATTTCCGAGTTCAGTTTTTGTTCCCTTTTTGAATATTGGCACCACATTTGCTATACGCCAGTCCTGTGGCACAGACCCTGTTATTATGGAGTCTTTAAAGATTAAAAATAATGGTCTATCAATGACTGTACTTAATTCCTGCAGTACTCGAGGGTGTATCCCATCCGGGCCCGGAGATTTGTCAATTTTAGTGATTTTTAGACGCCGCCGCACTTCCTGCTGGGTTAAGCAGGTGACATTTAATTGGGAGTTTTTATCACTAGACATTTTGTCTGCCATGGGATTTTCTTGTGTAAATACTGATGAAAAAAAGTCATTTAGCATATTGGCTTTTTCCTCATCCTCATCCACCATCTCACCCAGACTATTTTTAAGGGGGCCAACACTATCATTTTTTAGTTTCTTACTATTTATGTAGTTAAAGAATATTTTAGGATTATTTTTACTCTCTCTGGCAATGAGTCTCTGTCTCAATCTTTGCTGCCTTGATTTGCTTTTTACAGAATTTATTTAATTTTCTGTATTTATTTAATGCCTCATCACTACCTACTTCCTTTTATTCTCTAAATGCTTTCTATTTGTCACTTATTGCGCCCCTTACAGCTCTATTTAGCCATATTGGTTTCCTCCTATTTCTAGTATGTTTTTTCCCATACGGTATATACTGTGCACAGGTCCTATCCAGGATGCTAATAAACGTCTCCCATTTTCTTTGTGTATTTTTGTGTCTCAGGATATCGTCCCAGTTAATTGCACCAAGATCCTCTCTCATCCGTTGGAAATTTGCCCTCCTGAAGTTTAGTGTCCTTGTAACCCCTCTACTACACATCTTTTTAAAGGATACATGAAAACTTATTATTTTGTGATCGCTATTTCCCAAGTGACCCCCAACCCTTATATTTGATATGCGGTCTGGCCTGTTGGTTAATATTAGGTCTAGCAGTGCCCCCCTTCTTGTTGGGTCCTGAACCAGTTGTGAAAGGTAATTGTCTCTCATAATTGTCAAAAACCGATTACCTTTGCTGGAACTGCAGGTTTCTGTTCCCCAATCTATTTCAGGGTAGTTGAAGTCCCCCATAATAATGACTTCTCCTTGAGTCGCAGCTTCATCTATTTGCTTTACGAGGATATTCTCCATTGCTTCCATTATTTTTGGAGATTTACAACAAACCCCTATCAGTAATTTATTATTTTTTCCCCCTCCCCTTATCTCCACCCACAGGGATTCTACATTTTCATTAAATTCACCTATGCTACTATGCTAAATTCACCTGATGCTACTTAACATAGTCAGGGGCAGTGTCCTATATTTACACCAGTAAATACTTTGCGCCAAATTACTAGGTCTGAAACCCAGCAGAGGAGCCCACCCCTGTACCTAAGTATGCCACCCTTTTGGTTTTTGGTTTTGTTGCATTGCGAGACATTAACATCTATTTATTTTTTGGGAGTACTAACTGTCAGACACTCCTTACAATCGGCCTCCGCTTACAACACCAATGCTGCCTGTGTACCCCTGCAAGATAATTTCAAGTGCATAGTGTACTTTTGTTATGTTAGGCGTACTAAGTCTGTCTGGGGTCCATAATTGAAATTGTCCTCCACTGACCACACCACTGCTGCCTGTGTACCCCTGGAACCAATTTTAAATTGCCTACAGCCTACTTTTGTTATGTTAGGCCTACTGAGTCTGCCTGCAGTCCCTCCTTCCAATAGTCCTCCACTGACCACACCACTGCTGCCCGTGTTCCCCTGGAACCTATTTTAAAGTGCCTGCAGCCTACTTTTTTTATTTATTTTATAATTATAAAGCCCAGATGGACTACGCTGTACCATGGTTCGAGCTACCCAGTCGTCACTTCTTTTGTGAGAAAAGCCATCCCAGCCCTCCACCAGCATGTAAAAGTCCGCATTGTCCATGCTCTCAGGCAATCTAATAGTAGAAAGGTGCACCTGACAACAGACGCATGGACCAGTAGGCATGTCCACGGAAAGTTACGTGTCCATTACGGCGCACTGGGTTAATGTGGTGGATGCATGGTCCACAGGGGACAGCCTACTAAGTCTGTCTGCAGTCCCTAATTGAAATTGTCCTCCGCTTACCACACCAATGCTGCCTGTGTACCCATGGAACCTTTTTTAAACTGCATTGAGCCCAATTTTTTGTTTAAGACCTACTACCTGTGTCTGTCTGCGCCACTCAATACAGCTGTCCTCCTCTGAAAAAAGCTGAGCGTCAATTGTCTGGTTTTCAGCCTATAGGAATTTGAAAACTGCATTGGGGCTACTATTTCGGTAGGGCTTACTACCAGTGTCTGCCGCTCCAAGGTGTTCTCCTGGTTGTCTTTCCTGAGCTTCGATCTTCAGGCTCTTGTTAAATAGTTTTTAAATCAAACTGCAGTGGGGCTAGTACTTGGGTTGGGGCCTACTACCAGTGTCTGCCGCTCCAAGGTGTTCTCCTGGTTGTCTTTCCTGAGCATCGATCTTCAGGCTCTTGTTAAATAGTTTTTAACCCTGCTGTTCTGTTGATCAAAAATGACCGACTTTGAACTTCAATATTCTTTAAAATATTCAAGATGCGGCTCTGAAACCCGTGGCCGACCGACCCATCCTCATTTAAGTCAATCAACCACAAGTTTCAGAACCACATCTTGAAAATACCAAAGTTCAAAATAGGTCTCCCCAGACCGAACAGAACAGCAGGGTTAAATCAAACTGCAGTGGGGCTAGCACTTGGATTGGGGCCATCTACCAGTGTCTGCCGCTCCAAGGTGTTCTCCTGGTTGTCTTTCCTGAGCTTCGATCTTCAGGCTCTTGTTAACCCCTTCCCGACCCATGACGCCACGTAGGCGTCATGAAAGTCGGTGCCATTCCGACCCATGACGCCTATGCGGCGTCATGGAAAGATCGCGTCCCTGCAGATCGGGTGAAAGGGTTAACTCCCATTTCACCCGATCTGCAGGGACAGGGGGAGTGGTAGTTTAGCCCAGGGGGGGTGGCTTCACCCCCTCGTGGCTACGATCGCTCTGATTGGCTGTTGAAAGTGAAACTGCCAATCAGAGCGATTTGTAATATTTCACCCATTATAACGGGTGAAATATTACAATCCAGCCATGGCCGATGCTGAAATATCATCGGCCATGGCTGGAAATACTAGTGTGCCCCCACCCCACCCCTCCGATCGCTCCCCCACCCCCCCGATCTGGCCGGTACACTGCTCCGGCTCCCCTCCGTCCAGTGCTCCGCTCCCCCCCGTGCTCGTGCCCGCTCCCCCCGTGCTCCAATCACCCCCCCGTGCTCCAATCACCCCCCCTGCACTCCGATCCACCCCCCCCCGTGCTCCGTTCCACCCCCCCGTGCTCCATTCCAGTCCCCCCGTGCTCCGTTCCACGCCCCCCGCGCTCCGTTCCACCCCTCCCGCGCTCCGATTCCTCCCCCCGTGCTCCGATCCCCCCCCCCCGTGGTCCCCCCCCACCCTATCATACTTACCGATCCAGCCGTGGTCCCGTCCGTCTTCTCCCGGGCGCCGCCATCTTCCAAAATGGCGGGCGCATGCGCAGTGCGCCCGCCGAATCTGCCGGCCGGCAGATTCGTTCCAAAGTGCATTTTGATCACTGAGATATAATCTATCTCAGTGATCAAAATAAAAAAAATAATAAATTACCCCCCCCCCTTTGTCACCCCCATAGGTAGGGACAATAAAAAAATAAAGAATTTTTTTTTTTTCCACTGTTAGAATAGGGTTAGGGTTAGGGGTAGGGTTAGGGTTAGGGGTAGGGTTAGGGTTAGGGTTAGGGGTAGGGTTAGGGGTAGGGGTAGGGTTAGGGTTAGGGGTAGGGTTAGGGGTAGGGTTAGGGGTAGGGTTAGGGGTAGGGCTAGGGGTAGGGTTAGGGGTAGGGTTAGGGGTAGGGTTAGGGTTAGGGTTAGGGCTAGGGTTAGGGTTAGGAATGTGCACACGTATTCTGGTCCTCTGCGGATTTTTCCGCTGCGGATTTGATAAATCCGCAGTGCTAAACCGCTGCGGATTTATGGCGGATTTACCTCGTTTTTTTCTGCGCATTTCACTGCGGTTTTACAATTGCGATTTTCTATTGGAGCAGTTGTAAAACCGCTGCGGAATCCGCACAAAGAAGTGACATGCTGCGGAATGTAAACCGCTGCGTTTCCGTGCAGTTTTTCCGCAGCATGGGCACAGCGATTTTTGTTTCTCATAGGTTTACATTGAACTGTACACTCATGGGAAACTGCTGCGGATCCGCAGCGTTTTCCGCAGCGTGTGCACATACCTTTAGAATTAGGCTTTGTGCACACGGTGCGGATTTGGCTGCGGATCCGCAGCAGTGATCCATCAGGTTTACAGTACCATGTAAACATATGAAAAACCAAATCCGCTGTGCCCATGGTGCGGAAAATACCACGCGGGAACGCTGCGTTGTATTTTCCGCAGCATGTCAATTCTTTGTGCGGATTCCGCAGCGTTTTACACCTGTTCCTCAATAGGAATCCGCAGGTGAAATCCGCACAAAAAACACTGGAAATCCGCGGAAAATCCGCAGGTAAAACACAGTGCCTTTTACCCGCAGATTTTTCAAAAATGGTGCGGAAATATCTCACACGAATCCGCAACGTGGGCACATAGCCTTAGGGTTAGGGTTGGAATTAGGGTTGTGGTTAGGGTTAGGGGTGTGTTGGGGTTAGTGTTGTGGTTAGGGGTGTGTTGGGGTTAGGGTTGTGATTAGGGTTATGGCTACAGTTGGGATTAGGGTTAGGGGTGTGTTGGGGTTAGTGTTGGAGGTAGAATTGAGGGGTTACCACTGTTTAGGCACATCAGGGGTCTCCAAACGCAACATGGCGCCACCATTGATTCCAGCCAATCTCGTATTCAAAAAGTCAAATGGTGCTCCCTCACTTCCGAGCCCTGACGTGTGCCCAAACAGTGGTTTACCCCCACATATGGGGTACCAGCATACTCAGGACAAACTGCGCAACAATTACTGGGGTCCAATTTCTCCTGTTACCCTTGTGAATCTAAAAAAATGCTTGCTAAAACATAATTTTTGAGGAAAGAAAAATGATTTTTTATTTTCACGGCTCTGCGTTGTAAACATCTGTGAAGCACTTGGGGGTTCAAAGTGCTCACCACATATCTAGATAAGTTCCTTGGGGGGTCTAGTTTCTAAAATGGGGTCACTTGTGGGGGGTTTCTACTGTTTAGGCACACCAGGGGCTCTGCAAACGCAACGTGACACCCGCAGACCATTCCATCAAAGTCTGCATTTCAAAAGTCACTACTTCCCTTCTGAGCCCCGACGTGTGCCCAAACAGTGGTTTACCCCCACATATGGGGTATCAGCGTACTCAGGAGAAACTGGACAACAACTTTTGGGGTCCAATTTCTCCTGTAACCCTTGGGAAAATAAAAAATTCTGGGCTAAATAATTATTTTTGAGGAAAGAAAACGTATTTATTATTTTCACGGCTCTGCATTATAAACTTCTATGAAGCACTTGGGGGTTCAAAGTGCTCACCACACATCTAGATAAGTTCCTTTCAGGGTCTAGTTTCCAAAATGGGGTCACTTGTGGGGGGTTTCTACTGTTTAGGCACATCAGGGGCTCTGCAAACGCAACGTGACGCCCGCAGAGCATTCCATCAAAGTCTGCATTTCAAAACGTCACTACTTCAATTCCAAGCCCCGGCATGTGCCCAAACAGTAGTTTACCCCCACATATGGGGTATCACCGTACTCAGGAGAAACTGGACAACAAATATTGGGGTCAAATTTCTCCTGTTACCCTTGGGAAAATTAAAAAATTCTGGGCTAAATAATTATTTTTGAGGAAAGAAAACGTATTTATTATTTTCACGGCTCTGCATTATAAACTTCTATGAAGCACTTGGGGGTTCAAAGTGCTCACCACACATCTAGATAAGTTCCTTTGGGGGTCTAGTTTCCAAAATGGGGTCACTTGTGGGGGGTTTCTACTGTTAAGCCACATCAGGGGCTCTGCAAAAGCAACGTGACGCCCACAGAGCATTCCATCAAAGTCTGCATTTCAAAACGTCACTACTTCACTTCCGAGCCCCGGCATGTGCCCAAACAGTGATTTACCCCCACATATGGGGTATCAGCGTACTCAGGAGAAACTGGACAACAACTTTTGGGGTCAATTTCTCCTGTTACCCTTGGGAAAATAAAAAATTGCAGGCTAAAAGATCATTTTTGAGAAAATAATTTTTTTTTTTATTTTCATGGCTCTGCGTTATAAACTTCTGTGAAGCACTTGGGGGTTCAAAGTCCTCACCACACATCTAGATTAGTTCCTTTGGGGGTCTAGTTTCTAAAATGGTGTCATTTCTGGGGGATCTCCAATGTTTAGGCACACAGGGGCTCTCCAAACGTGACATGGTGTCCGCTAATGATTGGAGCTAATTTTCCATTTAAAAAGCCAAATGGCGTGCCATCCCTTCCGAGCCCTGCCGTGCGCCCAAACAGTGGTTTACCCCCACATATGGGGTATCAGCGTACTCAGGACAAACTGGACAACAATATTTGGGGTCCAATTTCTCCTATTATCCTTGGCAAAATAGGAAATTCCAGGCTAAAAAATCATTTTTGAGGAAAGAAAAATTATTTTTTATTTTCATGGCTCTGCGTTATAAACTTCTGTGAAGCACCTGGGGGTTTAAAGTGCTCAATATGCATCTAGATAAGTTCCTTGGGGGGTCTAGTTTCCAAAATGGGGTCACTTGTGGGGGAGCTCCAATGTTTAGGCACACAGGGGCTCTCCAAACGCGACATGGTGTCCGCTAACAATTGGAGCTAATTTTCCATTCAAAAAGTCAAATGGCACGCCTTCTCTTCCGAGCCCTGCCGAGTGCCCAAACAGTGGTTTACCCCCACATATGAGGTATCGGCGTACTCGGGAGAAATTGCCCAACAAATTTTATGATCCATTTTATCCTACTGCCCATGTGAAAATGAGAAAATTGAGGCGAAAAGAATTTTTTTGTGAAAAAAAATTACTTTTTCATTTTTACAGATCAATTTGTGAAGCACCTGAGGGTTTAAAGTGCTCACTAGGCATCTAAATTAGTTCCTTGGGGGGTCTAGTTTCCAAAATGGGGTCACTTGTGGGGGAGCGCCAATGTTTAGGCACACAGGAGCTATCCAAACGCGACATGGTGTCCGCTAACGATGGAAATAATTTTTCATTCAAAAAGTCAAATGGCGCTCCTTCCCTTCCGAGCCTTACCATGTGCCCAAACAGTGGTTTACCCCCACATATGAGGTATTGGTGTACTCAGGAGAAATTGCCCAACACATTTTAGGATCCATTTTATCCTGTTGCCCATGTGAAAATGAAAAAATTGAGGCTAAAAGAATTTTTTTGTGAAAAAAAAGTACTTTTTCATTTTTACGGATCAATTTGTGAAGCACCTGGGGGTTCAAAGTGCTCACTATGCATCTAGATAAGTTCCTTGGGGCGTCTAGTTTCCAAAATGGGGTCACTTGTGGGGGAGCTCCAATTTTTAGGCACACGGGGGCTCTCCAAACGTGACATGGTGTCCGCTAAAGAGTGGAGCCAATTTTTGATTCAAAAAGTCAAATGCCGCTCCTTCCCTTCCAAGCCCTGCCGTGCGCCAAAACAGTGGTTTACCCCCACATATGAGGTATCAGCGTACTCAGGACAAATTGGACAACAACGTTCGTGGTTCAGTTTCTCCTTTTACCATTGGGAAAATAAAAAAATTGTTGCTAAAAGATAATTTTTGTGACTAAAAAGTTAAATGTTCATTTTTTCCTTCCATGTTGCTTCTGCTGCTGTGAAGCACCTGAAGGGTTAATAAACTTCTTGAATGTGGTTTTGAGTACCTTGAGGGGTGCAGTTTTTAGAATGGTGTCACTTTTGGGTATTTTCAGCCATATAGACCCCTCAAACTGACTTCAAATGTGAGGTGGTCCCTAAAAAAAATGGTTTTGTAAATTTCGTTGTAAAAATGACAAATCGCTGGTCGAATTTTAACCCTTATAACTTCCTAACAAAAAAAAATTTTGTTTCCAAAATTGTGCTGATGTAAAGTAAACATGTGGGAAATGTTATTTATTAACTATTTTGTGTCACATATCTCTCTGGTTTAACAGAATAAAAATTCAAAATGTGAAAATTGCGAAATTTTCAAAATTTTCGCCAAATTTCCGTGTTTATCACAAATAAATGCAGAATTTATTGACCTAAATTTACCACTAACATGAAGCCCAATATGTCACGAAAAAACAATCTCAGAACCGCTAGGATCCGTTGAAGCGTTCCTGAGTTATTACCTCATAAAGGGACACTGGTCAGAATTGCAAAAAACGGCAAGGTCTTTAAGGTCAAAATAGGCTGGGTCTTGAAGGGGTTAAATAGTTTTTAAATCAAACTGCAGTGGGGCTAGTACTTGGGTTGGGGCCTACTACCAGTGTCTGCCGCTCCAAGGTGTTCTCCTGGTTGTTTTTCCTGAGCTTCGATCTTCAGGCTCTTGTTAAATTGTTTTAAAATCAAACTGCAGTGGGGCTAGTACTTGGGTTGGGGCCTACTACCAGTGTCTGCGGCTCCAAGGTGTTCTCCTGGTTGTCTTTCCTGAGCTTCGATCTTCAGGCTCTTGTTAAATAGTTTTTAAATCAAACTGCAGTGGGGCTAGTACTTGGGTTGGGGCCTACTACCAGTGTCTGCCGCTCCAAGGTGTTCTCCTGGTTGTCTTTCCTGAGCTTCGATCTTCAGGCTCTTGTTAAATAGTTTTTAAATCAAACTGCAGTGGGGCTAGTACATGGGTTGGGGCATACTACCAGTGTCTGCCACTCCACGGTGTTCTCCTGGTTGTCCTTCCTGAGCTTCGATCTTCAGGCTCTTGTTAAATAGTTTTTAAATCAAACTGCAGTGGGGCTACTACTTTGGTTGGGGCCTACTACCAGTGTCTGCCGCTCCAAGGTGTTCTCCAGGTTCCCTCTCCATAGTTTCAATCTTCATGCTCGTGTTAAATAGTTGTTGAAACAACACTGCATTAGGCCTACAAGTTGGGTCTGGGTTGTAGAGACGGTGTCTGCTGCTCCAAGATGTTCTCCAGGTCTCCTCTCCATAGCTTCAATCTTCATGCTCGTGTTAAGTAGTTGTTGAAACAACACTGCATTAGGCCTACAAGTTGCGTCTGGGTTGTAGAGACGGTGTCTGCCGCTCCAAGGTGTTCTCCAGGTTGCCTCTCCATAGCTTCAATCTTCATGCTCGTGTTAAGTAGTTGTTGAAACAACGCTGCATTAGGCCTACAAGTTGGGTCTGGGTTGTAGAGACGGTGTCTGCCGCTCCAAGGTGTTCTCCAGGTTGCCTCTCCATAGCTTCAATCTTCATGCTCGTGTTAAGTAGTTGTTGAAACAACACTGCATTAGGCCTACAAGTTGGGTCTGGGTTGTAGAGACGGTGTCTTCCGCTCCAAGGTGTTCTCCAGGTTGCCTTTCCTGAGCTTCTATCTTCAGGCTCTTGTTAAATAGTTGTTAAATGGAACAACTGCATTTGGCCTACTAGTTGGGTTGGGGCCTACTATCGGTGTCTGCCGCTCCTTGCTGTTCTCCTCCACTGAACAAAGCTGTGCCGCCTGTTTACTACTGTTGCCAATTTTGAACTGCATTTAGACTACTTACTGATTTGGGCCTACTCTCTGTGTCAGCCTCTCATTACAGTTGTCCTCCACTGAACAAAGCAATGCCCCCTGGTTAGTCCTGTTACCAATTTTGAACTGCATTTAGCCCACTTTATTCTTTGGGCCTATATCTGTGTTTCCTCCTCATCCTGCCCATTGCCCAGCCAGTGATAGATGAATCTGCTGGTACATTGACCCATAGCGCAACATTCCCCGTGCACGCTACACAGCAAGATTGTGACCCTGCTGAAAGTCAGGTTCCTCTTCCCGTATACCATACCACCTTACACGGGGACAAAGAGGAAGGTGCAGATGAAAGTGCAGGTTCCTTCATCAGGTGGGGGAGGAATACTCGTTGGCGACGTCACTGGCACAGGGCCCCTCATAGTACGCAAAAGTGTCGCTGCCGGTGGGAGGCGCCCCCGCCGTGCAAACACACCGCCGTACTTTGAGGGGATCTGTGCCAGTGCCAATGCCAACGAGTGGGCCCCCCCTGCTTGCTCAGGATCACAGCACTTGCAAAGATTAAATACTTACCTCTCCCTGCTCCACTGCCCTGAGGTGGTCCAGATTACCTGGGCCCACTAAATACTTGAACCAGCCCTACCCACCACAACTTTAGCCAAATGACCCCCAATTTCCAATGCCTAACTATTATTATAAGGATTGACAAGCTTCAGTAACAAGAATGGATGTTTTTGCCATTAAAATGGGCACTGTAGGTGTTTTCCTGGCCTCCACTCACTGCTGACTATGCTTCCCCATTGACTTGCTTTGGGTTTCGTGTTTCGGTCGATCCCCGACTTTTCACGATAATCGGCCGATTCCACTCGACTCGACTTTTGAGATAGTCGGGTTTCGCGAAACCCGACTCGACCTTAAAAAACTAAAAGTCGCTAAACCCTAATCGGGGTAATGGGTACTTGTTCTTAACGGTGATGGCGTTAAGATCCCTGTAGTCTATGCATGGACGTAAGTCTCCAGTCTTCTTCTGTACTAAGAAGAACCCAGCCCCTGCCAGTGACACTGACTTCCTAATGAATCCTCTTGCTAGATTCTCTTGGATGTACTGAGACATTGCCTCCGTCTCCAGGAGAGATAACGGATAGACTCGACCCCGGGGAGGCTCAGCACCAGGCAAGAGGTCAATAGTACAGTCATAGGGGCGGTGAGGCGGAAGGGTCTCCGCAGCCCTTTTGGAGAACACGTCTGCATAGGGCCAATAGTGCTTGGGGAGAGAGGAAAGATCTGCGGGTACCTGTGTAGTAGCAACCTGAACGCACTCCCTCTGACATCTACCCTCGCAGGATTTACTCCATCCCAAAATTCTCCCTGAGGACCACTCAATATGAGGAGAATGGTAGCGAAGCCATGGTATCCCCAACAGGACCTCATCAATTCCCTCAGGAATGACTAATAGGGAGATTATCTCCTGATGTGATGGAGACACAGAAAGTGTGAAAGGAATGGTTTGGTGGGTAATCTGTGAGGGTAGTGTTGACTAGTGTTGAGCATTCCGATACCGCAACTATCGGAAATCCGATACCGAGATCTAATACTTTTGTGGTATCGGGTATCGGTATCGGATCCATAGTGAGGTGTAAAATAAAGAATTAAAATAAAAAATATTGATATATTCGCCTCTCCGGCGGCCCCTGGACATCACCGCGGGTAACCGGCAGGCTTCTTTGTTTAAAATGCGCGCGTTTAGGACCTGAGGAATGACATCGCGGCTTCTGATTGGTCGCGTGCCGCCCATGTGACCGCCACGCGACCAATCAGAAGCCGCGACGTCATTCTCAGTGACTAAACTCCTCATTCTAGGAATTTAGGACCTGAGGAATGACATCGTGGCTTCTGATTGGTCGCATGGCGGTCACATGGGCGGCACGCGACCAATCAGAAGCCGCGACGTCATTCCTCAGGTCCTAAACGCGCGCATTTTAAACAAAGAAGCTTGCCGGTTACCCGAGGTGATGTCCAGGGGCCGCCGGAGAGGTGAATATATCAATATTTTTTATTTTAATTCTTTATTTTACACATTAATATGGATCCCAGGGCCTGAAGGAGAGTTTCCTCTCCTTCAGACCCTGGGAACCATCAGGATACCTTCCGATACTTGGTGTCCCATTGACTTGTATTGGTATCGGATATCGGTATCGGCGATATCCGATATTTTTCGGGTATCGGCCGATACTATCCGATACCGATACTTTCAAGTATCGGACGGTATCGCTCAACACTAGTGTTGACCCATTTACCACTCGAACGGTTACTGGCTTGGCGAGCATCACCAAGGGTATTGCGTGACGCTGAGCAAAAGCGGAAGACATAAAGTTACCCTCTGCCCCAGAATCCACGCATAGATCGACCATAAGAGTGGATGGGCCTATGGTAATTGTCCACTTGAAGGACAACTTTGAGGCAAACGTCGCCGTGTCTAGTGTACCTCCTCCAACTGCCACTAGACGCTGACGTTTCCCCGACCGCTGATGACCCTTGGAGGCAAGATGTCCTGACTGCCGGCAAACATGACAGACCTTATGTGCACGGGCGGACTGAGACTTGGATCCCGCTCGTGTCACCTCTAAGGCCTCATGTGACTCGGACGCCTGGACTGGAGATTCCAAAGGTTTGGCAAAGGTGCGAGCCAGCTGAAACCTCTGCCTACACTGGGCTCGCTCCAACCTTCGCTCGTGAAAACGAAGGTCTATGCGAGTAGATACGGCTATGAGCTCCTCCAGTGTGGCGGGAATCTCTCTAGTGGCCAAAGCGTCCTTCACATGGTCAGCCAGCCCCCTCCAAAATACGGGAATGAGGGTTTTATCTGGCCATTCTAACTCAGACGCTAATGTCCGGAAGTGAACAGTAAAATGGCTGACCATGTTTGAACCCTGAGTCAAAGCCAGCAGTTGGAGTGCTGTATCATGGGTGACTTGAGGTCCTAAAAAGACCTGTTTCTGAGTGTCCAGAAACAGAGGAACACTCCGCACCACATGATCGTTGCGCTTCCACAGCGGCGTAGCCCACTCCAACACTCTGACAAGAGAGAGATTATGAATCCCACCTTTGCCCGCTCAGTAGGGAAACGTGCAGCCAGGAGCTCGAGGTGTATACCACATTGGCTCACGAAACCCCTACAGGACTTTCTGTCCCCTGAGTATCTCTCAGGCAATGGAAGGTGAGATAGGGTCGGAACAGAGGTGGCAGGGGGTAAAGCTGCTGCAGCCACGCTAGCAGCCTGAACAGCTATTGCGGTAACATCCACCGCCGAGGTTGCACGCTCAAGAGATGCCAACCGGCCCTCCAGCAGCTGGATGTACCCCTGCAATCGATGTTCATCCGCCATTACTTAGCCAGATCCTGGCGCTAGTATACTGTTAGGGTTGGCAGAACGCACCAAATATATTATTTATTAAGTGGAATTGGTGCGTTCGCAACCCGGGATCCACCGTGCAGGAAAGTACCTGCTGCTAAATAATGTCGGCACTATATGGCGGTATATACCAACTCTGTTAGCTTCACAGAGTAACCGCGAGAGGAAAGCTCTGTGCCCTGTTAGACTTTCACAGAGGCACAGGCCAACTACCCAGATGTGAGCAGTGAGTGGTCATGCATGCACACAAAACTCCTCGCTGGAGATGCCAGCATTCTAGGGGCTTATTTCAGCCGGGTCCCTGAACACATTTAAACACAATTTCCTCGCTGGAGGTGCCAGCATTCTAGGGGCTTATTTCAGCCGGGTCCCTGAACACATTCAAACACATGACCACACTGGCGCAAAGCACATAACATAAGACGATACTAGCGCATGGCTGTGCGGCCATGCGTGCCTTAAATAGCTGCAGCACGTCTAGGACCTGTGAAAGAAGGACCAATGGAATTGCTGCAGCACCTGAGCACATGACCCTAGACCTCCACTGAGAGATCCTGCCCTGGGCATGCTCAGTGTGCAAAGCAGAACTAGTCCTAGTACCTGCAGGACCTTCCGTGAGAAGGACCAATGGGAGTCGCTGCAGTACCTGAGCTTGTGACCCTAGACCTCCACAGAGAGATCTTACCCTGGGCCTGCTCAGTGTGTGTAAATAGGGACTTAGTCCCAGAGAAGCCTGCTCACCGCAGATCAGTGCAGGGTACAATAGGAGAGCCAGAAGAGGCAGTAGTAACCCTATGCACATAATCAGCCTCAGCGAGACGCTGGGAGCGACGTCTCCGCTGAGCAGACCCCACTGCGGCCGATGCAGAATGGGAGACCGCAGCAGACACAGATCGAGATTCCCCCTGTGCAGCAGAGGAAACTCGACTCCTAACATAGTCCATTTAAAATGGTCAAGGCAAGAGATGGGGAAGTGGACGTGATGATGATGGTGCATGCAGAGGACGAGGCGGTGGCCAAGGTAAAAGTGAGCCACAACAAAGACCCATATCTACTCGCTCGACCTTCCTGTCCCAGATTCTAGGGGACCGCAGCACACCACTATTGAAGCCAGAGCAGTGTGAAACGGTTGTTAGGGGGGGGGGAGTGGCCAACTGGTGAAGGAGCAAGACGTGCTTTTACTGTGCTCCTTTGTCAGCTGCTAGAATCTATAGCATCCCTAGCCCTATAAACTCCATCCATACCTCTACAAGGTGGCATTTATCTCCCCTAAGACTTGGGGATCGCCATTTGCCCTTTTTGGGTCTCTAACGGGAGTCCCGGGCACAGCGCAGCACAGGGGCCTACAAATAGGCCTGAAGCCAACAGAAGGTACTCCTATCCCACCTGCAACCTGAGGCACCCAGCGCATCTCCTCTAACCAGAGGACAATAGCAAGTAAGGAGGTGAGAGTATACACCCTTTATTTAGCCGAAAACCAGAGTACATCTCCGGACAAACTCTGGTGTCTGGAGGCGGGAAGAGGGTTCAAGGCGGGAGACAGGCCGCGATCTCCAGGCGATCCACCCCCACCCGCTGCTCACTACTTACTGAGGCGGCTGCTGAGACCTCACTCTGCCAGAGACGGGACGGCGCACCGCTAAGAAATACCCCTCATCGCTCACCTGGTGAGTGATTGGCCCGGAGCTATCTTGTAGCTGCGGTGCGCTCCTCCTCGCGGCGCTTTCCCACACCTGGAGTCCCATCGCAGCAGTCGGCTGTGGGCTGCTGGTGAGGAGAGACACGTCAGCTCAACTTAGGCCACGAGAGGTGATCAGACCCGACCGCTGTTACCTGCAGTAGATGCAGATGAGCCCTGAGGTGAATGGACTTTGTGAACACTTTGCTGCTAGCCTCCACTCCCGCAGCAGAGGAGCTCGATCGGATACCCCCGATGAAAAGTGTCCATAAATAACGATTAGGGGCTGTGTTGACCCCCCCTTGACTTGAACTACCTAAGGGGACCCACTGTTTTTGTCTTAGTAGAGGACAACTGTCTATTGAAGGGTGATTGAGACGAGAGTGGAGGCACTAGTGGATTTCCTACCAAAACAAGAGACACACTTTTTTTTGCACCCTCTGCCTGAGGAGACGGGTTTTGTCCACATAACAGCCCTCACTGACGATTAGCCTTGTAGCCACAACCTTGATCCCTAAGGCCACATAAACTTCTTGGGAACTGGTATCCATAGGAACAATCAGATAATAGGGAATCTGTTGTTACCTGAAGGCAATTATATGGTGTTAAGCTGACATCTAGTGGCTAAAATAAGAACAGGAGCTTTCTGATAATCATAACTGCGTTCGCAGCATCTGAGCTATCCAGCTACCTTACTAGTACTGGAATAATATGGCTTCTGATTGGTCGCGTGGCGGTCACATGACCAATCAGAAGCCGCGACGTCATTCGCAGGTCCTAAATTCCTAGAATTAGGAGTTTAGTGAATGAGAATGACGTCGCGGCTTCTGATTGGTCGCGTGGCGGTCACATGAGCGGCACGCGACCAATCAGAAGCCACGACGTCATTTGCAGGTCCTAAACGCGCTCATTTTAAACAAAGAAGCCTGCCGGTTACCAGCGTGATGTCCAGGGGCCGCCGGAGAGGTGAATATATCAATATTTTTTATTTTAATTCTTTATTTTACACATCACTAGAGTTGAGCGACCTTGACCTTTTTAGAGTCGAGCCGGGTTTTGCGAAACCCGACTATGTCCAAAGTCGGGTCGAGTGAAATCGGCCGATTATGACGTAAAGTCGGGATCGACCGAAACACGAAACCCAATGCAAGTCAATGGGGCAGCATAGTCGGCAGTGAGTGGGGGCCAGGAAAACACCTAGAGTGCCCATTTTAATGTCAAAACCATCCATTCTTCTTAATGAAGCTTGTCAAGCGTAATTTACCTTAAAATAATTGGAAGGCATTTGAAATTGGGGGTCATTTGGCTAAAGTTGTGGGGGGTAGGGCTGGTTCAAGTAATTAGTGGGCCCAGTAAATCTGGACCACGTCACGGCAGTGGAGCAGGGAGAGGTAAGTATTTCAACTTTGCAAGTGCTGTGATCCTGAGCAAGCAGGGGGGGCCCACTCGTTGGCATTGGCACTGGCACAGGGCCCCTCAAAGTACAGCGGTGTGTTTGCACGGCGGGGGCGCCTCCCACCGGCAGCAACACTTTTGCGTACTATGAGAGGCCCTGTGCCAGTGACGTCGCCAACTAGTATTCCTCCCCCCACCTGATGAAGGAACCTGCACTTTCATCTGCACCTTCCTCTTTGTCCCCGTGTAAGGTGGTATGGTATGCGGGAAGAGCAACCTGACTTTCAGCAGGGTCACAATGTTGTTGTGTAGCGTGCACGGGGAATGTTGCGTTATGGGTCAATGTACCAGCAGACTCATCTATCACTGGCTGGGCAATGGGCACGATGAAGTGGAAACACAGATATAAGCCCAAAGAATAAAGTGGGCTAATTGCAGTTCAAAATTGGTAACACAGGAATAACCAGGGGGCATTGCAGTGGAGGACAACTGGAATGAGAGGCTGACACAGAGAGTAGGGCCAAATCAGTAAGTAGTCGAAATGCAGTTCAAAATTGGCAACCGTAGTAAACAGGCGGCACAGCTTTGTTCAGTGGAGGAGAACAGCAAGGAGTGGCAGACACCGATAGTAGGCCCCAACCCAACTAGTAGGCCAAATGCAGTCTAACATTAACAACTACTTAACGAGAGGCTGAAAATGGAATTTCAGGACAGGAAACCAGGAGAACAGCAAGGAGTGGCAGACACCGATAGTAGGCCCCAAACCAACTAGTACGCCAAATGCAGTTGTTCCATTTAACCACAATTTAATGAGAGCCTGAAGATAGAAGCTCAGGAAAGGCAACCTGGGGAACACCTTGGAGTGTAACACACCATCTCTCTCCACCCGATACCCATTTTGTAGGCCTAATGCAGTGTAGTTTTCTACAACTACTAAACGAGAGTCGGAAGATCGAAGCAATGGCGAGGAAACCTGGAGAACACCTTGGAGTGTAACACACCATCTCTCTCCACCCCATTCCCCATTTTTTAGGCCTAATGCAGCCTACTTTCCGACACCTACTAAACGAGAGCATGAAGATCGAAGCTCAGGAAAGGCAACCTGGGGAACACCTTGGAGTGTAACAACAACCTCTCTCTACACCACGGAAGGGCTGATTCTTAGGAAGGAAGGCTGTTGTAAATAAGCATTGCGCGTCCGAGGGTGATTATATTCTTATTCGGTATCTACTCACCCTCGGACGCGCCATGCTTCTTGATTTGTAATTAATGTTTATTTGCAATGTGCTTTTGACTTACTCAATTATTTTTTTAATTATTGATTTTATTAAATTAATAGTTTAACATCTTATTGGAAATAATTTAAAGGAGACGCGACAGGACAACACTCGGTGGATGCCATATCTGTGTTAACAACTCCAAAAAACTTTCAGTTAACTTCTTGCAGGAGAAAGAAATTGTAGCTGTTGGACCTTTGTAGTACAGTTCCAGATATTTGTTGTGTGTTTGTTTTGATTGTTAAAATGTCTGCATTTGAGATCTCAACACGATCTTATTTTTTATAATCAAATTAATTTTTTAAATATTTTATTAGGTTGGTTCAAGGGGTACACGGGCCGCAGTAGACAGGTCAGTGGAGGCCTAGTGGAAGGAGGGACCGCAGATGCGCCACTGTTTCACCCATACACAATTAGTAGGCCTAATGCAGCGTAGTTTCCAACAGCTACTAAACGAGAGCCGGAAGATCGAAGCTCAGGAAAGGCAACCTGGGGAACACCTTGGAGTGTAACAACAACCTCTCTCTACACCACGGAAGGGCTGATTCTTAGGAAGGAAGGCTGTTGTAAATAAGCATTGCGCGTCCGAGGGTGATTATATTCTTATTCGGTATCTACTCACCCTCGGACGCGCCATGCTTCTTGATTTGTAATTAATGTTTATTTGCAATGTGCTTTTGACTTACTCAATTATTTTTTTAATTATTGATTTTATTAAATTAATAGTTTAACATCTTATTGGAAATAATTTAAAGGAGACGCGACAGGACAACACTCGGTGGATGCCATATCTGTGTTAACAACTCCAAAAAACTTTCAGTTAACTTCTTGCAGGAGAAAGAAATTGTAGCTGTTGGACCTTTGTAGTACAGTTCCAGATATTTGTTGTGTGTTTGTTTTGATTGTTAAAATGTCTGCATTTGAGATCTCAACACGATCTTATTTTTTATAATCAAATTAATTTTTTAAATATTTTATTAGGTTGGTTCAAGGGGTACACGGGCCGCAGTAGACAGGTCAGTGGAGGCCTAGTGGAAGGAGGGACCGCAGATGCGCCACTGTTTCACCCATACACAATTAGTAGGCCTAATGCAGCGTAGTTTCCAACAGCTACTAAACGAGAGCCGGAAGATCGAAGCTCAGGAAAGGCAACCTGGGGAACACCTTGGAGTGTAACAACAACCTCTCTCTACACCACGGAAGGGCTGATTCTTAGGAAGGAAGGCTGTTGTAAATAAGCATTGCGCGTCCGAGGGTGATTATATTCTTATTCGGTATCTACTCACCCTCGGACGCGCCATGCTTCTTGATTTGTAATTAATGTTTATTTGCAATGTGCTTTTGACTTACTCAATTATTTTTTTAATTATTGATTTTATTAAATTAATAGTTTAACATCTTATTGGAAATAATTTAAAGGAGACGCGACAGGACAACACTCGGTGGATGCCATATCTGTGTTAACAACTCCAAAAAACTTTCAGTTAACTTCTTGCAGGAGAAAGAAATTGTAGCTGTTGGACCTTTGTAGTACAGTTCCAGATATTTGTTGTGTGTTTGTTTTGATTGTTAAAATGTCTGCATTTGAGATCTCAACACGATCTTATTTTTTATAATCAAATTAATTTTTTAAATATTTTATTAGGTTGGTTCAAGGGGTACACGGGCCGCAGTAGACAGGTCAGTGGAGGCCTAGTGGAAGGAGGGACCGCAGATGCGCCACTGTTTCACCCATACACAATTAGTAGGCCTAATGCAGCGTAGTTTCCAACAGCTACTAAACGAGAGCCGGAAGATCGAAGCTCAGGAAAGGCAACCTGGGGAACACCTTGGAGTGTAACAACAACCTCTCTCTACACCACGGAAGGGCTGATTCTTAGGAAGGAAGGCTGTTGTAAATAAGCATTGCGCGTCCGAGGGTGATTATATTCTTATTCGGTATCTACTCACCCTCGGACGCGCCATGCTTCTTGATTTGTAATTAATGTTTATTTGCAATGTGCTTTTGACTTACTCAATTATTTTTTTAATTATTGATTTTATTAAATTAATAGTTTAACATCTTATTGGAAATAATTTAAAGGAGACGCGACAGGACAACACTCGGTGGATGCCATATCTGTGTTAACAACTCCAAAAAACTTTCAGTTAACTTCTTGCAGGAGAAAGAAATTGTAGCTGTTGGACCTTTGTAGTACAGTTCCAGATATTTGTTGTGTGTTTGTTTTGATTGTTAAAATGTCTGCATTTGAGATCTCAACACGATCTTATTTTTTATAATCAAATTAATTTTTTAAATATTTTATTAGGTTGGTTCAAGGGGTACACGGGCCGCAGTAGACAGGTCAGTGGAGGCCTAGTGGAAGGAGGGACCGCAGACAGGCATCGAAGGCCTAAAATAATCACACATGGCTGTAGGCAATTTTAAATTGGTTCCAGGGGTACACGGGCAGCAGTGGTGTGGTCAGTGGAGGCCTAGTGGAAGGAGTGACCACAGACAGGCATCGAAGGCCTAAAATATTAACACATGGCTGTAGGCAATTTTAAATTGGTTCCAGGGGTACTTGGGCAGCAGTGCCCTGGTCAGTGTAGTAGTAGTTGAAAGAATGGACCGCAGACAGGCATCGAAGGCCTAAAATAAAAAAATTGGGCTGGCTGTAGGCAATTTTAAATTGGTTCCAGGGTTACACGGGCAGCAGTGGTGTGGTCAGTGGAGGCCTAGTGGAAGGAGTGACCGCAGACAGGCATCGAAGGCCTAAAATAATCACACATGGCTGTAGGCAATTTTAAATTGGTTCCAGGGGTACACGGGCAGCAGTGGTGTGGTCAGTGGAGGCCTAGTGGAAGGAGTGACCACAGACAGGCATCGAAGGCCTAAAATATTAACACATGGCTGTAGGCAATTTTAAATTGGTTCCAGGGGTACTTGGGCAGCAGTGCCCTGGTCAGTGTAGTAGTAGTTGAAAGAATGGACCGCAGACAGGCATCGAAGGCCTAAAATAAAAAAATTGGGCTGGCTGTAGGCAATTTTAAATTGGTTCCAGGGTTACACGGGCAGCAGTGGTGTGGTCAGTGGAGGCCTAGTGGAAGGAGTGACCGCAGACAGGCATCGAAGGCCTAAAATAATCACACATGGCTGTAGGCAATTTTAAATTGGTTCCAGGGGTACACGGGCAGCAGTGGTGTGGTCAGTGGAGGCCTAGTGGAAGGAGTGACCACAGACAGGCATCGAAGGCCTAAAATATTAACACATGGCTGTAGGCAATTTTAAATTGGTTCCAGGGGTACTTGGGCAGCAGTGCCCTGGTCAGTGTAGTAGTAGTTGAAAGAATGGACCGCAGACAGGCATCGAAGGCCTAAAATAAAAAAATTGGGCTGGCTGTAGGCAATTTTAAATTGGTTCCAGGGGTACACGGGCAGCAGTGGTGTGGTCAGTGGAGGCCTAGTGGAAGGAGTGACCGCAGACAGGCATCGAAGGCCTAAAATAATAACACATGGCTGTAGGCAATTTTAAATTGGTTCCAGGGTTACACGGGCAGCAGTGGTGTGGTCAGTGGAGGCCTAGTGGAAGGAGTGACCGCAGACAGGCATCGAAGGCCTAAAATAATCACACATGGCTGTAGGCAATTTTAAATTGGTTCCAGGGGTACACGGGCAGCAGTGGTGTGGTCAGTGGAGGCCTAGTGGAAGGAGTGACCACAGACAGGCATCGAAGGCCTAAAATATTAACACATGGCTGTAGGCAATTTTAAATTGGTTCCAGGGGTACTTGGGCAGCAGTGCCCTGGTCAGTGTAGTAGTAGTTGAAAGAATGGACCGCAGACAGGCATCGAAGGCCTAAAATAAAAAAATTGGGCTGGCTGTAGGCAATTTTAAATTGGTTCCAGGGGTACACGGGCAGCAGTGGTGTGGTCAGTGGAGGCCTAGTGGAAGGAGTGACCGCAGACAGGCATCGAAGGCCTAAAATAATAACACATGGCTGTAGGCAATTTTAAATTGGTTCCAGGGTTACACGGGCAGCAGTGGTGTGGTCAGTGGAGGCCTAGTGGAAGGAGTGACCGCAGACAGGCATCGAAGGCCTAAAATAATCACACATGGCTGTAGGCAATTTTAAATTGGTTCCAGGGGTACACGGGCAGCAGTGGTGTGGTCAGTGGAGGCCTAGTGGAAGGAGTGACCACAGACAGGCATCGAAGGCCTAAAATATTAACACATGGCTGTAGGCAATTTTAAATTGGTTCCAGGGGTACTTGGGCAGCAGTGCCCTGGTCAGTGTAGTAGTAGTTGAAAGAATGGACCGCAGACAGGCATCGAAGGCCTAAAATAAAAAAATTGGGCTGGCTGTAGGCAATTTTAAATTGGTTCCAGGGGTACACGGGCAGCAGTGGTGTGGTCAGTGGAGGCCTAGTGGAAGGAGTGACCGCAGACAGGCATCGAAGGCCTAAAATAATAACACATGGCTGTAGGCAATTTTAAATTGGTTCCAGGGTTACACGGGCAGCAGTGGTGTGGTCAGTGGAGGCCTAGTGGAAGGAGTGACCGCAGACAGGCATCGAAGGCCTAAAATAATCACACATGGCTGTAGGCAATTTTAAATTGGTTCCAGGGGTACACGGGCAGCAGTGGTGTGGTCAGTGGAGGCCTAGTGGAAGGAGTGACCACAGACAGGCATCGAAGGCCTAAAATATTAACACATGGCTGTAGGCAATTTTAAATTGGTTCCAGGGGTACTTGGGCAGCAGTGCCCTGGTCAGTGTAGTAGTAGTTGAAAGAATGGACCGCAGACAGGCATCGAAGGCCTAAAATAAAAAAATTGGGCTGGCTGTAGGCAATTTTAAATTGGTTCCAGGGGTACACGGGCAGCAGTGGTGTGGTCAGTGGAGGCCTAGTGGAAGGAGTGACCGCAGACAGGCATCGAAGGCCTAAAATAATAACACATGGCTGTAGGCAATTTTAAATTGGTTCCAGGGTTACACGGGCAGCAGTGGTGTGGTCAGTGGAGGCCTAGTGGAAGGAGTGACCGCAGACAGGCATCGAAGGCCTAAAATAATCACACATGGCTGTAGGCAATTTTAAATTGGTTCCAGGGGTACACGGGCAGCAGTGGTGTGGTCAGTGGAGGCCTAGTGGAAGGAGTGACCACAGACAGGCATCGAAGGCCTAAAATATTAACACATGGCTGTAGGCAATTTTAAATTGGTTCCAGGGGTACACGGGCAGAAGTGGTCTGGTCAGTGGAAGTCTAGTGGAAGGAGTGACCGCAGACAGGCTTCCAAGGCCTAACATAACAAAATTGGGCTGGCTGTAGGCACTTTAAATTGGTTCCAGGGGTACATGGGCAGCAGTGGTCTGGTCAGTGGAAGTCTAGTGGAAGGAGTGACCGCAGACAGGCTTCCAAGGCCTAACATAACAAAATTGGGCTGGCTGTAGGCACTTTAAATTGGTTCCAGGGGTACATGGGCAGCAGTGTATGGTCAGTGGAAGTCTAGTGGAAGGAGTGACGGCAGACAGTCTTCGAAGGCCTAACATAACAAAATTGGGCTGGCTGTAGGCACTTTAAATTGGTTCCAGGGGTACATGGGCAGCAGTGTATGGTCAGTGGAAGTCTAGTGGAAGGAGTGACCGCAGACAGGCTTCGAAGGCCTAACATAACAAAAATGTCAAAACAATGGTATTGTCAGTGCCAGGCATTGAAGGATGTCAGCGCCTAGACTACACATTGGTGAAGCTGTGAGAGATAATTTTGCTAGTGGTAGAGCACTGTTTGAGCTGGGGGGGGGGAACTGGCTTGTGGCCGGCGGTACAGGCACAGGGCCCCTCATATTACAACGGTGAGTCTGACGTTGGGTGCGCACCACCACCGCCAGAGACACTTTATTGTACTATGAGGGACCCAGTGGCAGTGCCGTCGACCAAAAGCGGCCACACCCACCTCTTCAGACAAACAGCACTCTCAAGGGTCCAAGCGCAAAGTGGCGATAGCACGACCCCGTGTGGGGAGTTTGGCCATTTCGTGAGGTGGAAACATGTCGTATGCTGGACAATCAGGTGAAGAAAATTACGAGATTGGAAAAGTCATTCAGAATAGTCCACAGGCAAGACCTTTTCATAGGAAAGCTAGGTGTCAGCCGGGCAGGGTGGGGCAAAAGATTTTGAAATCCAGTTGTGGTTCATTTTAATGAAGGTTAGATCATCTACATTTTGGGTAGCCAGACGAGTCCTTTTTTCTGTTAGTATTGAACCTGCAGCACTGAATACTCTTTCTGATAGGACACTAGCTGCCGGGCAAGCAAGCTCCTGCAATGCATATTCTGCCAATTCTGGCCAGGTGTCTAATTTGGATGCCCAGTAATCAAATGGGAATGACGGTTGAGGGAGAACGTCGATAAGGGATGAAAAATAGTTTGTAACCATACTGGACAAATGTTGTCTCCTGTCACTTTGAATTGATGCTGCAGTACCTGTCCTGTCTGCGGTCATAGAAAAATCACTCCACAACCTGGTCAGAAAACCCCTCTGGCCAACGCCACTTCTGATTTCTGCCCCTCTAACACCTCTGGTCTGCTGGCCCCTGGAGCTCGTGTGAGAACGATCACGGGCGCTGTGTGCAGGGAATGCCAGAAGCAAACGGTCAACAAGAGTTGATTGTTTTGTTGCTAATATTAGTTCCAAGTTCTCATGTGGCATAATATTTTGCAATTTGCCTTTATAGCGAGGATCAAGGAGGCAGGCCAACCAGTAATCGTCATCGTTCATCATTTTTGTAATGCGTGTGTCCCTTTTGAGGATACGCAAGGCATAATCCGCCATGTGGGCCAAAGTTCCCATTGTCAAATCTGCGGTTGTGCTTGGTTGAGGGGCAGTTGCAGGCAAATCTACGTCACTTGTGTCCCTCAAAAAACCAGAACCCGGCCTTGCCACGCCACCAATTTCCCGTGCCCCCGGGAAAGCTTCCTCATTAAAAATATACTCATCCCCATCATCCTCCTCATCCTCCACCTCCTCTTCGCCCGGTACCTCGTCATGTACACTGCCCTGACCAGACAATCGCTGACTGTCATCAAGGCTTTCCTCTTCCTCTGGTGCAGACGCCTGATCCTTTATGTGCGTCAAACTTTGCATCAGCAGACGCATTAGGGGGATGCTCATGCTTATTATGGCGTTGTCTGCACTAACCAGCCGTGTGCATTCCTCAAAACACTGAAGGACTTGACACATGTCTTGAATCTTCGACCACTGCACACCTGACAACTCCATGTCTGCCATCCTACTGCCTGCCCGTGTATGTGTATCCTCCCACAAAAACATAACAGCCCGCCTCTGTTCGCACAGTCTCTGAAGCATGTGCAGTGTTGAGTTCCACCTTGTTGCAACGTCTATGATTAGGCGATGCTGGGGAAGGTTCAAAGAACGCTGATAGGTCTGCATACGGCTGGAGTGTACAGGCGAACGGCGGATATGTGCGCAAAGTCCACGCACTTTGAGGAGCAGGTCGGATAACCCCGGATAACTTTTCAGGAAGCACTGCACCACCAGGTTTAAGGTGTGAGCCAGGCAAGGAATGTGTTTCAGTTGGGAAAGGGAGATGGCAGCCATGAAATTCCTTCCGTTATCACTCACTACCTTGCCTGCCTCAAGATCTACAGTGCCCAGCCACGACTGCGTTTCTTGCTGCAAGAACTCGGACAGAACTTCCGCGGTGTGTCTATTGTCGCCCAAACACTTCATAGCCAATACAGCCTGCTGACGTATGCCAGTAGCTGCCCCATAATGGGAGACCTGGTGTGCAACAGTGGCAGGTGCGGATGGAGTGTTTGTGCGACTGCGGTCTGTGGACGAGCTCTTGCTTCTGCAGGAGGACGAGGAGGAGGAGGAGGAGGAGGGGGTGCGAACGGCTACAGACAACTGTTTACTAGACCGTGGGCTAGGCAGAACTGTCCCAAACTTGCTGTCCCCTGTGGACCCTGAATCCACCACATTTACCCAGTGTGCCGTGATGGACACGTAACGTCCCTGGCCATGCCTACTGGTCCATGCATCTGTTGTCAGGTGCACCTTTGTGCTCACAGATTGCCTGAGTGCATGGACGATGCGCTCTTTAACATGCTGGTGGAGGGCTGGGATGGCTTTTCTGGAAAAAAAGTGTCGACTGGGTAGCTCGTAGCGTGGTACAGCGTAGTCCATCAGGTCTTTGAAAGCTTCGCTTTCAACTAACCGGTAGGGCATCATCTCTAACGAGATTAGTCTAGCTATGTGGGCGTTCAAACCCTGTGTACGCGGATGCGAGGCTAAGTACTTCCTTTTTCTAACCATAGTCTCATGTAGGGTGAGCTGGACTGGAGAGATGGAGATCGTGGAACTAGCGGGGGTGCCGGTGGACATGGCAGACTGAGAGACGGTGGGAGATGGTATTGTTGCCGCCGGTGCCCTAGATGCAGTGTTTCCTACTACGAAACTGGTGATTCCCTGACCCTGACTGCTTTGGCCTGGCAAAGATACCTGCACAGATACAGCAGGTGGTGCGCTAAATGGTGGTCCTACACTGCCGGAAGGGATGTTGCGTTGATGACTAGCTTCATTGGCCGAGGGTGCAACAACCTTAAGGGACGTTTGGTAGTTAGTCCAAGCTTTCAAATGCATGGTGGTTAAATGTCTATGCATGCAACTAGTATTGAGACTTTTCAGATTCTGACCTCTGCTTAAGGAAGTAGAACATTTTTGACAGATGACTTTGCGCTGATCAATTGGATGTTGTTTAAAAAAATGCCAGACTGCACTCTTTCTAGCATCGGATACCTTTTCAGGCATTGCAGACTGAGCTTTAACCGGATGGCCACGCTGTCCTCCACCAGGTTTTGGCTTTGCCACGCGTTTTGGGCAAGATACGGGCCCGGCAGATGGAACCTGTGGCGATGTTGATGCCTGCTGCGGCCCCTCCTCCTCCTCTGCTTCAGAACTGCTGCCGCCTGCACCCTGTTCCCCCAATGGCTGCCAATCGGGGTCAAGAACTGGGTCATCTAATAACTCTTCTTGTACCTCCTGCGCAACTTCGTCTGTGTCACCGTGTCGTTCGGTGGTATAGCGTTCGTGATGGGGCAACATAGTCTCATCAGGGTCTGATTCTTGATCAGCACCCTGCGAGGGCAATGTTGTGGTCTGAGTCAAAGGACCAGCATAGTAGTCTGGCTGTGGCTGTGCGTCAGTGCACTCCATGTCAGATTCAATTTGTAATGGGCATGGACTGTTAACTGCTTCACTTTCTAAGCCAGGGACGGTATGTGTAAAGAGCTCCATGGAGTAACCCGTTGTGTCGCCTGCTGCATTCTTCTCTGTTGTTGTTTTTGCTGAAGAGGACAAGGAAGTGACTTGTCCCTGACCGTGAACATCCACTAACGACGCGCTGCTTTTACTTTTACCAGTTTCACGAGAGGAGGCAAAAGAGCTAGAGGCTGAGTCAGCAAGATAAGCCAAAACTTGCTCTTGCTGCTCCGGCTTTAAAAGCGGTTTTCCTAATCCCAGAAAAGGGAGCGTTCGAGGCCTTGTGTAGCCGGACGACGAACCTGGCTCCACAGCTCCAGACTTAGGTGCAATATTTTTTTCCCCACGACCACCTGATGCTCCACCACTACCACTACCCTCATTACCAGCTGACAATGAACGCCCCCGGCCACGACCTCTTCCACTAGACTTCCTCATTGTTTTAAAAACGTAACCAAACTAACGTTATTTGTTGCAGTCACACAACTTACACGGTGAGCTATAACTTCAGTATGATTTAGCTACCCCTTTACAGGTTGGTGAGACCACAGCGAAAATCAGGCCCAATGTTACACACTCTTTTTTTGGTGGCTGCAAATTAGAGAGATGCCCCACACGCAGGACTGTCACTGAAGCACAAATGTTAATATTAATGTCACACTATTATTTTTTTTTTATTTTTATTTTTTTCAGGAACACTTTAGAAACCCCCCCAAAAAAAAAAAATAGATTTTTGCAGGGAGAATTTAGAAAACAAATGTAACAAACTATATGCTTTCTATGGGCCACTGAGTGAGAGATGACGCACACAGGAATCAGGAGTGGCACACAAGCCCAGAGGCCAATATTTTTCTACCAATGATTGATGGAGTTATTTTCTCTGGTAGATTTTGGAACCCAAATCAAGGAAAAAAAATATAGGCTTTCTATGGACCACAATTGGAGAGAGAGAGAGAGAGAGAGAGAGAGAGATGGCACACCCAGGAGTCAAGACTGGCACACAAGCAGAAAGGCCAATATTAATCTCCCACTGTTTTTTTTTTTTTTTTTTTTTTTTCAGGGAGACTTTAGAAAAAAAAAAAATAAAAAAAATATGATTTTATCAGGAAGAATTTAGAAACCAAATAAAATAAAATGATTTTTTCAGGGAGAATTTAGAAAACAAATAAAACCAAAAATAGGCGTTCTATGGCCCACTGACTAAGAGAGAGAGAGAGAGATGGAACGCTTAGTACTGGCACACAAGCCCAAAGGGCAATATTAATCTCCCTTTTTTTTTCCAGGGAGAATTTCTAAAACCCCCCCCCAAAAAAAAATAGGCTTTCTATGGCCCACTATTTGTGAGAGAGATGGGACGCTCAGGACTGGCACAGATGGCACACTCAGGACTGGCACAGAAGCCCAGAGGCCAATATTAATCTCCCTTTTTTTCTGGGAGAATTTATAAAACCAAAAAAATATTTAAATAGGCTTTCTATGGCCCACTATTTGTGAGAGAGATGGCACGCTCAGGACTGGCACAGATGGCACGCTCACAACTGGCACACAAGCCCAGAGGCCAATATTAATCTCCCTTTTTTCAGGGAAAATTTATAAAACCAAAAAAAAAATTAAATAGGCTTTCTATGGCCCACTATTTGTGAGAGAGATGGCACGCTCAGGACTGGCACAGATGGCACGCTCACAACTGGCACACAAGCCCAGAGGCCAATATTAATCTCCCTTTTTTCAGGGAAAATTTATAAAACCAAAAAAAAAATTAAATAGGCTTTCTATGGCCCACTATTTGTGAGAGATGGGACGCTCAGGACTGGCACAGATGGCACACTCAGGACTGGCACAGAAGCCCAGAGGCCAATATTAATCTCCCTTTTTTTCTGGGAGAATTTATAAAACCAAAAAAATATTTAAATAGGCTTTCTATGGCCCACTATTTGTGAGAGAGATGGCACGCTCAGGACTGGCACAGATGGCACGCTCACAACTGGCACACAAGCCCAGAGGCCAATATTAATCTCCCTTTTTTCAGGGAAAATTTATAAAACCAAAAAAAAAATTAAATAGGCTTTCTATGGCCCACTATTTGTGAGAGAGATGGCACGCTCAGGACTGGCACAGATGGCACGCTCACAACTGGCACACAAGCCCAGAGGCCAATATTAATCTCCCTTTTTTCAGGGAAAATTTATAAAACCAAAAAAAAAATTAAATAGGCTTTCTATGGCCCACTATTTGTGAGAGAGATGGGACGCTCAGGACTGGCACAGATGGCACGCTCAGGACTGGCACAGAAGCCCAGAGGCCAATATTAATCTCCCTTTTTTTCTGGGAGAATTTATAAAACCAAAAAAATATTTAAATAGGCTTTCTATGGCCCACTATTTGTGAGAGAGATGGCACGCTCAGGACTGGCACAGATGGCACGCTCACAACTGGCACACAAGCCCAGAGGCCAATATTAATCTCCCTTTTTTCAGGGAAAATTTATAAAACCAAAAAAAAAATTAAATAGGCTTTCTATGGCCCACTATTTGTGAGAGAGATGGCACGCTCAGGACTGGCACAGATGGCACGCTCACAACTGGCACACAAGCCCAGAGGCCAATATTAATCTCCCTTTTTTCAGGGAAAATTTATAAAACCAAAAAAAAAATTAAATAGGCTTTCTATGGCCCACTATTTGTGAGAGAGATGGGACGCTCAGGACTGGCACAGATGGCACGCTCAGGACTGGCACAGAAGCCCAGAGGCCAATATTAATCTCCCTTTTTTTCTGGGAGAATTTATAAAACCAAAAAAATATTTAAATAGGCTTTCTATGGCCCACTATTTGTGAGAGAGATGGCACGCTCAGGACTGGCACAGATGGCACGCTCACAACTGGCACACAAGCCCAGAGGCCAATATTAATCTCCCTTTTTTCAGGGAAAATTTATAAAACCAAAAAAAAAATTAAATAGGCTTTCTATGGCCCACTATTTGTGAGAGAGATGGCACGCTCAGGACTGGCACAGATGGCACGCTCACAACTGGCACACAAGCCCAGAGGCCAATATTAATCTCCCTTTTTTCAGGGAAAATTTATAAAACCAAAAAAAAAATTAAATAGGCTTTCTATGGCCCACTATTTGTGAGAGAGATGGGACGCTCAGGACTGGCACAGATGGCACGCTCAGGACTGGCACAGAAGCCCAGAGGCCAATATTAATCTCCCTTTTTTTCAGGGAGAATTTATAAAACCCAAAAAAAAATAAAATAGGCTTTCTATGGCCCACTATTTGTGAGAGAGATGGCACACTCAGGACTGGCACACAAGCCCAAAGGCCAATATTAATCTCCCACTGTATTTTTATCAGGGAGAATTTATACACCCCACAAAAAAAAATACAGAAAAATGAAAAGGCTTTCTATGGCCCACTATGTGAGAGAGATGGCACACACAGGGATGGCACTCTAGCAGAAATGCCAAATTGCCAATCTTAATCTCCCACCAAAAAAAAAAAAAAAAAAAAACAGGGAATGTCCTACAATTACTATCTCCCTGCCTGCAGAAATCTCAGCCAGGTATGGCAGGCAGCTACTATCTCCCTGCCTGCAGTAATCTCAGCCAGGTATGGCAGGCAGCAATAAGGAGTGGACTGATGCACAAATGAAATAAAAAGTGTGGACAAACAAAAAAGATAGCTGTGCAGAAAGGAAGGAACAAGAGGATTTGTGCTTTGAAAAAAGCAGTTGGTTTGCACAGCGGCGTACACACAGCAATGCAGCTATCAGGGAGCCTTCTAGGGCAGCCCAATGAGCTACAGCGCTGAGGGGAAAAAAAAAAAAAAAAAACTTCCACTGTCCCTGCACACCGAGGGTGGTGTTGGACAGTGCAAATCGCTGCAGCACAAGCGGTTTTGTGGTTAATGGACCCTGCCTAACGCTATCCCTGCTTCTGACAAAGCGGCAGCAACCTCTCCCTAAGCTCAGATCAGCAGCAGTAAGATGGCGGTCGGCGGGAACTCCTCTTTATAGCCCCTGTGACGTTGCAGACAGCAAGCCAATCACTGCAATGCCCTTCTCTAAGATGGTGGGGACCAGGACCTATGTCATCACGCTGCCCACACTCTGCGTTTACCTTCATTGGCTGAGAAATGGCGCTTTTCGCGTCATTGAAACGCGACTTTGGCGCGAAAGTCGCGTACCGCATGGCCGACCCCGCACAGGGGTCGGATCGGGTTTCATGAAACCCCGACTTAGCCAAAAGTCGGCGACTTTTGAAAATGTTCGACCCGTTTCGCTCAACCCTACACATCACTATGGATCCGATACTGATACCCGATACCACAAAAGTATCGGATCTCGGTATCGGAATTCCGATACCGCAAGTATCGGCCGATACCCGATACTTGCGGTATCGGAATGCTCAACACTAATCATCACACTACAAAATGGTTAAATCAGGTGCTAAAACACCCATATCAGCCAAAACAAGCTCTCTAGCTACTCAATCAGACCTGGATAAATATTTAAAGAAACGCCTCAATAATCCAAGTGCTGCCAAAACTAACTACCCGTCACATTTACATCCAGAAGGGGAAACAGATACAGACATGGAAAGTGACTCTGATATAGGATCTGACTCTAAAGACCAGCCGGTGACACGTTCTTTTATCAAACGAATCTTATCTAAGGCACTAGAGCCTATAGGAAAAGAATTAACCGATATCAAACAGGAGATCTCCCAACAAGGCAATAGACTGGAATTCTTGGAAAAGGCACAAAGTAGCAGAGCAGAATATTCCAATGCTATATTATCTTGCATCAAAGCCCAAGAAGGACAATTACAAATTGTCCACTCCACTCTGGAGGATCATGAAAACCGAGAGCGCAGGAACAACATCCGGATAAAAGGCCTACCGGAATCTGTCGCCTCTGAAGCTCTAAACAAAGCAACTACTGAAATATTCCAATCCTTACTTTTGGAACAAGATCCCCAAAACATTGAAATTGTAAGAATACATAGGGTGCTCCGTCCTAAGCCTAAGCAAGGAGATCCACCTCAAGATGTATTATGCAGATTCTTAGACTTTCGCACCAAAGACCTAATGTGCAAGGGAGGCACGAGACATCGAATTTGAAGGATCACACCTCAAACTATTCCAGGACCTATGAGCAATTACATTTAAAAACGCTATCTACTCAAACCGTTCACTGAAGCGGTTCTACAGAAAAAACACCAATACCGCTGGCTTTACCCATTCGGGATACAAATTATCACTGAAGATAAAAGACTGGGGTTGAGCGAAATGGATGGGTCATTTTCATAAGTCGCTGACTTTTGGCAAAGTCGGGTTTCATGAAACCCGACCAGATCCCTGTGTGGGGGCGGCCACGTGGTCGGCGACCTTCGCGCCAAAGTCGCGTTTCATATGACGCGTTCAGCGCCATTTTTCAGCCAATGAAGGTGGACGCAGAGTGTGGGCAGCGTGATGACATAGGTCCTGGTCCCCACCATCTTAGAGAAGGGCATTGCAGTGATTGGCTTGCTTTCTGCGGCATCACAGGGGCTATAAAGGGGCGTTCCCGCCGACCGCCATGTTACTGCTGCTGATCTGAGCATAGGGAGAGGTTGCTGCCGCTTTGTCAGAAGCAGGGATAGCGTTAGGCAGGGTCCATTAACCACCAAACCGCTTGTGCTGTAGCGATTTCCACTGTCCAACACCACCTTTTCTTTGCAGGGACAGTGGAGGCTACATTTTTCTTCATCAGCGCTGTAGCTCATTGGGCTGCCCTAGAAGGCTCCCTGATAGCTGCATTGCTGTGTGTACGCTGCTGTGCAAACCAACTGCTTTTTTCAAAGGAAAAATCCTGTTGCTCCTTCCTTTCTGCACAGCTATCTTGTTTGTTTGTCCACACTTTTGTGTACATCAGTCCTTTTTATTGCTGCCTGCCATACTTTTCTGAGATTATTGTAGGGAGATAGTAATTGTAGTACAGTCCCTTTTTTTTTTTTTAATATATATATATATATCTTCAAGCCACTTTCTGCCCCTGAAACTGTGTAGTGTAAAACAGTGGGCCTGTATTTTTCTGCACTGTCCCACACCTAAAAAGGAGATTTATATTGCCAATCAGTGCATCTGCGCCAGTCCTGTCTGCGGTATCTGTCAGTCACTTTCTGCCACAGAAACTATACTGTAATACAGTGGAACAACAAAATGATGGTATTAGTTGGCAACATTGCGTGAAAAGAAAAACTATACACACCCAATGTTACACGCGAGCCGGTCTAGTAGCAAACTCAGTCGTAACTACATCATATCACAAGGAAGAGGGGAGGAATGTGGAAACCACAAAAAATACGACCAAAGAGCAAAAATATAAAACTAGTTATCTTTATTAACAATATAAATATGAGACTACAAAACATGACATAGGACGCAGTAAGGAAACAATGTAACACACAGAGGGACCGTAACTGTGCAGGAATATGACCTGCAGGACAAGGACTGGCTCACAAAAATAATCCAAAAGTGGAACAAGAGGAAGTAGCAGGCTACAAAGGAATGTGTGGAGGCTAAACCATAAGTCTCTAGGTAGATCTAGACATCAGGCCATATAGCACATAGTATACAGTCAGAAAGAACACTGGACCATGTTATACATGTGGTGCCAATATTCAAAAAGGGCTCTAAAAGTGAACCTGGAAATTATAGGCCAGTAAGTCTAACCTCTATTGTTGGTAAAATATTTGAAGGGTTTCTGAGGGATGTTATTCTGGATTATCTCAATGAGAATAACTGTGTAACTCCATATCAGCATGGGTTTATGAGAAATCGCTCCTGTCAAACCAATCTAATTAGTTTTTATGAAGAGGTAAGCTATAGACTGGACCACGGTGAGTCATTGGACGTGGTATATCTCGATTTTTCCAAAGCGTTTGATACCGTGCCGCACAAGAGGTTGGTACACAAAATGAGAATGCTTGGTCTGGGGGAAAATGTGTGTAAATGGGTTAGTAACTGGCTTAGTGATAGAAAGCAGAGGGTGGTTATAAATGGTATAGTCTCTAACTGGGTCGCTGTGACCAGTGGGGTACCGCAGGGGTCAGTATTGGGACCTGTTCTCTTCAACATATTCATTAATGATCTGGTAGAAGGTTTACACAGTAAAATATCGATATTTGCAGATGATACAAAACTATGTAAAGCAGTTAATACAAGAGAAGATAGTATTCTGCTACAGATGGATCTGGATAAGTTGGAAACTTGGGCTGAAAGGTGGCAGATGAGGTTTAACAATGATAAATGTAAGGTTATACACATGGGAAGAGGGAATCAATATCACCATTACACACTGAACGGGAAACCACTGGGTAAATCTGACAGGGAGAAGGACTTGGGGATCCTAGTTAATGATAAACTTACCTGGAGCAGCCAGTGCCAGGCAGCAGCTGCCAAGGCAAACAGGATCATGGGGTGCATTAAAAGAGGTCTGGATACACATGATGAGAGCATTATACTGCCTCTGTACAAATCCCTAGTTAGACCGCACATGGAGTACTGTGTCCAGTTTTGGGCACCGGTGCTCAGGAAGGATATAATGGAACTAGAGAGAGTACAAAGGAGGGCAACAAAATTAATAAAGGGGATGGGAGAACTACAATACCCAGATAGATTAGCGAAATTAGGATTATTTAGTCTAGAAAAAAGACGACTGAGGGGCGATCTAATAACCATGTATAAGTATATAAGGGGACAATACAAATATCTCGCTGAGGATCTGTTTATACCAAGGAAGGTGACGGGCACAAGGGGGCATTCTTTGCGTCTGGAGGAGAGAAGGTTTTTCCACCAACATAGAAGAGGATTCTTTACTGTTAGGGCAGTGAGAATCTGGAATTGCTTGCCTGAGGAGGTGGTGATGGCGAACTCAGTCGAGGGGTTCAAGAGAGGCCTGGATGTCTTCCTGGAGCAGAACAATATTGTATCATACAATTATTAGGTTCTGTAGAAGGACGTAGATCTGGGGATTTATTATGACGGAATATAGGCTGAACTGGATGGACAAATGTCTTTTTTTCGGCCTTACTAACTATGTTACTATGTTACTATGTTACAATGTATCAGAAAGTACATATTGTGAGCGTCCAGACCAAAACTACAAGGTGACATAAGTGCCATAGATCACACCGGACAAACAGCTGATATAGGTAAAAGCCTAAATAACTCCCCCATGGTTGCTACCACACTAGTACCGCAATTCCCCCAAAAAATAATGAGCGCACTCGGCCGCTCCCTAATGTGATCCTAATTATGGGCAAACTGCTGATGAAAAGTGAAACCTATGCTTCCTCCTCTATGGCCGCTCCCACACTATACAACAACTCCCCATATGATAGTAGGCGCACATGGCTGCTCCATAGTATTTACCTGATAGTGGGCGGCCAGCTACTCGCTGCCAGATCGGTGTCCGATCGGTGTCCGGTGTTTTTATATTGTCTTTCTGTGTTTTGCACAGGCACATTCGTAGGTATTATGGACTTTAGCGCTAAGGAGAAGTCCTGGCTGGGACAAGTCGAACAGGTTTTCGGACATGACGGGACGGGTTGTGTATTGACCAATGATCGCAGTAATGACGCAATTTTTGAATCCTTTAAGAAGATGCTTTTAAAGCGTACGAGGATTTGGTGGAACAGGATGTTCCTTGAAAAATACCTATCGAAAAATATGATCCCTAGGGGTCTTAGAGTAAGAGTGGTGCCAACCTTTCCCGTGGAGGATACGGAGTTTATTGCTGGATGGGAGGAGGCCTGCGGAGCATGTTCGGTGGCACTCATGCGGTTACTCATCGGCTCCAATACTAAGACCATTGAAGGTCTTGATAAAGAGATCGATGTGGGGTTATCAGAACTACATAGTAAATGCTCAGAGGAACAGTTTAAAAACTACGAAACGCAGATGGATAGATCCCTTGAGTTGGTGGTGAAAAAGATCAGTGAGACGCAGTCCTCCAAATTTAATAGGGACACAAGAAACTATCAGACGCACAACATATATCAATGGAGAACTTCAGTTAACCAACAGCGTCAGATACAACGGAGTCTATCTAATACATCTGTTTCGTCAAATAGTACCCAATCCGATGGTTCGGTCTCCTCGGCGGTCACACGCTAAGGGATCAGTTATAATAGGACAAGAAACTACAACTATCATCCTTATAAAAGATCCAAACCTCGACATTTTCAATTCATACCTTTGTAAAGGTAGTCACTGAGGAGTTATCAAGAATTCCACAAACAATACGTAATGCCAACTTAACTAGACACGAGAGGGAGCGTTTGAAACAACTGAAAGATCTCCCAGGGGTTGTGATCAAGCCGGCGGACAAGGGGGGTAACATCGTCTTGTGGCCCAAGGCGATGTATGAAAGAGAGGCCATACGCCAACTATCTAATCATACATGTTATAAGAAACTTACCTATAACCCCTTGTCTGCCTACTGTTCTGAACTCAGGGATATTCTCAGAAAAGCTACTGACAAGGGTATTATCACCAACGAGCTGTGTTCGGCCTTGATGGTAGTTGAGCCTACAGTAGGGTTGAGCGACCTTGACTTTTTGAGTCGAGTCGGGTTTCGCAAAACCCGACCATCTCAAAAGTCGGGTCCAGTGAAATCGGCCGATTATGACGTAAAGTCGGGATCGACCGAAACACGAAACCCAATGCAAGTCAATGGGGCAGCATAGTCGGCAGTGAGTGGGGGCTAGGAAAACACCTAGAGTGCCCATTTTAATGTCAAAACCATCCATTCTTCTTAATGAAGCTTGTCAATCTTAATTTCCCTTATAATAATAGTTAGGCATTGGAAATTGGGGGTCATTTGGCTAAAGTTGTGGGGGGTAGGGCCGGTTCAAGTAATTAGTGGGCCCAGTAAATCTGGACCACGTCACGGCAGTGGAGCAGGGAGAGATAAGTATTTCAACTTTGCAAGTGCTATGATCCTGAGCAAGCAGGGGGGGGCCCCTCATTGGCATTGGCACTGGCACAGGGCCCCTCAAAGTACAGCGGTGTGTTTGCACGGCGGGGGCGCCTCCCACCGGCAGCAACACTTTTGCGTACTATGAGGGGCCCTGTGCCAGTGACGTCGCCAACGAGTATTCCTCCCCCCACCTGATGAAGGAACCTGCACCTTCATCTGCACCTTCCTCTTTGTCCCCGTGTAAGGTGGTATGGTATGCGGGAAGGGGGACCTGACTTTCAGCAGGGTCACAATCTTTCAGTGTAGCGTGCACGGGGAATGTTGCGTTATGGGTCAATGTACCAGCAGACTCATCTATCACTGGCTGGGCAATGGGCAGGATGAGGAGGAAACACAGATATAGGCCCAAAGAATAAAGTGGGCTAAATGCAGTTCAAAATTGGTAACAGGACTAACCAGGGGGCATTGTTTTGTTCAGTGGAGGACAACTGGAATGAGAGGCTGACACAGAGAGTAGGCCCAAATCTGTAAGTAGTCTAAATGCAGTTCAAAATTGGCAAGAGTAGTAGACAGGCGGCACAGCTTTGTTCACTGTAAGAGAACAGCAAGGAGCGGCAGACACAGATAGAAGCCCCAACCCAACTAGTAGGCCCACTGCAGTTTTAAAATTCAGACAGGCTGAAAACCAGACAATTGTAGGTCATTTTTTGTAAAGAGGACAGCTGTATTGAGTGGCGCAGCCAGACACTACAAGTAGGCCTTAAACCACAAAGTTGGCTCGACGCTGGTTTAAAAAAGGTTACATGGGTACACGTTCTGCATTGTTGTGCTCAGTGAGGACAATTGGAAGGAGGGACCGCAGAAAGACTTTGTAGGTGTAAAATTCTAAAATAGGCTCTATGCAGCTTCGATTATGTGGCAACCTGGAGAACACCTTGGAGCGGCAGACAACGCCTCTACGACCCAGACCCAACTTGTAGGCCTAATGTAGTGTTGTTTCAACAACTACATAAGACAAGCATGAAGATTGAAGCAATGGAGAGGAAACCTGGAGAACACCTTGGAGTGGAAGACACCGTCTCTACAACCCAGACCCAACTTGTAGGCCGAATGCAGTGTTGTTTTCAACAACTACTAAACGAGAGCCAGAAGATTGATGCAATGGAGAGGCAACCTGGGGAACACCTTGGAGTGGAACACACCGTCTCTACAACCGAGACCCAACTTGTAGGCTGAATGCAGTGTTGTTTTCAACAACTACTAAACGAGAGCCAGAAGATTGAAGCAATGGAGAGGCAACCTGGGGAACACCTTGGAGTGTAACACACCGTCTCTACACCCAGACCCAACTTGTAGGCCGAATGCAGTGTTGTTTTCAACAACTACTAAACGAGAGCCAGAAGATTGAAGCAATGGAGAGGCAACCTGGGGAACACCTTGGAGAGGAACACACCGTCTCTACACCCCAGACCCAACTTGTAGGCCAAATGCAGTGTTGTTTTCAACAACTACTAAACAAGAGCTTTAAGATTGAAGCAATGGAGAGGCAACCTGTGGAACACTTTGGAGCGGCAGACACTGGTATTAGGCCCCAACCCAACTACTAGCCCCACTGCAGTTTGATTAAACTACTTTAAGAGAGCCTGAAGATCAAAGCTCAGGAAAGGCAACCCGGAGAACACCTTGGAGCGGCAGACACTGGAAGTAGGCCCCAACCCAAGTACTTGCCTCACTGCAGTTTGATTAAAAACCTATTTAACAAGAGCCTGAAGATCAAAGCTCAGGAAAGGCAACCCGGAGAACACCTTGGAGCGGCAGACACTGGTAGTAGGCCCCAACCCAAGTACTAGCCCCACTGCAGTTTGATTAAAAAAACTACTAAACGATAGCCTGAAGATCAAAGCTCAGGAAAGGCAACCCGGAGAACACCTTGGAGCGGCAGACACTGGTAGTAGGCCCCAACCCAAATAATAGCCCCACTGCAGTTTGATTAAAAAACTACTTAACGAGAGCCTGAAGATCAAAGCTCAGGAAAGGCAACCAGGAGAACACCTTGGAGCGTCAGACACTGGTAGTAGGCCTTAAACCAAAAATTTGGCTCAATGCAGTTTATAAAATGTTCCAGGGGTACACAGGCAGCATTGGTGTGGTAAGCGGAGGACAATTTCTTTTTGGGACTGCAGACAGACTTAGTAGGCTGTCCCCTGTGGACCATGCATCCACCACATTAACCCAGTGCGCCGTAATGGACATGTAACCTTTCGTGGACATGCTTACTGGTCCATGCATCTTTTGTCAGGTGCACCTTTCTACTATTATATTGCCTGAGAGCATGGACAATGTGGATTTTTACATGATGGTGGAGGGCTGGGATGGCTTTTCTCGCAAAAGAAGTGACGACTGGGTAGCTCTTACCGTGGTACAGCGTAGTCCATCTGGGCTTTATAATTATAAAATAAAGAAAAAAAGTAGGCTGTAGGCACTTTAAAATTGGTTCCAGGGGTACACGGCAGCAGTGGTCTGGTCAGTGGAGGACTAGTGGAAGGAGGGACCGCAGACAGGCGTAGTACGCCTAACATAACAAAATTTGGCTGTAGGCACTTTAAAATTGGTTCCAGGGGTACACGGGTGGCAGTGGACAGGTCACTGGAGGACTAGTGGAAGGAGCGACCGCAGACAGGCGTACTAGGCCTAACATAACAAAATTTGACTGTAGGCACTTTAAAATTGGTTCCAGGGGTACACGGGCAGCAGTGGTCTGGTCAGTGGAGGACTAGTGGAAGGAGGGACCGCAGACAGGCGTAGTAGGCCTAACATAACAAAATTTGGCTGTAGGCACTTTAAAATTGGTTCCAGGGGTACACGGGCAGCAGTGCTCTGGTCAATGGAGGACTAGTGGAAGGAGGGACCGCAGACAGGCGTAGTAGGCCTAACATAACAAAATTTGGCTGTAGGCACTTTAAAATTGGTTCCAGGGGTACACGGGTGGCAGTGGAAAGGTCACTGGAGGACTAGTGGAAGGAGCGACCGCAGACAGGCGTAGTAGGCCTAACATAGCAAGATTCAGCTGTAGGCACTTGCAATTCTCTTGCAGGGGTACACAGGCAGCATTGGTGTTGTCAGTGGAGGCTGATTGTAATGAGTGTCTGCCAGTTAGTACTCCAAAAAAATAAATAGATGTTAATGTCTCACATTACAACAAAACCAAAACACAAAAGGGTGGAATACTTAGGTACAGGGGTGGGTTCCTCTACTGAGTTTTAGACCTAACTAATTTGCCGCTAATTATTTAATGGTGTAAATATAGGACCCTGCCCCTGACTATGTTAAGTAGCATCATACATGTCAACACAATGGTATTGTCAGTGCCAGGCATTGAATGATGTCAGCGCATAGACTAAACATTGGTGGAACTGTGAGAGATAATTGTGCAAGTGGTAGAGCAATGTTTGAGCAGGGGGGGGAACTCTGTGGTGGCCGGCGGTACAGGCCCAGGGCCCCTCATGTTACAACATTGTGTCTGACGTTGGGTGCGCACCACCACCGCCAGAGACACTTTATTGTGCTATGAGGGACCCAGTGGCAGTGCCTTCGACCAAAAGGGGGCACACCAACCTCTTCAGACAAACGGCACTCTCACGGGTGCTTGCGCCAAGTGGCGAGACCATGGCCCCGTGGGGAGAGTTTGGCCATTTAGGGAGGTGTAAACATGTCGTATGCTGGACAATCAGCTGCTGTAAATTACGTGATTTGAAAAGTCAGTCAGAGTAGTCCACAAGCAAGACCTTTTCTTAGGAAAGCTAGGTGTCAGCCGGGCAAGGTGGGGCAAAAGAATTCGAAATCCAGTCGTGGTTCATTTTAATGAAGGTTAGATCATCAACATTTTGGGTAGCCAGACGAGTCCTTTTTTCGGTTAATATTGAACCTGCAGCACTGAATACTCTTTCTGATAGGACACTAGCTGCCGGGCAAGCAAGCTCCTGCAATGCATATTCTGCCAATTCTGGCCAGGTGTCTAATTTGGATGCCCAGTAATCAAATGGGAATGACGGTTGAGGGAGAACATCGATAAGGGATGAAAAATAGTTAGTAACCATACTGGACAAATGTTGTCTCCTGTCACTTTGGATTGATGCTGCAGTACCTGTCCTGTCTGCGGTCATAGCAAAATCACTCCACAACCTGGTCAGAAAACCCCTCTGTCCAACGCCACTTCTGATTTCTGCCCCTCTAACACCTCTGGTCTGCTGCCCCCTGCAGCTCGTGTGAGAACAATCACGGACGCTGTGTGCTGGGAATGCCTGAAGCAAACGGTCAACAAGAATTGATTGTTTGGTTGCTAATATTAGTTCCAAGTTCTCATGTGGCATAATATTTTGCAATTTGCCTTTATAGCGAGGATCAAAGAGGCAGGCCAACCAGTAATCGTCATCGTTCATCATTTTAGTAATGCGTGTGTCCTTTTTGAGGATACGTAAGGCATAATCCGCCATGTGGGCCAAAGTTCCAGTTGTCAAATCTGCGGTTGTGCTGGGTTGAGGGGCTGTTTCAGGCAAATCTACGTCACTTGTGTCCCTCAAAAACCCAGAACCCGGCCTTGCCACGCCACCAATTTCCAGTGTCCCCGGAAAAGCTTTCTCATATAAAAAATACTCATCCCCATCATCCTCCTCATCCTCCTCCACCTGTTCGCCCGCTACCTCGTCCTGTACACTGCCCTGACCAGACAATGGCTGACTGTCATCAAGGCTTTCCTCCTCCTCTGCTGCAGACGCCTGCTCCTTTATGTGCGTCAAACTTTGCATCAGCAGACGCATTAGGGGGATGCTCATGCTTATTATGGCATTGTCTGCACTAACCAGCCGTGTGATTCCTCAAAACACTGAAGGACTTGACACGTCTTGTATCTTCGACCACTGCACACCTGACAACTCCATGTCTGCCATCCTACTGCCTGCCCGTGTATGTGTATCCTCCCACAAATACATAACAGCACGCCTCTGTTCGCACAGTCACTGAAGCATGTGCAGTGTTGAGTTCCACCTTGTTGCAACGTCGATGATTAGGCGATGCTGGGGAAGGTTCAAAGACCGCTGATAGGTCTGCATACGGCTGGAGTGTACGGGCGAACGGCGGATATGCGAGCAAAGACCGCGCACTTTGAGGAGCAGGTCGGATTACCCCGGATAACTTTTCAGGAAGCACTGCACCACCAGGTTTAAGGTGTGAGCCAGGCAAGGAATGTGTTTCAGTTGGGAAAGGGAGATGGCAGCCATGAAATTCCTTCCGTTATCAGTCACTATCTTGCCTGCCTCAAGATGTACAGTGCCCAGCCACGACTGCGTTTCTTTCTGCAAGAACTCGGACAGAACTTCCGCGGTGTGTCTGTTGTCGCCCAAACACTTCATAGACAAAAGAGCCTGCTGACGCTTGCCAGTAGCTGCCCCATAATGGGACACCTGGTGTGCAACAGTGGCAGCTGCGGATGGAGTGGTTGTGCGACTGCTGTCTGTGGATGAGCTCTCGCTTCTGCAGGAGGACGAGGAGGAGGAGGAGGGCCAACTGTTTCCTAGACCGTGGGCTAGGCAGAACTGTCCCAAAATTGCTGTCCCCTGTGGACCCTGCATCCACCACATTCACCCAGTGTGCCGTGATGGACACGTAACGTCCCTGGCCATGCCTACTGGTCCATGCATCTGTTGTCAGGTGCACCTTTGTACTCACAGATTGCCTGAGTGCATGGACGATGCGCTCTTTAACATGCTGGTGGAGGGCTGGGATGGCTTTTCTCGAAAAGAAGTGTCGACTGGGTAGCTCGTAGCGTGGTACAGCGTAGTCCATCAGGGCTTTGAAAGCTTCGCTTTCAACTAACCGGTAGGGCATCATCTCTAACGAGATTAGTTTAGCTATGTGGGCGTTCAAACCCTGTGTACACGGATGCGAGGCTAAGTACTTCCTTTTTCTAACCATAGTCTCATGTAGGGTGAGCTGGACTGGAGAGCTGGAGATCGTGGAACTAGCGGGGGTGCCGGTGGACATGGCAGACTGAGAGATGGTGGGAGACGGAATTGTTGCCGCCAGTGCCCTAGATGCAGTGTTTCCTACTATGAAACTGGTGATTCCCTGACCCTGACTGCTTTGGCCTGGCAAAGAATCCTGCACAGATACTGCAGGTGGTGCGGAAAATGGTGGCCTTACACTGACGGAAGGGATGTAGCGTTGCTGACTAGCTTCATTGGCCGAGGGTGCTACAACCTTAAGGGACGTTTGGTAGTTAGTCCAGGCTTGCAAATGTATGGTGGTTAAATGTCTACGCATGCAACTTGTATTTAGACTTTTCAGATTCTGACCTCTGCTTAAGGTAGTTGAACATTTTTAACAGATGACTTTGCGCTGATCAATTGGTATGTGTAAAGAGCTCCATGGAGTAACCCGTTGTGTCGCCTGCTGCATCCTTCTCTGTTGCTGTTTTTGCTGAAGAGGACAAGGAAGCGATTTGTCCCTGAGCGTGAACATCCACTAACGACGCGCTGCTTTTACATTTACCAGTTTCAGAAGAGGAGGCAAAAGAGCTAGAGGCTGAGTCAGCAAGGTAAGCCAAAACTTGCTCTTGCTGCTCCGGCTTTAAAAGCGGTTTTCCTACTCCCAGAAAAGGGAGCAATCGAGGCCTTGTGTAGCCAGACGACGAACCAGGCTCCACAGCTCGAGACTTAGGTGCTATATTGTTTTTCCCACGACCACCCGATGCTCCACTACCACTACCATCATTACCAGCTGGCAATGAACTCCCACGGCCACGACCTCTTCCACCAGACTTCCTCATTGTTTTAAAAACGTCACCAAACTAACGGTATTTGTTACTGTCAAACAACTTACAAGGTGAACTCTAACCTCTGTATGATTTAGATATCCCTTTATAGGTGGGTGAGACTGCAAGGAAAATCAGGCACGATGTTACACACTCTGTTTTCTGTGGCACCAAATGAGAGAGAGATGCCACACACGCCGGACTGTCACTCAAACACAAAGGCCAATATTAATCTCCCACTGTTTTTTTTTTTTTTTCAGGGAGAATTTAGATACCAAATTTAAAAAAAATAAATAAAAAAATAGGCTTTCTATGGCCCACTATTTAAGAGAGATGGCACACTCAGGACTGGCACACGAGCAGAAAGGCCAATATTAATCTCCCACTGATTTTTTTTTTTTTTTTTTTCAGGGAGAATTTAGATACCAAATTAAAAAAAAAAAACTAGGCTTTCTATGGCCCACTATTTAAGAGAGATGGCACACTCAGGACTGGCACACGAGCAGAAAGGCCAATATTAATCTCCCACTTTTTTTTTTTTTTCAGGGAGAATTTAGATACCAAATTTAAAATAAAAAAAAACTAGGCTTTCTATGGCCCACTATTTAAGAGAGATGGCACACTCAGGACTGGCACACAAGCGGAAAGGCCAATATTAATCTCCCACTGATTTTTTTATTTTTCAGGGAGAATTTAGATACCAAATTTAAAAAAAAACAAAAACTAGGCTTTCTATTGCCCACTAGGGTTGAGCGACCTTGACCTTTTTAGAGTTGAGTCGTGTTTCGCGAAACCCGACTATCTTAGAAGTCGAGTCGAGTGGAATCGGCCGATTATCGCGAAAAGTCGGGTATCGCCCGAAACACGAAACCCAATGCAAGTCAATGGGGGAGCATAGTCGGCAGTGAGTGGAGGCCAGGAAAACACCTACACTGCCCATTTTAATGGCAAAAACATCCATTCTTGTTACAGAAGCTTGTCAATCGTAATTTACCTTATAATAATTGGAAGGCATTTGAAATTGGGGGTCATTTGGCTAAAGTTGTGGGGGGGGGTAGGGCTGGTTCAAGTAATTAGTGGGCCCAGGAAATCTGGAACACGTCACGGCAGTGGAGCAGGGAGAGGTAAGTATTTCAACTTTGCAAGTGCTGAGATCCTGAGCAAGCAGGGGGGGCCCACTCGTTGGCATTGGCACTGGCACAGGGCCCCTCAAAGTACAGCGGTGTGTTTGCACGGCGGGGGCGCCTCCCACCGGCAGCAACACTTTTGCGTACTATGAGGGGCCCTGTGCCAGTGACGTCGCCAACTAGTATTCCTCCCCCACCTGATGAAGGAACCTGCACTTTCATCTGCACCTTCCTCTTTGTCCCCGTGTAAGGTGGTATGGTATGCGGGAAGAGGAACCTGACTTTCAGCAGGGTCACAATCTTGCTGTGTAGCGTGCACAGGGAATTTTGCGTTATGGGTCAATGTACCAGCAGACTCATCTATCACTGGCTGGGCAATGGGCAGGTTGAGGATGAAACACAGATATAGGCCCAAAGAATAAAGTGGGCTAAATGCAGTTCAAAATTGGTAACACAGGACTAACCAGGGGGCATTGCAGTGGAGGACAACTGGAATGAGAGGCTGACACAGAGAGTAGGCCCAAATCAGTAAGTAGTCAAAATGCAGTTCAAAATTGGCAACCGTAGTAAACAGGCGGCACAGCTTTGTTCAGTGGAGGAGAACAGCAAGGAGCGGCAGACACCGATAGTAGGCCCCAACCCAACTAGTAGGCCAAATGCAGTCTAACATTAACAACTACTTAACGAGAGCCTGAAAATGGAATTTCAGGACAGGAAACCAGGAGAACAGCAAGGAGCGGCAGACACTGTTAGTAGGCCCCAAACCAACTAGTACGCCAAATGCAGTTGTTCCATTTAACAGTATTAAATCCATTTGCAGTATTAGCCCTCTGTGTCTGTACTGCTACATACTTAGGCAGGTAACTGGTTCATGCAGCTTTACATGAACACCTGAGCCTTACACTATAGCTGGTCCGAATAACTAAAGCAATTGTTACCATCCACCTCTCGTGTCTCCCCTTTTCCCCATAGTTTGTAAGCTTGCGAGCAGGGCCCTCACTCCTCCTGGTATCTGTTTTGAACTGTATTTCTGTTATGCTGTAATGTCTATTGTCTGTACAAGTCCCCTCTATAATTTGTAAAGCGCTGCGGAATATGTTGGCGCTATATAAATACAATTATTATTATTATTTATTTATTATTTAACCACTATTTAACAAGAGCCTGAAGATAGAAGCTCAGGAAAGGCAACCTGGAGAACACATTGGAGTGGAACACACCGTCTCTACACCCCATACCCAATTTGTAGGCCTAATGCAGTGTAGTTTCCAACAACTACTAAACGAGAGCATTAAGATCGAAGCAATGGCGAGGAAACCTGGGGAACACCTTGGAGTGGAACACACCGTCTCTACACCCCATACCCAATTTGTAGGCCTAATGCAGTGTAGTTTCAACAACTACTAAACGAGAGCATTAAGATCGAAGCAATGGCGAGGAAACCTGGGGAACACCTTGGAGTGGAACACACCATCTCTCTACACCCCATACCCAATTTGTAGGCCTAATGCAGTGTAGTTTCCAACAACTACTAAACGAGAGCCAGAAGATCGAAGCAATGGAGAGGAAACCTGGGGAACACCTTGGAGTGTAACACACCATCTCTCTACACCCCATACCCAATTTGTAGGCCTAATGCAGTGTAGTTTCCAACAACTACTAAACGAGAGCCAGAAGATCGAAGCAATGGAGAGGAAACCTGGGGAACACCTTGGAGTGTAACACACCATCTCTCTACACCCCATACAAATTTGTAGGCCTAATGCAGTGTAGTTTCCAACAACTACTAAACGAGAGCATTAAGATCGAAGCAATGGCGAGGAAACCTGGGGAACACCTTGGAGTGGAACACACCGTCTCTACACCCCATACCCAATTTGATGGCCTAATGCAGTGTAGTTTCCAACAACTACTAAACGAGAGTCGGAAGACCGAAGCAATGTGGACGAAACCTGGGGAACACCTTGGAGTGGAACACACCATCTCTCTACACCCCATACCCAATTTGTAGGCCTAATGCAGTGTAGTTTCCAACAACTACTAAACGAGAGCCAGAAGATCGAAGCAATGGAGAGGAAACCTGGGGAACACCTTGGAGTGTAACACACCATCTCTCTACACCCCATGCCCAATTTGTAGGCCTAATGCAGTGTAGTTTCCAACAACTACTAAACGAGAGCCTGAAGATAGAAGCTCAGGAAAGGCAACCTGGAGAACACCTTGGAGTGGAACACACCGTCTCTACACCCCATACACAATTTGTAGGCCTAATGCAGTGTAGTTTCCAACAACTACTAAACGAGAGCATTAAGATCGAAGCAATGGCGAGGAAACCTGGGGAACACCTTGGAGTGGAACACACCATCTCTCTACACCCCATACCCATTTTGTAGGCCTAATGCAGCGTAGTTTCCAACAACTACTAAACGAGAGCATTAAGATCGAAGCAATGGCGAGGAAACCTGGGGAACACCTTGGAGTGGAACACACCGTCTCTACACCCCATACCCAATTTGTAGGCCTAATGCAGTGTAGTTTCCAACAACTACTAAACGAGAGCCAGAAGGTCGAAGCAATGGAGAGGAAACCTGGGGAACACCTTGGAGTGTAACACACCATCTCTCTACACCCCATACCCATTTTGTAGGCCTAATGCAGTGTAGTTTATAACAACTACTAAACGAGAGCCTGAAGATAGAAGCTCAGGAAAGGCAACCTGGAGAACACCTTGGAGTGGAACACACCGTCTCTACACCCCATACACAATTTGTAGGCCTAATGCAGTGTAGTTTCCAACAACTACTAAACGAGAGCATTAAGATCGAAGCAATGGCGAGGAAACCTGGGGAACACCTTGGAGTGGAACGCACCATCTCTCTACACCCCATACCCATTTTGTAGGCCTAATGCAGCGTAGTTTCCAACAACTACTAAATGAGAGCATTAAGATCGAAGCAATGGCGTGGAAACCTGGGGAACACCTTGGAGTGGAACACACCGTCTCTACACCCCATACCCAATTTGTAGGCCTAATGCAGTGTAGTTTCCAACAACTACTAAACGAGAGCCAGAAGATCGAAGCAATGGAGAGCAAACCTGGGGAACACCTTGGAGTGTAACACACCATCTCTCTACACCCCATACCCAATTTGTAGGCATAATGCAGTGTAGTTTCCAACAACTACTAAACGAGAGCCAGAAGATCGAAGCAATGGAGAGGAAACCTGGGGAACACCTTGGAGTGTAACACACCATCTCTCTACACCCCATACCCAATTTGTAGGCCTAATGCAGTGTAGTTTCCAACAACTACTAAACGAGAGCATTAAGATCGAAGCAATGGCGAGGAAACCTGGGGAACACCTTGGAGTGGAACACACCATCTCTCTACACCCCATACCCAATTTGTAGGCCTAATGCAGTGTAGTTTTCTACAACTACTAAACGAGAGTCGGAAAACCGAAGCAATGTGGACGAAACCTGGGGCACACCTTGGGGCGGCAGACACCGTTAGTAGGCCCTACAAAAGTTGTACCCCCAATGCAGTTTTAAAATTCCTAGAGGCTGAAAACAAGACTATTGACGCTCAGCTTTTTTCAAAGGAACACAGCTGAATTGAGTGGCGCAGACAGACACAGGTAGTAGGCCTTAAACCAAAAATTGTGGCTCACTGCAGCTTAAAAAAGGTTACAGGGGTACACAGGCAGCATTGCTCTGGGCAGTGGAAGACAATTTCAATAGTGGACCGCAGACAGACTTTGTACGCCTACTATTAAAAAAAGGATGCTCTATGCAATAAAAAATAGGTTCCAGGGGTACACGGGCAGCAGTGGTCTGGTCAGTGTAGGAGTAGTAGAAAGAAGGGACCGCAGACAGGCTTCGAAGGCCTAACATAACAAAATAGGGCTGTTGGCAATTTAAAATTGGTTCCAGGGGTACACGGGCAGCAGTAGAATGGTCAGTGGAGGCCTTGTGGAAGGAGGGACCGCAGACAGACTTCGAAGGCCTAACATAACAAAATAGGGCTGTTGGCAATTTAAAATTGCTTCCAGGGGTACACGGGCAGCAATGGTCTGGTCAGTGTAGTAGAAAGAAAGGACCACAGACAGGCTTCGAAGGCCTAACATAACAAAATAGGCCAGTTGGCAAGTTAAAATTGGTTCCAGGGGTACACGGGCAGCAGTAGAATGGTCAGTGGAGGCCTTTTGGAAGGAGGGACCGCAGACAGGCTTCGAAGGCCTAACATAACAAAATAGGGCTGTTGGCAATTTAAAATTGGTTCCAGGGGTACACGGGCAGCAATGGTCTGGTCAGTGTAGTAGTAGTAGAAAGAAGGGACCGCAGACAGGCTTCGAAGGCCTAACATAACAAAATAGGGCTGTTGGCAATTTAAAATTGGTTCCAGAGGTACACGGGCAGCAGTAGAATGGTCAGTGGAGGCCTAGTGGAAGGAGGGACCGCAGACAGGCTTTGAAGGCCTAACATAACAAAATAGGGCTGTTGGCAATTTAAAATTGGTTCCAGGGGTACACGGGCAGCAGTAGAACGGTCAGTGGAGTCCTAGTGGAAGGAGGGACCGCAGACAGGCTTCGAAGGCCTAACATAAAAAAAATTGGGCTGGCTGTAGGCAATTTAAAATTGTTTCCAGGGGTACACGGGCAGCAGTAGAATGGTCAGTGGAGACCTCGTGGAAGGAGGGACCGCAGACAGGCTTCGAAGGCCTAACATAAAAAAATTGGGCTGTAGCCAATTTAAAATTGGTTCCAGGGGTACACGGGCAGCAGTAGAATGGTCAGTGGAGGCCTAGTGGAAGGAGGGACCGCAGAAAGGCTTCGAAGGCCTAACATAAAAAAAAATGGGCTGGCTGTAGGCAATTTAAATTTGGTTCCAGGGGTACACGGGCAGCAATGGTCTGGTCAGTGTAGTAGTAGTAGAAAGAAGGGACCGCAGACAGGCTTCGAAGGCCTAACATAACAAAATAGGGCTGTTGGTAATTTAAAATTGGTTCCAGGGGTACACGGGCAGCAGTAGAATGGTCAGTGGAGGCCTAGTGGAAGGAGGGACCGCAGACAGGCTTCGAAGGCCTAACATAAAAAAATAGGGCTGTTGGCAATTTAAAATTGGTTCCAGGGGTACACGGGCAGCAGTGGTCTGGTCAGTGGAGGTCTAGTGGAAGGAGGGACCGCAGACAGGCTTCGAAGGCCTAACATAATAAAATTGGACAGGCTGTAGGCACTTTATAATTGGTTCCAGGAGTACACAGGCAGCAGTAGACAGGTCAGTGTAGTAGTAGTTGAAAGAACGGGCCACAGACAGGCTTCGAAGGCCTAACATAATAAAATGGGCTGGCTGTAGGCAATTTAAAATTGGTTCCAGGGGTAGACGGGCAGTAGTGGTCTGGTCAGCGGAGGCCGATTGTAATGAGTGTCTGCCAGTTAGTAGTCCAAAACAATAAATAAATGTGAATGTCTTGCATTAAAACAAAACAAAAACACTAAAGGGTGCAATCATTAGGTTCAGGGGTGGGATCCTCTGCGTAGTTTCAGACCTACTAATTTAGCGCAAAGTATTTACTGTGGTAAATAGAGGACACTGCCCCTGACTATGTTAAGTACCATCATACATGTCAACACAATAGTATTGTCAGTGGCAGGAATGGAAGGATGTCAGCGCATAGACTAAACATTGGTGGAAGTGTGAGAGATAACTGTGGAAGTGGTAGAGCAATGTTTGACCTGGGGTTGGGTGAACTCTCTTGTGGCAGGCGGTACAGGCCCAGGGCCCCTCATGTTACAACAGTGTGTCTGATGTTGGGTGCGCACCACCACCGCCAGAGACACTTTATTGTACTATGAGGGACCCAGTGGCAGTGCCGTCGACCAAAAGCGGGCACACCCACCTCTTCAGACAAACAGCACTCTCACGGGTGCTTGCGCCAAGTCGCGATACCACGGCCCCGTGTGGGGAGTTTGGCCATTTAGGGAGGTGTAAACATGTCGTATGCTGGACAATCAGCTGCAGCAAATTAGACATTCGAAAAGTAATTCACAGTAGTCCACAGGCAAGAGCTTTTCGTAGGAAAGCTAGGTGTCTGCCGGGCAAGGTGGGGCAAAAGAATTCGAAATCCAGTTGTGGTTCATTTTAATGAATGTTAGATCATCAACATTTTGGGTAGCCAGGCGAGTCCTTTTTTCGGTTAATATTGAACCTGCAGCACTGAATACTCTTTCTGATAGGACACTAGCTGCCGGGCAAGCAAGCTCCTGCAATGCATATTCTGCCAATTCTGGCCAGGTGTCTAATTTTGATGCCCAGTAATCAAATGGGAATGACGGTTGAGGGAGAACATCGATAAGGGATGAAAAATAGTTAGTAACCATACTGGACAAATGTTGTCTCCTGTCACTTTCAATTGATGCAGCAGTACCTGTCCTGTCTGCGTTCATACCAAAATCACTCCACAACCTGGTCAGAAAACCCCTCTGTCCAACGCCACTTCTGATGTGTGCACCCCTAACACTCCTGGTCTGCTGCCCCCTGGAGCTCGTGTGAGAACGATCACGTGCGCTGTGTGCTGGGAATGCCTGAAGCAAACGGTCAACAAGAGTTGATTGTTTGGTTGCTAATATTAGTTCCAAGTTCTCATGTGGCATAATATTTTGCAATTTGCCTTTATAGCGTGGATCAAGGAGGCAGGCCAACCAGTAATTGTCATCGTTCATCATTTTAGTAATGCGTGTGTCCCTTTTGAGGATACGTAAGGCATAATCCGCCATGTGGACCAAAGTTCCAGTTGTCAAATCTGCGGTTGTGATTGGTTGAGGGGCAGTTTCAGGCAAATCTACGTCACTTGTGTCCCTCAAAAAACCAGAACCCGGCCTTGCCACGCAACCAATTTCCAGTGCCCCCGGGAAAGCTTCCTCATTAAAAATATACTCATTCCCATCATCCTCCTCATCCTCCACCTCCTCTTCGCCCGCTACCTCGTCCTGTACACTGCCCTGACCAGACAATGGCTGACTGTCATCAAGGCTTTCCTCTTCCTCCCTCTGGTGCAGACGCCTGATCATTTATGTGCGTCAAACTTTGCATCAGCGGACGCATTAGGGGGATGCTCATGCTTATTATGGCGTTGTCTGCACTAACCAGCCGTGTGCATTCCTCAAAACACTGAAGGACTTGACACGTCTTGTATCTTCGACCACTGCACACCTGACAACTCCATGTCTGCCATCCTACTGCCTGCCCGTGTATGTGTATCCTCCCACAAAAACATAACAGCCCGCCTCTGTTGGCACAGTCTCTGAAGCATGTGCTGTGTTGAGTTCCACCTTGTTGCAACGTCTATGATTAGGCGATGCTGGGGAAGGTTCAAAGACCGCTGATAGGTCTGCATACGGCTGGAGTGTACAGGCGAACGTCGGATATGTGAGCAAAGTCCACGCACTTTGAGGAGCAGGTCGGAGAACCCAGGATAAGTTTTCAATAAGCACTGCACCACCAGGTTTAAGGTGTGAGCCAGGCAAGGAATGTGTTTCAGTTGGGAAATTGAGATGGCAGCCATGAAATTCCTTCCGTTATCACTCACTACCTTGCCTGCCTCAAGATCTACTGTGCCCAGCCACGACTGCGTTTCTTGCTGCAAGAACTCGGACAGAACTTCCGCGGTGTGTCTGTTGTCGCCCAAACACTTCATAGCCAATACAGTCTGCTGACGCTTGCCAGTAGCTGGCCCATAATAAGACAACTGGTGTGCAACAGTGTCAGCTGCCGATGGAGTGGTTGGGCGACTGCGGTCTGTGGAAGAGCTCTCGCTTCTGCAGGAGGACGAGGAGGAGGAGGAAGGGGTGCGAACGCCTACAGCCAACTGTTTCCAAGACCGTGGGCTAGGCACAACTGTCCCGAAATTGATGTCCCCTGTGGACCCTGCATCCACCACATTCACCCAGTGTGCCGTGATGGACACGTAACGTCCCTGGCCATGCCTACTGGTCCATGCATCTGTAGTCAGGTGCACCTTTGTACTCACAGATTGCCTGAGTGCATGTGCGATGCGCTGTTTAACATGCTGGTGCAGGGCTGGGATGGCTTTTCTGGAAAAAAAGTGTTGACTGGGTAGCTCGTAGCGTGGTTCAGTGTACTCCATCAGGGCTTTGAAAGCTTCACTTTCAACTAACCGGTAGGGCATCATCTCTAACGAGATTAGTTTAGCTATGTGGGCGTTAAAACCTGATGTACGCGGATGCGAGGCTAAGTACTTCCTTTTTCTAACCAGAGTCTCATGTAGGGTGAGCTGGACTGGAGAGCTGGAGATCGTGGAACTTGCGGGTGTGCCGGTGGACATGGCAGACTGAGAGACGGTTGGAGACGGTATTGTTTCCGCCGGTACCCTAGATGCAATATTTCCTCCTACAAAACTGGTGATTCCCTGACCCTGACTGCTTTTGGCTGGCAAAGAAACCTGCACAGATACTGCCGGTGGTGCGGAAAATGGTGGCCTTACAGTGACGGAAGGGATGTTGCGTTGCTGACTAGCTTCATTGGCCGAGGGTGCTACAACCTTAAGGGACGTTTGGTAGTTAGTCCAGGCTTGAAAATGCATGGTGGTTAAATGTCTATGCATGCAACTTGTATTGAGACTTTTCAGATTCTGACCTCTGCTTAAGCTAGTTGAACATTTTTGACAGATGACTTTGCGCTGATCAATTGGATGTTGTTTAAAAAAATGCCAGACTGCACTCTTCCTAGCATCGGATCCCTTTTCAGGGATTGCAGACTGAGCTTTAACCGGATGGCCACGCTGTCCTCCAACAGGTTTTGGCTTTGACACGCGTTTTGGGCCAGATACGGGCCCGGCAGATGGAACCTGTTGCGATGTTGATGCCTGCTGCGGCCCCTCCTCCACCTCCGCTTCTGCACTACTGCCGCCTGCACCCTGTTCCCCCAATGGCTGCCAATCGGGGTCAACAACTGGGTCATCTATTACCTCCTCTTCTAGCCTGTGTGCAACTTCGTCTGTGTCACCGTGTCGGTCGGTGGTATAGCGTTCGTGACGGGGCAACATAGTCTCATCAGGGTCTGATTGTGGATCAGTACCCTGAGAGGGCAATGTTGTGGTCTGAGTCAAAGGACCAGCATAGTAGTCTGGCTGTGGCTGTGCATCAGTGCACTCCATGTCAGAATCTACTTGTAATCGGCATGGCCTGTTAAGTGTTTCACTTTCTAAGCCAGGGACGGTATGTGTAAAGAGCTCCATGGAGTAACCCGTTGTGTCGCCTGCTGCATCCTTCTCTCTTGTTGTTGTTTTTGCTGAAGAGGACAAGGAAGCGACTTGTCCCTGACCGAGAACATCCACAAGCGACTGATTGATTTATTGATTTTTTTCAGGTAAGATTTAGAACCCAAATCAAGCAAAAAAATCAATAGGCTTTCTATGGCCCACTGAGTGAGAGATGGCACACACAGGAGTCAGGAGTGGCACACAAGCCCAGAGACCAATATTTATCTCCCACTGATTGATTTAGTGATTTTTTCAGGTAGATTTTAGAACCCAAATCAAGCAAAAAAATAAATAGGCTTTCTATGGCCCACTGAGTGAGAGATGGCCCACACAGGAGTCAGGAGTGGCACACAAGGCCAGAGGCCAATATTTATCTCCCACTGATTGATGTAGTGATTTTTTCAGGTAGATTTTAGAACCCAAATCAAGCAAAAAAATAAATAGCCTTTCTATGGCCCACTGAGTGAGAGATGGCACACACAGGGATGGCACTGTAGCAGAAATGCCAATCTTAATCTACCACAAAAAAAAAAAAAAACAGGGACTGTCCCACAATTACTATCTCCCTGCAGTAATCTCAGCCAGGTATGGCAGGCAGCAATAAGGAGTGGACTGATGCACAAATTAAATAAAAGCGTGGACAAACAACCAAGATAGCTGTGCAGAACGGAAGGAACAACAGGATTTGTGCTTTGAAAAAAACAGTTGGTTTGCACAGCGGCGTACACATAGCAATGCAGCTATCAGGGAGCCTTCTAGGGCAGCCCAATGAGCTACAGCACTGAGGAAAAAAAAACGTAGCTTCCACTGTCCCTGCACACCGAAGGTGGTGTTGGACAGTGGAAATCGCTACAGCACAAGCAGTTTGGTGGTTAATGGACCCTGCCTAACACTATCCCTGCTTCTGACGAAGCGGCAGCAACCTCTCCCTAAGCTCAGATCAGCAGCAGTAAGATGGCTGTCGGCGGGAACGCCCCTTTATAGCCCCTGTGACGCCGCAGACAGCAAGCCAATCACTGCAATGCCCTTCTCTAAGATGGTGGGGACCAGGACCTATGTCATCACGCTGCCCACACTCTGCGTTCACCTTCATTGGCTGAGAAATGGCGCTTTTCGCGTCATTGAAACGCGACTTTGGCGCGAAAGTCGCGTACCGCATGGCCGACCCCATACAGGGGTCGGATCGGGTTTCATGAAACCCGACTTTGCCAAAAGTCGGCGACTTTTGAAAATGAACGACCCGTTTCGCTCAACCCTATTGCCCACTATTTAAGACAGATGGCACACTCAGGACTGGCACACAAGCGGAAAGGCCAATATTAATCTCCCACTGATTTTTTTATTTTTCAGGGAGAATTTAGATACCAAATTTAAAAAAAAACAAAACTAGGCTTTCTTTTGCCCACTATTTAAGACAGATGGCACACTCAGGACTGGCACACAAGCAGAAAGGCTAATATTAATCTCCCACTTTTTTTTTTTTTTCAGGGAGAAATTAGATACCAAATTTAAAATAAAAAAAAACTAGGCTTTCTATGGCCCACTATTTAAGAGAGATGTCACACTCAGGACTGGCACACAAGCAGAAAGGCCAATATTAATCTCCCACTGATTTTTTTATTTTTCAGGGAGAATTTAGATACCAAATTAAAAAAAAAAATAGGCTTTCTATGGCCCACTATTTAAGAGAGATGGCACACTCAGGACTGGCACTCTAGCAGAAATGCCAATCTTAATCTCCCACAACTTATTTTTTTAGGGAGAATTAAAAAAAAAAAAAAAAAAAATGTCCTACAATTAGTATCTCCCTGCAGTAATCTCAGCCAGGTATGGCAGGCAGCAATAAGAAGGAGTGGACTGCTGCACAACTTAAATCAAAAGTGTGGACAAACAAAAAAGATAGCTGTGCAGAAAGGAAGGAACAACAGGATTTGTGCTTTGAAAAAAGCAGTTGGTTTGCACAGCGGCGTACACACAGCAATGCAGCTATCAGGGAGCCTTCTAGGGCAGCCCAATGAGCTACAGCGCTGAGGAAAAAAAAATGTAGCTTCCACTGTCCCTGCAAACAAAGATGGTGTTGGACAGTGGAAATCGCTACAGCACAAGCGGTTTGGTGGTTAATGGACCCTGCCTAACGCTATCCCTGCTTCTGACGAAGCGGCAGCAACCTCTCCCTATGCTCAGATCAGCAGCAGTAAGATGGCGGTCGGCGGGAACACCCCTTTATAGCCCCTGTGACGCTGCAGACAGCAAGCCAATCACTGCAATGCCCTTCTCTAAGATGGTGGGGACCAGGACCTTTGTGATCACGCTGCCCACACTCTGCATCCACCTTCATTGGCTGAGAAATGGTGCTTTTTGCGTCATTGAAATGCGACTTTGGCGCAAAAGTCGCGTACCGCATGGCCGACCCCACACAGGGATTGGGTCGGGTTTCGACTTTTGAAAATGAACGATCCGTTTCGCTCAACCCTAGCCTACAGTATCGACATTTTACCTCCTCCCGAAGACGCATAAAAATGCTCTTATACCACCTGGACGCCCTATTGTGTCGGGGAGAGGTAATTACCTTGAAAATCTAAACAAATGGATAGATTCTATCCTACAACCCCTAGTTGAAGAACTCCCCTCTTTCTTAAAAGATACGAATCAGTTGTTACGGAGGGTTGATGACTTGAAGTTGAATGAGGATACAATCATGGGAGCAATGGATGTGGAATCGTTATACACTAGTATTCGTCATAGCGACGGCCTTGCAGCCACAGAATTTTTTCTATCCACATCCAGTTGCTCCCCTGATTTTCATGTCTTCGTTTTGGAGGTACTGCATTTTACGCTTACCCACAATTTCTTTACCTTTAGGGGTCCTTCTTCCTTCAGCTCCAGGGAACAGCCATGGGGGCGGCCTTTGCGCCGTCCTATGTTAATCTGTTCCTGGGGCTGTGGGAGAGGGACCTCCTACAGTCTGATGGTCTGTTGTCTATGGAGCGCGTCCTGCTTTGGACGCGCTACATAGACGACATTTTCATCGTCTGGCAGGGGAATAGTGAGACTTTCAACCGTTTTGTTGACGCTTTGAATGACAACAATAAAAACATTCGGTTGACAGCTGTTTGTGATGTCACCAATATTGAATTTTTGGATGTAAGACTCACTAAGAATAGAAGCGATACCATCAAAACTACCATCTATAGAAAACCGACTGCCACCAACATGCTCCTGCATGCTTCTTCCTCTCATCCAGCTCATATGATTTCCTCAGTCCCGGTTGGGCAATTTTTACGAATATGTCGTATCTGTTCCACTTTGGAGGAATTCGAAGTGCAAGCTAAAGAACTTAAATCCCGTTTCAAAGAACGTGGGTACAGTAATTGTGCCATTAAAAGGGCCTATTTGCGGACGAAGCATAGCGACAGGAATAGATTGCTATATGGGAGTAACTATAAAGCGGACAAATCTGACATTAGATTTGTAACTAATTATAATTCACGGGCAGGGGCCATACGAAATACACTTGAACGCGCCTGGCCGATACTAAGAACAGATTCTACTCTAGCTAAATTATTACCCCCTTGCCCTTTGATCACATATCGGAGGGCAAAAAATATACGCGATCATCTTGTACGGAGCCACTATAAAAGCGACCCAGAGATGACATTTTTACACGCCCCGAGTAATAGATTACGAGGGGGTGTCGCTCTTGTGGCCATTGCGTAGCCTGTAAGAACATAGTGAGGGAGGATACGTTCGTGGACTCATCGGGACAGAAGACTTTTAAGATCATGAAATCTATTACATGTACATCAACTAATGTAATATACTATGCTTCGTGCCCCCTGTCCCTTGATTTACGTCGGGCTGACCACGCGTCAGCTTAAAACGAGAGTGAGGGAGCACGTTCGGGGGATTGAGCGGGCAGCACAAGAAACATTTATACAAGCGCTAAAAATGATACCTCGGCACTTCAGGATTCATCACAATTGTGATGGCAGCCTGTTACGTGTCAAAGGTATCGATATGATTGAGGAAGATATAAGAGGTAGGAGGATTTCACAAAGGTTGGCACAGCTTGAAAATCGGTGGATGTGGACACATAATAGCGTTCACCCACATGGGTTGAACGAAAAAATTAGTTTTGCTTCATTTCTGTGATCATTGCTTTTGCACGGGAGATGGTGGGATGCGCGGGGATTGGACTGTTACATGTTTTTAATTGTGTTTTTATACTTTTTCTAGTTATTAGTTACAACCTGAAGATGTCAGATGGTTGTGCGACAGGATTAATTGTCACCAGCATCTATGTCATGAATATCATGGGAAGACACCGTCAGAAGATCATGCATCTTGATTGGACTAATCGGTCCGCATTTGGTTAACTGATATACTGTTTTAGCATATATGATGTTTCTGTGTTTCACTCTTGTTTTTGTAGTTGCGCAATATATGTTTTGTCATGTGCTTCCTGGTTAAGTTATGCTGTCTTTGTTGCTGGGACTTAGATTTAATACTGTAGTCTTGTTTTGTCACATCGGTCCTTGGCGGGGTTGCGTTTTTTGTGTACCGCCATTATATCAGGTTCCACCATTTGGGGTAAGTGCCCTTTTAGGTACAACATGGTGGTTCATTGTTATGTGGGGTTTTGATTGCCGTATGGTATGCATATAGTATCCAACTGTAAGGGCAGGAGCCTTTAATATGTAACATGGTGATTCCCCCTTGTACTTTTACCCATATTCTTTTCCTGGGCACACTTTCTCATTTCCCTCCCCCCTCCTTGTTCCTCCTCGGCATCACCTGCACGCAGGCGCGCTGGGCGCTACTGCTCTGTGCAGCCCGTGGCGTCTCTATGTGTAGGTGGTTGCCATGACGCTGGCGGCACCTTCACATGCCGCCGCCGCCGCTGGGAGCAGTGGGTTGCCGCAGCAACGCCTGCGTCACTTCCGGTGCGCGCCGATGACGAAATCAGTGGAGGACGATATAAACCCCGGCTTGGGCTCCACCTGACATGCCCCTGACGAAGGAGTCTACCTCCGAAACGCGCATCGGGCGACGTGCAGGACACCAATCTGGCAGCGAGTAGCTGGCCGCCCACTATCAGGTAAATACTATGGAGCAGCCATGTGCGTCTACTATCATATGGGGAGTTGTTGTATAGTGTGGGAGCGGCCATAGAGGAGGAAGCATAGGTTTCACTTTTCATCAGCAGTTTGCCCATAATTAGGATCACATTAGGGAGCGGCCGAGTGCGCTCATTATTTTTTGGGGCAATTGCGGTACTAGTGTGGTAGCAACCATGGGGGAGTTAATTAGGCTTTTACCTATATCAGCTGTTTGTCCGATGTGATCTATGGCACTTATGTCACCTTGTAGTTTTGGTCTGGACGCTCACAATATGTACTTTCTGATACATTGTATAACATAGTCCAGTGTTCTTTCTGACTGTATACTATGTGCTATATGGCCTGATGTCTAGATCTACCTAGAGACTTATGGTTTAGCCTCCACACATTCCTTTGTAGCCTGCTACTTCCTCTTGTTCCACTTTTGGATTATTTTTGTGAGCCAGTCCTTGTCCTGCAGGTCATATTCCTGCACAGTTACGGTCCCTCTGTGTGTTACATTGTTTCCTTACTGCGTCCTATGTCATGTTTTGTAGTCTCATATTTATATTGTTAATAAAGATTACTAGTTTTATATTTTTGCTCTTTGGACGTATTTTTTGTGGTTTCCACATTCCTCCCCTTTTCTTGTAATACAGTGGGCCAGATTTATTCACTGGTCTCCCATATAAAAAAAGAGGGGGTGATTAAAATTGGCAAATCTGCATCTGTGCCAGTCCTGTCTGCGGTATCTCTGTCTGTCATTTTCTGCCACAGAAAATATACTGTTCAACAGTGGGCCTGATTTATTCACTAGTCTCCCAGAAAAAAATAAAAAAAGGGGGAGATTAACATTGGCATATCTGCATCTGTGCCAGTCCTGTCTGCGGTATCTCTGTCTGTCATTTTCTGCCACAGAAAATATACTGTAATACAGTGGGCCAGATTTATTCACTAGTCTGCCAGAAAAGGGGGAGATTAATATTGGCAAATCTGCATCTGTGCCAGTCCTGTCTGTGGCATCTGTCTGTCATTTTCTGCCACAGAAAATATACTGTTCAACAGTGGGCCAGATTTATTTACTAGTCTCCCAGAAAAAAATAAAAAAGGGGGAGATTAATATTGGCATATCTGCATCTGTGCCAGTCCTGTCTGTGGCATCTGTCTGTCTTTTTCTGCCACAGAAAATATACTGTTCAACAGTGGGCCAGATTTATTCACTAGTCTCCCAGAAAAAAAAAATGGGGAGATTAATATTGGCAAATCTGCATCTGTACCAGTCCTATCTGTGGCATCTGTCTGTCATTTTGCTGCCACAGAAAATATACTGTTCAACAGTCGGCCTGATTTATTCACTAGTCTCCCATATAAAAAAAAGGGGGAGATTGTTATTGCCAGTGTGTGCATCTGTGTCAATCCTGTTTGTGGCATATCTGTCAGCCACTGTCTGCCACTGAAGCTGTGTACTGTTATACAGTGGGCCTGATTTTCCCTGAAGTCTCACACACCTAGAAAGGGAGATTTAAATTCACCACAAGTTTGCGTACACCTTCTGACTGGTTTTACAGTACCAAATACTGTTTGTTTGGTGACATTTTTCAAAGAATGAGGAAGTCTGGTGGAAGAGGTCATGGCCGTGGGCGGTCATTGCCAGCTGGTAATGATGGTAGTGGTGGTGGAGCATCAGGTGATCGTGGGAAAAGCAATATTTCACCTAAGTCTCGTGTTGTTGAGCCAGCGTCATCGTCTGGCTACACAAGGCCTCGAACGCTCTCTTTTCTGGGAGTAGGAAAACCACTTTTAAAGCCGGAGCAGCAGAAACAAGTTTTGGCTTTCCTTGCTGACTCTGCCTCTAGCTCTTTCGCCTCCTCTTCGGAAAGTGCAAAATGTAAAAGCAGCGCGTCATCAGTGGATGTTCTCGGTCAGCGACAAGTCGCTTCCTTGTCTTCTTCACCCAGAACAACAGAGAAGGATGCGTCAGGCGACACAACGGTTTACTCCATGGAGCTCTTTACACATACTGTTCCTGGGTTAGAAAGGGAAATTGTTAACAGGCCATGCCCATTACAAGATGAATCGCACATGGAGTGCACAGATGCATAGTGACAGCCAGATTATTATGCTGTTCCTTTGACTCAGATCAGAACAATGCCCTTGCAGTGTACTGATCCAGAATATGACCCTGATGAGACTATGGAGCCCCGTCACGAACGCTATAGCACCGGCTTACACGGTGACACAGAGGAAGGTGCACAGGACATAGAAGAGGAGGTCATAAATGACCCAGTTGTTGACCCCGATTGGCAGCCATTGGGGTAACAGGGTGCAGGCGGCAGTAGCTCTGAAGTGGAGGAGGAGGAGCCGCAGCAGGCATCAACATCGCAACAGGTTCCATCTGGCAGGCCCGTATCTGGCCAAAAACGTGTGGCAAAACCAAAACCAGTTGTAGGACAGTGTGGTCATCTGGTTAAAGTAGCTCAGTGTGCAATGCCTGAAAAGGTATACGATAGTAGGAAGAGTGCAGTCTGGCATTTTTTTAAACAAGATCCAAATGATCAGTGCAAAGTCATCTGTAAAAAATGCTCAAGGACCTTCAGCAGACGTCAGAATGTTAAAAATCTAAATACAAGTTGCATGCGTAGACATTTAACCACCATGCACTTGCAAGCCTGGACTAACTACCAAACGTCCCTTAACGTTGTAGCACCCTCTCACAATGAAGCTAGTCATCAACGCTACATCCCTTCCCTCACTGTAAGCCCACCGTTTACAACACCAGCTGCAGTAAATGTGGAGGTTTCGTCGCAAGGCCAAAGCAGTCAGGGAATCACCAGGTTCGTGGTAGGAAACACTGTATGTAGGGCAACAGCAAGAATACCATCACCAACCCTCTCTGTCTGTCATGTCCACCGGCACCCCCCATATGCAGCTCTCCTGTCCAGCTCACCATACATGAGACTCTCTTTAGGAAAAAGGAAGTACTCATCCTCGCATCTGCGTACACAGGGTTTGAACGCCCACATTGCTAGACTAATCTCATTAGAGATGATGCCCTACCGGTTAGTTGAAAGCGGAGCTTTCAAAGCCCTGATGGACTACGCTGTACCACGCCACGAGCTACCCAGTCGACACTTCTTTTCGAGAAAAGCCATCCCAGCCCTCCACCAGCATGTAAAAGACCGCATTGTCCATGCACTCAGGCAATCTGTGTGTAGAAAGGTGCACCTGACAACAGATGCATGGACCAGTAGGCATGGCCAGGGGCGTTACGTTTCCATCACGGCACACTGGATTAATGTGGTGGATGCAGGGTCCACAGGGGACAGCAATATTGGGACAGTTCTGCTTTGCCCACGGTCTATGAAACAGTTGGCTGTAGGTATTCACCCCCCTCCTCCTCCTCCTCCTCATCCTCCAGCAGAAGCGAGAGCTCGTCCACAGACCGCAGTCGCACGACCACTCCGTCCGCAGCTGCCACTGTTGCACACGAGGTGTCCCATTATGGAACTGCTAGTGGCAAGCGTCAGCAGGCTGTATTGGCAATGAAGTGTTTGGGCGACAACAGACACACCATGGAAGATCGGTCCGAGTTCTTGCAGCAAGAAACTAAGTCAAGGCTGGGCACTGTACATCTTGAGGCAGGCAAGGTAGTGAGTGATAACGGAAGGAATTGTATTGCTGCCATAGCCCTTTCACAACTGAAACACATTCCTTGCCTGGCTCACACCTTAAACCTGGTGGTGCAGTGCTTCCTGAAAAGTTATCTGGGGTTACCTGACCTGCTCCTCAAAGTGCGCAGACTTTGCTCGCACATCCGCCGTTCGCCTGTACACTCCAGCCGTATGCAGAACCATCAGCGGTCTTTGAATCTTCCCCAGCACTGCCTAATCATCGATGTTGCAACAAGGTGGAACTCCACACTGCACATGCTTCAGAGACTGTGCGAACAGAGGCGTACTGTTATGTATTTATGGGGAAATACACATACACGGGTAGGCAGTTGGATTGCAGACATGGAGTTGTCAGGTGTGCAGTGGTCGAAGCTACAAGACCTGTGTCAAGTCCTTCAGTGTTTTGAGGAATGCACATGGCTGGTTAGTGCAGACAACGCCATAAAAAGCATGAGCATCCCCCTAATGCGTCTGCTGATGCAAAGTTTTACGCACATAAAGGAGCAGGCGTCTGCAGCCGAGGACGAGGGAAGCCTTGATGACAGTCAGCCATTGTCTGGTCAGGGAAGTCTACAGGACGAGGTGGCGGGCAAATAGGAGGATGAGAAGGATGATGGGGATGAGAATTTTTTGGATGAGGAAGCTTCTCAGGGGGCAATAGAAACTGGTGGCGTTGCAAGGCCGGGTTCAGGGTTTTTGAGGGAGACAAGTGACGTTGATTTGCCCGAAATTGCTCCTCAACCCAGCACAAGCACTGATTTGACAACTGGAACATTGGCCCACATGGAGGGTTATGCCTTGCGTATCCTCAAAAGGGACCCATGCATTATAAAAATGATGACCGATAACGATTACTGGTTGGTCTGCCTGCTTGATCCTCGCTATAAAGGCAAATTGCAAAATATCATGCCACATGAGAGCCTTGAACAAATATTGGCAACCAAACAAGCAACTCTTGTAGACCGTTTGATTCAGGCATTCCCAGCACACCGCGTAGGTGATGGTTCTCACACAAGCTGCAGGGGGCAGCAGGCCAGAGGTGTTAGAGGTGCACAAATCAGAAGTGGCGTTGGACAGAGGGGTTTTCTGACCAGTTTGTGGAGTGATTTCGCAATGACCGCAGACAGGACAGGTACTGCAGCATCAATTCAAAGTGACAGGAGACAACATTTGTCCAGTATGGTTACAAACTATTTTTCCTCCCTTATCGATGTACTCGCTCAACCGTCATTCCCATTTGATTACTGGGCATCCAAAATAGACGCCTGGCCTGAATTGGCCGAATATGCATTGCAGGAGCTTGCTTGCCCAGCAGCTAGTGTGCTATCAGAAAGAGTATTCAGTGCTGCTGGTTCAATACTGACCGAAAAAAGGACTTTTCTGGCTACCCAAAATGTAGATGATCTAACCTTCATTAAAATGAACCACTCATGGATTTCTAATTATTTTGCCCCACCTTTCCTGGCTGACACCTAGCTTTCCTGTAAAAAGGTCTTGCTTTTGGACTGGTCTTACTGACTGTTCCAATCTCTTAATTTGCAGATGCTGTTTGTCCAGCATACGACATGTTTACACCTCCCTAAATGGGCTAACTCCCCCCACAGGGCCGTGGTCTCGCCACTTGGTGCAAGCACCCGTCAGAGGGCCGTTTGTCTGAAGAGATGGGTGTGCCCACTTTTGGTCGACGGCACTGCCACTGGGTCCCTCATAGTACAATGAAATGTCTCTGGCGGTGTTGGCTCACACCCAACGTCAGACACACCGTTTTAACATGAGGGGCCCTGGGCCTTTACCGCCAGCCACGAGAGAGTGCCCCCCAGCTCAAACAGTGCTCTACCACTTGCAAAATTATCTCTCACAGCTCCACCACTGTTTAGTCTATGTGCTGAAATCCTTCAATGCCTGGCACTGACAATACCAATTTGTTGACATGTATGATGCTACTGAAAATATTCAGGGGCCCTCTCCTACATTTACACCAGTAAATACTTTGCACCAAATTCCAATGTCTGAAAGTCAGCAGAGGAGCCCACCCCTGTACCTAAGTATGCCACTTGTTTTTTTTTTTTGGAGAGACATTAACATCTATTTATTTTTTGGGGGTACTAACTGTGTCAGACACTCCTTCCAATTGTCCTCCGCTGACCACACCAACTGCAACATAATTCTAACTGCATTGAGCATATTTTTTTATTTTAGGCCTACTAAGTCTGTCTGCGGTCCATCCTACCAATTGTCCTCGGGTGACCACATCAATGCTGCCTGTGTACCCCTGCAACATAATTCAAACTGCATTGAGCCTAAGTTTTTAATTTTAGGCCTACTAAGTCTGTCTGCGGTCCCTCCTACCAATTGTCCTCCGGTGACCACACCAATGCTGCCCGTGTACCCATGTAACCTTTTTTAAACCTGCAGCGAACCAACTTTGTGGTGTAAGGCCTACTAGCAGTGTCTGTCTGCGCTACTCAATACAGCTGTCCTCCTCTTAAAAAAAAAATGAGCTGCAATTGTCTGGTTTTTAGCCTGTCGGAATTTTAAAACTGGATTGGGGCCACAAGTTTCATTGAGGTCTACAAACTGTGACTTCCGCTCCAAGGTGTTCTCCAGGTTGCCTCTCCCTAGCTTCTATCTTCAGGCTCTCGTTAAGTAGTTGTTAATATAACACTGCATTAGGCCTACAAGTTGGGTCTGGGTTCTAGAGACGGTGTCTGCCGCTCCAAGGTGTTCTCCAGGTTGCCTCTCCCTAGCTTCTATCTTGAGGCTCTCGTTAAGTAGTTGTTAATATAACACTGCATTAGGCCTACAAGTTGGGTCTGGGATCTAGAAACGGTGTCTTCCGCTCCAAGGTGTTCTCCAGGTTGCCTCTCCCTAGCTTCTATCTTCAGGCTCTCGTTAAGTAGTTGTTAATATAACACTGCATTAGGCCTACAAGTTGGGTCTGGGTTCTAGAAACGGTGTCTTCTGCTCCAAGGTGTTCTCCAGGTTGCCTCTCCCTAGCTTCTATCTTGAGGCTCTCGGTAAGTAGTTGTTAATATAACACTGCATTAGGCCTACAAGTTGGGTCCGGGTTCTAGTAACGGTGTCTTCCGCTCCAAGGTGTTCTCCAGGTTACCTCTCCCTAGCTTCTATCTTCAGGCTCTCGTTAAATTGTTTTTAATATAACACTGCATTTGGCCTACTTGTTTTGTTGGCCCTACTAACGGTGTCTGCCGCTCCTTGCTGTTCTCCACTGAACAAACCAGTGCCGCCTGTTTACTTCTGTTATCAATTTTGAACTGCATTTAGCCTACTTACGGATTTCGGCCTACACACTGTGTCAGCCTCTCATTACAGTTGTCCTCCACTGAACAAAGCAATGCCGCATGGTTAGTCCTGTTACCAATTTTGAACTGCATTTAGCCCACTTTATTATTTGGGTCTATATCTGTGTTTCCTCCTCATCCTGCACATTGGCCAGCCAGTGATAGATGAGTCTGCTGGTACATTGACCCAGAACGCTACATTCCCCGTGCACGCTACACAGCCAGAATGTGATCCTGCTGAAAGTCAGGTTCCTTTCCCCGCATACCATACCACCTTACACGGGGATAAAGAGGAAGGTGCAGATGAAAGTGCAGGTTCCTTCATCAGGTGGGGGGGAATACTCGTTGGCGACGTCACTGGCACAGGGCCCCTCATAGTACGCAAAAGTGTCGCTGCCGGTGGGAGGCGCCCCCGCCGTGCAAACACACTGCCGTACTTTGAGATGCCCTGTGCCAGTGCCAATGCCAACGAGTGGGCCCCCCTGCTTGCTCAGGATCACAGCACTTGCAAAGTTGAAATACTTACCTCTCCCTGCTCCACTGCTGTGACGTGGTCCACATTTCCTGGGCCCACTAAATACTTGAACCAGCCCTACCCCCAAAACTTTAGCCAAATGACCCCCAATTTCCAATGCCTAACTATAATTATAAGGTAAATTAAGATTGACAAGCTTCAGTAACAAGAATGGATGTTTTTGCCATTAAAATGGGCACTGTAGGTGTTTTCCTGGCCCCCACTTACTGCCGACTATGCTTCCCCATTGACTTGCATTGGGTTTCGTGTTTGACCAATTTATCTTTTAAATTACGCCCTCTTTTGTAGGACAAAATCGGTGGCAGGGTAAATTCTTCAATGTCAGTAGACCTTGATGTAAAATATGCCAATGCTTCAAGATCATATTCTTCACATGCCCACTAGCTGTGCTAAAGGTAGACACAAAAGGAATCCGCTTGTCTCTAACCCTGATTTTCTTTTCCCCTACAGCTGCTCTCGGTGTCCCTTTAACCCTCTCAACATGTTTTCTAACCCCATTTTCAGGGTAACCTCGATTTAAAAATTTATGACACATCTCATCTAATCTAGAATCGAGGCATGAGTCATCAGCAACAATTTTTCTTACTCTAAGCATCTGGCTCCAAGGTAGCGACTCAACCATATTCCTCGGGTGATGACTGTTAAATTGTAATATGCTGTTCCTATCTGTGCTTTTCACATATAAATCGGTTTTCAAGGAGGATCCAACTTTATACACCAATGTGTCTAAAAATTGAACCTGTTCTTGAGAATGTGTAATTGTGAAGCTGAGTTCTGGAAAAATGTTGTTTAACTCATGGTGAAAATCCAAGAGTTCACTAAGGTGTCCCTCCCAGACTACAAACACATCATCAATGTAGTGCCACCAGGCCCGAACCCGGGGCCAAAACCGATAGACATACATGTACTGGTCCTCGAGTACCGCCATATAGATGTTATCATAAGTGGGGGCCACATTGGACCCCATGGCGGTACCCCTCAGCTGCAGGTAGTAATCATCCCCAAACAGGAAATAGTTCCTTCTGAGGATGAACTCCAGCAGCTGGAGGACCAGATGTGCACGGCCCGGCCCCAAGTCCGGGCCCGATAGTGCCACATCAACAGCTGCTAGACCCCTGTCGTGTTCTATGGAGGTATACAATGAGACCACGTCAAAAGACACCAATAGCGTATCAGCTGTAACACTTATGTTTTCAATTTTATTCAAAAAATCATCCGTATCTCGAATATATGACTTTGCCCCCGAGGGATACTTGGATAGCACCTTGTCAAGAAAGATTGATACTTTATTGAAAATGGAACCACGGCCCGACAATATCGGCCGGCCCGGGGGGTTAAAATAATCTTTGTGGATTTTGGGCAGGATATATATCAAAGGCCTAACAGGGCAACTAGTAATCAAATATTCAGACAGCTTAGAGTCAATCAGGCCATCAGTCAAGGCCTCATTGACTATAAGCTGTAATTCTTTCTGAAAACGCAACGTAGGGTCCCCTGACAATTTACAGTAGACATCAGTATCGGCCAATTGGCGTAATATCTCTGCTTTATACTTATCAGAATCCATCACAACCACCACCCCACCTTTATCGGCGGCCTTGATTGTAATGGATGTGTTATTAGAGAGGTTGTCTAGAGCTCTCTTCTCATCAATGGTAAGATTATGTTGACCACGATTTTTATGCGTCCTTCTTAGTGTCTCAAATTCTTTTTCAACCAACTGAATAAAAGCCTCAACTACATGGGTTTTAGTAGGTGGCTGAAACTCACTTTTACTATAAAGACCAACGCCCTGTAGAGAAAAAGCATCAATATCTCCCACATCAACCGGACTCATTGCATTCTGTTTCCTATCTGCAAAAAAAGATGTTAAACGACACCTCCTAAAAAAAGCAAATAAATCAGTCTATTTGCTTTTTTTAGGAGGTGTCATTTAACATCTTAACCGACAACCGAACTGCACCCAGACTATCATGGTGTCTAATGCTGTTGTACAGTGACTCTATATTGTCAGTGGTCAGGAAAACATCACTGTCCAAATGTACAGAGTCAACCCTCTTGAGAAGCTCTCCAGTGTCCTTCAAAAATGACGGTAAGTCCTCAACAAGAGGCTGAAGATGAAAATCAAACCATTGATTGATATTTTCAAGAAAGTTCCCTTTCCCAGAAATGATAGGTCTACCAGTTGGCACCCTGGCATACTTATGCACCTTGGGGAGGAGATAGAAGGTCGAGACTGTGGGTTCAGATACTCGCAGGGCCAAGGAAAGTTCCTTGGAGATGACGCCACCCTCAACAGCTGAATCGAGGATATTGTCCAGTTCAGAGCGGGTGCAGTTCGGTTCTTTCTCGGCAAGTCTGGATCTTCTCCAGAGTTTGGGAATTTGATTTTGACTTTACTTGAGTTTGCACTAACGCATAACTTTTTTGTTTTTAAGTGGTCCTTTTTCCTACAGCTCCAGGGGAGAGCGATGGGGGCGGCCTTTGCGCCCTCCTATGCTAATCTGTTCCTGGGGCTGTGGGAAAGGGACCTCTTTATGTCAGATCATTGGGCGTCAATTGACCGGGTCCCCTTTTGGACCCGGTGCATTGACGACTTATTTTTGATCTGGCAGGGTTCCACGGAGGAGCTCTCAACATTCATGGCATCCTTAAACGACAATAATCTAAACATCCACCTGACTTACAAATGGGATGCCAATAGAGTGGAATTCCTGGATGTCATGCTGAGGAGGGATTCCTCTGGATATCTACAAACAGACTTGTTCCGAAAGCCCACCTCCACAAATACCCTGCTATATGCATCCTCCTGTCACCCTTCCCACATTATTAGGGCCGTACCAACCGGTCATTTCCTTCGCCTTCGCAGAATTTGTTCATCAGAATCGGACTTTGAACGACAGGCGAAGGAATTGCAGCTGAGATTTCACAACCGCGGCTACAGTAAGCGGTCCATTAAAAGGGCCTATAATAGGGCTAGGACCACCACTCGTGCATCACTGTTGTATAATCATACAACAAGTGGGACACCGCACTCCAAACAACAACTGCGGTTTGTTACTGATTTTAATTCCCAATCCACTAGAATTCGTGAGGCTTTAAGGAAATCCTGGCCAATCCTGAAAGTCGATAAGACTATCTCTAAAATTATACCTGAACGCCCTCTTATTTCATTCAGACGGGCGAGAAATTTAAAAGATCACTTGATGCGGAGCCACTATGAGGGTATTCCGAGGACCACCTTCCTTGATGGTATCACTCAGCGTCGAGGATCTTTTCCGTGCGGCCATTGTGTGGCGTGTCCTAATGTGGACCGTATCGATACCTTCTCGGATTCTAGTGGTAGTAAGACCTTTAAAATCAATAAAGAAATTACATGTAATACACGCTACGTAATCTATTATGCCACCTGCCCTTGTGGCCTTATTTACGTTGGCCTTTTTGTGATCATCCGACCGTGTGGTTTCCTCAACTGTGGTCATTGGCCCGACATGTTTTAACATATTGTTTTATGATTTTAGATCACCGTTTTCTTTTCTTTGGCCGCGCTAATGGAGTTCTATTTGCCCTTACGGATAGAGATTAGCCATACGGGATTGTGGGCTATTTGCTGGGATATTGAGTCCTGGAGTAACGGAGCCCTGATTCTTTCTACGGATCAAGACTTCTAGTATGGATTGTTACTCGTCGGGATATTCCATCCCAGAACAAGATTTACCCAATTATATGCCTATTTGTATCTTTTTTTTTCCTACACCTTGACCTATATTTGATTGACATTAATATACCTATTTAGTTTCTATTTGCAACTACCTGAAATATGTCGGTCTATGTATTATAAGGTCGGTATACCCGAGATATTCCTTGTTTTATCTATTACTCCATGCTTTCTTTCCGCAAGTACGGCTTTAGACTTTTTTATGTACTACTGTCAGGCATGTTTATCGTATATATACTCTGCTTGTCATCAGGTATACATACCTTTTGCATGGGCAGTACCTGTATTTACTTTGCTATACTTTTTCCCTTACTTTACATGGCGACTAGTGTTGAGCGATACCGTCCGATACTTGAAAGTATCGGTATCGGATAGTATCGGCCGATACCCGAAAAGTATCGGATATCGCCGATACCGATATCCGATACCAATACAAGTCAATGGGACACCAAGTATCGGAAGGTATCCTGATGGTTCCCAGGGTCTGAAGGAAAGGAAACTCTCCTTCAGGCCCTGGGATCCATATTAATGTGTAAAATAAAGAATTAAAATAAAAAATATTGATATATTCACCTCTCCGGCGGCCCCTGGACATCACCGCGGGTAACCGGCAGGCTTCTTTGTTTAAAATGCGCGCGTTTAGGACCTGAGGAATGACGTTGCGGCTTCCGATTGGTTGCGTGCCGCCCATGTGACCAGCCGCGACATCATTCCTCAGGTCCTAAATTCCTAGAATGAGGAGTTTAGTGCCTAAGAATGACGTCGCGGCTTCTGATTGGTCGCGTGGCGGTCACATGGGCGGCACGCGACCAATCAGAAGCCGCACGTCATTCCTCAGGTCCTAAACGCGCGCATTTTAAACAAAGAAGCCTGCCGGTTACCCGCGGTGATGTCCAGGGGCCGCCGGAGAGGTGAATATATCAATATTTTTTATTTGAATTCTTTATTTTACACCTCACTATGGATCCGATACCGATACCCGATACCACAAAAGTATCGGATCTCGGTATCGGAATTCCGATACCGCAAGTATCGGCCGATACCCGATACTTGCGGTATCGGAATGCTCAACACTAACGGCGACCGTTGCTGCCATTTACATCCCTGCGTATGTGCGCACTTACTATTCCCGGCAGATCGTGCCGCCTATGGCTCTGTTGCGTGCGGGTCACGTGGGGCCCATGTGATCTCTGTATGCACATCCTGTATGCTGCGCACTCTGCTGTGTTTACGGTTGCCATGGAGCACTGAAGTGCTTCCTGGTAGGCATGTTCATTGCACATATACTCTGCTGGTCGTTAGGTATACACACCTTTTGTATGGGCAGCACTTGCATTTATTTTGTTATACTTTTGCCCTTATTTTACATAGTGTCCATTGCTGCTATATACATCCCCTCACCATTCCCGGCAGATAGCACCACTTATGGCTCTGTTGCGTGCGGGTCACGTGGTGCCCCATGTGATCCCCGTACGCACATCCTGTATGCTGCGCACTCTGCTGTGTTTACGGTTGCCATGGAGCACTGAAGCGCTTCCGGGGCATTTACCTGGAGTATTTCCTGTGCACGGCCTTTTTAAACCCCGTCTCTCTCACTGTTTGATGTGCCCCCTGACGAAGGTTTGCCAAAACACGCGTTGGGGTGGGTGCTGGGAGCCCCTACTTGCCTGCACTAGCATATACTATCCGGGTGAAGTATTACTTTCTCTTTTGTCCAGCTTTTCATATGTCTATTATTTTTCTTCTGATGTGTCCGGACTTTCTCCGGTGCTCCGATCGTACTTAATAGTGACATACAATCTAATCATATGCATATGGTGTGCTACTTACAAGTGCCACTATATACCATTTACCCGGCTGTATGTATGTATTTCTGTTACATTATTTATATCTATATGGCATTTGTGGGTTCTCAGTGCCCTTTCTTGTTTCATGTTTGGTGATGACCCTGTTGTCACCACCTGTTGTGAATTCCGTTCTGGAGCTCCCTCCTGTGGTTGCTAATGGTATTTTTGTGAGTTCTGCCCTTGGGCTCCCTCTGGTGGTTTCGAGTGGAACTGCTGCTCCTTTAGGTAGCTGTAGCAGCTGCCTTCACTAATCTCCTTGCTTGGGTTTGTTATTTAAACCTGCTCTGGGCTTTAGTCCATGCCTGCTGTCAATGTTCTTGGTTGGATTTGGTTCTCTCCTTGGAATTTTCATATGGCCAGTCCTTGTCTGCAAAAGATAAGTTTTTGCTAGTTTTTGTTTGTCCATTTGTTTGGACTCTATTGCTTTGCAATTATGTCTCTTTTTGTCCAGCTTGTCACTATGTCTTATTCAGGCTAGCTGGAAGCTCTGGGAAAGCAGATTTGCCCCTCCACACCATGAGTCGGTGTGGAGTTCATTTTTGCAATCTCTGCGTGGATTTTGTAGTTTTTATACTGACCGCACAGTATCCTATTCTCTCTGTCTATCTAGTTTAGTATTGGCCTCCTTTGCTGAATTCTGATTTCATTTCTATGTACGTCATTTCCCTCTCCATTCACAGTCAATATTTGTCTGGGGCTATCTTTCCTTTCGGGGGTTTTCTCTGAGGCAAGATAGCTTTCTATTTCCTTCTTTAGTGGTAGTTATTTCTTAGGCTGTGAAGAGGTGTCTAGGGAGAGTCAGGAACATCCCACGGCTATTTCTAGTGTTGTTGTTAGGATTAGGGACTGTGGTCAGTAGAGATACCACTGTTGTGAATTCTGTTGTCGGGCTCCCTCCTGTGGTCATGAATGGTACTTCGGCTGGTTCTATCCATGGAATTCCTCTGGTGGCTGTGGGTGTTTCTGAGTCTCCTTCCACAGGTGACGAGGTTAATTCGTTAGCTGGCTGCTCTGTTTAACTCCACTTAGATCTTTGCTCCAAGCCACCTGTCAATGTTCCAGTAATGGTCTTGTTCACTCCTGGATCGTTCTTGTGACCTGTCTTCCCAGTAGAAGCTAAGTGCCTGCCTGTTTTTCTCTGGTTTGCTATTTTTTCTGTCCAGCTTGCTATTTTGTTGTTGTCTTGCTTGCTGGAAGCTCTGGGACGCAGAGGGAGCGCCTCCGCACCGTGAGTCAGTGCGGAGGGTCTTATTGCGCCCTCTGCGTGGTCTTTTTGTAGGTTTTTGTGCTGACCGCAAAGCTACCTTTCCTATCCTCGGTCTGTTCAGTAAGTCGGGCCTCACTTTGCTAAATCTATTTCATCTCTGTGTTTGTATTTTCATCTTTACTCAGTCATTATATGTGGGGGGCTGCCTTTTCCTTTGGGGAATTTCTCTGAGGCAAGGTAGGCTTTATTTTTCTATTTTCAGGGCTAGCTGGTTTCTTAGGCTGTGCCGAGTTGCATAGGGAGCGTTAGGAGCAATCCACGGCTATTTCTAGTGTGTGTGATAGGATTAGGGATTGCGGTCAGCAGAGTTCCCACGTCCCAGAGCTCGTCCTTTATTATCAGTATCTACCAGGTCATTCCGTGTGCTCTTAACCACCTGGTCCATTATTGTCCTGACCACCAGGTCATAACAGTACAGGTGGCCCAAAGTACTAATGCATCTTAATAGAGGGATAAGAGAAGTTCTGAGACCATTTTTTTTTCTTTGCAGTGTGTTTTGTCTCTCTTTTCCCCTTTACATCTGGGTGGTTCAGAACACAGGTGTAGACATGGACATTCAAGGTCTGTCCTCTTTGATGGATAATCTCAATATAAGTGTACAAAACATTCAAGATTTTGTGGTTCAGAATCCGATGTCAGAGCCTAGGATTCCAATTCCTGATTTGTTTTTTGGTGATAGATCTAAGTTCTTGAATTTCAAAAATAATTGTAAATTGTTTCTTGCCTTGAAACCTCGCTCCTCAGGTGACCCTGTTCAACAAGTAAAGATCATTATTTCTTTGTTACGTGGTGACCCTCAAGACTGGGCATTTTCCCTTGCGCCAGGGGATCCGGCATTGCGTGATGTTGATGCGTTTTTCCTGGCGCTTGGGTTGCTTTATGATGAACCTAATTCAGTGGATCAGGCAGAGAAAATCTTGCTGCCTCTGTCAGGGTCAGGATGAAGCGGAGATATATTGTCAGAAGTTTAGAAAGTGGTCTGTGCTCACTCAGTGGAATGAATGTGCCCTGGCAGCGATCTTCAGAAAGGGTCTCTCTGAAGCCCTTAAGGATGTCTGGTGGGATTTCCCATGCCTGCTGGTCTGAATGAGTCTATGTCTTTGGCCATTCAGATCGATCGACGCTTGCGTGAGCGTAAAGCTGTGCACCATTTGGCGGTACTATCTGAGCATGGGCCTGAGCCTATGCAATGTGATAGGACTTTGACCAGAGCTGAACGGCAAGAACACAGACATTGGAATGGGCTATGTTTTTACTGTGGTGATTCCACTCATGCTATCTCCGATTGTCCTAAGCGCACTAAGCGGTTCGCTAGGTCTGCCACCATTGGTACGGTACAGTCTAAATTTCTATTGTCCGTTACTCTGATTTGCTCTTTGTCATCCTATTCTGTTATGGCATTTGTGGATTCAGGCGCTGCCCTGAATTTGATGGACTTGGAGTATGCCAGGCGCTGTGGTTTTTTCTTGGAGCCCTTGCAGTATCCTATTCCATTGAGAGGAATTGATGCTACGCCTTTGGCCAAGAATAAGCCTCAGTACTGGACCCAATTGACCATGTACATGGCTCCTGCACATCAGGAGGATATCCGCTTTCTGGTGTTGCATAATCTGCATGATGTGGTCGTTTTGGGGTTGCCATGGCTACAGGTCCATAATCCAGTATTGGACTGGAAATCTATGTCTGTGTCCAGCTGGGGTTGCCAGGGGGTACATGGTGATGTTCCATTTTTGTCTATTTCGTCTTCCACTCCTTCTGAAGTTCCAGAGTTTTTGTCGGATTATCGGGATGTATTTGATGAGCCCAAAGCCAGTGCCCTACCTCCTCATAGGGATTGCGATTGTGCAATTAATTTGATTCCTGGTAGTAAGTTTCCTAAGGGCCGATTGTTCAATTTATCTGTGCCAGAACACGCCACTATGCGGAGTTATATAAAGGAATCCTTAGAGAAAGGCCATATTTGCCCGTCGTCATCACCGTTAGGAGCAGGGTTCTTTTTTGTGGCCAAGAAGGATGGTTCTTTGAGACCTTGTATTGATTACCGCCTTCTCAATAAAACTACAGTCAAATTTCAGTATCCTTTGCCATTGCTGTCTGATTTGTTTGCTCATATTAAAGGGGCTAGTTGCTTCACCAAGATAGATCTTCGAGGGGCGTATAATCTTGTGCGTATTAAACAAGGCGATGGATAGAAAACAGCATTTGATACGCCCGAGGGCCATTTTGAGTACCTGGTTATGCCATTCGGGCTTTCCAATGCTCCATCAGTATTTCAGTCCTTTATGCATGACATCTTCCGAGAGTACCTGGATAAATTCCTGATTGTGTATTTGGATGATATTTTGGTCTTTTCGGATGATTGGGAGTCTCATGTGAAGCAAGTCAGAATGGTGTTCCAGGTCCTTCGTGCGAATTCCTTGTTTGTGAAGGGGTCAAAGTGTCTCTTTGGAGTTCAGAAGGTTTAATTTTTGGGGTTCATTTTTTCCCCTTCTACTATCGAGATGGACCCTGTTAAAGTCCAGGGCATTTACGATTGGACTCAGCCTACATCTGTGAAGAGCCTGCAAAAGTTCCTGGGCTTTGCTAATTTTTATCGGCGCTTCATCGCTAATTTTTCTACTGTTGCTAAACCATTGACTGATTTGACCAAGAAGGGTGCTGATGTGGTCACTTGGTCTTCTGCAGCTGTAGAGGCTTTTCAGGAGTTGAAGCGTCGTTTTTTCTTTTGCCCCTGTGTTGTGCCAGCCAGATGTTTCGCTCCCGTTTCAGGTTGAGGTTGATGCTTCTGAGATTGGAGCTGGGGCTGTTTTGTCGTAAAGAAGTTCTGATGGCTCGGTGATGAAGCCATGTGCTTTCTTTTCTAGAAAGTTTTCGCCTGCTGAGCGTAATTATGATGTTGGCAATCGAGAGTTGTTGGCCATGAAGTGGGCATTCGAGGAGTGGCATCATTGGCTTGAAGGAGCCAAGCATCGCGTGGTGGTCTTGACAGATCACAAGAATTTGACTTATCTTGAGTCTGCCAAATGGTTGAATCCGAGACAGGCTCGATGGTCATTATTTTTCTCCCGGTTTGATTTTGTGGTTTCGTACCTTCCGGGCTCTAAGAATGTGAAGGCTGATGCCCTGTCAAGGAGTTTTGTGCCTGACTCTCCGGGTGTTCCTGAGCCGGCGGGTATTCTCAAAGAGGGGGTAATTTTGTCTGCCATCTCCCGTGATTTGCGGCGGGTGGTGCAAACATTTCAGGCTGATAGACCTGACCGTTGCCCAGCGGAGAAACTGTTTGTCCCTGATAGATGGACTAGTAGAGTTAGCTCTGAGATTCATTGTTCAGTGTTGGCTGGGCATCCTGGAATCTTTGGTACCAGAGATTTGGTGGCTAGATCCTTTTGGTGGCCGTCTTTGTCACGGGATGTGCGTTCTTTTGTGCAGTCCTGTGGGACTTGTGCTCGGGCTAAGCCCTGCTGTTCTCGTGCCAGTGGGTTGCTTTTGCCCTTGCCGGTCCCGAAGAGGCCCTGGACGCATATATCTATGGATTTTATTTCGGATCTCCCCGTCTCTCAAAAGATGTCGGACATTTGGGTGGTTTGTGATCGCTTTTTTAAGATGGTCCATTTGGTACCTTTGTCTAAATTGCCTTCCTCCTCTGATTTGGTGCCATTATTTTTCCAGCATGTGGTTCATTTACATGGTATCCCGGAGAACATCGTTTCTGACAGAGGTTCCCAGTTTCTTTCGAGGTTTTGGCGATCTTTTTGTGCTAGGATGGGCATTGATTTGTGTTTTTCCTTGGCTTTCCATTCTCAGACAAATGGCCAAACCGAACGAACTAATCAGACTTTGGAAACATATCTGAGATGCTTTGTTTCTGCTGATCAGGATGATTGGGTGTCCTTTTTGCCGTTGGCTGAGTTCGCCCTAAAATAATCGGGCCAGCTCGGCTACTTTGGTTTCGCCGTTTTTCTGCAATTCTGGTTTCCATCCGCATTTCTCTTCAGGGCAGGTTGAGTTTTCGGACTGTCCTGGTGTGGATACTGTGGTGGATAGGTTGCAGCAGATTTGGACTCATGTGGTGGACAATTTGACATTGTCCCAGTAGAAGGCTCAACGTTTCCCTAACCACCGGCGCTGTGTGGGTCCCCGACTTCGTGTTGGGGATTTGGTTTGGTTGTCGTCTCGTTATGTTCCTATGAAGGTTTCCTCTCCTAAGTTTAAGCCTCGTTTCATTGGTCCTTATAAGATTTCTGAGGTTATCAATCCTGTGTCATTTCGTTTGGCCCTTCCTGCTTCTTTTGCCATCCATAATGTGTTCCATAGGTCGTTATTGCGGAGATACATGGCGCCTGTGGTCCCATCCGTTGATCCTCCTGCCCCGGTGTTGGTTGAGGGGGAGTTGGAGTATGTGGTGAAGATTTTGGATTCTCGTATTTCGAGACGGAAACTTCAGTACCTGGTCAAGTGGAAGGGTTATGGTCAGGAAGATAATTCCTGGGTTTTTGCCTCTGATGTTCATGCTGCCGATCTGGTTCGTGCCTTTCATTTGGCTCATCCTGGTGGGCCTGGGGGCTCTGGTGAGGGTTCGGTGACCCCTCCTCAAGGGGGGGTACTGTTGTGAATTCTGTTGTCGGGATCCCTCCTGTGGTCATAAATGGTACTTCGGCTGGTTCTATCCATGGAATTCCTCTGGTGGCTGTGGGTGTTTCTGAGTTTCCTTCCACAGGTGACAAGGTTAATTCGTTAGCTGGCTGCTCTATTTAACTCCACTTAGATCTTTGCTCCATGCCACCTGTCAATGTTCCAGTATTGGTCTTGTTCACTCGTGGATCGTTCTTGTGACCTGTCTTCCCAGTAGAAGCTAAGTGCCTGCCTGTTTTTCTCTGGTTTACTATTTTTTCTGTCCAGCTTGCTATTTTGTTGTTGTCTTGCTTGCTGGAAGCTCTGGGACGCAGAGGGAGCGCCTCCGCACCGTGAGTCGGTGCGGAGGGTCTTTTTGCGCCCTCTGCGTGGTCTTTTTGTAGGTTTTTGTGCTGACCGCAAAGCTACCTTTCCTATCCTCGGTCTGTTCAGTAAGTCGGGCCTCACTTTGCTAAATCTATTTCATCTCTGTGTTTGTATTTTCATCTTTACTCACAGTCATTATATGTGGGGGGCTGCCTTTTCCTTTGGGGAATTTCTCTGAGGCAAGGTAGGCTTTATTTTTCTATCTTCAGGGCTAGCTAGTTTCTTAGGCTGTGCCGAGTTGCATAGGGAGCGTTAGGAGCAATCCACGGCTATTTCTAGTGTGTGTGATAGGATTAGGGATTGCGGTCAGCAGAGTTCCCACGTCCCAGAGCTCGTCCTTTATTATCAGTATCTACCAGGTCATTCCGTGTGCTCTTAACCACCAGGTCCATTATTGTCCTGACCACCAGGTCATAACATACCACCTTCTCAGAGCTCGCTCCATGTTGCGTTTTAGCCACCAGGTCATATCAGTGTGGCCTCTTAACCACCAGGTCATAACAACCACCTCTATGCCTTGCACAATAAAGCATTTGCACTTTAATAGACAATTGGTTATCTGTTGGAGTTTTTTCCTTCCCCCCTGCCAACTATGTAACTATGTAGATTGCGTTGTTATATACACTCTGCCTGAGTTTGGGGTCAGTCTCCCCCCCAAAAAAAAGAGTTTCAAATTATCATAAAGTGGATCTACTGTAGTCCTGTTAGTTTGGTGTATGTCAGCCAGCCATTTTCTGCCTCTTATATTGCGTTGTTTTATACACAGGGCCTGAGTTTTGAGTTAGTCTCCCCCCAAAAAAGGGAGCTTCAAATTCTCACAAAGTGGATCTACTGCAGTCCTGTTAGTTTGGTGTATGTCAGCCAGCCACTTTCTGCCACTTAGATTGCATTGTTATATACACTGAGCCTAAGTAGTGGTTCAGTCTCCCCAAAAAAAGATAGATTCAAATTCTCACAAAGTGGATATACTTCTGTCCAGTTAGTTTGTCGTATATCAGCCAGCCATTTTTAGCCACTTACATTGTGTTGTTTTTTGCACAGGGCCTGATTTTTTGTTCAGTCTCCCCCCCAAAAAAGGGAGATTTAAAAACTCAACAAGTTTATATACACCTTCTACCTTGTTTTTCAGCACCATATAACGGTTGTTATTTTGGTTAGATTTTCCAAAAAATGAGGAAGTCAGGTGGAAGAGGCCATTGGCGGTGTTGCCAGCTGGTATTGATGGTGGTGGTGGTGCATCTGGTGGTAGTGGCAAAAGCACAATAGCACCTAAGGCTGAAGGTGTTGAGCCAGCGTCATCGTCTCGCTACACAAGGCCTCAAAGGCTCCCTTATCTGGGAGTAGGAAAACGGCTTTTAAAGCCGGAGCAGCAGGAAAAAGTTTTGGCTTTTCTTGCTGATTCAGCCTCTAGCTCTTCAGAAACTTCCAAATGTAAAAGCAGCGAGTCGTCAGTGGATGCTCTCGTTCAGAAACAAGAGATTTCCTTGTGTCCTTCACCCAAACCAAAAGTGAAAGATGTGTCAGGCGAGACTATAGGTTACTCCATGGAGCTCTTTACACATACCGTGCCTGGGTTAGAACGGGAAATTGTTAACTGCCCATTACAAGATGAATCGGACATGGAGTGTACTGATGCACAGCCACAGCTAAATTATAATGCTGTTCCATTGACTCAGATCACTACATTGCCCTGGCAGTGTACCGAGCCAGAATCTGACCCTGATTAGACTAGGGTGCCCCGTCCCGAACGCTATAGCACTTTACATGGTGACACAGAGGAAGGTGCACATGACATTGAAGAGGAGGTGATAGATGACCCAGTAGTTGACCCAGATTGGCAGCCATTGGGGGAAGAGGGTGTCACTTCCAGTAGCTCAGAAGCGGAGGAGGATGATCCGCAGCAGCCATCTATATCGCAACAGCAGTCATCTGAGAGGCCCGTATCAGGCCAAAAACGGTTGTCAAAAACAGTTTTAGGACAGCGTGGCCATCCGGTGAAAGTAGCACAGCGTGCAATGCCTGAAAAGGTATTCCATAATACGAAGAGTGCAGTGTGGCAATTTTTTAACCAAGATCCGAATGATCAGTCAAAAGTTATCTGTAATAAATGCTCAAAGACCTTTAGCAGAGGGAAGAATCTTCAAAATTTAAATACAACGCGCATGCTTAGACACTTAACCAGCATGCACTTGGAAGCCTCAACTAACTACCAAACGTCCTGTACCGTTGGTGCACCTGCTCAGAATGAAGGTAGTCAGCAACGCTACATTGCTTCCCTCACTGTAAGCCCACCGGTTAGGACACTACCAGCAGCAAATGTGGAGGTATTGTCACAAGGCCAAAGTAGTCAGGGAATCACAAGGTTATTGGTAGGAAACACTGTATGTACGCCAACATCGAGAATACCATCGCAAACCCTCTCTCAATCCGCCATGTCCACCACCACCACCCCCGCTAGTTCCACCATATGCAGCTCTCCAGTCCAGCTCACCCTACAAGAGACTCTCGATAGGAAAAGAAAGTACTCATCCTCTCATCCGTGTACACAGGGTTTGAACGCCCACATTGCTAGACTAATCTCATTAGAGATGATGCCCTACCGGTTGGTTGAAAGCGAAGCTTTAAAAGCCCTGATGGCCTACGCAGTAGCATGCTATGACCTACCCAATGGACACTTCTTTGCGAGAAAAGCCATCCCAGCCCTCCACCAGCATGTCAAAGACCGCATTGTCAATGCACTGAGGCAATCAGTCAGTAGAAAGGTGCACCTTACAACAGATGCATGGACCAGTAGGCATGGCCAGGGACGTTACGTGTCCATCACAGCACACTGGGTTAATGTGGTGGATGCAGGGTCCACAGGGGACAGCCATAGTTGGACAGTTCTGCCTAGCCCATGGTCTAGGAAGCAGTTGGCTGTAGGCGTTCACCACCCCTCCTCCTCCTCCTCCAGAAACGAAAGCTCGTCCACAGAGTGCAGTCGCACGACCACTCCATCCGCAGCTGCCAGTGTTGCACACGAGGTGTCCCATTATCGAACAGCTAGTGGTAAGCGTCAGCAAGCTGTTTAAGAAATTTAGTGTTTGGGCAACAATTGACATACAGCGGAAGTACTTGCTGAGTAATTGCAGTAACAAACTCAGTCATGGCTGGGCAGTGTACATCTTGAGGCAGGCAAGGTAGTCAGTGATAATGGAAGGAATTTTATGGCTGCCATAGCCCTTTCAGAACTTAAACACATACCTTGCCTGGCTCACACCTTGAATCTGGTGGTGCAGTGCTTCCTCAAAAATTATCCGGAGTTACCAGCCCTGCTCCTGAAGGTGCGAAGACTTTGCTCGCACATCCACCCGTACACTCCAGCTGTATGCTCAACTATCAGCGATCGCTGAATCTTCCCCAGCACCGCCTAATAATTGACGTTGCAACAAGGTGGAACACCACAGTGCACATGGTTCAGAGGCTGTGCGAACAGAGGCGTGCTGTGATTAATTTGTGAGAGAATACACATATCCGACGTTCGCCTGTACACTCCAGCCGTATGCAGACCTATCAGCGGTCTTTGAACCTTCCCCAACATCGCCTAATCATAGACGTTGCAACAAGGTGGAACTCAACACAGCACATGCTTCAGAGACTGTGCCAACAGAGGCGGGCTGTTATGTTTTTGTGGGAGGATACACATACACGGGCAGGCACTTGGTTGGCAGACATGGAGTTGTCTGGTGTGCGGTGGTCGAAGCTCTAAGACCTCTGTCAAGTACTTCAGTGTTTTGAGGAATGCACACGGCTGGTAAGTGCAGATGATGCCATCATAAGTATGATCATCCCACTAATGCGTCTGCTGATGCAAAGTTTGACGCACATTAAGGAGCTGGAATCTGCAGCCGAGGAGGAGGGAAGCCTTGATGACAGTGAGCCATTGTCTGCTCAGGGAACTCTCCTGGTCGAGGTGACGGACGAAGAGGAGGAGGAGGAGAATGATGAGGATGAATATCTATGGGAGGAGGATGCTTCTCAGGGGGCAATAGAAACTGGTGGCGATGCAAGGTCAGGTACAGGGTTTTTGCGGAACACAAGTGATGTCGATTTGCAAGAAAGTGCTCCTCAACCCAGCACAAGCAGTGAATTGACACCAGGAACATTGGCCCACATGGCTGAGTATGCCTTGCGTATCCTAAAAAGGACCCCCCGCATTATAAAAATGATGACCGATGACGATTACTGGTTGGCCTGCCTCCCGGATCCATGATATAAAGGAAAGTTACAAAATATCAGGCCACATGAGAACCTTGAGCAAATATTGGCTACCAAACAAGCAACTCTTGTAGACCGTTTGGTTCAGGCATTCCCAGCACACAGCGGCATTGATGGTTCTCGCACCAGCTGTAGGGGGCAACATGGCAGAGGTGTTAGAGGTGCACAAATAAGAAGTGGTGTTGGACAGAGGGGTTTTATGACCAAGTTGTGCAGTGATTTCGCAATGACTGCTGACACGACAGGTACTGCTGCATTGATTCAAAGAAACAGGAGACAACATTTGTCCAGTATGGTTATGAACTACTTTTCCTCCCTTATCGATGTTCTCCCTCACAGGTCATTCCCCTTTGATTACTGGGAATCTAAAATAGACACCTGGCCTGAATTGACAGAATATGCATTACAGGAGCTTGCTTGCCCTGCTGCTAGTGTGCTATCAGAAAGAGTCTTCAGTGCTGCTTGTTCAATACTGATCAAAAACAGGACACGTCTGGCTACCCAGAATGTTGATGATCTAACCTTCATTAAAATGAAGCAATCATGGATTTCAAATTATTTTTCCCCACCTTCTCCTGCTGACACCTAGCTTGCCTGAAAAATGTGTTTCTTTTGGCCTCCTCTTACTGACTTCTCCAATTCCACCATTTGCAGCTGCTGAATGTACACCATAGGCCATTTTTAAACCTCCCTAAATGGGCTGACTCCCCCCACAGGGCTGTGGTCACCACCTAGCACAAGCACCCGTGCGAGTGATGTTTGCCTGCACAGGTGGGTGTGCCCACACTTGGACGAAGGCACTGGCACAGGGACCCTCATAGTACAATGAAGTGTCTCTTTCGGTGGTGGTGCACAACCTACGTCAGACACACCATCGTAATTTGAGGGGCCCTGTGCCAGTACCGCCACCCACGAGAGAGTGTTCCCCCTCAGCTCGAACAGTGCTCTACCACTTGCAATTCTTACCTCTCCCTTTTCCACCACTGTGTAGTCTGTGCTGTTAAATCCTTATATGGCACTGCCAATACAAATTTGTTGAAATGATAGATGATAGTTAAAATATACAGGGGCCCTGGCCTCCATTTAGAACAGTTAATACTTTGCGCCTACTACCACTGTCTGCTACTCAGCAGAGGAGCCCACCCCAGTACCTAGCTATGCCGCCTGTTTAGTCCTGTTACCAATTTTAAACCGCATTTAGCCTACTTTTGTATTTTGGGCCTAATACCTGTGTCTGCGCCACTCATTAAAATTGTCCTCATTAACAAAGCTATGCCGCCTGCTTAGTCCTGTTTAGTGTTGAGCATTCCGATACCACAAGTATCGGGTATTGGCCGATATTTGCTGTATTGGAATTCCGATACCGAGTTCCGATATTTTTGCGATATCGGAAATCGGAATCGGAAGTGTTTCCAGTCATCTTCGGCGTGTGCGGTGCATATGGTTACCAGGGTCTGGAGGAGAGGAGACTCTCCTTCAGGCCCTGGGATCCATATTCATGTAAAAAATAAAGAATAAAAATAAAAAATATGGATATACTCACCCCTCCGACAAACCCTGGCTGTCACCGTTGCAAGCGTCTGCCTCCATTCCTAAGAATGCAGAGAGTGAAGGACCTTCGATGACGTCGCAGTCAGGTGACCGGTCAGGTGACTCGTTAAAGGGTTGATTATGACTTGTAGGATCACTACTTCCAACAGGTTGCGCTCTAGAGTTTAAGTCCTCTTTTTCTCAGAAGAGGCAATTTGCATATAAACAATTATATGCTGAACTGGATGGACAAATGTTTTTTTTCGGCCTTACTAACTATGTTACTATGTTACTATGTAATTTTCAGATTTCTTTATGTAAAAGTTTATAATATCGAAGGACAAAATATGGGATTCTGTCTGTCATGGGCGTAAGACATACTCTCTCACTTGGTCCTGATGAAGTCACAATAGTGATGATACGCGTCAGGCTTGCAGGAGCTGGTTTAGTCCTGCTCCTCTTTGATCATATATAATGCATGAGGTTTTGTGAGCTGGTCTGGTTTGATGTTGGGACCTGAATGGTAAAGTATTTTTAGGAGTATAATTTACTCTCTATACGGTTTATTATCTTGGACTCATGAATCACTGTATTGGATACCTATCTTGATATATATAAATCTGAATAGTTTCATATTTATAGACCAAAAAAAGAAAAAAAAAGAAAAAAGTAAGCGGCACAGCTCGACTTTCCAGAGATAGCTAACTCAATGTGGAGAGTTTCCCAACAATAGGTAGTCCGGTCAGATGAAAGGCGGTGCTAGCGTGAAACAAAGTGTCCATATGAATAAAAAAGTAGAAAAAACGCTATAGCACTCACCAATCAGTGGCAATTCAAACGTCCTTTATTGGAACATATAGCAAATCATCTTAGCGGTTCAAGTGAGGGAGTGAGAACGGGAGTGCGACAGGCATATTTATCCCCAACTGCTCTATATGTGTATGGGTTCTTAATAATATTGTATTTGGTGCCAATCTTCATAATCTTGAATCAACCAGGTATACATTCTTACTTTTTGGAGAGAATTTTCCTTCCAAAAAGTACTTTTTTGATTAACACTAGGACTACTGGTATAGTCATTTTGACTACTTACTTGCAGCAGTTCTAGTCAGAGTTCACAAATCCAGTAGTCCTAGCGTTAAGACATAGAATTTATCACCGTCACCGTATATTGTACTGCATTTTTTCATATATGACCTCTCGGTGTTATTAGGTTAACCGTTACTCCTATACGTGTTGGCTAGACATGGTGTAACCATTTTGTATTTTAAATGTTTTTAGATTTCTTGTTGTGGGTTTATGTGTACTAATAAAATTTGTTACAGTGTTTAAGGCGATCAATGCTTTTTTTGTATGTCTCCTTGTCTTTGGTTGGTACTTATCTATGTTTAGACATACTGCAGGTGGATCCCTTTCATATTTGAAATTAGTTTATTCGATGGTGCCTCCTTTTCTATAATATATGTAAAACACACTCACTCACAGGTAAAGATAAAAGGGAACACCTACTACAGAGAGACGCTGAACCTGCAAGTAACTGGTCCCTGTGCAAACTAAAAAAACTGTAGCCGCACAACTCAAAAACACCACCTTGGACCTGGTTCCCCAAAAGACCATCAAGAGGTTCCTTGTACATCTTGAGGCCCCGGAGGGGAGACCACAACACACTGCCAACTGCCATCAAAAGAAAAAAAAATGTGCATGAACATACAAGCTCCCAGGGTGAGAAAATCAAAACATGTTCATATAAGGTAGAAAGGAAATACTATAGAGAGCCAAAATAAAAATGAACAAATGTTACCTCCCAGAAACCTAAAGAGGTGAAAGGAAGATGAATTGAGAAGGAAATTAAACAGACTCACTGCAGGAATTCAGCTGGTGTTTAGCATGCAAGGTAAACCCCTTTGGTCAAGGTCTGGAACTTCAAAACCAAAGACCAATTAGAGGTATAGCCAGCAAGGAAGTGCAGGGAAGAATGAGCATACAAATCTGAGCCCAGAAAGTGACGGAACAGACCACAAAAGATAAATGGAAAACACTGGGAGAAGAGAAAACCAGGAAGGGAGAACAAAGAAAATTGGAACCATCAGCATTTGGACAGGGAAGAAAAAGCAATAGCTCAGCATACTGTGAAACTGACCACGGAGCAACATGAAAGCAGATCAAATCCCTGACTGAGCCATGTCACTGTCTTTATCTCTCAGATTCTTGCACTTGTCCTTCTTTCCGGCAATAAATCTGTCAGCTTACCTTTATACCTAATACATCTAAACCATCAATTACCAAAGTTACTTGATTGTCAATGTTCTTCATTTTACTTGTCTGTAATTTTACGGGAGGGCTACAATCCATGGCAGCCTGCTATTGTGCTAAAATGAATCAGTGAATGGATAAATAATTGTCAGAAATTAGCTTGCAAAACCACAATACCCATTATAGATTTCAGATATAAATAACAGCAATGTAATATATATTCATTGCACCTAAAAATGTTTCTTACATTTACAATACATGCTTATATTATATTAAGTGACATAACAGGTGTAAATATCAGCGGAGCCAGTTCTCACCGTGCAGTGTCAGTCATCCAGCCAGATCTGTCTTATCTCTGAGTTGTGTGTTGTTGTAGTGAATATTTAAGCCTTCTATAGGCTGCTTATGTTAAAATGTGATTGAAGTCCATCCCATACATTACAATGTTGCTTTACTTAACCCCTTCGAGCAGATTCACGTGGAGTAGAATTTGGGAAAAATTTCACAATTTAATGCAGTTGTTTTGAGCGAATCTTAGAATGGATTGAAATAGAATAAGAGATATAGAAGGAAGGTGATACTCTGTACTTCATACTACTGGAGCCATGTTTGTCTCTGGCTCAAAAGCTGCATGAAGCTCAGTAGTTTTTATGTTAGTTTTTTCCATAAAGGATGCACCAGAGGACACACTAAAACTGGGGATAAAAAACATTACAAAAAATTATAATTCCCTATTAAACTACAACCATCTGGCTGCAGTTTTTCTTGCAGTAAAATAATTGCAAAAACCGTCTTCTAAGAGCTCATTGACATGTCCATGATTAAACACGTATGAGAAACAATGGTGTAATCAGTGTTGTGCATCACCGTGTCCGTTTTTACCATCAGTGTCACATGAGTGTGTGCGTTTTTTCCTTCACTGTGTCATTAGTGTGTTCACTTTTACCATCAGTGTGTGATCCGTGTACCTAGTTTTATTATTATTATTATTATTTATTTATATAGCACCATTAATTCCATGGTGCTGTACATGAGAAAGGGGTTACATACAGGGTTATAGATATCGTGTACAGTAAGCAGGTTTACAGTGACAGACTGGAACAGAGGGGAGAGGACCCTGTCCTTGCGGACTTACATTCTATGGGATAGTGGGGAAGAGGCAGAAGGTAGGGGTGAGGCAGCGGCTCTGGCCATGGAGAGGTGGCGGCTCTGGCGATGGAGAGGTGACGGCTCTGGCGATGGCGAGGCGGCGGCTCTGGCAATGGAGAGGCAGCGGCTCTGGCGATGGAGAAGCGGCGGCTCTGGCGATGGCGAGGCGGCAGAATGGTTATTGCAGGCTGTAGGCTTTCTTGAAGAGAAAGTTTAACCATCAGTGTGTTATCCATGTGTCCGTTTTTACCATCAGTGTTTCATCCGGGTGTCCGTTTTTACCATCAGTGTGTCATCCATGAGTCCGTTTTTACCATCAGTGTGTCATCCATGAGTCCGTTTTTACCATCTATGTGTCATCCATGTCCTAGTTTTACCATTAGTGTGTCATTTGTGTGTCCGTTTTTACCATCAGTGTGTTCTCCTTGTGTCCTTTCTTACATCAGTGTGCCATCGACTTATCCAGGGTCTTTATCAAAAGGTCGCAGAATATCTAAAACAGAATTCATGATACAAAATGTACATTAATGTAAGAAAAAGTAAAATAAACAATATCATCATGTATAGACAATGATAATAGAATGTGAAAATGTGAAAATTAAATATACATAATTGGGACCAGTGGAATAAGAGAAAGGATCACAGGGCAGTGTGTAGTCCATGTGTAAAGTTACAGAACATTCAATGAAGAGGTGGGTGTTGTACGTTGGGAGTTGACATGTCTCAGCAGCAGGGTGACAGATCCCTGGGGCTATTCCTGACCAGGAGACACATAGTGAGTGTGACCTTGCAGTTACCATGTCAGTCACAAGTTGTTTTCAGTTGAAGTCTACGAAATGCAACACAAAGGATATGTCTGCATACAGCCATAAGGTAATCAATAATCAGTGTCGGACTGAGGTGCCAAGGGCCCACCAGTAACCGACTCCAGGGCCGCTCATTTCAGCTACATGTAAATGTGACATTATCCTCAATCACAAATTTATATAACCATGAACTGGGTAACCTGTTAAATGAATAAGATGCCGCCATTGTCTGTAAATAGTGATTCATACAACCTATTTCCACTAGCGAACAAAGATGTACTAGTCCAATGTAAAATTTATATAATCTTTATTAGAAAAATTAAAAAAGAAATTGACAGATGTATGTTATATTACAGCTATGGAAAATAAAGATGTGAAAGGCACCTCACCCCCCTGTGTGTCCGACCAATAACCAATTGCTGTATCACAAGAAACTAGTGTGACACCAACAAGGTCCTTTCCCCCATTGCCTAAGCACTACACCATGCCTCAGTTGTAGGCCCATGCATTTCTATGCCATCACTGGGCCACACTACTATGGTAGACAACACTTGTACTATGTATCCAATATTTACTATGAAAGTGCAGAGTGCGCAGCTAGAGGTAGGGAACAGGGGCTGGCGCACACTCCCCTGTGCACTTCGTGTATGGGCATTACAAGTCTAGAAGACCAGCCTTTAGGGCTCATACTCACTTGTGTGAAATACGGCTGAGTCTCGCATGGTAACACCCGGCTCAGTCACCGGCACTTGGGAGCGGAGCGTGCAGCTCCATGTATTGATGTGCGGCCGCACGCTCCGCTCTGGATTGCCTTCGCCAGAGCCGGGTTTTAACCTGCGAGACTCAGCTGTATTTCACGCAAGTGAGTATGAGCCCTTACATAGGGCCTAGTTTTTAATGAGGCCTTCCTCAACTTGTCATCATTCTCCGCCACTAGATCATCAGGGTTAACGTGTTCTGTGCTGATACAGCCAGTCCAATTTTTGGCAAGGGTGTCTATGATGCCCATCAAATATTTTTTAAAAATGTACCCCCCCATGGGGCATTGTTTGTCAGCCCAGGCACTTCGTGTATGGGCATTACAAGTCTAGGAGACCGGCTCCTTTATATTGGGCTTAGTTTTTAATGAAGCCTTCCTCCACCTTTAGTGATCACTGATGAGCGAACGTGCTCACCTCTATGCAGTACTTGACCAAGAACCACTGTGCTCGGTGTACTCGGTGAGCACCAAGCATTTCTGGATTTATTAGGCAGGAGCTTGTGTCTCCACCCTGCAATTTTGGCATTCTTTACAGCGCCAATGAACATGCAGGGATTGTCTGCCATGCACTGTAATTCCGCAGCCATCTTTGTTGTTTGTTGTATTACAGTGATTTCCTGGCCGCACAGCAGCATCACGTCTATAAGGCCTCTTTCACATTTACGTCTTTGAGCTCCCGTCGAAATCCGTAGATTTTGGAAAAAATAAGATCCAGACAATTTTTTCTGCTGGATCCTGTTTTTTCCCATAGACTTGTATTAGCGACGGATTGGGACGGATGGCCATCCTTTTCATCCATCGTGCACTGGATCCGTCAGAAAATTGCTGTCCGTCGGACGGGGATAACGCACAGAGGAATGTTTTTTCTGTACGTCGGAAAATTGCTCAGCGACGGCTCCTGCGCTGCCCTTCGTTGGCTATAATGGAAGCCTATGGATGCAGGATCCGTCCTTGACTGTCAAAAGCAGGAATCCAGCGATGGGTAACATCTTTTGAAACTGAGCATGCGTGGAAGAATTTCCAGTCAGGGAAATTCTCTCTCGCTCTCTCTGTCTCTTTTTACTATTGATGCTGCCTATGCAGCATCAATAGTAACAAGATATACAGTAATGTTAAAAATAAAAAAAATTAAAAATCGCAATATTCTTACTTTCTGGTGTCCCGCGCAGCATTACCGATGCTCCCGTCAGCTGGCGTTCCCAGTAATGCATTGCGAAATGACCCAATGATGTTGCGGTCTCGCAAGTCCGCTACATTATCAGAGGTCATTGCACACAAGGCATTACTGGGAATGCCAGCTGCAGGGAGTATCGGTAATGCTGTGCGGGACGCCGGAAGGTAAGAATATTGTTTTTTTATCTTTTTCATTATTTTAAACCTGTGTTGTGTATGCGTTTTTGCAGCGGAAATCCGCTGCGAAGACACATACACAACAGATGCACATAGCCTCGACGGGTCTGTCAGAAAAACGGGCCCAGTGCACCCGTTCATTACATTCTGCACAGGATCTATCTTTTCAACATTTTGACGGATCCTGAGAGCAGTTGTAGTGCTCTGAGACAAGTGGTGGATGCCGCATCGGTGAGCACCACAACTTCAGGAATCTTCCTATTTGCTCATAGCAGGTTTGCCTACAACAACCACGCTGAACTAATCTTGACATCTGATCGTGCAGTAATTATAATTCCCGTTACCGGCTTTTATTTAACAACCTCCTGTAACTGATGAAGGTCACAATTGATCGAAACGTTTTCCTGTATTTACTACAATAAATGTTTCAGGCTACATCTTACCAAAAGTTGAGTACTAGGTCTCTTACTATTAATAGTCTACTTATTGACACAATTTTGGGGTTTTCTACTGTTTAGTCACATCAGAGGCTCTGCAAACGCAACGTGATGCCCGCAGAACATTCCATCAAAGTCTGCATTTCAAAACGTCACTACTTCCCTTCCGAGCCCCAATGTGTGCCTAAACAGTGGTTTACCCCCACATATGGGATATCAGGGTACTCAGGACAAGCTGGGCAACAAAAAATATAGGGGTCCCTTTTTCCTTTTACCCTTGTGAAAATAAAAAATTGCTTGCTAAAACATAATTTTTGAGGAAAGAAAAATGATTTTTTATTTTCACGGCTCTGCGTTGTAAACTTCTGTGAAGGACCTGTGGGTTCAAAGTGCTCACCACATATCTAAATAAGTTCCTTGGGGGGTCTAATTTCCAAAATGGGGTCACTTGTGGGGGGATTCTACTGTTTAGACACATCAGGGGCTCCGCAAATGCAACGTGATGCCCGCAGACCATTCCATCAAAGTGTGAATTTCAAAAGTCACTACTTCCCTTCCGAGCCCCGACGTGTGCCCAAACAGCAGTTCCCCCCCACATATGGGGCATCAGCGTACTCAGGACAAACTGGACAACAACTTTTGTGGTCCAATTTCTCCTGTTACTCTTGAGAAAATAAAAAATTGCAGGCTAAAAAATAATTTTTGAGGAAAGAAAAATGATTTTTTCTTTTCACGGCTCTGTGTTATAAACTTCTGTGAAGCACTTGGGCGTTTAAAGTGGTCACCGCACATGTAGATAAGTTCCATGGGAGGTCTAGTTTCCAAAATGGGGTCACATGTGGGGGAGCTCCAATGTTTAGGCACACAGGGGCTCTCCAAACGTCACATGGTGTCCGCTAACGATTGGAGCTAATTTTTCATTGAAAAAGTCAAATGGCGTTCCTTCACTTCCAAGCCCTGCCGCGTGCCCAAACAGTGGTTTACCCCCACATGTGAGGTATCACTGTACTCAGGAGAAATTGCCCAATACATTTTAGGATCCATTTTATCCTGTTGCCCATGTGGAAATGAACAAATTGAGGCTAAATTAAATTTTTTGTGAAAAAAAAATACTTTTTCGGATCAATTTGTGAAGCACCTTGGGGTTCAAAGTGCTCACTATGTGTTAGAAGTCGAGTTTCCTCTGCGGCACAGGGGGAATCTCGATCCGTCTCCACTGCGGTCTCCCATTCTTCTCCAGCCGCAGTGGAGTCTGCGCAGCAGGAACGTCGATCCCAGCGTCTCGCTCAGTCTGACTCTGTGCGAAGAGTTACTGCTGCTTTTCCTGCTTCTGCCATTGAAGCCAGTGCTGGTCAGCGGCGAGTGGACGTTTCTGGATCTAAGTCCTGCTTTTCTCTGTCTGAGCATGCCCAGGGCAGGATCTCCTGTTGGAGATCGAGGGTCACATGCTCAGGTACTGCAGCACATCCCATTGGTCCTTTTGGCAGGTCCTGAAAGGGCAAAACTTCTGTAGCTGTTTCCTGTGCTGCAGCTATATAAACTGTGCATGACCGCACGGCCATGCGCTAGTATTGTCTTGTAAATATGTGTGTGTGTTGTGAGTGAAAGTCGCTCTTTAAATAACCCTCCCTATTGAATGATTGTTCGCGGAAGGTGTATGTTTGCTATCTAGCGCCCGACTTATCCAACAGCACGTAACACACATTACAGCTACCAGTTGCTGTGTCCGCCTGTACGGCGCCGTGCGCTTGCTCTGCGCTTTCCTGACCCAAGCCTGGGTGGTTAGTGGCGTCCGTCAGTGCGGCACCGCACGCGCTCTTGTGCCTTATATTATTATTTAGTTTCCTTACACACCCAGTTGCGGTGTTGTGCCAGCAAGTGTCTAATCGGACTTCAATCCTAGTTGGGGTTGAGTTCGCTGACTTCTTGCTCGCGCTCTATGTGCGGTACCGCGGTCGTGTGACGCAACAGGATCGCTTCCTTCACGCAGGATGAAGTTAACCCGTGCGTGTATACTTATAGTACCGCCATATAGTCCGTCTTACTAGCAGCAGTGTTTTTACCTGCACGGTGGACCTCGGACTGCGAACGCACCTAGTTCCATTTCATCTTGTTCTTGGTGCGTTCTGCCAGTCCTTAACACTATGCATCTAGATAAGTTCCTTGGGGGGTCTAGTTTCGGAAATGGGGTCACATGAGGGGGAGCTACAATGTTTAGGCACACAGGGTCTCTCCAAACGTGACATGGTGTCCGCTAACAATTGGAGCTAATTTTTCATTCAAAAGTCAAATGGCACTCCTTCCCTTCCGAGCTTTGCCGTGTGCACAAACAGTGGTTTACCCCCACATATGAGGTATCGATGTACTCAGGAGAAATTTCCAAACACATTTTAGGATCCATTTTATCCTGTTGCCCATGTGAAAATGAAAAAATTGAGGCTAAAAGAAATTTTTTGTGAAAAAAAAGTACTTTTTCATTTTTATGGATCAATTTGTGAAGCACTTTGGGGTTCAAAGGGCTCACTATGCATCTAGATAAGCTCCTTGGGGGGTCTAGTTTCCAAACTGTGGTCACTTGTGGGGGAGCTCCAATTTTTAGGCACACAGGGGCTCTCCAAACGCAACATGGTGTCCGCTAAAGATTGCAGCCAATTTTTCATTGAAAAAGTCAAATGGCGCATCCTCCCTTCCGAGCCCTGTCGTGCACCCAGACAGTGTTTCCCCCCCCCCCCCCCCACATATGAGGTATCGGCGTACTCAAGACAAATTGTACAATAATGTTTGGGGTCCAATTTCTCTTTTCACCCTTGGGAAAATAAAAAAAATGTTGCTAAAACATCATTTTTGTGACTAAAAAGTTAAATGTTCATTTTATTCCTTCCATGTTGCTTCTGCTGCTGTAAAGTACCTGAAGGGTTAATAAACTCCTTGAATGTGGTTTTGAGTACCTTGAGGGGTGCAGTTTTTAGAATGGTGTCACTTTTGGGTATTTTCAGCCATACAGACCCCTCAAACTGACTTCAAATGTGAGGTGGTCCCTAAAAAAAATGGTTTTGTAAATTTCGTTGTAAAAATGAGAAATTGCTGGTCAAATTTTAACCCTTATGACTTCCTAGCAAAAAAAAAATTGTTTCCAAAATTGTGCTGATGTAAAGTAGACATGTGGGAAATGTTATTTATTAACTATTTTGTGTCACATAACTCTCTGGTTTAACAGAATAAATATTCAAAATTTGAAAATTGCGAAATTTTCAAAATGTTAGCCAAATTTCCATTTTTTCAGAAATAAACACAAAAATTATTGACCTAAATTTATCACTAACATGAAACCCAATATGTCACAAAAAGCGTTCCTGAGTTATTACCTCATAAAGGGACACTGGTCAGAATTGCAAAAAACGGCCAGGTCATTAAGGTCAAAATAAGCTGGGTCATGAAGGCGTTAATCAGCAATTGCTCATATATACAACACCAATTTTTTTTTAGGGACCACCTCACATTTGAAGTCACCTTGAAGGGTCTAAATGATAGAAAAATACCCTAAAGTGACACCATTCTAAAAACTGCCTTCCTCACTGTGCTCAAAACCACATTCAATATGTTTATTAACTCTTCCGGTGCTTCTCAGGAATTTTTGGAATGTTTAAAAAAAAAATGAACATTTAACTTTTTTCACAAAAAAATTACTTCAAATCCAAATTTTTTATTTTACTAAAGGTAACAGAAGAAACTGGACCCCACAAGTTGTTGTGCAACTTGTCCTGAGTACGCTCATACCCCATATGTGCAGGTAAACCGTTTGGTCACATGGTAGCGCTCGGAAAGGAAGGAGCGTCGTTTGACTTTTCTATGCAAAATATCCTGGAATTGAGATCGGACGCGTTTGGAGTGCCCCTGATATGCCTAAACAGCGAAAAATCCCCACAAGTGACACCATTTTGGAAACTAGATCATATAAGGAAGCTATCTAAATGTGTGTTGAGCACTTTGAACCCCCAATTGCTTCACAGAAGTTTAGAACGTAGAGCCATAAAAATAAAAAATATATATTTTTTCCACAAAAATGATCTTTTCACCCTCATATTTTTTATTTTACAAAGGGTAACTGGAGAAATTAGACAGCGATAGTTATTTTGCAACTGGCCCTGAGTACACTGATGCCCCATATGTGCAAGTAAACCACTGTTTGGGCTCATGTCAGAGCTTGAAAGCAAAGGAGCGCCGTTTGACTTTATCAATGTAAAATTGCCTGGAATTGAGATTGGACACCATGACGCGTTTGGAGAGCCCCTGATGTGCCTAAATAGTGGAAAACACCACCTGTGACACCATTTTAGAAACTAGACCACCCAAGGAACTTATCTAGATGTGTTTTGAGCACTTTGAACCCCAAGTGATTCACAGAAGTTTATAACGTAGAGCCATGAAAATAAAAAATCATATTTTTTCCACCAAAATTATCTTTTTGCCCCCTTTTTAATTTTTCCAAGGGTATCAGGAGAAATTGGACCCCAAAAGATTTTGTGCAATTTTTCTTGAGTTTGCAGATACCCATATGTAGGAGAACGGAACCAGTCACCAGAGGTAGCCTCTATGACGTCATCCCCGGTTACTGATGCTGCGTTCCCAGCAGTTCATTCACCAGTGGCTTTCAGACGGGGCGGTCGAATCTTGGCACCATTCAGGTTGCAAACTAATTATCCCCAAGACATGGATTACGACGTGGGACAGAACGACGGACTGGTAAGGTATATTTTTTTTATTTTACTTTATTACAGGAGATCGAGGGCTTTGGTGGAATTAGGCAGTGCAGTAAGTATGGTTTAATTGAGATTAATAAAGGAGTCTGTGTCATTTTTACAATTAAAGGACTTTATTCTGGCTGTGCCTTTTGTCACATCCTCGCTTCCACCGCGGCTCCCTGCCCACTGTTGTACTCACCTCTCTTCGGCGACTCGGCGCGCCTCCACTGCTGCGGGTTCCCGGCTGGTGTCCTCTCCTTTACACGCACTCGCGGTCTCTGCCAATCGTCGGCTGCGTGCGCACGCTCGGTTTGGCGCTGCGCGCACACACCTCTGAGAATGTCCCTGCCTCCCCATCCTTTCCTCTCTATCTCCTGGAGGACTCCAATCCAGAAGTTCTCACTGTGCTAGCCTTATTTACCCACCTCTTCTTTCAAACCTTGCCTTGTGTTCATTTGTGCCTGCAAGTGATTTAGGTCGCACTATTATCCAGCGTTTCGTATACCTGACCTTTTGCTTCTTCCATTATCCCTATAGGTCCAGTCCCTGTTCCTCATCCTGTCGGTTCCTACTTTGTCATGCCTGCTTGTCCGTGTCCACTGCACCGTCCTTGCTCCAGTCGCCGGTCTCACCTCACATATCTACCGGTTCATGTTGCCCTCTTGTACCACCCCTCTGTCCTGCCTTAGTCCTCTTAGTCTAGTATAACTTTCTGGGTCCTACTTCTAGCCCTTTCACTCTGCCTTCCAGCTGCCATGGCAATAGTCTCTCACGGGTCTGCCCCTAACGCTCCCTGTATAGGGGGTGGTCCATCTGGTCAGCTCGCCCGTGGCAGGATCGATATCATGGTCCAGTGGGTCCGCCCCTTTGTCCCTTCTGTAGTGTCTCTCAGTCACTGTCACAGTAACACAAGGCCATGGACCCCGCTGGTGTCTCCGCTACCCAAAAGGAACTACTTTTCCTATGAGAAAACCAGACCAGGATCATGTCCTTTCTAAAGAATATGGAGACCCGTCTCTTGGCCCTACAGACCACTGATCCTGGTAATACTTCTCAGATGGCTGCTCTTCAGCAGGAGCTTGCCCAGCAACGAAACACCCAGTCTCATATTCTGAATTTTATGGCCTCGGTGGATAGCCGGCTTCTCTCTCTCCAGACCTCCGCTCCTGTCCAGGCCACACCTTCACATTCCTCGCCCCGTTTGGCAGACCTCCGCGGTATAGTGGAGATCCTAAATTGTGCCGTGCCTCTCTCAACCAGTGCCAACTTCATTTTGAACTGCCACCGCTACTATACCCTACTGACCGTGCTAAGGTGGCCTTTGTGGTCTCCCATTTGGAGGGTGAGGCATTGGCTTGGGTTAATCCTCTCTGGGAACGTGACGACCCTCTAGTCTCTCAACTCACTCCCTTCTTGGATACCTTTCATAAGGTATTTGACGAACCCGGTTGTCTGGTCTCTAGAATCCCTTTTCAACCTTCACCAGGGCACTAGTTCTGTTGGTCAATACGCCATTCAGTTCCGCACCCTCTCCTCAGATTTGGGTTGGAACAATGAGGCTTTGGTGGGGGCTTTTTGGTGAGGACTGTCTTCTTGTATAAAAGATGAGTTGGCAGGACGAGATGCACCCACCTTATTGGAAGAACTGATTTCCTTGGCTACTCGTATAGATTAACGCTTCCAAGAGTGTCCCGGTGCGGTCACCAGAGAGAGAAGACCTCTTCGTGTGTCATCTGCTGTGCGAGGTCCTTCTTACTCTCAACCCGCTTCTGTACCTTCCTCTTCCTCTCCTGAGCCCATGCAGGTAGATCGTCTCAAGCCTGCAGAACTTCGCCGCAAGGAGAGACTCGCACAGGGCCTTTGCTTCTATTGTGGCAGTGCCTCTCATCTTCTGCGTTCCTGTCCTCAGAAGCCGGGAAACACCTCCGCCTAGGACAGGTAAGAGAGGCCTCCCTAGGTAACCACGAATACTCTTCCCCTTTGACTCTTTCCATTTTATTGCATTTGGGTTCCCGTCGCTTCTCTCTGGAGGCGTACATTGATTCGGGAGCGACTGGGAATTTTGTGCAACTTGAGGCAGCAGAGAGACTTGGGATACCTGTCATACCCTTGGAGACTCCTTGGCAAGTAGCTTCAGTGGACGGTCAGCCTTTGAGGGAGACCATCAACTTGGTTACCGATGAGCTGGAACTTCAAATTGGAGCTCTACACCGAGAGAAATTGGCTTTCTACATCCTGCCTTCGTTGTCTCATACTTTCCTTCTGGGAATTCCTTGGCTAAGAAGTCACGAACCCACCTTGGACTGGCGAACCGGTGACGTTCTACGTTGGGGACATTCTTGTCAGAATAGATGTCTGCTTCCCATTCAGCCCGTTAGATCCTCGCGGTCTGCTCCGGAACCTGCGAATCTACCTTTGGCTTATCGCTCTTTCTCAGATGTCTTTGACAAGAAAGATGTTTTGGGGTTTTTGCCCCTCATCAGTGTGGAGTAGGAAACTGGCTATCAGGAGCAGTGCCTAGTAGAAAGTCTATAAAGGCACAGATGATTGACCTCGTGGAGACCAAAACATCCAACACCGCGGAGACACCATCACGTGTTTCTCAACGCAGTGATCCAGAACACTGCCCCCAAATATGCAAATGCAAGTAGAGGAGCTGCGGAGACACCATCACGTGTTTCTCAACGCAGGCAGTGAATAGCCAGGCCTTTCACCGGGAAGGAACAACCAAGGGAAGGGCAGCATCCAATAAAGGAAAACATCCAATAAAGGAAAACCACCTATGCCAAGCATGGTATCCATCCACAGACAGCTGTTTCGGGGTTTTTGCCCCTCATCAGTGTGGAGTAGGAAACTGGCTATCAGGAGCACTGCCTAGTAGAAAGTCTATAAAGGCACGGATGATTGACCTCGTGGAGACCAAAACATACAACACCGCGGAGACACCATCACGTGCTTCTCAATGCAGTGATCCAGAACACTGCCCCCAAATATGCAAATGCAAGTAGAGTAGCTGCGGAGACACCATCACGTGTTTCTCAACGCAGGCAGTGAATAGCTAGGCCTTTCACCGGGAAGGACCAAGCAAAGGAAGGGCAGCATCCAATAAAGGAAAACATCCAATAAAGTAAAACCACCTATGCCAAGCATGGTATCCATCCACACATGTGTGGATGGATACCATGCTTGGCATAGGTGGTTTTACTTTATTGGAGATTTTGAGAAACGCGTGATGGTGTCTCCGCAGCTCCTCTACTTGCATTTGCATATTTGGGGGCAGTGTTCTGGATCACTGCGTTGAGAAACACGTGATGGTGCCTCCGCGGTGTTGGATGTTTTGGTCTCCACGAGGTCAATCATCCGTGCCTTTATAGACTTTCTACTAGGCACTGCTCCTGATTGCCAGTTTCCTACTCCACACTGATGAGGGACAAAAACCCCGAAACAGCTGTCTGTGGATGGATACCATGCTTGGCATAGGTGGTTTTCCTTTATTGGATTTTTTCCTTTATTGGATGCTGCCCTTCCCTTGGTTGTTCCTTCCCGGTGAAAGGCCTGGCCATTCACTGCCTGGGTTGAGAAACACGTGATGGTGTCTCCGCAGCTCCTCTACTTGCATTTGCATATTTGGGGGCAGTGTTCTAGATCACTGCGTTGAGAAACACATGATGGTGTCTCCGCGGTGTTGGATGTTTTGGTTTCCACGAGGTCAATCATCCGTGCCTTTTTTGACAAGAAAGAGGCAGAGACTTTACCACCACATCGACCATATGATTGTTCGATCGATCTCATTCCAGGTTCTTTCCTCACAGAGGTCGTATCTATCATCTATTTCCGTCCAAGACTCAAGCCATGTCTGAATATGTACAAGAGAAGCTGGCCAGAGGCTTTATTTGGAAATCCTCTTCACCAGCAGGAGCAGGTTTTTTTCTTTGTCAAGAAGAAGGATGGTTCCTTTCATCCCTGCATTGATTACCGGGGTCTCAATAATATCACGATTAGGAACAAGTACCCACTTCCCCTCATTCCAGGACTCTTTGATCATCTGCGTGGTGCACGAATATTCTCTAAACTGGATCTCCGAGGTGCATACAATTTAATCCATATCCACTCAGGAGACGATCGGAAAACTGCCTTTAACACCAGAGACGGTCACTACGAGTACTTGGTTATGCCATTTGGTTTGTGCAATGCGCCCGTTGTCTTCTAGGAGTTTGTGAAAGATATCTTCTGGGATCTACTGTACACCTGTGTTGTGGTCTACTTGGACGATATTTTTGTGTTCTCTCCCGATCTGCCTTCGCATAGAAGCCATGTTCGACTAGTACATCAGCGTCTTAGGAAGAATCGTCTGTACGCCAAACTTGAGAAATGCGCTTTTGAGCAGTCGTCTCTCCCGTTCTTGGGTTTCATCATCTCCGATTCCGGTTTACGCATGGATCTGGGAAAAGTTTCTGCCGTGCTCAACTGGCCGCGTCCGCTTGGGATCAAGGCAATTCAGCGATTTCTGGGATTCATTATCGGCAGTTTATTCCTCACTTTTCTGCTTTATCCACTTCCATCTCTGCTCTAATAAGAAAGGGGGCTAATCCTCATTTCTGGTGAACTGAAGCCGAGAATGCTTTCCTATCTCTCAAGCAAGCATTTGCCTCAGCTCCTATACTTCAACGTCCAGAAGCTAATAAACCTTTTATTCTAGAAGTCGATGCCTCCGCCACCGAAGCCAGAGCAGTTCTTTCTCAGAGGTCTTCTTCCGGTCACCTTGCTTTTTTTCCAAGACTTTCTCCTCTTCAGAGAGGAACTACTCCATTGGTGACAGAGAACTTTTGGCCATCAAATTGGCACTGGAGGAGTGGTGGTATCTTTTGGAAGGAGCCGTGCATTCCTTTGTGATTTATACGGATCATAAGAATTTGGCGTACATTCGTTCTGCGCACATACTTAACCCTCGGCAGGCCAGGTGGGCTCTGTTCTTCGCCTGTTTTGACTTTGGGCTTCGTTTTCAGTCCGGTAAATAAAAATCTCAAGGCCGATGCACTGTCTAGCTCCTTCTTGTCGGAAGATTATGAGGAGGAGCCCATGCATATCATCGATCCCTCTAAGGTCTTCACTGTCGCTCCAGTTAATCATGCCTTGCTGCCTTCGGGTAAGACTTTTGTGTCTAGGAAGAACAGGCGACGTGTCTTGCAATGGGGTCATACCTCCAAACTGGCAGGTCATGCCGGCCTCAAAAAGACTCTCATCCTGGTGTCTTGCTATTACTGGTGGCCGTCTCTTGTACAAGATGTCCGAGGGTTCGTAGCCTCGTGTCCCTCTAGTGCCAAGAATAAGGTTCCTAGGCAATTACCTTCTGGTCGTCTTCATCCTCTTCCGGTTCCTTCCACTCCGTGGCAACACATCATTATAGATTTTGTTACTGACCTGCCTTGTTCTTCTGCTTGCACCGTCATCCTCGTGGTCATGGATTGATTCTCTAAGATGGCTCACTTTATCGCTCTTCCTGGTTTACCTTTGGCACCTGAGTTGGCGAAGATTTTTGTTCACCATATTTTTTGTATCCATGGATTACCACAACATATTGTTTCTGACAGAGGAGTCCAATTCACCGCGTGCTTCTGGAGAGCTGTCTGTAAGTCTATGAACATCTCACTTGATTTTTCTTCGGCCTACCATCCGCAGACTAAGGGTCAAGTGGAGCATACGAATCAGATTTTAGTGACTTATCTTAGTCATTTCTCCAATGCTCATCAGAACAACTGGTCAGATCTACTACCGTGGGCACAATTTGCTTACGACAATCATACCAGCGAAGCTTCTTCCAAGTCACCTTTTTTTATTGTCTATGGTCAGCATCCTGGTCTTCCTCTACCGGTTCCAACTGTCTCTACTGTACCGGTGGCTGATCTTCTGTCTAGAGAGTTCTCCAGGGTCTGGCAGAAAACCAAGTCCGCTCTTGAATTAGCACAGGATAGGATGAAGAGACATGCAGATAAAAGGCATCTGGATCCTCCCTTATATCTTGTAGATTGTGAGCCCTCGCGGGCAGGGTCCTCTCTCCTCCTGTACCAGTTGTGACTTGTATTTTTCAAGATTATTGTACTTGTTTTATTATGTATACCCCTCCTCACATGTAAAGCGCCATGGAATAAATGGCGCTATAATAATAAATAATAATAATAATAATAATAATATCAACCGTGTGATAAGGTGTGGTTATCTTCTAAATTTATCCATCTTAAAGTTCCTTCACGTAAGCTTGGTCCCTGGTATATTGGTCCCTTCGAGGTTTTGACTCGCATTAATGAAGTCTCTTACAAACTTCCAGCTGCCATGGCGATAGTCTCTCACGGGTCTGCTTTTAACCCTCCCTGTATAGGGGTGGTCCATCTGGTCAGCTCACCCATGGGAGGATCGTTCTCACGGTCCAGTGGGTCCGCCCCTTCGTACCTTCTGTAGCGTCTACGTCACTGTCACATCTTTATTTGCCATATAACTGTAGAACTAGTAATGGATAGGTATCTTATAGACACTTCTCCATTACTAAGCCGTGGGTTTGATGTCACCTGACTATACAAAGGTGACAAACTCGACAAATTTGAAACTCACTTGCCATCGCTACAGGGCAAGTGGGAAGAGCAGGGCAAAGTGCCAGAATTGGCGCACCTAATAGATGTGCCTTTTCTTGCCGACTGCCATTTTTAGGCTGGGATGGTCAATATTCATGGCCCATTACCAGCCTGAGAATACCAGCCCCCAGCAGTGAGCTTTAGCAAGGCTGGTTGTCAATAATGGAGGGAACACCATGCCATTTTTTAAAAAAAAAATGTATTTAATTTAAAGAAAACAGCATGTGGACCCCTCTATTCTTGATAACCAACATTGCTGAAGATGACAGCTGAGGATTGCAGCCCCCAGCTGTGAATTTTGCCTGGCTGGCTATGGAAAATACAAGGGAACCCACGTCGATTTTTTCATTAATTTATTCATTTATAGCGCAGGTGGCAGCTGATGAATACCCCCATCAGCCGCTCCTGCTGTCGCTGTTAGTAGCAGAAGCAGGGATAGGCTGATGGGAGTAATAGTCCCATAAGCCATTGCCTGCTGTCTCTTTTATCACTTAAAGGGACTCTGTCACCTGAATTTGGAGGCAACAATTTTCAGCCATAGAGGCGGGGTTTTCGGGTGTTTGATTCACCTTTTCCTTACCAGCTGGCTGCATGCTGGCTGCAATATTGGATTGAAGTTCATTCTCTGTCCTCCATAGTACACGCCTGCGCAAGGCAAGATTGCGCAAGGCAAGGCAATAACATTATGATCCATCCTGTTATGGACCCGGTGGTTAGGAGCACCCGGAACGACCTGATGGGTAAACTCACACAGGACAAGCTCTGGGAAGTGGGAGCTCTGCTGACCGCAACTCCTAATCCTATCACACAACTAGAAATAGCCGTGGAGCGTACCTAACTCTACCTAGACGCCTCTTCACAGCCTAAGAGCTAACTAGCCCTAGAGATAGAAAAAAAACCCTACCTTGCCTCAGAGAAATTCCCCAAAGGAAAAGGCAGCCCCCCACATATATTGACTGTGAGTAAGATGAAAGTCACAAATACAGAAATGAAACAGGTTTCAGCAAAGGGAGGCCAGACTTACTAAACAGACTGAGGATAGGAAAGGTATCTTTGCAGTCAGCACAAAAAACTACAAAAAGACCACGCAGAGTGTGCAAAAAGACCTCCGCACCGACTCACGGTGCGGAGGTGCCACTCTGCATCCCAGAGCTTCCAGCTAGCAAGGCAAAATCATGATAGCAAGCTGGACAAGGAAACAATGAACAAATAATAACTAGCAGGGACTTAGCTTCTGCTGGAGTAGACAGGTCACCAGAAAGATCCAAGAGCGAACTGAACCAGTACAAGAACATTGACTGCTGGCATGGAGTAACGATCAGAGTGGAGTTAAATAGAGCAGCCAGCCTAAGACTAAACTAGGTCACCTGTGGAAGGAACCTCAGAAGCAGCAGCTCCACTCACAGCCACCAGAGGGAGTCCATGGACAGAACTCGCCGAAGTACCATTCATGACCACAGGAGGGAGTTCGATAACAGAATTCACAACAGTACCCCCCCTTGAGGAGGGGTCACCAAACCCTCACCAGAACCCCCAGGCCAATCAGGACGAGCCAAATGAAAGGCACGAACCAGATCGGCAGCATGAACATCAGAGGCCACAACCCAGGAATTATCTTCCTAACCATAACCCTTCCACTTGACCAGGTACTGGAGTTTCCGTCTCGAAATACGAGAATCAAAAATCTTCTCCACCACATACTCCAACTCCCCCTCGACCAATACCGGGGAGAGAGGGTCAACGGAGGGAACCATAGGCACCACGTATCTCCGCAATAACGACCTATGGAACACATTATGGATGGCAAAAGAAGCTGGAAGGGCCAAACGAAATGACACAGGATTGAGAACTTCAGAAATCTTATACGGACCAATGAAACGAGGCTTAAACTTAGGAGAGGAAACCTTCATAGGAACATAACAAGACGACAACCAAACCAAATCCCCAACACAAAGTCGGGGACCAACACAGCGCCGGCGGTTAGCGAAACGTTGAGCCTTCTCCTGGGACAATGTCAAATTGTCCACCACATGAGTCCAAATCTGCTGCAACCTGTCCACCACAGTATCCACACCAGGACAGCCCGAAGGCTCAACCTGCCCTGAAGAGAAACGAGGATGGAAACCGGAATTACAGAAAAAAGGCGAAACCAAAGTAGCCGAGCTGGCCCGATTATTAAGGGCGAACTCTGCCAAAGGCAAGAAGGACACCCAATCATCCTGATCAGCAGAAACAAAGCATCTCAGATATGTTTCCAAAGTCTGATTAGTTCGTTCGGTTTGGCCATTTGTCTGAGGATGGAAAGCCGAGGAAAAAGACAAATCAATGCCCATCTTAGCACAAAAGGATCGCCAAAACCTCGAAACAAACTGGGAACCTCTGTCCGAGACGATGTTCTCCGGAATGCCATGCAAACGAACCACATGCTGGAAAAACAATGGCACCAAATCAGAGGAGGAAGGCAATTTAGACAAGGGTACCAAATGGACCATCTTAGTGAAGCGATCACAAACCACCCAAATGACCGACATCCCTTGAGAGACAGGGAGATCTGAAATAAAATCCATGGAAATATGCGTCCAGGGCCTCTTCGGGACCGGCAAGGGCAAAAGCAACCCACTGGCACGAGAACAGCATGGCTTAGCCCGAGCACAAGTCCCACAGGACTGCACAAACGAACGCACATCCCGTGACAAAGAAGGCCACCAAAAGGATCTAGCCACCAAATATCTGGTACCAAAGATTCCAGGATGACCAGCCAACACCGAACAATGAACCTCAGAGATGACTCTACTAGTCCATCTATCAGGGACAAACAGTTTCTCCGCTGGACAACGGTCAGGTCTATCAGCCTGAAACTTCTGCAGCACCCGCTGCAAATCAGGGGAGATGGCAGACAAAATTACCCCCTCTTTGAGAATACCCGCCGGCTCAGAAACACCCGGAAAGTCAGGCACAAAACTCCTTGACAGGGCATCAGCCTTCACATCTTTAGAGCCCGGAAGGTACGAAACCACAAAATCAAAACGGGAGAAAAACAGCGACCATCGAGCCTGTCTAGGAGTCAACCGTTTGGCAGACTCGAGATAAGTCCGATTCTTGTGCTCCGTCAAGACCACCACGCGATGCTTGGCTCTTTCAAGCCAATGTCGCCACTCCTCGAATGCCCACTTCATGGCCAACAACTCTCGATTGCCAACATCATAATTGCGCTCAGCAGGCGAGAATTTTCTAGAAAAGAAGGCACATGGTTTCATCACCGAGCCATCAGAAATTCTTTGCGACAAAACAGCCCCTGCTCCAATCTCAGAAGCATCAACCTCGACCTGAAACGGGAGCGAAACATCTGGCTGGCACAACACAGGGGCAGAAGAAAAACGACGCTTCAACTCCTGAAAATCCTCTACAGCCGCAGAGGACCAATTGACCACATCAGCACCTTTCTTGGTCAAATCAGTCAACGGTTTAGCAACACTAGAAAAATTAGCAATGAAGCGACGGTAAAAATTAGCAAAGCCCAGGAACTTCTGCAGGCTCTTCACAGATGTCGGCTGAGTCCAATCATAAATGGCCTGAACTTTAACAGGGTCCATCTCGATAGTAGAAGGGGAAAAAATGAAACCCAAAAATGAAACCTTCTGAACTCCAAAGAAAATTTGTGACCCCTTCACAAACAAGGAATTCGCACGAAGGACCTGGAACACCATTCTGACCTGCTTCACATGAGACTCCCAATCATCCGAAAAGACCAAAATATCATCCAAATATACAATCATGAATCTATCCAGGTACTTTCGGAAGATGTCATGCATAAAGGACTGAAACACAGATAGAGCATTAGAAAGCCCGAATGGCATCACCAGGTACTCAAAATGGCCCTCGGGCGTATTAAATGCTGTTTTCCATTCGTCGCCCTGTTTAATTCGCACAAGATTATACGCCCCTCGAAGATCTATCTTGGTGAACCAACTAGCCCCCTTAATCCTAGCAAACAAATCAGACAGCAGCGGCAAAGGGTACTGAAATTTGACTGTGATCTTATTAAGAAGGCGGTAATCAATACAAGGTCTCAAAGAACCATCCTTCTTGGCCACAAAAAAGAACCCTGCTCCCAACGGTGATAACGACAGGCGAATATGACCTTTCTCCAAGGATTCCTTTATATAACTCCGCATAGCGGCGTGCTCTGGCACAGATAAATTAAACAGTCGGCCATTAGGAAACTTACTACCAGGAATCAAATTAATAGCGCAATCGCAGTCCCTATGAGGAGGTAGGGCACTGGATTTGGGCTCATCAAATACATCCTGGTAATCTGACAAAAATTCAGGGACTTCAGAAGGAGTGGAAGGTGAAATTGACAGCAATGGAACATCACCATGTATCCCCTGACAACCCCAGCCGGACACAGACTTAGATTTCCAATCCAATACTGGATTATGGACCTGCAGCCATGGCAACCCCAAAACGACCACATCATGCAGATTATGCAACACCAAAAAGCGAATATCCTCCTGATGTGCAGGAGCCATGCACATGGTCAATTGAGTCCAGTACTGAGGTTTATTCTTGGCCAAAGGCGTAGCATCAATTCCTCTCAATGGAATAGGATACTTCAAGGGCTCCAAGAAAAAACCACAGCGCCTGGCAAACTCCAAGTCCATCAAATTCAGGGCAGCGCCTGAATCCACAAATGCCATAACAGAATAGGATGACAAAGAGCAAATCAGAGTAACGGACAAAAGAAATTTAGACTGTACCATACCAATGGTGGCAGACCTAGCGAACCGCTTAGTGCGCTTAGGACAATCGGAGATAGCATGAGTGGAATCACCACAGTAAAAACACAGCCCATTCCGACGTCTGTGTTCTTGCCGTTCAGCTCTGGTCAAAGTCCTATCACATTGCATAGGCTCAGGCCTATGCTCAGAGAATACCGCCAAATGGTGCACAGCTTTGCGCTCACGCAAGCGCCGATCGATCTGAATGACCAAGGACATAGACTCATTCAGACCAGCAGGCGTGGGAAATCCCACTATGACATCCTTAAGGGCTTCAGAAAGACCCTTTCTGAAAATTGCAGCCAGGGCACACTCATTCCACTGAGTAAGCACAGACAACTTTCTAAACTTCTGACAATACACCTTCGCTTCATCCTGACCCTGACACAAAGCCAGCAAGATTTTCTCTGCCTGATCCACTGAATTCGGTTCATCATAAAGCAATCCAAGCGCCAGAAAAAACGCATCTACATCACACAATGCAGGATCTCCAGGCGCAAGGGAAAATGCCCAGTCTTGAGGGTCACCACGCAACAAAGAAATAATGATTTTTACTTGTTGAACGGGGTCACCAGAGGAGCGGGGTTTCAAAGCTAGAAACAGTTTACAATTATTTTTGAAATTCAGGAACTTAGATCTATCCCCAGAAAACAAATCAGGAATTGGAATTCTAGGCTCTAACATCGGATTCTGAACCACAAAATCTTGAATGTTTTGTACCCTTGCAGTGAGATGATCTACACAAGAGGACAGACCTTGAATGTCCATATCTACACCTGTGTCCTGAACCACCCAGAGGTTAAGGGGAAAAGAAAACACACTGCTGAGAAAAAAAAATGGTCTCAGAACTTCTCTTATCCCCCTATTGAGATGCATTAATACTTTGGGCCAGCTGTACTGTTATGGACCCGGTGGTTAGGAGCACCCGGAACGACCTGATGGGTAAACTCACACAGGACAAGCTCTGGGAAGTGGGAGCTCTGCTGACCGCAACCCCTAATCCTATCACACAACTAGAAATAGCCGTGGAGCGTACCTAACGCTACCTAGATGCCTCTTCACAGCCTAAGAGCTAACTAGCCCTAGAGATAGAAAAAAAACCCTACCTTGCCTCAGAGAAATTCCCCAAAGGAAAAGGCAGCCCCCCACATATATTGATTGTGAGTAAGATGAAAGTCAAAAACACAGAAATGAAAAAGGTTTCAGCAAAGGGAGGCCAGACTTACTAAACAGACTGAGGATAGGAAAGGTATCTTTGCAGTCAGCACAAAAAACTACAAAAAGACCACGCAGAGTGTGCAAAAAGACGTCCGCATCGACTCACGGTGCGGAGGTGCCACTCTGCATCCCACAGCTTCCAGCTAGCAAGGCAAAATCATGATAGCAAGCTGGACAAGGAAACAATGAACAAATAATAACTAGCAGGGACTTAGCTTCTGCTGGAGTAGACAGGTCACCAGAAAGATCCAAGAGCGAACTGAACCAGTACAAGAACATTGACAGCTGGCATGGAGTAACGATCAGAGTGGAGTTAAATAGAGCAGCCAGCCTAAGACTAAACTAAGTCACCTGTGGAAGGAACCTCAGAAGCAGCAGCTCCACTCACAGCCACCAGAGGGAATCCATGGACAGAACTCGCCGAAGTACCATTCATGACCACAGGAGGGAGTTCGATAACAGAATTCACAACACCGTCCATGGTCAAATGGGCCCATGTCACATGGACGGATCATTACGTCCGATATCAGAAAGGGGTTAAAATATATCCACAGGTGTGTCTCCAATTAACTCAGATGTTGCTAAAAAAAAAACTATCAGAAGCTTCCAATCACATGACATCATTATATGGGCAACCTAAAATAGTTTAAAGGCATAGTAATCTAAGTGTATGTAAACTTTTGACTTTCCAGTAAGCAATAAAAATGCCTTAAATATTCTCTCTCTCTCATTATTCTGGCATTTGGCAAATAATAATTTTGGTAATCCAAATTGACCTAAACCTGGAAAGGTTTATTCTGATTTCATGTCAGCTATTGAGAAAAACATTCAGATTTGTCTTTTTAGATACCCTATGTTGTGGACTATAAGATGCACCCCAAATTTTAGGGAGGAAAACAGAAAAAAAATGTTTATTAATAATAAGGTGGAGCATTTTAGAATCCATTTTTATGGTAGCATACTCGGGGTTGGGCTAGACAGCTCAGGTGGAGGGTCCAAGAAGGCAGGGTCGCTGCTGCAGGAAGCTGGGAGTGGTGGCAGGAGTGGGGTGATGCTGCGGGTCCCAGGCTGTGAGGAGGGGGTGTTTGGTGGTGCAAGGCTGCAGCGGGCCAGGGCTTCCAGAAATGTTTGCTTAGACAACGCACTGCTCATCATTTTCACTGTGCTGGACTTTAGGAAAATGGCTGGCGGATGCGACACATGCACAGATTAAGATATTGGCTCCTGAGTAGGGTTGAGCGAAACGGGTCATTCATTTTCATAAGTCGCCGACTTTTGGCAAAGTCGATCCCTGTGTGGGGTCGGCCATGCGGTATGTGACTTTCGCGCCAAAGTCGCGTTTTAATGATGCGAAAAGCGCCATTTCTCAGCCAATGAAGGTGGACGCAGAGTGTAGGCAGCGTGATGGCATAGGTCCTGGTCCCCACCATCTTACAGGGCATTGCAGTGATTGGCTTGCTGTCTGCGGCGTCACAGGGGCTATAAAGGGGCGTTCCCGCCAACCGCCATGTTACTGCTGCTGATCTGAGCATAGGGAGAGGTTGCTGCCGCTTCGTCAGAAGCAGGGATAGCGTTAGGCAGGGTACATTCACCCCCAAACTGCTTGTGCTGTAGCGATTTCCACTGTCCAACACCACCTTTTGTTTGCAGGGACAGTGGAAGCTACATTTTTTTTCCTCAGCGCTGTAGCTCATTGGGCTGCCCTAGAAGGCTCCCTGATAGCTGCATTGCTGTGTATACGCCGCTGTGCAAACCAACTGCTTTTTTCAAAGCACAAATCCTGTTGTTCCTTCCTTTCTGCACAGCTATCTTGTTTGTTTGTCCACACTTTTGATTTAATTTGTGCAGCAGTCCACTCCTTGTTATTGCTGCCTGTCATACCTTGCTGAGATTACTGCAGGGAGATAGTAATTGTAGGACAGTCCCTGTTTTTTTTTTTTTTTTTTTTTAATTCTCCCTGAAAAAAAATAGTGGGAGATTAAGATTGGCATTTCTGCTAGAGTGCCAGTCCTGTGTGTGCCATCTCTCTCCAATTTTGGGGCACAGAAAGCCTAGTGTGTAATACTGGGCCTGATTTCTTGGCAATTCTCCCTAACAAAAAAAGGTAGTGGGAGATTAAGATTGGCATTTCTGCTAGAGTGCCAGTCCTGTGTGTGCCATCTCTCTCCAATTTTGGGGCACAGAAAGCCTAGTGTGTAATACTGGGCCTGATTTCTTGGCAATTCTCCCTAACAAAAAAAAGTAGTGGGAGATTAAGATTGGCATTTCTGCTAGAGTGCCAGTCCTGTGTGTGCCATCTCTCTCCAATTTTGGGGCACAGAAAGCCTAGTGTGTAATACTGGGCCTGATTTCTTGACAATTCTCCCAGAAACAAAAAAAAGTGGGAGATTAAGATTGGCATTTGTGCTTGAGTGACAGTCCTGCGTGTGTGGCATCTCTCTCAAATTGTGGGACACAGAAAGCCTAGTGTCTGCAATACTGTTTTTTTTGGGGGGGGGTTAATTCTCCCTTAAAAAAAAAATGGGAGATTAATATTGGCATTTTTGCTCGAGTGACAGTCCTGCGTGTGTGGCATCTCTCTCAAATTGTGGGCCACAGAAAGCCTAGTGTCTGCAATAATGTTTTTTTTTGTGGTTTTTAATTCTCCCTTTAAAAAAAAAATTATGGGAGATTAATATTGGCATTTTTGCTCGAGTGACAGTCCTGCGTGTGTGGCATCTCTCTCAAATTGTGGGCCGCAGAAAGCCTAGTGTCTGCAATACTGTTTTTTTTTTGGTTTTTAATCCTCCCTTTAAAAATAAAAAAAAAGGGAGATTAATATTGGCATTTTTGCTCGAGTGACACTCCTGCGTGTGTGGCATCTCTCTCAAATTGTGGGCCACAGAAAGCCTAGTGTCTGCAATACTGATTTTTTTTTTTTGGTTTTTAATTCTCCCTTTAAAAAAAAAAAAATGGGAGATTAATATTGGCATTTGTGCTTGAGTGCCAGTCGTGTGTGCCATCTCTCTCAAATTGTGGGCCACAGAAAGCCTAGTGTTTTTTTTTTTATTTTGGTTTTTAAATTCTCCCTGAAAAAAAATAAATAGTGGGAGATTAATATTGGCATTTGTGCTTGCGTGCCAGTCGTGTGTGGCATCTCTCTCAAATTGTGGGCCACAGAATGCCTAGTGTCTTTTTTTTTTATTTTGGTTTTTAAATTCTCCCTGAAAAAAAATATATAGAAAAAGATTAATATTGGCATTTGTGCTTCAGTGCCAGTCGTGTGTGCCATCTCTCTCAAATTGTGGGCCACAGAAAGCCTAGTGTCTTTTTTTTTAATTTTGGTTTTTAAATTCTCCCTGAAAAAAATAAATAGTGGGAGATTAATATTGCCATCTGTGCTTCAGTGCCAGTTGTGTGTGCCATCTCTCTCAAATTGTGGGCCACAGAAAGCCTAGTGTCTTTTTTTTTATTTTGGTTTTTAAATTCTCCCTGAAAAAAATAAATAGTGGGAGATTAATATTGGCATTTGTGCTTGAGTGCCAGTCGTGTGTGCCATCTCTCTCAAATTGTGGGCCACAGAAAGCCTAGTGTCCTTTTTTTTATTTTGGTTTTTAAATTCTCCCTGAAAAAAATAAATAGTGGGAGATTAATATTGGCATTTGTGCTTCAGTGCCAGTCGTGTGTGCCATCTCTCTCAAATTGTGGGGCACAGAAAGCCTAGTGTCTTTTATTTTTATTTTGGTTTTTAAATTCTCCCTGAAAAAAATAAATAGTGGGAGATTAATATTGCCATCTGTGCTTCAGTGCCAGTTGTGTGTGCCATCTCTCTCAAATTGTGGGCCACAGAAAGCCTAGTGTCTTTTTTTTTTATTTTGGTTTTTAAATTCTCCCTGAAAAAAATAAATAGTGGGAGATTAATATTGGCATTTGTGCTTGCGTGCCAGTCGTGTGTGGCATCTCTCTCAAATTGTGGGCCACAGAAAGCCTAGTGTCTGTTTTTTTTATTTTGGTTTTTAAATTCTCCCTGAGAAAAAAAAAATTGTGGGAGATTAATATTGGCATTTGTGCTTGAGTGCCAGTCCTGCGTGTGTGGCATCTGTCTCATTTTGTGCCACAGAAAACCAAGTGTGTAACATTGTGCCTGATTTTCCTTGCACTCTCACCCACCTATAAAGGGATATCTAAATCCTACAGAAGTTTGAGTTCACCTTGTAAGTTGTTTTACAGTAACAAATACCGTTACTTTGGTTACGTTTTGCAAACAATGAGGAAGTCTGGTGGAAGAGGTCGTGGCCGTGGGCGTTCATTGCCAGCTGGTAATGATGGTAGTGGTGGTGGAGCATCAGGTGGTCGTGGGAAAAACAATAAAGCATCTAAGTCTCGAGCTGTGGAGCCAGGTTCATCGTCTGGCTACACAAGGCCTCGAACGCTCCCTTTTCTGGGAGTAGGAAAACCACTTTTAAAGCCGGAGCAGCAAGAGCAAGTTTTGGCTTTCCTTGCTGACTCAGCCTCTAGCTCTTTTGCCTCCTCTTCTGAAACTGGTAAATGTAAAAGCAGCTCGTCGTTAGTGGATGTTCACGCTCAGGGACAAGTCGCTCCATTGTCCTGTTCAGCAAAAACAACAACAGAGAAGGATGCATCAGGCGACACAACGGGTTACTCCATGGAGATCTTTACACATACCGTTCCTGGGTTAGAAAGTGAAACAGTTAACAGGCCATGCCCATTACAAGATGAATCGGACATGGAGTGCACAGATGCACAGCCACAGCCAGATTACTATGCTGTTCCTTTGACTCAGACCAGAACATTGCCCTCGCAGTGTACAGATCCAGAATCAGACCCTGATGAGACTATGATGCCCCTTCACGAACGCTATGCCACCGGCTTACACGGTGACACAGACAAAGTTGCCCACGATATAGAAGAGAAGGTCATAGATGACCCAGTTGTTGACCCCGATTGGCAGCCATTGGGGGAACAGGGTGCAGGCAGCAGTAGTTCTGAAGCGGAGGAGGAGGGGCCGCAGCAGGCATCAACATCGCAACATGTTCCATCTGCCGGGCCCGTATCTGGACAAAACGAGTGGCAAAGCCAAAACCAGTTGGAGGACAGCGTGGCCATACGGTTAAAGAAGCTCAGTCTGCAATGCCTGAAAAGGTATCCGATGGTAGAAAGAGTGCAGTCTGGCATTTTTTTAAACAACATCCAAATGATCAGCGCAAAGTCATCTGTCAAAAATGTTCAACTACCTTAAGCAGAGGTCAGAATCTTAAAAGTCTAAATACAAGTTGCATGCGTAGACTTTTAACCACCATGCATTTGCAAGCCTGGACTCACTACCAATTGTCCCTTAAGGTTGTAGCACCCTCGGCTGTTGTGAATTCTGTTGTCGAGCTCCCTCCTGTGGTCGTGAATGGTACTTCGGTGAGTTCTGTCCGTGGGCTCCCTCTGGTGGCTGTGAGTGGAGCTGCTGCTTCTGAGGTTCCTTACACAGGTGACGGGGTTTATCCTTTGGTTTGCTGCTCTATTTAACTCCTCTTAGATCGTTACTCCATGCCAGCTGTCAATGTTTCTGCATTGCTTCAGTTCGCTCTTGGATCTTTCTGAGACCTGTCTCTTCCTGCAAGAAGTTAAGTCCCCGTTTGTTATTTTCTGTTCATGGTTTTCTAGTCCAGCTTGCTTTCATTATTTTGTCTTGCTAGCTGGAAGCTCTGGGATGCAGGGTGGCGCCTCCGCACCGTGAGTCGGTGCGGGGGTCTTTTTGCACACTCTGCGTGGTCTTTTGTAGTTTTTGTGCTGACTGAAAAGATACCTTTCCTATCCTCTGTCTATTTAGTTAGTCTGGCCTCCCTGTGCTAAAACCTGTTTCATTTCTGTGTTTGTGACTTTCATCTTAACTCACAGTTAATATTTGTGGGGGGCTGCCTTTTCCTCTGGGGAAATTTCTCTGAGGCAAGGTAGGCTTTATTTTCTTTCTCTAGGGCTAGCTAGTTCTTAGGCTGTGACGAGGCGCCTAGGGAGCGTCAGGAGCACTCCACGGCTATTTCTAGTGTGTGTGATAGGATTAGGGATTGCGGTCAGCAGAGCTCCCACATCCCAGAGCTTGTCCTGTTTGAGGTTTAACTATCAGGTCATTCCTGGTGCTCCTAACCACCAGGTCACAACACTCGGCCAATGAAGCTAGTCAGCAACGCTACATCCCTTCCCTCACTGTAAGCCCACCATTTCACGCACCACCTGCAGTAAATGTGCAGATTTCGTCGCCAGGCCAAAGCAGTCAGGGAATCACCAGTTTCGTAGTAGGAAACACTGCATGTAGGGCACCAGCAAGAATACCATCTCCAACCCTCTCTCAGTCTGCCATGTCCACCGGCACCCCCGCTAGTTCCACGATCTGCAGCTCTCCAGTCCAGCTCACCCTACATGAGACTCTCGTTAGGAAAAGAAAGTACTCATCCTCGCATCCGCGTACACAGGGTTTGAACGCCCACATTGCTAGACTAATCTCATTAGAGATGATGCCCTACCGGTTAGTTGAAAGCGAAGCTTTCAAAGCCCTGATGGACTACGCTGAACCACGCTACGAGCTACCCAGTCGACACTTCTTTTCGAGAAAAGCCATCCCAGCCCTCCACCGGCATGTAAAAGACTGCATCGTCCATGCACTCAGGCAATCTGTGAGTACAAAGGTGCACCTGACAACAGATGCATGGACCAGTAGGCATGGCCAGGGACATTACGTGTCCATCATGGCACACTGGGTTAATGTGGTGGATGCAGGGTCCACAGGGGACAGCAATATTGGGACAGTTCTGCCTAGCCCACGGTCTATGAAACAGTTGGCTGTAGCCGTTTGCCCCCCCTCCTCCTCCTCCTCGTCCTCCTGCAGAAGCGAGAGCTCATCCACAGACTGCAGTCGCACAACCACTCCATCCGCAGCTGCCACTGTTGCACACCAGGTGTCCCATTATGGGGCAGCTACTGGCAAGCGTCAGCAGGCTGTATTGGCAATGAAGTGTTTGGGCGACAACAGACACACCGCGGAAGTTCTGTCCGAGTTCTTGCAGAAAGAAACGCAGTCATGGCTAGGCACTGTACATCTTGAGGCAGGCAAGGTAGTGAGTGATAACGGAAGGAATTTCATGGCTGCCATAGCCCTTTCCCAACTGAAACACATTCCTTGCCTGGCTCACACCTTAAACCTGGTGGTGCAGTGCTTCCTGAAAAGTTATCCGGGGTTATCCGACCTGCTCCTCAAAGTGCGAAGACTTTGCTCGCATATCTGCCGTTCGCCCGTACACTCCAGCCGTATGCAGAACTATCAGCGGTCTTTGAACCTTCCCCAGCATCGCCTAATCATTGGCGTTACAACAAGGTGGAACTCAACACTGCACATGCTTCAGAGACTGTGCGAACAGAGGCGTGCTGTTATGTATTTGTGGGAGGTTACTTATATGCGGGCAGGCAGTTGGATGGCAGACATGGAGTTGTCAGGTGTGCAGTGGTCGAAGGTACAAGACGTGTCAAGACCTTCAGTGTTTTGAGGAATGCACACAGCTGGTTAGTGCAGACAATGCCATAATAAGCATGAGCACCCCCCTAATGCGTCTGCTGATGCAAAGTTTGATGCACATAAAGGAGCAGGCGTCTGCAGCAGAGGAAGAGAAAAGCCTTGATGACAGTCAGCCATTGTCTGGTCTAGGCAGTGTACAGGACGAGGTAGCGGACGAACAGGAGGAGGAGGACGAGGAGGATGATGGGGATGAGTATTTTTTTAATGAGGAAGCTTCTTGGGGCCAATGGAAATTGGTGGCGTGGCAAGGCCGGGTTCTGGTTTTTTGAGGGACACAAGTGACGTAGATTTGCCTGTAACTGCCCCTCAACCCAGCACAACCGCAGATTTGACAACTGGAACTTTGGCCCACATGGCGGATTATGCCTTACGTATTCTCAAAAGGGACCCACGCATTATTAAAATGATGACCGATGACGATTACTGGTTGGCCTGCTTCCTTGATCCTCGCTATTAAAGCAAATTGCAAAATATTATGCCACATGGGAACCTTGAACAAATATTAGCAACCAAACAATCAACTTTTGTTGACCGTTTGATTCAGGCATTCCCAGCACACAGCGCCGGTGATGGTTCTCACACGAGCTGCAGGGGGCAGCAGGCCAGAGGTGTTAGAGGTGCACAAAACAGAAGTGGCGTTGGACAGAGGGGTTTTCTGACCAGGTTGTGGAGTGATTTTGCAATGACCGCAGACAGGATAGGTACTGCAGCATCAATTCAAAGTGACAGGAGACAACATTTGTCCAGTATGGTTACTAACTATTTTTCATCCCTTATCGATGTTCTCCCTCAACCGTCATTCCCATTTGATTACTGGGCATCCAAATTAGACACCTGGCCAGAATTGGCCGAATATGCATTGCAGGAGCTTGCTTGCCCAGCAGCTAGTGTGCTATCAGAAAGAGTATTCAGTGCTGCTGGTTCAATATTGACCGAAAAAAGGACTCGTCTGGCTACCCAAAATGTAGATGATCTAACCTTCATTAAAATGAACCACTCCTGGATTTCGAATTATTTTGCCCCACCTTTCCCGGCTGACATCTAGCTTTCCTATTAAAAGGTCTTGCTTGTGGACTGGTCTGACTGAGTTTTCCAATCTGGTAATTTGCAGCTGCTGTTTGTCCAGTATACGACATGTTTACACCTCCCTAAATGGGCAAACTCCACCCACGGGGCCGTGGTCTCGCCACTTGGCGCAAGCACCCGTGAGAGTGCCGTTTGTCTGAAGAGGTGGGTGTGCACGCTTTTGGTCGACGGCACTGCCACTGGGTCCCTCATACTACAATAAAATGTCTCTGGCGGTGGTGGTGCACAGCCAATGTCAGACACACCGTTGTAACATGAGGGGCCCTGGGCCTGTACCACTGGCCACAAGACAGTCCTCCCCCCAGCTCAAACATTGCTCTACCACTTGCAAAATTATCTCTCACAGCTCCACCAATGTTTAGTCTATGCCCTGACATCCTTCAATGCCTGGCACTGACAATACCAATGTGTTGACATGTATGATGCTACTTAAAATAGTCAGGGGCAGTGTCCTATATTTACACCAGTAAATACTTTGCGCCAAATTACTAGGTCTGAAACTCAGCAGAGGAGCCCACCCCTGTACCTAAGTATGCCACCCTTTTGTTTTTTGGTTTTGTTGTCTTGCGAGATATTAACATCTATTTATTTTTTGGGAGTACTAACTGTCAGACACTCCTTACAATCGGCCTCCGCTGACAACACCAATGCTGCCTGTGTACCCCTGCAAGATAATTTCAAGTGCATAGAGCGTACTTTTGTTATGTTAGGCGTACTAAGTCTGTCTGCGGTCCATAATTGAAATTGTCCTCCACTGACCACACCACTGCTGCCCGTGTACCCCTGAACCTATTTTAAAGTGCCTACAGCCTACTATTGTTATGTTAGGCCTACTGAGTCTGTCTGCGGTCCCTCCTTCCAATAGTCCTCCACTGACCACACCACTGCTGCCCGTGTACCCCTGGAACCTATTTTAAAGTGCCTACAGCCTACTTTTGTTATGTTAGGCCTACTGAGTCTGTCTGCGGTCCCTCCTTCCAATAGTCCTCCACTGACCACACCACTGCTGCCCGTGTACCCCTGGAACCAATTTTAAATTGCCTACAGCCTACTTTTGTTATGTTAGGCCTACTGAGTCTGTCTGCGGTCCATCCTTCCAATAGTCCTCCACTGACCACACCACTGCTGCCCGTGTACCCCTGGAACCTATTTTAAAGTGCCTACAGCCTACTTTTGTTATGTTAGGCCTACTGAGTCTGTCTGCAGTCCCTCCTTCCAGTAGTCCTCCACTGACCACACCACTGCTGCCCGTGTACCCCTGGAACCTATTTTAAAGTGCCTACAGCCTACTTTTGTTATGTTAGGCCTACTGAGTCTGTCATCGGTCCCTCCTTCCAATAGTCCTCCACTGACCACACCACTGCTGCCCGTGTACCCCTGGAACCTATTTTAAAGTGCCTACAGCCTACTTTTGTTATGTTAGGCCTACTGAGTCTGTCTGCGGTCCCTCCTTCCAATACTCCTCCACTGACCACACCACTGCTGCCCGTGTACCCCTGGAACCAATTTTAAATTGCATACAGCCTACTTTTGTTATGTTAGGCCTACTGAGTCTGTCTGCGGTCCCTCCTTCCAATAGTCCTCCACTGACCACACCACTGCTGCCCGTGTACCCCTGGAACCTATTTTAAAGTGCCTACAGCCTACTTTTGTTATGTTAGGCCTACTGAGTCTGTCTGCGGTCCTTCTTCCAGTAGTCCTCCACTGACCACACCACTGCTGCCCATGTACCCCTGGAACTTATTTTAAAGTGCCTACAGCCTACTTTTGTTATGTTAGGCCTACTGAGTCTGTCTGTGGTCCCTCCTTCCAATAGTCCTCCACTGACCACACCACTGCTGCCCGTGTACCCCTGGAACCTATTTTAAAGTGCCTACAGCCTACTTTTTTCTTTATTTTATAATTATAAAGCCCAGATGGACTACGCTGTACCACGGTATGAGCTTCCCAGTCGTCACTTCTTTTGTGAGAAAAGCCCTCCCAGCCCTCCACCAGCATGTAAAAGTCCGCATTGTCCATGCTCTCAGGCAATATAAGAGTAGAAAGGTGCACCTGACAACAGACGCATGGACCAGTAGGCATGTCCACGGAAGGTTACGTGTCCATTACGGCGCACTGGGTTTATGTGGTGGATGCATGGTCCACAGGGGACAGCCTACTAAGTCTGTCTGCAGTCCCTAATTCAAATTGTCCTCCGCTGACCACACCAATGCTGCCTGTGTATCCCTGTAACCTTTTTTAAACTGCATTGAGCCCAATTTTTTGTTTAAGGCCTACTACCTGTGTCTGTCTGCGCCACTCAATACAGCTGTCTTCCTCTGAAAAAAGCTGAACGTCAATTGTCTGGTTTTCAGCCTATAGGAATTTGAAAACTGCATTGGGGCTACTATTTCGGTAGGGCCTACTAACGATGTCTGCCGCTCCAAGGTGTTCTCCTGGTTGTCTTTCCTGAGCTTTGATCTTCAGGCTCTTGTTAAATAGTTTTTAAATCGAACTGCAGTGGGGCTAGTACTTGGGTTGGGGCCTACTACCAGTGTCTGCCGCTCCAAGGTGTTCTCCTGGTTGTCTTTCCTGAGCTTCGATCTTCAGGCTCTTGTTAAATAGTTTTTAAATCAAACTGCAGTGGGGCTAGTACTTGGGTTGGGGCCTACTACCAGTGTCTGCCGCTCCAAGGTGTTCTCCCGGTTGTCTTTCCTGAGCTTCGATCTTCAGGCTCTTGTTAAATAGTTTTTAAATCAAACTGCAGTGGGGCTAGTACTTGGGTTGGGGCCTTCTACCAGTGTCTGCCACTCCAAGGTGTTCTCCTGGTTGTCTTTCCTGAGCTTCGATCTTCAGGCTCTTGTTAAATAGTTTTTAAATCAAACTGCAGTGGGGCTAGTACTTGGGTTGGGGCCTACTACCAGTGTCTGCCGCTCCAAGGTGTTCTCCTGGTTGTCTTTCCTGAGCTTCGATCTTCAGGCTCTTGTTAAATAGTTTTTAAATCAAACTGCAGTGGGGCTAGTACTTGGGTTGGGGCCTACTACCAGTGTCTGCCGCTCCAAGGTGTTCTCCTGGTTGTCTTTCCTGAGCTTCGAACTCCAGGCTCTTGTTAAATAGTTTTTAAATCAAACTGCAGTGGGGCTAGTACTTGGGTTGGGGGCTTACTACCAGTGTCTGCCGCTCCAAATTGTTATCCTGGTTGTCTTTCCTGAGCTTCGATCTTCAGGCTCTTGTTAAATAGTTTTTAAATCAAACTGCAGTGGGGCTAGTACTTGGGTTGGGGCCAACTACCAGTGTCTGCTGCTCCAAGGTGTTCTCCTGGTTGTCTTTCCTGAGCTTCGATCTTCAGGCTCTTGTTAAATAGTTTTTAAATCAAACTGCAGTGGGGCTAGTACTTGGGTTGGGGCCTACTACCAGTTTCTGCCGCTCCAAGGTGTTCTCCTGGTTGTCTTTCCTGAGCTTCGATCTTCAGGCTCTTGTTAAATAGTTTTTAAATCAAACTGCAGTGGGGCTAGTACTTGGGTTGGGGCCTACTACCAGTGTCTGCTGCTCCAAGGTGTTCTCCTGGTTGTCTTTCCTGAGCTTCGATCTTCAGGCTCTTGTTAAAGAGTTTTTAAATCAAACTGCAGTGGGGCTAGTACTTGGGTTGGGGCCTACTACCAGTGTCTGCTGCTCCAAGATGTTCTTCTGGTTGTCTTTCCTGAGCTTCGATCTTCAGGCTCTTGTTAAATAGTTTTTAAATCAAACTGCAGTGGGGCTAGTACTTGGGTTGGGGCCTACTACCAGTGTCTGACGCTCCAAGGTGTTCTCCTGGTTGTCTTTCCTGAGCTTCGATCTTCAGGCTCTCGTTAAATAGTTTTTAAATCAAACTGCAGTGGGGCTAGTACTTGGGTTGGGGCCTACTACCAGTGTCTGCCGCTCCAAGGTGTTCTCCTGGTTGTCTTTCCTGAGCTTCGATCTTCAGGCTCTTGTTAAATAGTTTTTAAATCAAACTGCAGTGGGGCTAGTACTTGGGTTGGGGCCTACTACCAGTGTCTGCTGCTCCAAGGTGTTCTCCTGGTTGTCTTTCCTGAGCTTCGATCTTCAGGCTCTCGTTAAATAGTTTTTAAATCAAACTGCAGTGGGGCTAGTACTTGGGTTGGGGCCTACTACCAGTGTCTGCCGCTCCAAGGTGTTCTCCTGGTTGTCTTTCCTGAGCTTCGATCTTCAGGCTCTCGTTAAATAGTTTTTAAATCAAACTGCAGTGGGGCTAGTACTTGGGTTGGGGCCTACTACCAGTGTCTGCCACTCCAAGGTGTTCTCCAGGTTGCCTCTCCCTAAATTCTATCTTGAAGCTCTCGTTAAGTAGTTGTTGAAACAACACTGCATTAGGCCTACAAGTTGGGTCTGGGTTGTAGAGTTGGTGTCTGCCACTCCAAAGTGTTCTCCAGGTTGCCTCTCTCTAAATTCTATCTTCAGGCTCTTGTTAAATTGTTTTTAATATAACACTGCATTTGGCCTACTTGTTTTGTTGGCCCTACTAACGATGTCTGCCGCTCCTTGATGTTCTCCTACACTGAACAAACCAGTGCCGCCTGTTTACTTCTGTTACCAATTTTAAACTGCATTTAGCCTACTTACTGATTTGGGCCTACTCACTGTGTCAGCCTCTCATTACAGTTGTACTCCACTGAACAAAGCAATGCCCCCTGGTTAGTCCTGTTACCAATTTTGAACTGCATTTAGCCCACTTTATTATTTGGGCCTATATCTGTGTTTCCTCCTCATCCTGCCCATTGCCCAGCCAGTGATAGATGAGTCTGCTGGTACATTGACCCAGAACGCTACATTCCCCGTGCACGCTACACAGCCAGAATGTGACCCTGTTGAAAGTCAGGTTCCCCTTCCCGCATACCATACCACCTTACACGGGGACAAAAAGGAAGGTGCAGATGAAAGTGCAGGTTCCTTCATCAGGTATGGGGGGGGGGAACTCATTGGCGACGTCACTGGCACAGGGCCCCTCATAGTACGCAAAAGTGTCGCTGCCGGTGGGAGGTGCCCCCGCCGTACAAACACACCGCCGTACTTTGAGGTGCCCTGTGCCAGTGCCAATGCCAACGAGTGGGCCCCCCTGCTTGCTCAGGATCACAGCACTTGCAAAGTTTAAATACTTACCTCTCCCTGCTCCACTGCCCTGAGGTGGTCCAGATTACCTGGGTCCACTAAATACTTGAACCAGCCCTACCCCCCACAACTTTAGCCAAATGACCCCCAATTTCCAATGCCTAACTATTATTATAAGGTAAATTAAGATTGACAAGCTTCAGTAACAAGAATGGATGTTTTTGCCATTAAAATGGGCACTGTAGGTGTTTTCCTGGCCTCCACTCACTGCTGACTATGCTTCCCCATTGACTTGCATTGGGTTTCGTATTTCGGTCGATCCCCGACTTTTCGCGATAATCGGCCGATTCCACTCGACTCGACTTTTGAGATAGGCGGGTTTCGCGAAACCCGACTCGACCCTAAAAAACTAAAAGTCGCTCAACCCTACTCCTGAGATTTCAGGAGACGAGATCTCAATCTGCGCATTCACAGCATGCTAGCAGTCTCCTCTGATGAAAGAAACCAAGATTTCCAAGAAGCGTAAAGGTACCGTCACACTGAATGATATCGCTAGCGATCCGTGACGTTGCAGCGTCCTGGCTAGCGATATCGTTCAGTTTGACACACAGCAGCGATCAGAATCCTGCTGTGATGTCGTTTGTCGCTGCAGAAAGTCCAGCACTTTATTTCTTCGCTGAACTTCCTGCTGACATCGCTGAATCGGTGTGTGTGACGCCGATTCAGCGACGTCACCGCTCTGCTTTCCGGCCGCTGGGCTTACACAGTGCAGAGAAGCAGAGCGCCGAGGGACAGACAGCGGAAGGTAAGTATGAAGTGTTTGTTTTTTTTTTTACTTTTACGCTGTTAACCAGGGTAAACATCGGGTTACTAAGCGCGGCCCTGCGCTTAGTAACCCGATGTTTACCCTGGTTACCGGCATCGTTGGTCGCTGGAGAGCTGTCTGTGTGACAGCTCTCCAGCGACCAAACAGTGATGCTGCAGCAATCCGGATCGTTGTCGGTATCGCTGCAGCGTCACTCAGTGTGACGGTACCTTTAGGCTCGGGATTTGCGGACATCACTGGCATGGGCTCCCTGATCGCTCTACTTGCAGCTCCATATTTCTTCTTCTGACTTTGACCCTGGATCTTGCAGGACTTCACAAGGGGCGAGTGGGTTAATCATCTACTCTGCTATTGCACCTTATTCATCTCTATGTATGTAAGATATATTTTATCTAGCATTCTCTGTATGTTACAGTGTAAGAGCGGATTAAAACTGGTTGACTCCTATTTTTTATCAGTACATCTTAATATTTTTTCTACGTCATATGTATTCTATGGCCTAGATGCCTATCCATTTTACAGCTTGATTGGGTGCCTATCCCAAGATATATAAAACAGCTCATAATGCATATACAGTGGGGCAAAAAAGTATTTAGTCAGTCAGCAATAGTGCAAGTTCCACCACTTAAAAAGATGAGAGGCGTCTGTAATTTACATCATAGGTAGACCTCAACTATGGGAGACAAACTGAGAAAAAAAAATCCAGAAAATCACATTGTCTGTTTTTTTAACATTTTATTTGCATATTATGGTGGAAAATAAGTATTTGGTCAGAAACAAAATTTCATCTCAATACTTTGTAATATATCCTTTGTTGGCAATGACAGAGGTCAAACGTTTTCTGTAAGTCTTCACAAGGTTGCCACACACTGTTGTTGGTATGTTGGCCCATTCCTCCATGCAGATCTCCTCTAGAGCAGTGATGTTTTTGGCTTTTCGCTTGGCAACACGGACTTTCAACTCCCTCCAAAGGTTTTCTATAGGGTTGAGATCTGGAGACTGGCTAGGCCACTCCAGGACCTTGAAATGCTTCTTACGAAGCCACTCCTTCGTTGCCCTGGCGGTGTGCTTTGGATCATTGTCATGTTGAAAGACCCAGCCATGTTTCATCTTCAATGCCCTTGCTGATGGAAGGAGGTTTGCACTCAAAATCTCACGATACATGGCCCCATTCATTCTTTCATGTACCCGGATCAGTGGTCCTGGCCCCTTTGCAGAGAAACAGCCCCAAAGCATGATGTTTCCACCACCATGCTTTACAGTAGGTATGGTGTTTGATGGATGCAACTCAGTATTCTTTTTCCTCCAAACACGACAAGTTGTGTTTCTACCAAACAGTTCCAGTTTGGTTTCATCAGACCATAGGACATTCTCCCAAAACTCCTCTGGATCATCCAAATGCTCTATAGCAAACTTCAGACGGGCCCGAACTCTACTGGCTTAATCAGTGGGACACGTCTGGCACTGCAGGATCTGAGTCCATGGTGGCGTAGTGTGTTACTTATGGTAGGCCTTGTTACATTGGTCCCAGCTCTCTGCAGTTCATTCACTAGGTCCCCCCGCGTGGTTCTGGGATTTTTGCTCACCGTTCTTGTGATCATTCTGACCCCACGGGGTGGGATTTTGCGTGGAGCCCCAGATCGAGGGAGATTATCAGTGGTCTTGTATGTCTTCCATTTTCTAATTATTGCTCCCACTGTTGATTTCTTCACTCCAAGCTGGTTGGCTATTGCAGATTCAGTCTTCCCAGCCTGGTGCAGGGCTACAATTTTGTTTCTGGTGTCCTTTGACAGCTCTTTGGTCTTCACCATAGTGGAGTTTGGAGTCAGACTGTTTGAGGGTGTGCACAGGTGTCTTTTTATACTGATAACAAGTTTAAACAGGTGCCATTACTACAGGTAATGAGTGGAGGAAAGAGGAGACTCTTAAAGAAGAAGTTACAGGTCTGTGAGAGACAGAAATCTTGATTGTTTGTTTCTGACCAAATACTTATTTTCCACCATAATATGCAAAAAAAATGATAAAAAAACAGACAATGTGATTTTCTGGATTTTTTGTTCTCAGTTTGTCTCCCATAGTTGAGGTCTACCTATGATGTAAATTACAGACGCCTCTCATCTTTTTAAGTGGTGGAACTTGCACTATTGCTGACTGACTAAATACTTTTTTGCCCCACTGTATATACATATATTTCATCAGTGCTGTTAGATTTTTCTTCCAAAGCTATATATTGTAGCCCATTTCTTTGTCCTCTGTGCATAAGAACTTTCTTGCAGGGGTTCTTGTGTTTATTTTGTCTCTGGGATTATGCATAGCACAGAGGTATATGCCTGTTTTGGTCTTCATATATACTTTAGAGACTGTTTGATTGAAACCGCTGATGCTGCTGTAGTGAGCTGGCCGGCTGTGACTGTTCTATTATCATTGACATAGAATCTGTGACAGACACTGCCCCCGTGTGGCCAGAAGTTATACCTATGCCAAATGTGATTACAGAGGGACAAACTGTATTGGCAGAACTTCCCCCTGTGATGTCATGTGAACAGGAAGGGGAGGAAAAGAGAAAGCCCGGGAAACTGGTGTGTGCAGAGAGAGGTCTGTGTCTGCTGGCGTCCTCCTGTAGATGCGATATAGAAGATTGTCTGGATGACCGCTATCTCTTGGAAGCCGACATCCAGATTGTTCCCAGCTCCCACACTGCGGAGCACCCAACGGTGACATCTTCACAGATCCTGGAGCCCATGAACTGTAAGCGGGTCCTCTGTTGAGAGGCCGAACATTCCACCCTTACCTGTTGAACCCCAAGGACTACAGTCTGGACCTGAGAGACGGAGTTTTGTTCAATCCCTGTTGTTTTTCTCTTCGGCTGGAGCGTCCCCCTGCAGTGACAGACAGGCCTGCGACGTGGGAAGATAACCTCTTGGAACAAAGGAACTGGTAACGTGTGGATAGGGAAAGTGAGGGACAGTTTGTTATTACACGTTATCTCTGTGAATAGGCATATTTTGTACTGTATATTATTGTGTTCCGCTGTGTTAAAGAAAATGTATAACAGTAAAGATACGGTTGTTAAAATAGAATCTGAGTGTGGAAGTTTTGCTGGGCCAGATCATGGATATACATGGGCGACCTTGCCCTCGGTCACTTCATCTGGCGTAGTCGGCAGGATCTGTGCCCAGCAAGATTCCCACCCAGTGTACAGTCAGAAACCGCCGCCGGTGTCCATTGTAAACCAGGTCAGGAAGTTTGGCGGGCGAAACTACCCCGTACCAGAATGGGCGGAACAAGTGCGGATACTGGGAGAAATGTATAATATTGACCCTAAGACCTTGGCAGAAATGGCGGTACTGACGCTAGAGGGGGAGGCATGGACGACAGTCAGACTGGAGACGGTCAGGGGGCAGCGTACGTTGGAGGACTTGGTGCGGGTGCTGGAAAAGACCTATGGACCTACTACGTACCAGGGAACACTGCAATACCTGTTCATTAGACGGACACAGCTTGAATGGGAAGACATCCCCCAATATGCAAATGCCCTTCAGGTACTCCTTGAACAAGTCTGTGCAAAAGGGGAACAACTGACTACTATAGCTCCTCGTGACCTGGTACTGAGAGACCAATTCGTTATAGGGCTGAGAGACCAGTATCTTAACCGTACGCTACAGGACTTGATTCGGATAACGCCGACTCTCACCTTCGCTGAAGTCAAGCAGGAAGCCATAGAACGTTCTAGGGGACCCGTCATGGATGTGGAGACTCAAAGCGCTGCGTGCAGATCCATATTAGACATTAAACAGCCCAACAGTGACACTGAGGAGCTGAAACAGATGGTAGCAGATTTACAGCTACAGGTGTCACAGTTAACACTAGAACGACAGAGAGACCAGCGGATGCAACCTAGCCGTCCCGCAGGACCTTGTTGGTCATGTGGTGATCCTCGTCATAGGGCGAACCGTTGTCCTCAACGAACAAACCATCAGTTACCACGACAAACGGAATAACAGCTACATCCACGAGCAGAGCCGCCACGCCAGGTCTCACCACAATGGCCGCCGTTAAACTAGACACCCCTGCAGCTGAGGTTCGAGCAGCAGGGGGGGATAGAGAATGGGGTGTAGAAAAACAGAGCCAGCAACGGAGTACTCTTGCCTCGAGTAGTCCTACACTTGAAGTTATTCTGGAGGGAGTTGCAGTACAAGGATTGATGGACACTGGGTCGCAAGTGACCATGATCTCTGAACAGTTTTATGAAGAGTACCTCAAACCAAGAACTGCTTGTGATCCAGATACCACCATTAAGATAATTGCGGCTAATAACCTACCCATTCCAGTAACCGGAGTCGCCTGGATGGATACGAGGGCCTGCGGACAAGACCTAGGGAAACGAGGAATCGTCATTATCAAGGAAGGCTTCGGCTCCGAGACCCCAGTAATAATCAGAATCAGAATGAATATCTTGAAAAACCTGGATCTTATGCTGTTGACAAGAAAAGTGCCCAAGTACTGGCAGAAGGTTACGAAACATAAACCGACTCGTCTGGCGTTCCAGCGCGTAATCCGGACCGTTGGACTTCAACAGATGGCAAAGGAACAACTACCCCTAGCAGCCATTAAGGTGCCCCGCTGTACCCGGATTACTTTGCCCGCTGAAAAAGAGACAGTCATTTCCCTGCCTCTTAACACCAACCGACAGCTTGAAGGAGTTGAAGTGTTAATCGAGCCGAGGGCTCCAAGTGGGGGTAAGCTAAACCCACTGGTCGCCCGCACCCTAGCCGTCGTGAGGAACGTAAGAGTCCCTGTCCGGCTGAACAACACCGCAGACGTAGGTGTAGCCCTCAAAGCTGGCACGCAACTTGCCAGAGTATATGCTCTACCCACAGAAGTGAACCCCATGGGGCCCTTACAATTCACCCCGTCTACAGAAGATGGCTGGACGGTAACTGTCTCAGCCATAAATGCTCAAGCAGATGATGAAGATATTGGGCGAAAATTACTGGAAAAAGTGCAACTGGACCCGTCCCAGTACACCAAACAGGAAGTGTCTCAAGTGGAGGGACTACTGCGAGAACACCAAGACTCCTTTGCAAAGCATGACACCAACTTCGGGTACACCACCAGTATCCAACACGAGATTCCCACGGGCGATACTGCCCCTATTCGCGAGAGGTACCGACAAATACCACCTCAACAATACCAGGAGGTGAAAAGCCTCTTAGAATCTATGCTACACGCTGGAGTGGTGCGGGAGAGCCAGAGCCCATGGGCTGCACCCATGGTGATAGTCAAAAAGAAAGATGGATCCCTGAGATTTTGCGTAGACTACCGTCGGCTGAACGCGTGCACGATCCGGGACTCCTATCCACTCCCCCGGATCGAAGAGTCACTGACCGCCCTGAAGAAGGCCAAATATTTTTCATCTCTAGACTTGGCCAGTGGATATTGGCAGGTCCCCATGAGTGAGAAGGACAGAGAAAAGACCGCCTTCATCCTTCCCATGGGCCTGTACGAGTTTGACCGGATGCCATTCGGCTTGAGTAACGCACCAGGGACCTTTCAGAGACTGATGGAATGCTGTCTGGAAGATTTCAACTTCGAATTCACGCTGATATACCTTGATGACATCGTGGTATACTCCGCCCCCTTTGAGGATCATTTTCACAAGCTTGGCAAAGTGCTCCAGCGCTTGAAGAGACACGGCTTGAAGTTGAAGCCCAGCAAGTGCCGTCTATTCCAGCAGGAGATCGATTACCTGGGACACCGGATCTCAGCCGAAGGTGTCCAACCCTCTCCAGAGAAGATAGCAGCTGTCCGAGAGTGGCCACAACCAACTACCATCAAAGAAGTCCAGGCTTTCCTGGGACTAGCGGGCTATTACCGCCGATTTGTCAAGGACTTTGCCCGGCTTGCGGAACCACTGCATGAGACTCTCCGAGGGACCGCAAACAGTCCCAGAGGACGACGCATCAGCTGGGGGCCCGACCAAGAAAAATCCTTCGGGGCGCTTCAAGCTGCTTTGACATCGCCCCCTATTCTGGCATTTGCAGATTACACCCTGCCGTTCCAGTTATACACCGACGCCAGCCTTCAAGGTCTCGGGGCGGTCCTCTCCCAAGTCCAAGATAACATGGAACGCGTAATAGCCTATGCCAAATGACCTAAAAAAAGCTTGCACAGAGACCTCATCATGTAAAAAAACAGTATTTATTTATTCAACAACATAACAAAAGATATTTAAAATACAATTCAGATGGAAAACAGTACTATATGAAAACACCCCAGACCAGAGGCAAGTGTGTTGCATCACATATAACCTACTGCCAGGAAAATATATAAGTAGTGTCAAGAGGGGAACCTCGTATACCAAAAACGGCACTATCACTATGTGCTTAAACAGCACCACACTATATATCCCCCAAACTACAATTAAATCCTGCAGTATAGTAGTCAGAATCCGTGTTTGTAGTGATACTTTACCTCCGGTCTGATGGTGCCACCCCTACGCGCGTTTCGGCTCATATGCCTTCTTCCGGGGGAGCCTATGCCAGTAGATCCCTTCGTGACACCGAAAAGAACCCTGTCAACTACAGCTCTTTCCGCCTTGAACTCCTGGCCCTGACCTGGGCTATGACAGAGAAATTTGCTGGCTACCTGACAGGGGCGGAGGTGCTGGTCGTGACAGACAACAATCCTCTTGCCCACCTAGAAAATGCCAAACTAGGGGCAATGGAACAGCGCTGGATGGCAAGGCTCTCTAGATTCCAATAAACAATTAAATACAGAGCGGGGACGGAGAATCAGAATGCTGACAGCCTTTCCAGAGTGACATCATCCTCGCCAGTGGGGGACAGGGATGAAGAGTTGGAGGAAGATGAACTGCCCAACTTTGCCCGGCTAGCTAAACAAATAGAAGATAGCCGCCAGTATGCTGTAGGCGGGATCGAAGCCATAGTGGGGTCCCCCCTGTCCCAACAAGAATGGGCCAAGCTTCAAGATCGAGACCCTGAACACGTCTTACTGAAACAGTACGTGAAGACACAAGAGAAACCACCCTCCGAAGTAAGAGCCCGACTATCAACCAGGACCTCTGCCATACTTGCCCAATGGGATCGGCTGATCGTGAAGGATGGAGTCTTGTATCGCAGGGCCCTTTTATCCCATATGCTGGAAGAATGTTTGCAGATTGTCGTCCCGGTGCAGCTGGCCCATGAGATGGTGGCTGAAGCCCACAGAAGGAACGGCCACTTCGGCATAGACAAGACCCTCCGGTGGACCCAGCAATTCATTTTTTGCCCAGGACTCCGTAAGCTGGTTGAAAACGTCTGCCTAGGATGTCGTACATGTGAACTCCACAAGTCTACTGAGCAGCGTGCACCCGTCCAGACTATTAGCACATCCAGGCCCCTCGAATTGTTGATGGTGGACTATCTGTTGATTGGAACGGTGAATAGTGGCTACCAGTACTGTCTGGTGATGGTAGACCACTTCACGAAATTCGCCGTCGCTGTTGCTACCAAAGATCAGACTGCCGAATCAGCTGCACAGGCCATCTGTCAGCACTTCGTTCGGGTCTACGGGTGTCCGGAGCGGCTACACTCTGATCAGGGGGCGTGTTTCGAAGGGCGAGTCATTGAAGAACTCCAGCAGATGTATGGAATCAAGAAGTCCAGGACCACCCCGTATCATCCGCAAGGGAATGGCGCGTGTGAACGTTTCAACCGGACCCTCTGACAACTGATCCGAACCCTAGCAGAAGACAAAAAGCCCGACTGGCCTCGATTCCTCCCAGAACTGCTGTGGGCCTATAACAATCAAGTCCATTCTGTCACCGGATACACGCCTTACACCCTCCTTTTTGGCCGCCCAGGCAAAGGCATCCATGAGCTACACCTGTCTAGCTCTGTTGAAGACACCTGTGGTACCTATCCTTCCTGGCTACAAGCACACCGTCAAAGGATGGAAACTGTCTACCGGCTGGTGGAACAGCAGATCCAGGACCAGGTCCACGCTGACCCACTTCCAGTACAAGAAGACCTACTGAGTGTGGGTCAACTGGTCCTAGTTCGTATAAAGAAACCGCAAGGAAAACTCCGGCCCAAGTGGGAGGCCGAAGTCTATCAAATAATTGGACACCCGTACCCTGGTGGCCCCGTCTACCAAGTACAAGGCGAAGACAGCGGCAGCCTCCGCACCCTGCACCGCAACATGTTGCGCCCCTGTCGTTCTCAGCCTGACATCCCTCCTGTAATACCTGGAGAGATGGATATCACTAATGCTGTGGGAGACACCGATACCGGGGATGTAGAGGTGGAAGACATCCCTACCCCTGCTCGCCTGACTGACGCGTCTGAACACCTTACCTCCTCGACTGACTTACCGACTGGGGTGACTGATCGGGGGGAGGGGCTGGCACCCGTTAGGCGGACAACGAGGACTACCGCCGGAGTGCCCCCGGGACAGTCCTACAGGGACCAATATGTGTGGCCTTTTCCGCAGCCGGGTCCTACAACCTCCACAGCCATCGCCGCCCTGGAGACAGTCGTTGACAGGGACTGCCAATCTTTAAGCGGGGGGGTGTGTAGTGAGCTGGCCGGCTGTGACTGTTCTATTATCATTGACATAGAATCTGTGACAGACACTGCCCCCGTGTGGCCAGAAGTTATACCTATGCCGAATGTGATTACAGAGAAACAACCTGTATTGGCAGAACTTCCCCCTGTGATGTCATGTGAACAGGAAGGGGAGGAAAAGAGAAAGCCCGGGAAACTGGTGTGTGCAGAGAGAGGTCTGTGTCTGCTGGCGTCCTCCTGTAGATGCGATATAGAAGATTGCCAGGATGACCGCTATCTCTTGGAAGCTGACATCCAGATTGTTCCCAGCTCCCACACTGCGGAGCACCCAACGGTGACATCTTCACAGATCCTGGAGCCCATGAACTGTAAGCGGGTCCTCTGTTGAGAGGCCGAACATTCCACCCTTACCTGTTGAACCCCAAGGACTACAGTCTGGACCTGAGAGATGGAGTTTTGTTCAATCCCTGTTGTTTTTCTCTTCGGCTGGAGCGTCCCCCTGCAGTGACAGACAGGCCTGCGACGTGGGAAGATAACCTCTTGGAACAAAGGAACTGGTAACGTGTGGATAGGGAAAGTGAGGGACAGTTTGTTATTACACGTTATCTCTGTGAATAGGCATATTTTGTACTGTCTATTATTGTGTTCCGCTGTGTTAAAGAAAATGTATAACAGTAAAGATACGGTTGTTAAAATAGAATCTGAGTGTGGAAGTTTTGCTGGGCCAGATCATGGATATACATGGGCGACCTTGCCCTCGGTCACTTCACTGCTGTGATCATAGGACTAACATCAATATTTAAATTTAAAATGCAGTACAGGATCAGCAAACAAAATTATGCTAAGCCCAAGGCAAATCTTGTGGTACAGTTTATACAGTTAGCATTATGTTAAATAAATGTATGATGCAATTAAAAGGGAATGAAATAAAAAGAGTTACCTAATAAGAAGGCAATCAAGGCTTCGTTCTTCTTAAATTTTCCTTATGAGTTGAGAAAGTGCCAAGGATAAAACTCTTCTGGCTTCTTAAAATAATCTTTATCGCTAAGAGCAGAGTGAAGAAATGGAATGACAGTTGTGCCCTAGAGAAACAAAAGGTAATAACTTACCATAAAAATATACAATATAACGAAAATATTACAAGTATACAGAATTTATTAAATTATTCAATGAAAAACACACACACACAAAGTCCAGACTTATGGTATAAAAGAAGTCTCCTAACCTTTGGAAGATTATAACCCTTGAATGTGATGTCCGTAGTTGTGGCATGTGGGAGGCTTCCAGGTGCGATGTCCCCAAATCTTTGAATTTCATGAATGACAGCATCAGTATATGGCATTTCTTTTCTATGTTCTACTTGAGGTTGAGCAGATCCAATAACATTTTCAATTTCATTTTGCACTTTTTCTAAAAGGTAAAAATAGTATGTATTGTGAGTTACAAAGCAAATTCTGAAAGATATAAAATAAAGTAGAAGTTCAATATATGTTGGTCATAAATCAACATGGGAGAGGGGAAAAAGGATTTCCACAGTGCTCACCAGAGTATCACAGGACCACGGGTGCCAGGTTCAACGTGGCTGGACTCCACTTGTAAATGCAGGCAAAAAAGGAAAAACCAGCACCAGGTGATTTCCATAAAAATTCAAGTTTCATCTTTTATTCAATCCATTGTTTGTAAAAAGTTAAAAGCATACATATCATAGAGTCTCAAGGGGCAAAGATCCCCCTCCACGCCTGATGCATTTCGGACTTTTTGCCCTTACTCATCGGCATCTAAAATTACAATGAACACACAAGGTTTATAACACATACACAAACCCATCCTCAGATGTGAAAACAATTACAAAACAAATGGACCAATCATTATTTGGTGGAATGAACCTTCGAATCATGGTCTTGAGAAAGCAGAATTAGAATCATGCGGCAAACAAATATTGTTCTATCAAATATTACCCTTATCAAAACTAGAAAAATAGAACAATTAGTTGACACATATTCAAAAAACGTATGATGTTATTATTATTATTATTATTATTATTAATATTTATTAATATAGCACCATTATTTCCATGGTGCTGTACATGAGAAGGGGTTACATCAAAATACAAATATCACTTACAATAAACAAAACGAACAATAACATACTGATACAGAGGGGACATGACCCTGCCCTTGCGGGCTTACATTCTATGGGATTGTGGGGAAAGAGACAGTCTCAGTGGAATGGTAAAGATGAAATCCGGATTGTAGGCTGTCGAAGAGAGAGTTAGATGCAAAGTGAGAGGAAAGATCAGCTTGGACGTTCTGCTCAAGGAGTTTGGAAGCTAATGGGTGCAAAGATATGGGGCGGTAACTGGACATAGCACAAGGGTCAAGGAAGGCTTTTTGAGGATAGATGTGATTGTGGCATGTTTGAAAGCAAAGGGGAAGGTACCAGAAGTTAGTGATAGATTGTATAGATGGGTTAGGGATGGGATTAGTTAATGGTGAGATCGGAGAGGAGGTGGTATAAGATGGGGTCAAGTGCACAAGTGGTAAGGTGTGATTTGGATAGAAGATGAGCAAGCTGTCCTTCAGTGATTTTGGAGAGGGAAGTTATGGGGTTAGGGCATTGGTCCTGCATACAAATGGGTTGTGGTGATCGGACAACAGAGACTTGCCTTGTTTTGTCTATCTTATTTTTGAAGTGCATGGCAAAGTCCTCAGCAGAGATTAAGGAAGCCGGAGGGGGCAGTGGTTGGCGGAGGAGGGAGTTAAATAATAATAAAAATAATATTTTTATTTATATATTCCGCAGCGCTTTACAGATTATAGAGGGGACTTGTACAGACAATAGACATTACAGCATAACAGAAATCACAGTTCAAAATAGATACCAAGAGCAGTGAGGGCCCTGCTCGCAAGCTACAAACTATGAGGAAAAGGGGAGACACGAGAGGTGGATGGTAACAATTGCTTTAGTTATTCGGACCGGCCATAGTGTAAGGCTCAGGTGTTCATGTAAAGCTGCATGAACCAGTTAACTGCCTAAGAATGTAGCAGTACAGACAGAGGGCTAATAACTGCATAAAGTGTATGAGAACATGTGGCGAGAAACCTGATTGTTTTTTTTTTTTTTTTGAATGGGCCACACAGGGATAGTTAGGTTAATGCATTGATGTGGTAGGCCCATCTGAACAAATGAGTTTTTAGGGCATGCTTAAAACTGTGGGGATTGGGGATTAATCGTATTAACCTAGGTAGTGCATTCCAAAGAATCGGCGCGGCACGTGTAAAGTCTTGGAGACGGGAATGGGAGGTTCTGATTATTGAGGATGCTAACCTGAGGTCATTAGCGGAGCGGAGGGCATGGGTAGGGTGGTAGACTGAGACCAGGGAGGAGATGTAGGGTGGTGCTGAGCCACGGAGTGCTTTGTGGATGAGGGTAGTAGTTTTGTACTGGATTCTTGAGTGGATGGGTAACCAGTGTAATGACTGGCACAAGGTAGAGGCATCAGTGAAACGGTTGGTGAGGAATATGATCCTGGCTGCAGCATTCAGGACAGATTGGAGTGGTGAGAGTTTGGTAAGAGGGAGGCCGATTAGTAGAGAGTTACAATAGTCCAGACGAGAATGAATAAGTGAAACAGTAAGAGTTTTTGCAGAGTCGAAAGTAAGAAAAAGGCAAATTCTAGAAATGTTTTGAGATGCAGATAAGAAGAGCGAGCCAGTGATCGGATGCGGGGGGTGAATGAAAGCTCGGAATCAAGTATGACCCCAAGGCAGCGGGCATGTTGCTTTGGAGTAATGGTGGACCCGCACACGGAGATGGCAATGTTAGGCAAAGGTAGGTTAATAGAGGGAGTAAACACGAGGAGTTAAGGTTTTGACAGATTCAGTTTCAGATAGAGGGAGGACATGATGTTAGAGACAGCGGTAAGACAATCACTGGTGTTTACTAAAAAGGCAGGCGTGATATCAGGAGAAGAAGTGTATAATTGGGTGTCGTCAGCATAGAGATGGTACTGGAAACCAAATCTACTGATTGTTTGTCCAATAGGGGTGGTATACAAAGAGAAGAGGAGGGGGCCTAGGACTGATCCTTGAGGAACCCCAACAGTAAGGGGAAGGTGAGAGGAGGAGGAACCAGCAAAAGATACAGTGAAGAAACGGTCAGAGAGATAGGAGGAGAACCAGGAGAGAATGGTGTCCTTGAGGCCGATGGAGAGGAGCATAATGAGGAGGAGCTGATGATCCACAGTGTCGAATGCTGCGGAGAGATCCAAGAGAATTAGCATGGACTAGTGACCATTAGATTTAGCTGTTAGTAGGTCATTAGAGACTTTAGTGAGGGCAGTTTCAGTAGAGTGTAAAGAGCGGAAACCAGATTGAAGAGGGTCGAGAAGAGAGTTATCTGAGAGATAGCGGGTAAGACGGGAGTGGACCAGGCGTTCGAGGAGTTTAGAGATGAAGGGAAGATTAGTGACAGGTCTATAGTTAGCGGCACAGTTTTGATCGAGGGATAGTTTTTTAAGTAATGGATGTATGATGGCATGCTTAAAAGAGGATGGAAAAATACCGAAAGTGGGAGAAAGGTTGAATATTTTTGTTAGGTGAGAGGTGACAGCCGGGGAAAGGGACTGGAGGTGATGTGATGGAAAGGGGTCACTGGTGCAAGTGGTTGGGCGAGAAGATGCAAGGAGCCTGATTACTTCTTCTTCTGTAACTGGTTCAAAGTCAGAGAGTGAAGTAGATGCAGTAGGGGAGGGAGGACAGTGCATGGTATGAAGAGATTGGGAGATGATTTCCTGTCGAATGTGGTAAATTTTTTCTTTGAAGTAATTGGCCAGATCGTCAGCGTGGAGATCCGTGGTTGGGGCCTGCACTCTTGGGTTGAGTAGAGACTGGAAAGTGTCAAAGACACATTTAGGGTTACTGGACAGCAAGGTGATGAGGGTGCAGCTTCATCCAGAGCACTTTGCAGGGTTTCATTGTAATGCTTTAGAGCAGAATCTGGATATGAGATGGAGGAGATTGGGGCCAATGAGGACTGCAAGTTCTTCATTAGTCTCTGGGTGTTAATGGCCTGTATGTTTCTATAAGTGTGGAAAGTGGGGTGACCTGAGCGGGATGGCAGTTCTTGATAGAGAATGAAAGAAGGTGGTGGTCAGAGAGCGGGAGAGAGGAGTTTGTGAAATCATCCACTGAGCAAAGCCTGGAGAAGACTAAGTCGAGGAGTCGAGGGAGTTTCCATTTTCATGCGTTGGAGAGTTAGTATGCTGTGAGAGGCCGAAAGAGGAGGTTAGAGATAAAAGGTGAGAAGCAGATGGGGATAGGGGAAAAGCAATGGGGATGTTGAAATCACCCATGATGAGGGTGGGGAGGTCACAGGAGAGAAAGTGTGGAAGCCAGGTGGCAAATTGATCCAGGAACTGATGAGAGGGGCTGGGAGGACGATACACCACCGCCACTCACATAGAGAAGGGGATATAGAGTCTGACAGCATGGACCTCAAAGGAAGGGAAGACAAGTGAGGGCACTTGGGGGATAACTTGGAAGGTACATTTGGGTGAAAGGAGAAGACGAACTCCTCCACCTGCTCTCTTGTCTGATCTTGGGGTATGAGAAAAGTGTAGTCCACCATATGAAAGAGCAGCAGCAGCAGTGGTGTCTGCTTGCTGGATCCAGGTTTCAGTAAGAGCCAGGAGATTAAGAGAATTAGAAAGGAAGAAGTCATGGAAGAAGGAGAGTTTATTACACACAGAGCGAGAATTGCAAAGGGCACAATTGAAAAAGACAGAAGGCATGCATGGAATATTAATAAGGTTAGAGGGGTTTCTGAGTGTAGCAATTGGGAGGTTTGACTGGCTATAACATGGGGGGCCGGGGTTGGGAGAGATATCTCCAGCAACTAGGAGAAGGAGGATAGAAAGAGTGAGCAGATGGTTAAGTGATTTGTGAGAGCGTCTCTTGTGTTGAATGGTGGGACTGAAGGGATCTGTGCTGTTAAGCATTGTGAACAGAGCATGAGTGCTATACATAGGAGAGGGAAGGACAGAGGGGCCAATATGGATGGATTGAAAAGAGTTAATGCAAGGGCAGTGAATGTGAGTGAATGTGGCAGCCAGGATATAGAATATACAAATACATATGTTGAGTATTTGTTCTGTGCCAAATGAACAGGGAATAGATTTAGATTGTCTTAACTGTCTCCTGCCCTGTCTAACTGCCATGGTATAACTGCGAGTACTTAGAAAAAAGTACTTTGAATAAAAGTACACGAATAATAGTGCACGAATGCACCCCTGCACGAATGCTTCCCCAAAGTATGTCTACATTTATAGAAGGCTAGCTCTTAGATCTCACTTTTTTTTTTGGTTTCCCTCTCATTAGCAATCAATCTAACTCAGTTGAGACAGCAGGACACAATAAATGTAGTGAACAGATAAACAAAAGTCCAGGTCTACATGGATCATAAACCGCTTTGAAACAGTTATGTGATCTCTTTGCATGAGGACAAGCAGAAGTGAGTTAAATATCTATAAACAAAAACAATTGCATACTAAGATGGCTAACAAATATAGATATATGCAGGATTCAATGCCGAAGATAGAATGACTCAGAGTCAGATACCATTCAGGCTGCTTGTTGGCAGGGACTGAAGCAATAGACATGCAGGGTATTTCAGTTCTGAGAATGAATGATAAGTTTACCATTCAGGCTGCTTGCTGGCAGGGACTGGAGCAATAGACATGCAGGGTATTTCAGTTCAGAGAATGAATGATAAGTTTACATGTATGAAGAGAAAGTTAAAGGTGTTGAACAACTGTTTGGGGTTGTAGGATAAAGAAGATATGAGGAATATGAAATAGGCCTGTTTAGTAGAGGTGAGAGCTGATTTGAATGCAAGTGTTGCTTGTTTAAGTGCAATGAAATCATCTTGTGAATGTGTTTTCCTCCAATTCTGGATACTTGTCAAAGCTTTTTGGTGATGTTATTGTGCCAGGGTTGTCTATTGATTTGTTGCACTCTTTTATGCATGACAAGGGTGACCGAGTTGATGGCTGCTGCCAGAGTGGCATTGTAGAAACTAGTGGCAGTGTCTGGTTTGTCGAGTGAAGCTATGGATGACAATGTTATGATCCGGTGACCTTGGAGCCGCATGAAACTTTCTCTGGAGTAGGTGGAAACTGTACTGACCGCAAATCCTAAACTAACACCGCAACTAGAAGTAGCCGTGGGGTGTGTGTTGTGAATTCTGTTGTCGAACTCCCTCCTGTGGTCGTGAATGGTACTTCGGCGAGTTCTGTCCATGGACTCCCTCTGGTGGCTGTGAGTGAAGCTGCTGCTTCTGAGGTTCCTTACACAGGTGACGTGATTTATCCTTTGGTTGGCTGCTCTATTTAACTCCACTCAGATCGTTACTCCATGCCAGCTGTCAATGTTCCTGCATTGGTTCAGTTCGCTCTTGGATCTTTCTGGTGACCTGTCTTCTCCAGCAGAAGCTAAGTTCCTGATAGTTATTATTTGTTCATTGTTTCCTTGTCCAGCTGGTTATCATGATTTTGTCTTGCTAGCTGGAAGCTCTGGGATGCAGAGTGGCATCTCCGCACCGACTAATGGTGAAGAGATGCCACTCTGCATCCCAGAGCTTCCAGCTAGCAAGACAAAATCATGATAACCAGCTGGACAAGGAAACAATGAATAAATAATAACTATCAGGAACTTAGCTTCTGCTGGAGAAGACAGGTCACCAGAAAGATCCAAGAGCGAACTGAACCAATGCAGGAACATTGACAGCTGGCATGGAGTAACGATCTGAGTGGAGTTAAATAGAGCAGCCAACCAAAGGATAAACCACGTCACCTGTGTAAGGAACCTCAGAAGCAGCAGCTTCACTCACAGCCACCAGAGGGAGTTCATGGACAGAACTCGCCGAAGTACCATTCACGACCACAGGAGGGAGTTCGACAACAGAATTCACAACATGTGTGCCTAACAAATCCTAGACACCTCGACACAGCCGGAGGACTAAATACCCCTATAGATGGAAATAGGAATTCTACCTTGCTTCAGAGCAGAACCCCAAAGGATGGGCAGCCCTCCACGAATATTGACTGTGAGTAGTAGAGGAAAGACACACGCAGGCAGAAAACAGGATTTAGCAAAAGAGGCCACTCTAGCTAAATAGGAAAGGATAAGACAGAATACTAAGCGGTCAGTATTAAAACCCTTCGAAAAATATCCACAGCAGATAATACAAAAATTCCACCATCTAAGTAAAGACGTGGACTCTATATCTGCAACTCCTGAGAATCCAACAAGACTGAGAAAATACTGACACAATCTAAGCTGGACAAGAAAAAACAAATGAATAGCACTGAATAATTAAGCACACAGCATGTGTGCCACAGAAACAAAAACCAGACACTTATCTTTGCTGATTTGGCAGCAAGGCAGGAGGAACCAGACAGAGATCCAAAACCTCCCAACAACCATGGACAACTGGCAAGGACTAATGAATCCTGCACACCTAAATACCCCAGTCAGAACTGCAATCAGCAGATACACCTGACCAGGACAGCAACCCTGGGACAACTGCATTACCACCTACAACCACCAGAGGGAACCCAATTGCAGAATTTACAACAGTACCCCCCTTGAGGAGGGGTCACCGAACCCTCACCAGAGCCCCCAGGCCAATCAGGACTTGCCAGATGAAAGGCACGGACCAAATCAGCAGCATGGACATCAGAGGCAAAAACCCAAGAATTATCCTCCTGGCCATAACCCTTCCATTTGACAAGGTACTGAAGCCTCCGCCTCAAAAAACGAGAATCCAAAATCTTCTCAACCACATGCTCCAACTCTCCATCAACCAACACAGGGACCGGAGGATCAACAGAGGGAACAACGGGCACCACATATTTCCACAATAAAGATCTATGGAAGACATTATGGATAGCAAAAGAGGCCAGAAGCGCCAATCGAAAAGACACCGGATTAATAATCCCAGAAATCCTATAAGGACCAATAAACCGAGGCTTATACTTAGGGGAAGAAACCTTCATAGGAACATGACGGGAAGACAACCAGACCAGATCCCCAACCTGAAGCCGGGAACCAACACACCGACGGTTAGCAAAATGTTGAGCCTCCTCCTGAGACAACACCAAATTGTTCACCACATGAGCCCAAATCTGCTGCAACCTGTCAACCACAGAATCCACACCAGGACAGTCAGAAGGCTCAACCTGCCCAGAAGAAAAACGAGGATGAAAACCAAAATTACAAAAGAAAGGCGAAACCAAAGTAGCCGAACTAGTCCGATTATTAAGGGCAAACTCGGCCAATGGCAAGAAGGCCACCTAATCATCCTGATCAGCAGACACAAATAATCTCAAATAAGTCTCCAAAGTCTGATTAGTTTGCTCGGTCTGGCCATTTGTCTGAGGTTGAAATGCAGAAGAAAAAGACAAATCAATGCCCAGCCTAGCACAAAAGGCCCGCCAAAACCTAGAAACAAACTGGGAACCTCTGTCGGACACAATATTCTCCGGAATACCATGCAAATGAACCACATGCTGAAAAAACAACGGAACCAAATCTGAAGAGGAAGGCAATTTAGGCAAAGGCACCAAATGAACCATCTTAGAGAACCGGTCACAAACAACCCAGATAACAGACATCTTCTGGGAAACCGGAAGATCATTAATAAAATACATAGAAATATGCGTCCAGGGCCTCTCAGGGACCGGCAATGGCAAAAGCAACCCACTAGCACGGGAACAACAAGGCTTGGCCCGCGTACAAGTCCCACAGGACTGCACAAAAGAAGGCACATCACGTGACAAAGAAGGCCACCAAAAGGACCTACCAACCAAATCTCTGGTACCAAAAATACCAGGATGACAAGCCAACACAGAACAATGAACCTCAGAAATCACTCTACTAGTCCATCTGTCAGGGACAAACAGTTTCCCCACTGGACAGCGGTCAGGTCTGTCAGCCTGAAATTCCTGAAGAACCCGTCATAAATCAGGGGAAATGGCAGAAATGACCACCACTTCTTTCAGAATGCCGACCGGTTCAAGGACCTCAGGAGAATCAGGCAAAAAACTCCTAGAGAGGGCATCAGCCTTAATATTCTTAGAACCCGGAAGATACGAAACCACAAAATCGAAACGGAAAAAAAACAAGGACCATCAAGCCTGTCTAGGATTCAGCCGTTTGGCAGACTCGGGGACAATGTAATGGTCTCTAATGAGACACATTTTGTACGTGTTGAGTTCGACGTGTGCATGGAGAAAAAGTGAGCCACCTTGTACAAATGCAGCATTACCGCTGTACAAGGTGGCTGGTATACATACAAACGCCGGTGGGGGGGGGGGCAGGGTCCCTTTACTGTCAGTTCAGGTGCCTGCGTGGCGTTTGCAGGACACGTTGCCAGCTACACAGCAGGGGAAAAGCTGGTGTTGCTGAATTCCACTGACACATTGGCTGGTGTTTTTCTCTGTGCAGCTAGCACTTCCGGGCAACAACTGGCGGTGTTAGAGCCCAGGGTCAGCAGGAGGAGGAGAGGAGCAGAGTGTAGGCCGAAGCCTGCATTGTTGGCAGCTTTTGGTCTGTTGTGCCAGCGTGCCTTGTGCTGGACACGTTGCCGGCTACACAGCAGGGGAACAGCTGGCGTTGCTGAACCCCACTAACAATGGCGGGTGTTTTTCTCTGTGCAGCTAGCATTTCCGGGCAACAACTGGCGGTGTTAGAGCCCAGGGTCAGCAGGAGGAGGAGAGGAGCAGAGTGTAGGCCGAAGCCTAGTAGAACCAATTTCAAAGGTAACCTTTAACCCCCCTCAGGTGTTACAAACTACAAGAGCCACACCTTGTGCAGCATTAATGCTGCACAAGTAAAAGTTTTCTCTATGAATTTTTCTACTTGCACACACTGAATGAAACACGTACACAATTTAGCCCATTATACAGTCAAACTGTATTGGAGGCGTGACTTGCCTTTTTAAAGAGACGCAGCTCAGGTGTCCAAAATAACACCTTGATGCTGGCCGCAGCCTCCTGAGCGTCGTTATTTGCTGTACAGGAGTCAGCGCTCTTGTGTTATCCCTTGGCAATGCCCTGTTAGCGCTGCACATCTTCTGACCTCATTTCATGTTGGCCGGTGTGGTTAGCGATGGCCATGAATCCCAGACCCACAGTGTCTTTTCATAAAGTCACACTGCGGTGCTGGGATTTGTGGCCTTGTGCAGTAAATATGTTCGCCGCTCACACATGTCCTTACACCTGCTTCAGACTGGGCAGCCACCGCTGATCCCTTATCGCATGCCGCGGCCATGAGGCAGCACAGTCTGAGGAAGGCGGAAGGAGATGAGTGAAGACAGGTGAACATATGCACTGCACATGCCCATCAATCACACCCTCGCAGTCAAAATATATCAGACAACGAGGGTCGTTGTGTCGGGCAGGGTGGATGCACAGCCAACCAATGATGTCAGAAGACTGGCAGCGCTACCAAGGGGGGTGCTGCGTGTCATTAAAAAGGAAAGTCACACCTCAGTGACAATGTAATGGTCTCTAATGAGACACATTTTGTACGTGTTGAGTTCAACGTGGGCAAGGAGGAAAAGTGAGCCACCTTGTACAAATGCAGCATTACTGCTGTACAAGTTGGCTGTTCTACATAGAAACACCTGGGGGAAGGCAGGATCCCTTTAATTTCAGTTCAGGTGCCAGCGTGGCTTGTGCTGGACATATTGCCAGCTACACAGCAGGGGAACAGCTGGCGTTGCTGAACCCCACTGACACATTGGCGGGTGTTTTTCTCTGTGCAGCTAGCACTTCCGGGCAACAACTGGCGGTGTTAGAGTCCAGGGTCAGCAGGAGGAGCAGAGTGTAAGCCAAAGCCTGCACTGGAGCAAGTTCAAAGGGAACCTTTAACCCCCCCAGGCATTTGTTGCTGAAAGAGCCATCTTGTACAGCAGTAATACTGCAAATGGAAAAAGGTGGCTCTTTAAATTATGCTCCTTGCAAACGCTGAAGTACACACTCATATAATGTGTCCCCTCACACCGTTAAACCGTCCCGGAGGTGGGACTTTCCTTTGTAATGTGAAACAGCACAGCTGTCATTCCAACCCCCTTGGTGCCGTGCGCCGCCTCCTCAACGTTGTTTGATTCTGTCACGGAGCCCACGCTGTAATGTTATCCCTTGGCCATGCACACTTAGCGGTGCCCGTCTTCTGACATCATTTAGGTGTCAGGCTGGCAGTGTCTGTGCGTCCAAGCTGCCCGAGATCCAACCTGGCAGTGTCATCTAATGTAATCCCACTGCGGGCCTGGGATCCATGGGCATGCACAGTGCATATCATCACCTCTCACTCCCCTCCTTCCTGCTTCTTCAGACTGTGCGGCGTCACGGCCATGGCATGCTATTAGGGATCAGCTGACGCCGCCTAGTCTGAAGAAGCGGGAAGAAGGGGAGTGAGAGGCTAGTATATGCACTGCGCATGGCCATGGATCCCAGGCCCACTGTGGGATCACATTAGACGACACTGCGAGGTGGGATTTCGGGCAGTGTGGACGCACAGGCGCAGCCAGGCCGACAACAAATGATGTCAGAGGACGGGCAGCGCAAACTGTGCATGGCGAAGAGATAACATAACAGCGCAGGGTCCGTGACAGAATCAAACAACGCTAAGGAGGCGGCGCATGGAGCCAAGGGGGTAGGAATGACGGCTGTGCTGCGTCACATTACAAAGGAAAGGTAGGGACAGCTTGCCTGCTGAAGTAAAAGCGGCTGGGCACCTTGTACTGTGGGACTGCCAATGCCATCAAGTCACCGAAGCTGTCAGTCTCCACCAGCCTGAATGAGAGCATTTCCAGTGACAGAAGTTTGGCAATGCCTGCATTCAGAGCCTGTGCTCAGGGGTGGTTTGCTGAGAATGCCCGCCTTTTCTCCCATGCCTGTAATACCGATGGCTGTAGACTTGGCTGGCAGTGTGAGGATGACTGGGAACGTGGTCCTGTGGGTGGAATTACACTAGGTCTCTGGACAACAATGCCAGAGGTTCTTCCATGGCGATCCTGGGAGGAAGCTGAACCAGCTGTGTGTGAGCTGGAGGAAGAGGCAACACGAGCTGAAGAGGTGGTAGCTGCCGCTGTTGGTTGGCCTAGGTCTTCAGTGTGTTTTTGTAACTCCACCGCGTGCCTGGTCCGCACATGTTTCCACATATTTATGGTATTGAGGTTGCTGACACCTTTCCCTCTTTTGACTTTCTGATGACACAGCTTGCATTTGACAAAACAAATGTCATCTGCAACTGTGTCAAAAAAGGACCAGGCACTGCAAGTCTTGGGAGCGCCCTTTTTGGCTTTTGGAAGAGACAGGCTCCTAACGGGTGCCAAAGTGGAGGCTACAGGCTCCGCAGTCTTCCCCCTCCCTCTCCCTCTTTGGCCCGTTTGGGGAATCTCTTCCTCAGAACTGCTCCCACCACCTTCCTGTTCCTCACGCCACGATGGGTCAAGGACCTCATCATCTCCACTACCCTCTGCCACCAACTGCTCCTCCTGGGTAGTCTCGGCAGCACAGTACGCACCAGAAAGCAGCACCTGAGTTTCATCATCAGATGCGTATTGTGCTGTGGTCACCGCAGGCACTGACCCACCCGCCTCTTCAGAGTCAGAGAGACAAAGCTGTTGGGCATCACTGCACACTGCCTCTTTTTCCATTTCTCCAATGCTGCTTGGCTGGCCCCCTGTTTCCAAGCCAAGAGATTCAGAGAACAGAAGTAGAGACGAATCCTGTCCTGGGCTCTCTGACTGCCTGACCAATTTGGCAGGTGGTGAAGAGACAGATGGCTGCTCTCCAGTGGTCTGTGCCTGAGAGGATGTGGCACTAATTGAAGTCGATGCCGATGCATTAGCTGCCATCCATCCGACAACGGCTTCAATTTGATCTTCATGCAGCAGCGGTGCACGGCGCTCTCCGACAAAGCTGCGCATGAAGGACTGTTCCCTGCTGAAACTGGGTGATGATGAGTCACCGGTGCCCGCAGCAGGCACAGAATCACCACGTCCTCTGCCTGCTCCACGCCCACGCCCATGTGCCTTACTCCCTGCCCTCTTCATTTTGGTTCACAGATAAAGATAAGCAGAAAAGTATTAAGGCCTTAGTGTGCTTATTCCTGAAATGCTCCTCCTAACAGGTGTAAGAAACACTAGACTTTATTAATGATAAAATGTGGCCTACACAAGTGTTAAGTGGTGTTTGGTGAACTTCACTTTTTTTTTCGGCAGATCGGGCTACAGAGCGAGTTTCACTCACATGGAGACCGTGCAGACAGCCGTAAACGGCGCTGCAAGGCCCAAAAACACTCCTCTAAGTTTTTTTACGGTATGAGACAGTGGCGAACCCTGGGCTGAATACAACCGGCTGTGGCTGCACACAGACTACAGGGCGAGCTGCACTCACACGGAGACCGTGCAGACAGCCGTAAACGGCGCGGCAAGGCCCCAAAACACTCCTCTAGGTTATCCTATGTAGTGTTTTTCCACAATTTAGCTGGAGTCGGGTGGAAAGCCACTAATAGGAAATTTGAGAAAAAAAGGGCAGCAGGCTGCACTATGAGCAAAAAAGGACAACTTTTTTTATGGTATGAGACAGTGACGAACCCTGAGCTGAATACAACCGGCTGTGGCTGCACACAGACTATAGGGCGAGCTGCACTCACACGGAGACCGTGCAGACAGCCGTAAACGGCGCTGCAAGGCCCAAAAACCCCCCTCTTGGTTATCCTATGTAGTGTTTTTCCACAATTTAGCTGGAGACGGGTGGAAAGCCACTAATAGGAAATTTGAGAAAAAATGTGCAGCAGGCTGCACTATGAGCAAAAAAGGACAATGGATAGAACTGTATGAGGCAGTGTGAACCCCCCCTGAGCTGAATACAACCGGCTATGGCTGCACACAGACTACAGAGTGAGCTGCGCACACACACACACACACACACACGAGAGACCTTGCAGAACGCTGTTAAAACAGCGCTGCAAGGCAAGAGCAAGGTGAACAGTGAACACAGCGGTTGCTAAATTTGCCTAAGAAAAGCGCAATGAATCAATTCGCTATCTCAACTGGCCCTCAGTTAGAACACAGCGTCCTTTCCCTAACTGAAATCACAGCAGAGTGAGCGCAAAATGGCGGCAAGCGTTTTTTATAGTGCATCATGACATCATTTCAGCAGCCAATCACAGCCTTGCCAGTAGTTACATGCCCACCATGCTGAACAGGATGTGCCCACACTTCCATTCATTCCTCATTGGCTGCTGCATGCAGTTTGATTTCTAGGAACTTCCGATTCCGGTATCTGATATGCGGGAAATATCGGAAATCGGTATCGGAATTCCGATACCGCAAATATCGGCTGATACCCGATACTTGCGGTCTCTCTCTCTCTCTCTCTCTCCGTCCGTCCCTGAACAGAAAAGCTGGTGTTACACAGTGCAAATCGCTACAGCGCAGAAGCGACAACATGGCAATAGGCGCCCGCACTCCTTCATTGGCTGAAAAAAATGGCGCCAAGCGCGTCTATACGAAACGCGACTTTGGCGCGAAAGTCGCGTACCGCATGGCCGACCCCACACAGGGATGGGTCGGGTTTCATGAAACCCGACTTTGCCAAAAGTCGGCGACTTTTGAAAATGAACGATCCGTTTCGCTCAACCCTAGTAATAAGATGATAATTGTTATCTGTATTTTCTGTCAATATACTAATTCATTGTGTAGTGTGTCGTGTGTAGTACAGAGCTGGGATGGATTCTGTGCAGTGTTGTTGTTTTGGTCATTTTGGATTGGCAGTACATTATATGAAGCTGTATTTTGTATAGGGCCTTGGTTTTTGTTGTTTGGCCTTAAAGTGCTTTCAAAGTTTCAATGAACACTGCTGCAGTTTTTTTTATATAGAGTTGTGTTAATTCCAAAGTGGAAAATAGGCAGGCTGCATGAATCCTTGTATGTATGTCTATTAGAACCTCTGAATGAGATGAGAGGAGAGTAATTGAGTATAAGGGATAAATAAATAAATCCCTAATTGATGAGGGGTTCCGTTAGGTGTCGTCCTCTGTATGTGACATAAGACATTATTCAACTAAACTTGAGCTGAATTAGGTGGAGTGATTGAGATAAGGGATTTTCTTCTTGTAAAACTCAACTGAAAAGTGAAAGGAAAGAAGGAAAACAAATACCTGAATGAGCACGTATGAATGAATAATCACATAAGTATCATTACTTATCCAATTGTTGCTGAGGGTCCAAGATGGATGAGTTGTGGATATTTTTAATGTACATTTAATGTATATCTGAGATTCAGTGAAACCCATGATATATGGTTTGACATAGGATAGGTTTCTATATGAGTTTTGGCCAGACGCAGTCAGAATCAGCTTATTCAAGATGTGCAGTGATCTGCATGTATAGAGAAACTGTTTTTAATTCCAAGAGGATGAATATTTTGTAGCGATTAAATCTGAAAACTGCTGCATTCTGTTTCTGTGTGAAAGACTCTAAGCTGTTATCTCTGCTGAATACCTGATGGGAGGGGTGAATCAAACCGCTGCGCGATTTACTTGTGATTTTCTCCTCTCTGTCCTTATTTTGGCTGAATGCCAGAGGAAGGGGGGAAGGAGCGGCGCTCAAGATTCTCTGAATATTCTGTCCTTGGTATAGTACCGCTGGGAGATTGGTGTGTAAAACTAATAGTACTGTATGGAAGTTGAAAGTAAAATATGGTGCCTATTTTAGAGCAAATTTGTGAAAGACTGTTTGGTTATCAGTGTGATTGAAAGATTGGTAAAAAGATTCACCTGCTTCAAGTTAAGTGATTGATATATATCAAATTGAGGATCAACGGAGGAGGTAGCCAACTGCAATGCTGATGTAGTAGGTGAGAGGCCTAACACATCTGGGCCTTCTTGCTACAGTCAGCTGTTTTTTTGTAACGTGTCAGAGGTGGTTTAGCCTTCCCGTTTCATGGAGCTGAGCTGGAGGGTTAGAGGCCTAACACATCAGGGCCTTCCTTTTCTAGCCAGCTGATCTAACGGGTCAGAGGTGGTTTAGCCTTCCCGTTACATCCTTTAGGTCTACCGGGTGAGAGGTGGTTTAGCCTTCCCGCTAAATATTGACACTCGCTCTGACTTGCTACGTGTGGCTGCCCATAGATGGTAAGGCACACTAAAAAGGGCATTTGCAGAATAAAGGTGAGTTGTCTGAAGAATAAGTTGAAGCCATTGACAACTTGTTCTGTGTGCAGTCAGGACCCCAATGGGATCCAGAACCGCTATGCAGATTTTAAAAGACAGAGAAGGAAAGGAAGCAGTGAAAGATGTGTTACCAATTTTGAAAAATGCAAAAATGCCAGTGTGTGGATGTTTGGATGTACAAAAAGGCACAGACAAGGGAGGAAAATAGCAAGTGAATAAATTGTGTCTGAGACAGTGCAGCAGGACGGAAGTAAGGTGTATTATGAATGTTTTGATGGTCAAAAGTCCGACTATTACTGATACATTACTGCTACCGTCATACCTTTGTAGGACCAGAGACCCAGACAAGACAGATGGACTTGTAAACACTGTGGTCAGACAAACCCAGACTGGAGAAATACTTGTATTATCTGTGCTGCAACCCGACCTAAGTAAATTGCACTGAATCCTCTCCAGACAAGATCACATGTAGTGACATAAGAAGCTGACACAGGATTGTGGTTAGTGGATAGTGGGGACATTGACTTTTTGGGAGTAAGATGACAGTAATCCTTTTGGGAAGGAACTGTAGAACAGTATGTCATGTCACCCCCAACCGGTCATCTAGTCACCCTCACCACCAGACCCACTACCAGAGAATCAACCACATCAGGTAGGGTAAGACAGATACAGGAGTAATATCCCTGGAGGCCCACTGACTAGCTAGCTACGCTAAAACAATTGGCTGATCCTGAGAATCAACCTTTGCTATTTTACAGACAAATAAAGACAATATGATGGACGTATAAGTGCACCTGGGCAGACCTAGAGAGTTTGTGAGCACAAAGGCAGAGGACGTACCAGGATGCAAAATTAAGACTTTTGCAGATGTGACAAAAGGAGAGATTGTAGAGATGTACTTTGGATGGTTACAGCTGAAATGGGCATACATGGGGTACAGTCCAGTAAACGCACTTGATGATAAAATATTGGGAAATGCATTTATTGACTCTATAAACAAAGGCTTACGAGGTGCAGTACAGACAGCTAGACCTGAGTGGGGAAATGTAGATCCAAAAGACATCCTGAAGGTTGCTAAAGGAGTTGAACAAACTAGGACAATAAGACGACGTGTCATGTATGCTGGAGCACCAGGAAAACCGTAGAGACACAGTAAGGGACCTAAGGACTTAGAAACAGTGAAGTGTTGGAACTGTGGAGAAAATGGACACTTCACCAACCACGGAAAAAAACAAACGAAAAAAACCTCTAATACTAAGCAGACCAATCTTCCACATCCTTCACCTTCAGACTAGGAAACTGACAACCCAGTGATAAATGTGTGCCCTGTTCCTGTCCACTCCGGACCTGGTCCTGCCTTGATGACCACCATAACATTGCTGGGAGGGAATTAGATAGAATTCTTGATTGACACTGGGGCAGCCGGGACTGTGGTACACAAAGACTTGATAATGCCAGATATGATTACTGACGAGACTATGGGATGTGTGGTGGTAGAGGGACAAGCGACTGAAGCCCCTATGACTAAAACAAATAAAACTAGAATCACGAGACAGCCAAGAGGTGCTTTAAAAACGTATTGTTTGTGACAATACCACTATTATTTTGCTGGGATCAGATGTGTTAAGTGCGATCTAGGTCACCATACAGTACTCTCTTGAGGGTATTACAGTCACAAGTCCCCTTTCATATAATCACTTGGGGCAGAGGAACACCAGGGTCTTCCACGTGCACATTATACCACAGGTAAATCATGCCCTATTATAGTTACACTTAATTCCATTCATTTGCCAGTTTAGTAGTTTCCTTACACAAGACGGTATAGTTACTGTGTATTTCTAGGTTGTCTTCATATGATATATAGTTTTTTTAGCCATTCATTATATTGGCTCAATCCAACCATAGTCACTGTTAATTTGTCTGTTCCACTTCTTATACCTTATCGCAAGCAACTGGTATTGATATTTGGTATTTTTCAAATCCCTTATTTTTGTATTTGAAACTGTTGGTTATGGATTTATATAGGGCTACATTCTTAGAATAAGCTTGTGCTTTGCTGTGGCCCATGGCATTGTGCTCCCCCATTTTATGACTCAGCACCTTTCGTAATTATATATTTTAATATACATAATTTTCTTTTGGTAACACACTTTGTGAATCAAATTTAGTTCTTTAAGGGGTACTCTACCCAATCTAATATGGGTATAAATAATATTTGGACATTAATGTGTGATTTATATAATCACTTGTGTAATATTGCAGAAATGGTGTATATGGCAAGAGTAGTGAAAGCAACACCTGACACCAGAATGTCTGAGGACATAGAAAAGAGTCAGGTACCAGACACCGTTTGGGCAAGGGGAAAATCTGATGTGGGTCAGTTGCCCATTCCCCCTGTCATGATAAATTAAAAGAAGGAACCACTCCTCTTTGGTTCAAGCAATACCCCTTTGAGCCTAGCCAAAGCGATGGCCCTGAGCAGGGATATTAAAGAGTATGTTAAGGCAGGGGTTCTAGGGCAGAGATCTTCCCCCTGCAACACCCCTTTGTATCCCATTAAGAAGAAAAAGGACCAAAGGGTTCCCCTGACACTTACAGAATAGTTCATGACTAACGGGCTATTAATGATGTTACAGTGAGTGTGACCTCAACTGTCCCTAATACACACACCGTACTGTCACAGATCCCAGCTACGTCAAAATGTTTCACAATCATTGATTTGGCAAATTCATTCTTCACCTGATCCAGAGATTGTACTATTACAGTACGTTGATGACCTTCTGCTCTGCTGACCGGACCAGATGTCCTTGCTGTGGTTTTTGGCAGGAAAGGGTTGTAAAAAGTCACGTGACAACCTACAGTATTGCAAACAAAAGGTGACTTTTTAGGCCACAATATTGCTAAAGGTACAAGACGCCTGATTAAAAGAAAAAATAGGCAGTGCTGACACAACAGCATAGAGGGAAACAGAGACCGATAGCTTACTACTCAGCACAGTTAGACCCAGTGATTAGAGGGTCTCCTACGTGTGTCCGTGCTGGAAGAGCTGCTGTATTACTGAAAGGCATGTGAGATTACACTGACTTTTCCTTTGACAATTTGTTCCCCACATGACATTAATACCATACTCATACAAGTTCAACCAAAACACCTGTCTATGGCTAGACAGATCAGACTTGAATATGCTCTAATATTAATTCCTGAATACGTCACCCTCAAAAAGACATAATGTTCTGAATCCAGCCACTCATCTGCCTGTGGATTCAGAAAAGGAGGAATTGGTGACAGTGTTGGTAGGTGAAAAAGAGTACTTTGACATGACACACGAACATGACTGCATAGGAACTGATAAGTCGGGAGACAATGGGTTTTACATATGTTCATGGAAAAAACCTGTTCCTAATGCATATTCTGAGGTTTTTATTTTTGTAGATGGCTCCAGATGCCACCAGGATGGGTGATTCTATATTGGATATGCAGTAGTATCCTCACATGAGGTAATCCGAGCTGAACCACTCCCTCCTCACATGTCGGTGCAGGAGGCAGGATTGAAGGCACTCACTGAGGCGTGTAGAGCTGCTGCAGGTAAAGTCGCTAATATTTACACAGATTCTAATTATGCATCGGGAATATCCCATGATTATTGCCCTATCTGGAGAAGCAGACCTTTTCTTACATCAGCCGGTAAGCCCATTAAAAATGAAGAGCTGGTGAACGGTGACTCTGTGGAGGTAGAGGGCAACAGAAAGGTGGACGAGGCTGCTAAAGTAGCAGCAAGGCGGCCTAGGGAGCAGTGGATGGTGGTGGGGAGTCAGCGTATTCCAGGCACACTGAGCCTAGATGTCCTGAAATCCCTCCAGCTGCCCAAACAGAGAAGGAACACTGTGGGAGAATGGGAGCTGAGATGAACTCATAAGGAGTACGGAAGAATAAGGATAAATTGTATATACCAAGATCTCTGTTCCTAATTATGGTGCAAGCAACGCATGGCCCCACTCACTCCTCAAAATGTCACATGTCCATGGTAGATGCCTTCTGGATCGCTCCTTGTTACAGTTTTGCAGCCGCAAAGCTTGTACAGTCATGCCTCATCTGTGCACAGCACAACCCAGGTAAAACAGTAAAAAAATCCTTAAGAAAGGAAACTCAGGCCTCTCTACTCGTTTCAGAGACTGCAAACTGACTACATACAACTACCCAAGGTAGGAGTGTGTGAAAAATATCCTAGTATGTGTAGATCTGTTCTCTGGTTGGCTGGAAGCCTATCCGGTAAAATGTGCAAATGCTAAAGTGACTGCAGACAAACTGATGAAAGAACTGATCTGCAGATATGGTGTCCCAGAAACCATAGAGAGCGATAGGGGTACACTCTCCACTGGAGAAATAATGAAGGAAATCATGCAGGCCCTGGGAATACAGCAAGCATATCATACACCATATAGACCACAAAGTCGTGGGTAAGTGGAGAGACTAAATGGGACACTTAAACTGAAAATTCAAAAGGCCATGGCAAACACAGGAAAGAGCGGGGTAGAGTGCTTGCCTCTTGCACTCTTGTTAGTCAGACACACTCCAAATAGAAACACAGGCTAGTGTCATTTTGAGGTCCTGTTTGTTAGTGCCACCAAAGACTGGTCTGTACTTCCCACAGGTGCTACAAATGCAACACTGTGCTATAACAGCCTACGTCCAGGCCTTGCAGAAAAGACAATGTGGTACGTAAACATGTGTTTTCATCCATTCCAGATCCTAATGCCAGTGCAGACGTACATCAGCTGAATCCAGGTGATTGGTGGTCATACACAGACACGTGAGAAGGAGCCTACATCCACGGTTTGACGGCCCGTTTTAAAGTCCAGCTGACCACATTCACCTCAGTGAACCATGAGGGAAAGCCCACCTGGATCCATGCCAGCCACTGCAAAAAGATCTTTCCACCAGCAGAATAACTGTTCTCCTAATCACCTTGCTGGCAGGGGTAGGGTTTTTGCACCCTACAGAGACACTGGATAAACTCTTAAATGTTGACATGGACAACAACTTATTCAACATCTTGCTTTTCTTATAAAAGATGCAGAAGGACAAAAACTGCTGAACTGTTGGATCTGTATACACAGCCCAGTATCTGCAAGGACTCTGCTGGACTTAGGCTTACCCCAAGAGCCAAGGAATGTATTAAAGGGACTCTGTCACCCCCTCCAGCTGTTATAAAATAAAAGAGCCACCTTGTGCAGCAGTAATGCTGCATTCTAACAAGGTGTCTCTTTTAGTTTTTGGTGCAGTTATTGCCAAAATAAAGCATTTTATAATTTCGCCAAAATACCTTTCTTTAGACAGGGATCCAGGTCTTAACCCCCCTGCTGGAAACGCCACACTGCCGGCACTCAAATCTTCTGGGGCACCAGGCGCCGCCCCCTCCGCGTTGTTTTCCAATTAAATCCGGTGCCTGCGCTGTTTAGTATTGGCTGGGGCAGGTGCAGTGAGCTCTGGCCGTCTGACCTCACATGCAGTCTTGCAGACTGCACCTGTGCGGCCAGTGTAGCCACCCAGCTTGTGAATCCCAGCCCCGCACTGTGCATAATGCATAACACACTGCGGGGCTGGGATTCACAAGCTGGGTGGCTACACTGGCCGCACAGGTGCAGTCTGCAAGACTGCATGTGAGGTCAGACGGCCAGAGCTCACTGCGCCTGCCCCAGCCAATACTAAACAGCTCAGGCGCCGGATTTCATTAGAAAACAGCGCGGAGGGGGCGGCGCCCAGCGCCCCAGAAGATTTGAGTGACGGCAGTGTGGCGTTTCGAGCACGGGGGTTAAGACCTGGATCCCTGTCTAATGAAAAGTATTTTGGCGAAATTATAAAGCGCTTTATTTTGGCAATAACTGCACCAAAAACTATAAGAGCCACCTTGTTAGAATGCAGCATTACTGCTGCACAAGGTGGCTCATTTAGTTTATAACGGCTGGAGGGGGTGACAGAGTCCCTTTAACACCACACTGCATGCACATTGAGACTTGAACTCAGATTTTCTAGGTTCCTTAAGGCTCTTAATGAGACTAATACAATATAGAGACTCCTTTTTAAATCCAGCCAATTGGCTTAGTGGCCTAGCAGGATGGATTATTTTTGTTATTTTACAGACTTGCATGCAATTTTTATTGTTTACTTTGTTTGTTGCTTTATGTAGCTGAAAAAGCCATAATATATGCATTACATAAGTTATTGAAGAGTGTAGGTTTAAGGAAGGAATCTAAAGGTACCGTCACACATAACGATATCGTTAACGATATCATTGCTTTTTGTGAGGTAGCAACGATATCATTAACAAAATCGTTATGTGTGACAGCGACCAACGATCAGGCCCCTGCTGGGAGATCGTTGGTCGCTGGGGAAAGATCAGAACTTTATTTTGTCGCTGATCTCCCACTGACATCGCTGAAGCGGCGTGTGTGATGCTGATCCAGCGATGTCTTCACTGGTAACCAGGGTAAATATCGGGTTACTAAGCGCAGGGCCGCGCTTAGTAACCCGATATTTACCCTGGTTACCAGTGTAAATGTAAAAAAACAAACACTACATACTTACATTCCCGGTGTCTGGTCACGTCCCTCGTCTTCAGCTTCCCGCACCTACTGAGCGCCGGCAGGCCGTAAAGCAGAGCACAGCGGTGATGTCACCGCTGTGCTTTCCGTCCGGCACTCAGTCAGTGCGGGAAGCTGAAGGCGAGGGACATGACCGGACACCGGGAATGTAAGTATGTAGTGTTTATTTTTTTAAATTTACAACGGTAACCAGGGTAAACATCGGGTTACTAAGCATGGCCCTGCGCTTAGTAACCCGATGTTTACCCTGGTTACCCGGGGACTTAGGGATCGTTGGTCGCTGGAGAGCTGTCTGTGTGACAGCTCTCCACCGACCAAACAGTGACGCTGCAGCGATCGACATCGTTGTCGGTATCGCTGCAGCGTCGCTTAGTGTGACGATACCTTAAGGCTGTGACATCCATAGTGTATCATAGACCCCAGATAACCACTGCTGACTAGGGAAGTGAGTGTCCTCACTGAGGGTGGATGGGCGAAGGTAGAAATTCCCCTTATGGGTGCTAGACCCATAAGACAGTAGCTCCTTTGTGGACATCAGCTGACCCTGTGGCAGAGGTTATACCATTTACAAAAGGGGGAAACTGATATAGAAGGGTTAATGTTTTGCCTTTAATTGTCTTTTGTCTTTAATTGCTAGAATGTATTCTTATGACACTGTAGTCTGTTAGTCTCCTCTTCAAGGATTTTATACTTCTTATCTTATATGTTTTCTATAGTCAGCAAACAGCATGTTCTGGGTACATGAGAAATAAACGGTCAGTATGACTCGGGGTAACAGGGGAGGGCTACATGAATTATATTGAGAGGTCCATTTGTTGTAAATGGTATAAAATACTGCCTCTTGCTGCATTACATCAGATAAAAGTGACTTGGCTTACAATCTGTGTGCAGTGTCCTTTTTCTCCAAGCGCACTTGTAAATGACGGGCGTAACCTCCTGATTTGGCCTCACTTGTGATCTGGCTTGTCTGACATTGGGTCAGAGCACAAACAGCTACAACAAATGTAAGTGACTTTTTCTAAACAATCAATGATAAAGTTTTATCCATAAACTCATTTGCCTTAGCTCGCTAATATATCAGCTTATCAAAAGCCATAGCTTAGGACGGTCACTGAACTATCTGTCAAAATCCCGCAGAGCATGAATTGACCCTCAAAGAGTTTACACAGCTTTAAGTTATACTTATTTCCAATGTCCTTTCTAATATTGTATTACATTGACAGCAAAGCTAATTCTCTCCCTACATTCCCAATAATGTTATCACAAGCACAATAATATAAAAATGTGTATAGTCAATATAACTATACAGCACATTTTGGGACCTGATCTAAGGTCTCAAATATTATTATTTTTTATCCGCACAAAGGAACAGCGCTCCACCGGGTGTAGTAATCCAAAAGAAATCTTTATTCAGCCATATAACATCAGCAACGTTTCGACCATATGCTGGTCTTTTTCTTGCTTGAAAAAGACCAGCATATGGTCGAAACCTTGCTTATGTTATATGGCTGAATAAAGATTTCTTTTGGATTACTACACCCGGTGGAGCGCTGTTCCTTTGTGCGGATATTGGTGTTTTACCCAGGAGGGTTCCCTGGATAAGGAACGAGCGCCCATATAAGTGAGTGCTGTCGGTCATCTGCTTGCTTTATCTTATTATTATTTTTTGTTATTTGTGAATTAATTTTGTGGTTTCATCTTGACTCTAAATTAATGTTAGAAAATGAAAATGAATTCTGAATAAAGGAATAACACAACAAAACAGGCACAAAAAGTAATATTTTTTAAATGCTTTTTCCCTTTTATCCCCCATTGCCAAAAAACTACAACAATGTGAGTTGAAGCAATACAGTGTATCAGGTAAAGTACCCTTCATCAGGCCAGTGGTAGAAAAATCAGAGGATGTTGGGGAAAGTTCCCTAACTCCACTCAAGAGCCACCAAAAAATCATGATTTCAGGATTTCCTTAGTATTGCCCAGGTGATGATTCAATCAACTGTGCAATATTAACCCCTTAACCCGTAAAGAATCGTAAAGAATCAGAAACATAATTTGCCAAATTTTTACAAGAATGGATTTTTCAGAAAAGGGCGTCCCAATATTAATTTAAAAATGACAATGACATGATTTCCTGTTTTGAAAACATTCATTTTACAAACACAACACAAAAAATTGAACCTAACTATAAAAATTATAAAATCTTAGTTGCTGGAAGCAAAAGATTAGGCATCCCCCCAAAAAAGACATTGGTAGATAAACGGTTAACCCCCAAGAGTGGTTTGCATGTTAATGACCAGGTCAATTTTTACAATTCTGACCACTGTCCCTGTACTTCATGTTAGTGGTAACATTTCCTTGACATTACTTGCATGTATTTGTGAAAAAAACAGACATTTGATGAAAATTTTGAAAATTTCACAATTTTCCAACTTTGAATTTTCATGCCCTTAGATCACAGAGATATGTCTTAATATCAAATTACTTAATAGGTAACATTTCCCACATGTCTACTTTACATCAGCACAATTTTGGAACCAATTTTTTTTTGTTAGGGAGTTGTAAGGGTTAAAATTTGACCAGTAATTTCTCATTTTTACAAAACCATTTTTTTCAGGGACCACATCATATTTGAAGTCACTTTGAGGAGTCTATATGAAAGAAAATACTCAAAAGTGACACCATTCTAAAAACTGCACCCCTCAAGGTGCTCAAAACCACATTCAATAAGTTTATTAACCCTTCAGGTGTTTCACAGAAATTTTTGGAATGTTTAAAAAAAATGAACATTTAACTTTTTTTCACAAAAAATTTACTTCACATTCAATTTGTTTTATTTTACCAAGGGTAACAGGAGAAATTGGACCCCAAAAGTTGTGCAATTTGTCCTGAGTACACCGATACCCCATATGTGGGGTAAGCCACTATCTGGGCGCATGACAGAGCTCAGAATGGATGGAGCGCCGTTTGACTTTTCAATGCAAAATTGGCTGGAATTGAGATCGAAAGTCATGTCGCGTTTGGAGAGCCCCTGATGTGCCTAAATAGTGGAAACCCAACAAAATTGACCCTATTTTTTGAAAGTAGACCCCCTAAGAAACTTATCTAGATGTGTGGTTAGCACTTTGAACCCCCAAGTGCTTCACAGAAGTTTATAATGTAGAGCCCTGAAAATTAAAAAATCCCTTTTTTCCACAAAAATGATCTTTTAGCCCCCAATTTTGCATTTTCTAAAGGGTATCTGGAGAAATTGGACCCCAATTTCTAACTCCAACCCTAACCCCAAGACACCCCTAACCCTAATACCAACCCTAACCCCACCTCTAAACCGAACACACCCCTAACCCTAATCCCAACCCCAACACACCCCTAACCCTAATCCCAACCCTAACCACACCCCTAACCCTGACACACCCCTATCCCCACCATAAACGTAATCCAAATTCTAACCCCAATTCTAGCCCCTACCCTATATTTAGCTCCAAACCTAACTTTAGCCCCAACTCTAACACTAATCCTAATGGGAAAATGGAAATAAATACTTTTTTTATTTTATTATTTTTCCCTAACTAAGGCGGTGATAATGGGGAGTTTGATTTACTGTTTATTGTGGGTTTTAATGCTTGGCTGTCACACACTAAAAGATGCTTTTTATTGCAAAAATTATTTTTTGCATTACCACATTCTGAGAGCTATAATTTTTCCATATTTTGGTCCACAGAGTCATGTGAGGTTTTGTTTTGTGCGGGACGAGTTGACGTTTTTATTAGTACCATTTTTGAGCACAGGACAGTTTTGGATTTCTTTTTTTTCCGATTTTTGTTAGAATGAACAAAAAAAAGCAATTCTTGAATTTCTTTTGGGGGAGGCGTTTATACCATTACGCATTTGGTAAAATTGATAAAGCAGTTTTATGCTTCTGGTCAGTACGATTACAGTAATACCTCATTTATATTTTTTTTATGTTTTGGCACTTTTATACAATAAAAACTATTTTATAGAAAGAATAACTATTTTTGCATCGCTTTATTCTGAGGGCTATAACTTTTTTATTTTTTTGCTGATGATGCTGAATTGCAGCTCGATTTTTGTGGGACAAGATGACGTTGTCGGCAGTACTTTGTTTATTTATACCCATCTTTTTGATCGTGTTTTAATCCACTTTTTGTTCGGCGGTGTGATGATTAAGCATTGTTTTTTGCATCTTTTTTATATTATTTTTTTACGGTGTTCACTGAAGTAGTTAAATAGCGGGACAGTTTTATAGGTCGCGTCGTTACGGACGTGGCGATACTAAATATGTGTACTTTTATTTACATAAAGAAGAAACAATATATTGTTTTTTCATTTATTTAGGGTTTTATTTTACACATGTAAATATATATATTTTTTCTTACTTTGTCCCAGGGTGGGACATTATGGTATAGTGTCAGATAGCTGATCTGACACTTTGCACAGCACTGTGTCAGATCAGCGAACTGACAGGCAGTGCTGCAGGCTTGCCGGCGCCTGCTCTCAGCTGGCACTTGCAAGCCACCTCCCTGCAGGACCCAGAAAGCCCCCCTTGGATCCGGGGCCTGCAGGGAGGAGGATGGAGGAGACGCTTGGAACAACGCGATCACATCACGTTGTTCCGAGGGTCTCAGAGAAGCACGCAGGGAACCCCTCCCTGCGCAATTCTTCCATATGCCTCCGGAACGCTGTGATCATGTTTGGTCACAGTATTCCAAGGGTTAATGTGCCTGGAGCGGTCCATAACTGGATAACAATAATAATAATAATAATAATAATAATAATCAGCTGACACCTGGCTGCGATCGGCCACACTCCCCCTGTGAGCACGGCCGATCGCCTATGACGTATTTTCCCATCATGGGAATTAAGTCCCAGGTCACCTCGACGGGATAGTACATCTAATGGCAGAATCGGGTTAAGTAAATCCTAAAAGCAAGCACTGTTGGTGGCCTTGAGGACTGGAGTTGGGGAATACTGATGTATAAAAATGCATAAAAAATGTTGTGCCTATTATTGTTGTTTTGCTCCGTTACACACTATTATTTTTCTGATGAATTAGGGAGCAATGTGTTTGATGTAAGTGAAATAAAAACTCAAGCTTTTCTTTGACACATAAATTGGAAGTTGATTAACTCATCTTTTGACTATTGAAAATTAATTCTGCTATTTTGGCACTATCTGGGGTCTGAATTATTTTTGGGACTTATTTGGAATCCTGAATTATTTTAACCCCTATCTGACCTCGGACGGGATAGTACGTCCGAGGTCAGATCCCCTGCTTTGATGCAGGGCTCCGCGGTGAGCCTGTTTTGAACAGCTGACATGTGCCCGTAATAGGCGCAGGCAGAATCGCGATCTGCCCGCACCTATTAACTAGTTAAATGCCGCTGTCAAACGCAGACAGCGGCATTTAACTACCGCTTCCGGCCGGGCGGCCGGAAATGACGTCATCGCCGACCCCCGTCACATGATCGGGGGTCGGCGATGCGTCTCCATTGTAACCATAGAGGTCCTTGAGACCTCTATGGTTACTGATCGCCAGTGGCTGTGAGCGCCACCCTGTGGACGGCGCTCACAGCACACCTCCATTTCTGCTACATAGCAGCGATCAGCAGATCGCTGCTATGTAGCAGAGGCGATCAAGTTGTGCCTGCTTCTAGCCTCCCATGGAGGCTATTGAAGCATGGCAAAAGTAAAAAAAAAAGAAGTTGAAAAAAATGTTAAAAAAATATAAAAGTTTAAATCACCCCCCTTTCGCCCCAATCAAAATAAATCAATAAAAAAAATGTAAAATCTATGCATATTTGGTATCACCGCGCTCAGAATCGCCCGATCTATCAACTAAAAAAAAGCATTAACCTGATCGCTAAACAGCGTAGCGGGAAAAAAATTCAAAATGCCAGAATTACGTTTTTTTGGTCGCCGCGACATTGCATTAAAATGCAATAACGGGCGATCAAAAAAACGTATCTGCACCAAAATGCTATCATTAAAAACGGCATCTCGGCACACAAAAAATAAGCCCTCAACCGACCCCAGATCACGAAAAATGGAGACGCTACGGGTATCGGAAAATGGCGCAATTTTTTTTTTTAGCAAAGTTTGGAATTTTTTTTCACCACTTAGATAAAAAATAACCTAGTCATATTAGGTTTCTATGAACTCGTACTAACCTGGAAAATCATAATGGCAGGTCAGTTTTAGCATTTAGTGAACCTGGCAAAAAAGCCAAACAAAAAACAAGTGTGGGATTGCACTTTTTTTGCAATTTCACCGCACTTGGAATTTTTTTCCCATTTCTAGTACACGACATGCTAAAACCAATGATGTTGTTCAAAAGTACAACTCGTCCTGCAAAAAATAAGCCCTCACATGGCCAAATTGATGGAAAAATAAAAAAGTTATGGCTCTGGGAAGGAGGGGAGTGAAAAACGAACACGGAAAAACGAAAAATCCCAAGGTCATGAAGGGGTTAAGGTCTCATCTGGGCTAAGATTTGTGGCCATTAAATTTAGGATTTCAATTAGTTTGGATGTGGAGACTTGGATCCGAATTCATTTATGGCCAACACATAAAGTAACACTCTGTAGCACTATAGCATACAAACATGAAATATATGAAATTTGATCTGCATTACTGCACTAGAAAATATGAAAAATTGAGAATATTTAGCACATAAATTGGCCAGCTCATGTGTGCCCGGAAGCCACGATAAGTCGATTATCTTTCCTGGGAACCTATCTAGACTGAAATCTACATTTATATGGGAAGGTAGAATCCTCCTGTAATTAAAAACACCTGAGGCTGAGGGGTGGAGTGCTCAGTTATAAAGCTTATGTAATGTATACAAAGATCTCATTATATTTACATTAGATAGGTTCCCAGCAATGAGATTTGCCTTATCATGGAGGTGTTCTGTGGTTTTCTGTAGTAAGTGTGTGTTTATCTTTTGGTCTCTGTTCCTGTTTAGTTTACTCCTCCCTGTCCCTATCCTTCTCACTATTGTTGGTTAGTGCTTTTGTATGATAGATGATGATTTTCTGTTATCATACTTTTGTTTTTTATATCCTGTTTACATAAAATTTCTGACCCAGGCTCCTTGGGTTGAGGGAAGACCAGGGATTATCAGGAGCATAGTAAGGTTGAAATCTCAGGCCTTTCTACCATCAAGAGCACCAAGTCTGATTCCATGCCCACTGGGTGTGGCATTTTTTTTTAAAGGAGGCATCTCCATGTGCCTTCTTTTGCTATAAATAACAGACCCTGTATGTGTATGTGTATAGACTCTCCTGAGGAAGTGGTGTGACCACCACGAAATGCGCAGAAATAAAGTCTATTCTCTATTACACTTACTTGGACTTCTCTGGTACATTATCCTGACAGGTGAGCAGCGCAGTCTGATGCCCCTTTCTCTTCACCTAGAGAAAGATCAAGAGCACCCCCGGGACAGGGATAGTTGGGGTACAAGTTCCAGGGACAGTTTGAGGCCTCCCTCCCCTACCTAAGACCGTCATAGCATGGCATTCAAAATACAGCAAGGTTAAACATGTGAATAAATGAGTAATAAGTTAATTACCAGAAAGGTGGAAGAAGCACTTGTGAGATCATTACTTGCTTCTAGTGTCATCTGTGTTATGACCTGGTGGTCAGGACAATAATGGACCTGGTGGTTAAGAGCACACGGAATGACCCGATAGTTACTGATAATAAAGGACGAGCTCTGGGACGTGGGAACTCTGCTGACCGCAATCCCTAAACCTATCAACCACACTAGAAATAGCTGTGGATTGCGCCTAACGCTCCCTATGCAACTCGGCACAGCCTAAGAAACTAGCTAGCCCTGAAGAAAGGAAAATAAAGCCTACCTTGCCTCAGAGAAATTCCCCAAAGGAATAGGCAGCCCCCCACATATAATGACTGTGAGTAAAGATGAAAATACAAACACAGAGATGAAATAGATTAAGCAAAGTGAGGCCCGACTTACTGAACAGACCGAGGATAGGAAAGGTTACTTTGCAGTCAGTACAAAAACCTACAAAAAGACCATGCAGAGGGCGCAAAAAGACCCTCCGCACCGACTCACGGTGCGGAGGCGCTCCCTCTGCGTCCCAGAGCTTCCAGCAAGCAAGACAACAAATTAAATAGCAAGCTAGACAGAAAAATAGCAAACCAAAGAAATACAAGCTGGAACTTAGCTTCTGATGGGAGGACAGGACACAAGAACGATCCAGGAGTGAACTAGACCAATACTGGAACATTGACAGGTGGCGTGGAGCAAAGATCTAAGTGGAGTTAAATAGAGTAGCAGCTAACGAATTAACCTCGTCACCTGTGAAAGGAAACTCAGAAACACCCACCAGAGGATGTCCATGGACAGAACCAGCCGAAGTACCATTCATGACAACAGGAGGGAGCCCGACAACAGAATTCACAACAGTACCCCCCCTTGAGGATGGGTCACCGAACCCTCACCAGAGCCCACAGGCCGACCAGGATGAGCCAAATGAAAGGCACGAACTAGATCGGCAGCATGAACATCAGAGGCAAAAACCCAGGAATTATCTTCCTGACCATAACCCTTCCACTTGACCAGGTACTGGAGTTTCCATCTCGAAATACGAGAATCCAAAATCTTCTCCACCACATACTCCAACTCCCCCTCAACTAACACCGGGGCAGGAGGATCAACGAATGGAACCACAGGCGCCACGTATCTCCGCAATAACGACCTATGGATATCACACCGACCTTTTTAGAAAACACCAGTGATTGTCTTACCGCTGTCTCTAACATCATGTCCTCCCTCTATCTGAAACTAAACCTGTCAAAAACTGAACTCCTCGTGTTCTCTCCCTCTACTAACCTACCTTTGCCTGACATTGCCATCTCCGTGTGCGGTTCCACCATTACTCCAAAGCAACATGCCCGCTGCCTTGGGGTCATCCTTGATTCTGACCTTTCATTCACCCCCCACATCCGATCACTGGCTCGCTCTTCTTACCTGCATCTCAAAAACATTTCTAGAATTCGCCCTTTTCTTACTTTCGACTCTGCAAAAACTCTGACTGTTTCACTTATTCATTCTCGTCTGGACTAGGGTTGAGCGAAACGGGTCGAACATTTTCAAAAGTCGCCGACTTTTGACAAAGTCGGGTTTCATGAAACCCGATCCGACCCCTGTGCGGTGTCGGCCATGCGGTACGCGACTTTCGCGCCAAAGTCGCGTTTCAATGACGCGAAAAGCGCCATTTCTCAGCCAATGAAGGTAAACACAGAGTGTGGGCAGCGTAATGACATAGGTCCTGGTCCCCACCATCTTAGAGAAGGGCATTGCAGTGATTGGCTTGCTGTCTGCGGCGTCACAGGGGCTATAAAGGGGCGTTCCCGCCGACCGCCATGTTACTGCTGTTGATCTGAGCTTAGGGAGAGGTTGCTGCCGCTTCGTCAGAAGCAGGGATAGCGTTAGGCAGGGTCCATTAACCACCAAACCGCTTGTGCTGTAGCGATTTCCACTGCCCAACACCACCTTCGGTGTGCAGGGACAGTGGAAGCTACATTGTTTTTTTTTTTCCCTCAGCGCTGTAGCTCATTGGGCTGCCCTAGAAGGCTCCCAGATAGCTGCATTGCTGTGTGTACGCCGCTGTGCAAACCAACTGCTTTTTTCAAAGCACAAATCCTCTTGTTCCTTCCTTTCTGCACAGCTATCTTGTTTGTTTGTCCACACTTTTTATTTAATTTGTGCATCAGTCCACTCCTTATTGCTGCCTGCCATACCTGGCTGAGATTACTGCAGGGAGATAGCAATTGAAGGACAGTTCCTTTTTTTTTTTTTTTGTGGGAGATTAAGATTGGCATTTCTGCTAGAGTGCCATCCCTGTCTGTGTCATCTCTCACTCAGTGGGCCATAGAAAGCCTATTTATTTTTTTGCTTGATTTGGGTTCTAAAATCTACCTGAGAAAATCACTACATCAATCAGTGGGAGAAAAATATTGGCCTCAGGGCTTGTGTGCCACTCCTTACTCCTGTGTGTGCCATCTCTCAGTGGGCCATAGAAAGCCTATTTATTTTTTTGCTTGATTTGAGTTCCAAAATCTACCTGAAAAAATCAATAAATCAATCAGTGGGAGATTAATATTGGCCTTTGGGCTTGTGTGCCAGTCCTAAGCGTGCCATCTCTCTCTCTCAGATAGTGGGCCATAGAAAGCCTATTTATTATTTTTTTTATTGGGTTTATAAATTTTCCCTGGAAAAAAAAAAAAAAAGTGGGAGATTAATATTGGCCTCTGGGCTTGTGTGCCAGTCCTGAGCGTGCCATCTCTCTCACAAATAGTGGGCCATAGAAAGCCTATTGATTTTTTTGGTTGATTTGGGTTCTAAATTCTACCTGAAAAAATCACTTAATCAATCAGTGGGAGATAAATATTGGCCTCTGGGCTTGTGTGCCACTCCTGACTCCTGTGTGCGTCCTCTCTCACTCAGTGGGCCCTAGAAAGCCTATTTTTTTTTGTTTGTTTTCTAAATTCTCCCTGAAAAAATCATTTTATTTTATTTGGTTTCTAAATTATTCCTGAAAAAATCATTTTTTTGTTTGTTTTTTTTCTAAAGTCTCCCTGAAAAAAAAAACAAAAAACAAATCAGTGGGAGATTAATATTGCCCTTTCTGCTTGTGTGCCAGTCTTGACTCCTGGGTGTGCCATCTCTCTCTCTCCAATTGTGGGCCATAGAAAGCCTATTTATTTTTTTGCTTGATTTGGGTTCCAAAATCTACCTGAAAAAATCACTTAATCAATCAGTGGGAGATAAGTATTGGCCTCTGGGCTTGTGTGCCACTCCTGACTCCTGTGTGCGTCCTCTCTCACTCAGTGGGCCCTAGAAAGCCTATTTTTTGTTTTATTTGTTTTCTAAATTCTCCCTGAAAAAATCATTTTATTTTATTTGGTTTCTAAATTATTCCTGAAAAAAATCATTTTTTTTGTATTTTTTTTTTCTAAAGTCTCCCTGAAAAAAAAAAAAAAAAAAAAAATCAGTGGGAGATTAATATTGCCCTTTCTGCTTGTGTGCCAGTCTTGACTCCTGGGTGTGCCATCTCTCTCTCTCCAATTGTGGGCCATAGAAAGCCTATTAATTTTTTTGCTTGATTTGGGTTCCAAAATCTACCTGAAAAAATCACTTAATCAATCAGTGGGAGATAAATATTGGCCTCTGGGCTTGTGTGCCACTCCTGACTCCTGTGTGCGTCCTCTCTCACTCAGTGGGCCCTAGAAAGCCTATTTTTTGTTTTATTTGTTTTCTAAATTCTCCCTGAAAAAATCATTTTATTTTATTTGGTTTCTAAATTATTCCTGAAAAAAATCATTTTTTTTGTTTTTTTTTTTCTAAAGTCTCCCTGAAAAAAACAAAAAAAAACAAATCAGTGGGAGATTAATATTGCCCTTTCTGCTTGTGTGCCAGTCTTGACTCCTGGGTGTGCCATCTCTCTCTCTCCAATTGTGGGCCATAGAAAGCCTATTAATTTTTTTGCTTGATTTGGGTTCCAAAATCTACCTGAAAAAATCACTTAATCAATCAGTGGGAGATAAATATTGGCCTCTGGGCTTGTGTGCCACTCCTGACTCCTGTGTGCGTCCTCTCTCACTCAGTGGGCCCTAGAAAGCCTATTTTATGTTTTATTTGTTTTCTAAATTCTCCCTGAAAAAATCATTTTATTTTATTTGGTTTCTAAATTATTCCTGAAAAAATCATTTTTTTTTTTTTTCTAAAGTCTCCTTTTTAAAAAAAAAAACACAAATCAGTGGGAGATTAATATTTACATTTGCGCTTCAGTGACAGTCCTGCGTGTGTGGCATCTCTCTCATTTGTTGCCACCAACAACAGAGTGTGTAACATTGTGCCTGATTTTCGTTGTGGTCTCACCCACCTGTAAAGGGGTAGCTAAATCATACTGAAGTTATAGCTCACCGTGTAAGTTGTGTGACAGCAACAAATACCGTTAGTTTGGTAACGTTTTTAAAACAATGAGGAAGTCTGGTGGAAAAGGTCGTGGCCGGGGGCGTTCATTGTCAGCTGGTAATGAGGGTAGTGGTAGTGGTGGAGCATCAGGTGGTCGTGGGAAAAAAAATATTGCACCTAAGTCTGGAGCTGTGGAGCCAGGTTCGTCGTCTGGCTACACAAGGCCTCGAACGCTCCCTTTTCTGGGAGTAGGAAAACCGCTTTTAAAGCCGGAGCAGCAAGAGCAAGTTTTGGCTTATCTTGCTGACTCAGCCTCTAGCTCTTTTGCCTCCTCTCGTGAAACTGGTAAAAGTAAAAGCAGCGCGTCGTTAGTGGATGTTCACGGTCAGGGACAAGTCGCTTCCTTGTCCTCTTCAGCAAAAACAACAACAGAGAAGAATGCAGCAGGCGACACAACGGGTTACTCCATGGAGCTCTTTACACATACCGTCCCTGGCTTAGAAAGTGAAGCAATTAACAGTCCATGCCCATTACAAGTTGAATCTGACATGGAGTGCACTGATGCACAGCCACAGCCAGACTACTATGCTGGTCCTTTGACTCAGACCACAACATTGCCCTCGCAGGTTGCTGATCAAGAATCAGACCCTGATGAGACTATGTTGCCCCATCACGAACGCTATACCACCGACCGACAAGGTGACACAGACGAAGTTGCACACGAGCTACAAGAAGAGGTAATAGATGACCCAGTTCTTGACCCCGATTGGCAGCCATTGGGGGAACAGGGTGCAGGCGGCAGCAGTTCTGAAGCGGAGGAGGAGGGGTCGCAGCAGGCATCAACATCGCAACAGGTTCCATCTGCCGGGCCCGTATCTTGCCCAAAACGCGTAGCAAAGTCAAAACCTGTTGGAGGACAGCGTGGCCATCCGGTTAAAGCTCAGTCTGCAATGCCTGAAAAGGTATCCGATGCTAGAAAGAGTGCAGTCTGGCATTTTTTTAAACAACATCCAATTGATCAGCGCAAAGTCATCTGTCAAAAATGTTCAACTACCTTAAGCAGAGGGCAGAATCTGAAAAGTCTCAATACAAGTTGCATGCATAGACATTTAACCACCATGCATTTGCAAGCTTGGACTAACTACCAAACGTCCCTTAAGGTTGTAGCACCCTCGGCCAATGAAGCTAGTCATCAACGCAACATCCCTTCCGGCAGTGTAGGGCCACCATTTTCTGCACCACCTGCAGTATCTGTGCAGGTTTCTTTGCCAGGCCAAAGCAGTCAGGGTCAGGGAATCACCAGTTTCGTAGTAGGAAACACTGCATCTAGGGCACCGGCGGCAACAATACCATCTCCCACCGTCTCTCAGTCTGCCATGTCCACCGGCACCCCCGCTAGTTCCACGATCTCCAGCTCTCCAGTCCAGCTCACCCTACATAAGACTATGGTTAGAAAAAGGAAGTACTTAGCCTCGCATCCGCGTACACAGGGTTTGAACGCCCACATAGCTAGACTAATCTCGTTAGAGATGATGCCCTACCGGTTAGTTGAAAGCAAAGCTTTCAAAGCCCTGATGGACTACGCTGTACCACGCTACGAGCTACCCAGTCGACACTTTTTTTCCAGAAAAGCCATCCCAGCCCTCCACCAGCATGTTAAAGAGCGCATCGTCCATGCACTCAGGTAATCTGTGAGCACAAAGGTGCACCTGACAACAGATGCATGGACCAGTAGGCATGGCCAGGGACGTTACGTGTCCATCACGGCACACTGGGTAAATGTGGTGGATGCAGGGTCCACAGGGGACAGCAAGTTTGGGACAGTTCTGCCTAGCCCACGGTCTAGGAAACAGTTGGCTGTAGCCATTCGCACCCCCTCCTCCTCCTCCTCGTCCTCCTGCAGAAGCGAGACCTCGTCCACAGACCGCAGTCGCACAACCACTCCATCCGCAGCTGCCACTGTTGCACACCAGGTCTCCCATTATGGGGCAGCTACTGGCAAACGTCAGCAGGCTGTATTGGCTATGAAGTGTTTGGGCGACAACAGACACACCGCTGAAGTTCTGTCCGAGTTCTTGCAGAAAGAAACGCAGTCGTGGCTGGGCACTGTAGATCTTGAGGCAGGCAAGGTAGTGAGTGATAACGGAAGGAATTTCATGGCTGCCATCTCCATTTCCCAACTGAAACACATTCCTTGCCTGGCTCACACCTTAAACCTGGTGGTGCAGTGCTTCCTGAAAAGTTATCCGGGGTTATCCGACCTGCTCCTCAAAGTGCGTGGACTTTGCTCACATATCCGCCGTTCGCCCGTACACTCCAGCCGTATGCAGACCTATCAGCGTTCTTTGAACCTTCCCCAGCATCGCCTAATCATAGACGTTGCAACAAGGTGGAACTCAACACTGCACATGCTTCAGAGACTGTGTGAACAGAAGCGGGCTGTTATGTTTTTGTGGGAGGATACACATACACGGGCAGGCAGTAGGATGGCAGACATGGAGTTGTCAGGTGTGCAGTGGTCGAAGATTCAAGACATGTGTCAAGTCCTTCAGTGTTTTGAGGAATGCACACGGCTGGTTAGTGCAGACAACGCCATAATAAGCATGAGCATCCGCCTAATGCGTCTGCTGATGCAAAGTTTGACGCACATAAAGGATCAGGCGTCTGCAGCTGAGGAAGAGGAAAGCCTTGATGACGGTCAGCCATTGTCTGGCCAGGGCAGTGTACAGGACGAGGTAGCGGGCGAAGAGGAGGAGGAGGACGAGGAGGATGATGGGGATGATTATATTTTTAATGAGGAAGCTTTTCCGGGGCCAGTGGAAATTGTTGGCGCGGCAAGGCCGGGTTCTGGTTTTTGGAGGGACACAAGTGACGTGGATTTGCCTGAAACTGCCCCTCAACCAAGCACAACCACAGATTTGAGAACTGGAATTTTGGCCCACATGGCGGATTATGCCTTACGTATCCTCAAAAGGGACACACGCATAACAAAAATGATGAACGATGACGATTACTGGTTGGCCTGCCTCCTTGATCCTCGCTATAAAGGCAAATTGCAAAATATAATGCCACATGAGAACTTGGAACTAATATTAGCAACCAAACAATCAACTCTTGTTGACCGTTTGCTTCTGGCATTCCCTGCACACAGCGCCCGTGATCGTTCTAACACGAGCTGCAGGGGCCAGCAGACCAGAGGTGTTAGAGGGGCAGAAATCAGAAGTGTCGTTGGCCAGAGGGGTTTTCTGACCAGGTTGTGGAGTGATTTTGCTATGACCGCAGACAGGACAGGTACTGCAGCATCAATTCAAAGTGACAGGAGACAACATTTGTCCAGTATGGTTACTAACTATTTTTCATCCCTTATCGACGTTCTCCCTCAACCGTCATTCCCATTTGATTACTGGGCATCAAAATTAGACACCTGGCCAGAATTGGCAGAATATGCATTGCAGGAGCTTGCTTGCCCGGCAGCTAGTGTCCTATCAGAAAGAGTATTCAGTGCTGCAGGTTCAATACTAACAGAAAAAAGGACTCGTCTGGCTACCCAAAATGTAGATGATCTAACCTTCATTAAAATGAACCACAACTGGATTTCGAAATCTTTTGCCCCACCTTGCCCGGCTGACACCTAGCTTTCCTATGTAAAGGTCTTGCCTGTGGACTATTCTGAACGACTTTTCCAATCTCGTAATTTGCAGCACCTGATTGTCCAGCATCCGACATGTTAACACCTCCCTAAATGGCCAAAGTCCCCACACGGGGCCGTGGTATCGCCACTTGGCGCCAGCACCCGTGAGAGTACTGTTTGTCTGAAGAGGTGGGTGTGCCCGCTTTTGGTCGACGGCACTGCCACTAGGTCCCTCATAGTACAATAAAGTGTCTGGCGGTGGTGGTGCGCACCCAACGTCAGACACACCGTTGTAATATGAGGGGCCATGGGCCTGTACCGCCGGCCACAAGACAGTCCCCCCCCCCAGGTCAAACAGTGCTCTACCACTTGCAAAATTTTCTCTCACAGCTCCACCAATGTTTAGTCTATGCGCTGACATCCTTCAATGCCTGGCCCTGTCAATACCATTGTATTGACATTTTTCTTATGTTAGGCCTTCGAAGCCTGTCTGCGGTCCCTCCTTCCACTAGGCCTCCACTGACCTGTCTACTGCCGCCCGTGTTCCCCTGGGACCAATTTTAAATTGCCTACAGCCAGCCCAATTTATTATGTTAGGGCTTCGAAGCCTGTCTGCGGTCCCTCCTTCCACTAGGCCTCCACTGACCTGTCTACTGCCGCCCGTGTTCCCCTGGAACCAATTTTAAATTGCCTACAGCCAGCCCAATTTATTATGTTAGGGCTTCGAAGCCTGTCTGCGGTCCCTCCTTCCACTAGGCCTCCACTGACCTGTCTACTGCCGCCCGTGTTCCCCTGGAACCAATTTTAAATTGCCTACAGCCAGCCCAATTTATTATGTTAGGGCTTCGAAGCCTGTCTGCGGTCCCTCCTTCCACTAGGCCTCCACTGACCTGTCTACTGCTGCCCGTGTTCCCCTGGAACCAATTTTAAATTGCCTACAGCCAGCCCAATTTATTATGTTAGGGCTTCGAAGCCTGTCTGCGGTCCCTCCTTCCACTAGGCCTCCACTGACCTGTCTACTGCCACCCGTGTTCCCCTGGAACCAATTTTAAATTGCCTACAGCCAGCCCAATTTATTATGTTAGGGCTTCGAAGCCTGTCTGCGGTCCCTCCTTCCACTAGGCCTCCACTGACCTGTCTACTGCCGCCCGTGTTCCCCTGGAACCAATTTTAAATTGCCTACAGCCAGCCCAATTTATTATGTTAGGGCTTCGAAGCCTGTCTGCGGTCCCTCCTTCCACTAGGCCTCCACTGACCTGTCTACTGCCGCCCGTGTTCCCCTGGAACCAATTTTAAATTGCCTACAGCCAGCCCAATTTATTATGTTAGGGCTTCGAAGCCTGTCTGCGGTCCCTCCTTCCACTAGGCCTCCACGGACCTGTCTACTGCTGCCCGTGTTCCCCTGGAACCAATTTTAAATTGCCTACAGCCAGCCCAATTTATTATGTTAGGGCTTCGAAGCCTGTCTGCGGTCCCTCCTTCCACTAGGCCTCCACTGACCTGTCTACTGCCGCCCGTGCTCCCCTGGAACCAATTTTAAATTGCCTACAGCCAGCCCAATTTATTATGTTAGGGCTTCGAAGCCTGTCTGCGGTCCCTCCTTCCACTAGGCCTCCACTGACCTGTCTACTGCTGCCCGTGTTCCCCTGGAACCAACATCAGAAAATATAAAAATAAGTATTTTGCTTATAAAAAAGAAAATACTGGAGAGATATCAAATGCAGACATTTTAACATTAAAAACAAACACATACAACAATAATCTGGTACAGTACTTAAAATGGCCACCAGCTACAATAACTTTCTCCTGCAAGTAGTTAACTGAAAGTTTTTTTCAATTTAAAACACAGATATGGCATCCACCGAGTGTTGTCCTGTCGCGTCTTCTTTATATTATTGCCAAGAAGATGCAAAACAATGAAAATAATAAAATCATTATTTACCCAAAAAATAGAGTAAGTCAAAACCACATTGCAAATAAACATTCATTACAAATAAAGAAGCAGGGCGCGTCCGAGGGTGAGTATATACCGAATAAGAATATAATCACCCTCGGACGCGCCCTGCTTCTTTATGACAGCCTTCCTTCCTAAGAATCAGCCCTTCAGTGGTGTAGAGAGAGGGTGTGTTCCACTCCAAGGTGTTCCCCAGGTTGCCTTTCCTGAGCTTCGATCTTAATGCTCTCGTTTAGTAGTTGTCGGAAAGTAGGCTGCATTAGGCCTACAAATTGGGTATGGGGTGGAGAGAGATGGTGTGTTACACTCCAAGGTGTTCCCCAGGTTTCCTTGCCATTGCTTCGGTCTTCCGACTCTCGTTTAGTAGTTGTAGAAAACTACACTGCATTAGGCCTACAAATTGGGTATGGGGTGGAGAGAGATGGTGTGTTACACTCCAAGGTGTTCCCCAGGGTTCCTTGCCATTGCTTCGGTCTTCCGACTCTCGTTTAGTAGTTGTAGAAAACTACACTGCATTAGGCCTACAAAATGGGTATGGGGTGGAGAGAGATGGTGTGTTCCACTCCAAGGTGTTCTCCAGGTTGCCTTTCCAGAGCTTCGATCTTAATGCTCTCGTTTAGTAGTTGTTGGAAACTACACTGCATTAGGCCTCCAAATTGGCTATGGGGTGGAGAGAGATGGTGTGTTCCACTCCAAGGTGTTCTCCAGGTTGCCTTTCCAGAGCTTCGATCTTAATGCTCTCGTTTAGTAGTTGTTGGAAACTACACTGCATTAGGCCTCCAAATTGGCTATGGGGTGGAGAGAGATGGTGTGTTCCACTCTAAGGTGTTCTCCAGGTTGCCTTTCCAGAGCTTCGATCTTAATGCTCTCGTTTAGTAGTTGTTGGAAACTACACTGCATTAGGCCTACAAAATGGGTATGGGGTGGAGAGAGATGGTGTGTTCCACTCCAAGGTGTTCTCCAGGTTGCCTTTCCAGAGCTTCGATCTTAATGCTCTCGTTTAGTAGTTGTCGGAAAGTAGGCTGCATTAGGCCTACAAATTGGGTATGGGGTGGAGAGAGATGGTGTGTTACACTCCAAGGTGTTCCCCAGGTTTCCTTGCCATTGCTTCGGTCTTCCGACTCTCGTTTAGTAGTTGTAGAAAACTACACTGCATTAGGCCTACAAATTGGGTATGGGGTGGAGAGAGATGGTGTGTTACACTCCAAGGTGTTCCCCAGGGTTCCTTGCCATTGCTTCGGTCTTCCGACTCTCGTTTAGTAGTTGTAGAAAACTACACTGCATTAGGCCTACAAAATGGGTATGGGGTGGAGAGAGATGGTGTGTTCCACTCCAAGGTGTTCTCCAGGTTGCCTTTCCAGAGCTTCGATCTTAATGCTCTCGTTTAGTAGTTGTTGGAAACTACACTGCATTAGGCCTACAAAATGGGTATGGGGTGGAGAGAGATGGTGTGTTCCACTCCAAGGTGTTCTCCAGGTTGCCTTTCCAGAGCTTCGATCTTAATGCTCTCGTTTAGTAGTTGTTGGAAACTACACTGCATTAGGCCTCCAAATTGGCTATGGGGTGGAGAGAGATGGTGTGTTCCACTCCAAGGTGTTCTCCAGGTTGCCTTTCCAGAGCTTCGATCTTAATGCTCTCGTTTAGTAGTTGTTGGAAACTACACTGCATTAGGCCTACAAAATGGGTATGGGGTGGAGAGAGATGGTGTGTTCCACTCCAAGGTGTTCTCCAGGTTGCCTTTCCAGAGCTTCGATCTTAATGCTCTCGTTTAGTAGTTGTTGGAAACTACACTGCATTAGGCCCCCAAATTGGGTATGGGGTGGAGAGAGATGGTGTGTTCCACTCCAAGGTGTTCTCCAGGTTGCCTTTCCAGAGCTTCGATCTTAATGCTCTCGTTTAGTAGTTGTCGGAAAGTAGGCTGCATTAGGCCTACAAATTTTGTATGGGGTGGAGAGAGATGGTGTGTTACACTCCAAGGTGTTCCCCAGGTTTCCTTGCCATTGCTTCGGTCTTCCGACTCTCGTTTAGTAGTTGTAGAAAACTACACTGCATTAGGCCTACAAATTGGGTATGGGGTGGAGAGAGATGGTGTGTTACACTCCAAGGTGTTCCCCAGGTTTCCTTGCCATTGCTTCGGTCTTCCGACTCTCGTTTAGTAGTTGTAGAAAACTACACTGCATTAGGCCTACAAAATGGGTATGGGGTGGAGAGAGATGGTGTGTTCCACTCCAAGGTGTTCTCCAGGTTGCCTTTCCTGAGCTTCTATCTTCAGGCTCTCGTTAAATTGTGGTTAAATGGAACAACTGCATTTGGCGTACTAGTTGGTTTGGGGCCTACTAACAGTGTCTGCCGCTCCTTGCTGTTCTCCTGGTTTCCTGTCCTGAAATTCCGTTTTCAGGCGCTCGTTAAGTAGTTGTTAATGTTAGACTGCATTTGGCCTACTAGTTGGGTTGGGGCCTACTATCGGTGTCTGCCACTCCTTGCTGTTCTCCTCCACTGAACAAAGCTGTGCCGCCTGTTTACTACGGTTGCCAATTTTGAACTGCATTTCGACTACTTACTGATTTGGGCCTACTCTCTGTGTCAGCCTCTCATTCCAGTTGTCCTCCACTGCAATGCCCCCTGGTTATTCCTGTGTTACCAATTTTGAACTGCATTTAGCCAACTTTATTCTTTGGGCCTATATCTGTGTTTCCTCCTCATCCTGCCCATTGCCCAGCCAGTGATAGATGAGTCTGCTGGTACATTGACCCATAACGCAACATTCCCCGTGCACGCTACACAACAACATTGTGACCCTGCTGAAAGTCAGGTTGCTCTTTCCGCATACCATACCACCTTACACGGGGACAAAGTGGAAGGTGCAGATGAAAGTGCAGGTTCCTTCATCAGGTGGGGGGAGGAATACTAGTTGGCGACGTCACTGGCACAGGGCCTCTCATAGTACGCAAAAGTGTTGCTGCCGGTGGGAGGCGCCCCCGCCGTGCAAACACACCGCTGTACTTTGAGGGACCCTGTGCCAGTGCCAATGCCGACGAGTGGGCCCCCCCTGCTTGCTCAGGTTCACAGCACTTGCAAAGTTGAAATACTTACCTCTCCCTGCTCCACTGCCGTGACGTGGTCCAGATTTCCTGGGCCCACTAATTACTTGAACCAGCCCTACCCACCACAACTTTAGCCAAATGACCCCCAATTTCAAATGCCTTCCAATTATTATAAGGTAAATTACGCTTGACAAGCTTCATTAAGAAGAATGGATGGTTTTGACATTAAAATGGGCACTCTAGGTGTTTTCCTGGCCCCCACTCACTGCCGACTATGCTGCCCCATTGACTTGCATTGGGTTTCGTGTTTCGGTCGATCCCGACTTTACGTCATAATCGGCCGATTTCACTCGACCCGACTTTTGAGATAGTCGGGTTTCGCGAAACCCGGCTCGACTCTAAAAAGGTCAAGGTCGCTCAACTCTAGTCTGGACTATTGTAACTCTCTACTAATCGGCCTCCCTCTTACAAAACTCTCCCCGCTCCAATCTGTCCTGAATGCTGCAGCCAGGATCATATTCCTCACCAACCGTTACACCGATGCCTCTACCCTGGGCCAATCATTACACTGGCTACCCATCCACTCCAGAATCCAGTACAAAACTACTACCCTCATCCACAAAGCACTCCATGGCTCAGCACCACCCTACATCTCCTCCCTGGTATCATTCTACCACCCTACCCGTGCCCTCCGCTCCGCTAATGACCTCAGGTTAGCATCCTCAATAATCAGAACCTCCCACTCCCGTCTCCAAGACTTTACACGTGCTGCGCCGATTCTTTGGAATGCACTACCTAGGTTAATACGATTAATCCCCAATCCCCACAGTTTTAAGCGTGCCCTAAAAACTCATTTGTTCAGACTGGCCTACCGCCTCAATGCATTAACCTAACGATCCCTGTGTGGCCTATTTATAATAAAAAAAAAAAAAAAAAAAGGTTCCTCGCATCATGTTCTCATACACTTTATGCAGTATTAGCCCTCTGTGTCTGTACTGCTACATACTTAGGCAGTTAACTGGTTCATGCAGCTTTACATGAACACCTGAGCCTTACACTATAGCTGGTCCGAATAACTAAAGCAATTGTTACCATCCACCTCTCGTGTCTCCCCTTTTCCTCATAGTTTGTAAGCTTGCGAGCAGGGCCCTCACTCCTCCTGGTATCTGTTTTGAACTGTATTTCTGTTATGCTGTAATGTCTATTGTCTGTACAAGTCCCCTCTATAATTTGTAAAGCGCTGCGGAATATGTTGGCGCTATATAAATAAAAATTATTATTATTATTATTATTATGGAACACATTATGGATGGCAAAAGAAGCAGGAAGGGCCAAACGAAATGACACAGGATTGATAACCTCAGAAATCTTATACGGACCAATGAAACGAGGCTTAAACTTAGGAGAGGAAACCTTCATAGGAACATAACGAGACGACAACCAAACCAAATCCCCAACACGAAGTCGGGGACCCACACAGCGCCAGCGGTTAGCGAAACGTTGAGCCTTCTCCTGGGACAATGTCAAATTGTCCACCACATGAGTCCAAATCTGCTGCAACCTATCCACCACAGTATCTACACCAGGACAGTCTGAAGACTCAACCTGCCCTGAAGAGAAACGAGGATGGAAACCAGAATTGCAGAAAAACGGCGAAACCAAAGTAGCCGAGCTGGCCCGATTATTAAGGGTGAACTCAGCCAACGGCAAAAAGGACACCCAATCATCCTGATCAGCAGAAACAAAGCATCTCAGATATGTTTCCAAAGTTTGATTAGTTCGTTCGGTTTGGCCATTTGTCTGAGGAAAAAGACAAATCAATGCCCATCCTAGCACAAAAGGACCGCCAAAACCTCGTAACAAACTGGGAACCTCTGTCAGAAACCATGTTCTCCGGGATACCATGTAAACAATCCACATGCTGGAAAAATAATGGCACCAAATCAGAGGAGGAAGGCAATTTAGACAAAGGTACCAAATGGACCATCTTAGGCTACGTTCACACTAGCGTTCTGCTAGTGTGCGTCGCCTTAGCGTCGGGCGACGCAGCGGCGACGCACGCGTCATGCGCCCCTATGTTTAACATGGGGGACGCATGCGTTTTTGTGTGTTGCAATTTGCAACACTTGCGTCTTTTTTGCCGCTAGCGTCGGACCAAGAAAACGCAACAAGTTGCATTTTTCTTGCGTCCGATTTTCGGCAAAAAACGACGCACGCGTCGCAAAACGCAGCGTTTTTGCATGCGTTTTGCTGCGTTTTTGTGTGCGTCGTGCGTTGCGTCGCTGACGCAGTGGCGCGCAACGCTAGTCTGAACGTAGCCTTAGAAAAGCGATCACAAACCACCCAAATGACCGACATCTTTTGAGAGACGGGGAGATCCGAAATAAAATCCATAGAAATATGCGTCCAGGACCTCTTCGGGACCGGCAAGGGCAAAAGCAACCCACTGGCACGAGAACAGCAGGGCTTAGCCCGAGCACAAGTCCCACAGGACTGCACAAAAGAACGCACATCCCGCGACAAAGACGGCCACCAGAAGGATCTAGCCACCAAATCTCTGGTACCAAAGATTCCAGGATGCCCAGCCAACACTGAACAATGAATCTCAGAGATAACTCTACTAGTCCATCTATCAGGGACAAACAGTTTCTCTGCTGGGCAACGTTCAGGTCTATCAGCCTGAAATTTTTGCAGCACCCGCCGCAAATCAGGGGAGATGGCAGACAAAATTACCCCCTCTTTGAGAATACCCGCCGGCTCAGGAACACCCGGAGAGTCAGGCACAAAACTCCTTGACAGGGCATCAGCCTTCACATTCTTAGAGCCCGGAAGGTACGAAACCAAAAAATCAAAAAGGGAGAAAAATAACGACCATCGAGCCTGTCTCAGATTCAACCGTTTGGCAGACTCAAGATAAGTCAAATTCTTGCGATCTGTCAAGACCACCACGCGATGCTTGGCTCCTTCCAGCCAATGACGCCACTCCTCGAATGCCCACTTCATGGCCAACAATTCACGATTACCAACATCATAGTTACGCTCAGCAGGCGAAAACATTCTAGAAAAGAAAGCACATGGCTTCATCACCGAGCCATCAGAACTTCTTTGCGACAAAACAGCCCCTGCTCCAATCTCAGAAGCATCAACCTCAACCTGAAACGGAAGCGAAACATCTGGCTAGCACAACACAGGGGCAGAAGAAAAACAACGCTTCAACTCCTGAAAAGCCTCTACAGCCGCAGAAGACCAATTGACCACATCAGCACCCTTCTTGGTCAAATCAGTCAACGGTTTAGCAACAGTAGAAAAATTAGCGATGAAACGCCGATAAAAATTAGCAAAGCCCAGGAACTTTTGCAGGCTCTTCACAGATGTTAGCTGAGTCCAATCGTAAATGGCCTGGACTTTAACAGGGTCCATCTCGATAGTAGAAGGGGAAAAAATGAACCCCAAAAATGAAACCTTCTGAACTCCAAAGAGACACTTTGACCCCTTCACAAACAAGGAATTCGCACAAAAGACCTGGAACACCATTCTGACCTGCTTCACAGGAGACTCCCAATCATCCGAAAAGACCAAAATATCATCCAAATACACAATCAGGAATTTATCCAGGTACTCTCGGAAGATGTCATACATAAAGGACTGAAATACTGATGGAGCATTGGAAAGCCCGAATGGCATAACCAGGTACTCAAAATGGCCCTCGGGCGTATTAAATGCTGTTTTCCATTCATCGCCTTGTTTAATACGCACAAGATTATACGCCCCTCGAAGATCTATCTTGGTGAACCAACTAGCCCCCTTAATCCGAGCAAACAAATCAGAAAGCAAAGGCAAGGGGTATTGGAATTTGACCGTGATCTTATTAAGAAGACGATAATCTATACAGGGTCTCAAGGAGCCATCCTTCTTAGCAACAAAAAAGAAACCCGCATCCTCCTGATGTGCAGGAGCCATGCACATGGTCAATTGGGTCCAGTAATGAGGCTTATTCTTGGCCAAAGGCGTAGCATCAATTCCTCTCAATGGAATAGGATACTGCAAGGGCTCCAAGAAAAAACCACAGCGCCTGGCAAACTCCAAGTCCATCAAATTCAGGGCAGCGCCTGAATCCACAAATGCCATAACAGAATAGGATGACAAAGAGGTAGTCAGAGTAACGGACAAAAGAAATTTAGACTGTACCGTACCAATGGTGGCAGACCTAGCGAACCGCTTAGTGCGCTTAGGACAATCGGAGATAGCATGAGTGGATTCACCACAGTAAAAACACAGCCCATTCCGACGTCTGTGTTCTTGCCGTTCAGCTCTGGTCATAGTCCTATCACACTGCATAGGCTCAGGCCTATGCTCAGATAGTACCACCAAATGGTGCACAGCTTTACGCTCACGCAAGCGTCGATCGATCTGAATGGCCAAGGACATAGACTCATTCAGACCAGCAGGCATGGGAAACCCCACCATGACATCCTTAAGGGCTTCATAGAGACCCTTTCTAAAGATTGCTGCCAGGGCACATTCATTCCACTGAGTAAGCACAGACCACTTTCTAAACTTCTGACAATATATCTCCGCTTCATCCTGACCCTGACACAGAGCCAGCAAGATTTTCTCTGCCTGATCCACTGAATTAGGTTCGTCATAAAGCAATCCAAGCGCCAGGAAAAATGCATCAACATCGCGCAATGCCGGATCTCCTGGCGCAAGGGAAAATGCCCAGTCTTGAGGGTCCCCACGTAACAAAGAAATAATGATCTTTACTTGTTAAACAGGGTCACCTGAGGAGCGAGGTTTCAAGGCAAGAAACAATTTACAATTATTTTTGAAATTCAAGAACTTAGATCTATCACCAAAAAACAAATCAGGAATAGGAATCTTAGGCTCTGACATCGGTTCTGAACCACAAAATCTTGAATGTTTTGTATCCTTGTAGTGAGATTATCCATCCAAGAGGACAGACCTTGAATGTCCATGTTTACACCAGTGTCCTGAACCACCCAGAGGTAAAGGGGAAAATTGAGACAAAACACACTGCAAAGAAAAAAAAATGGTCTCACAACTTCTCTTATCCCTCTATTGAGATGCATTAGTACTTTGGGCCACCTGTACTGTTATGACCTGGTGGTCAGGACAATAATGGACCTGGTGGTTAAGAGCACACGGAATGACCCGATAGTTACTGATAATAAAGGACGAGCTCTGGGACGTGGGAACTCTGCTGACCGCAATCCCTAAACCTATCAACCACACTAGAAATAGCCGTGGATTGTGCCTAACGCTCCCTATGCAACTCGGCACAGCCTAAGAAACTAGCTAGCCCTGAAGAAAGGAAAATAAAGCCTACCTTGCCTCAGAGAAATTCCCCAAAGGAATAGGCAGCCCCCCACATATAAAGATGAAAATACAAACACAGAGATGAAATAGATTAAGCAAAGTGAGGCCCGACTTACTGAACAGACCGAGGATAGGAAAGGTTACTTTGCGGTCAGCACAAAAACCTACAAAAAGACCACGCAGAGGGCGCAAAAAGACCCTCCGCACCGACTCACGGCATCATTACATATAAATATTCATATTCCTAATTAGAGTTGAGCGACCTTGACCTTTTTAGAGTCGAGCCGGGTTTCGCGAAACCCGACTATCTCAAAAGTCGAGTCGAGTGGAATCGGCCGATTATCGCGAAAAGTCGGGGATCGACCGAAACACGAAACCCAATGCAAGTCAATGGGGGAGCATAGTCGGCAGTGAGTAGAGGCCAGGAAAACATGTACAGAGCCCATTGTATTGGCAAAAACATCCATTCTTGCTACTGAAGCTTGTCAATCGTAATATAGCTTATAATAATTGTAAGGCATTTGAAATTGGGGGTCATTTGGCTAAAGTTGTGGGGGGTAGGGCTGGTTCAAGCAATTAGTGGGCCCAGGACATCTGGACCACGTCACGGCAGTGGAGCAGGGAGAGGTAAGTATTTCAACTTTGCAAGTGCTGTGATCCTGAGCAAGCAGGGGGGGCCCACTCGTTGGCATTGGCACTGGCACAGGGCCCCTCAAAGTACAGTGGTGTGTTTGCACGGTGGGGGCTCCTCCCACCGGCAGCAACACTTTTGCGTACTATGAGAGGCCCTGTGCCAGTGACGTCGCCAACGAGTATTCCTCCCCCCACCTGATGAAGGAACCTGCACCTTCATCTGCACCTTCCTCTTTGTCCCCGTGTAATATGGTATGGTATGCGGGAAGGGGGACCTGACTTTCAGCAGGGTCACAATCTTGCAGTGTAGCGTGCACGGGGAATGTTGCGTTATGGGTCAATGTACCAGCAGACTCATCTATCACTGGCTGGGCAATGGGCAGGATGAGGGGGAAACAGATATGGGCCCAAAGAATAAAGTGGGCTAAATGCAGTTCAAAATTGGTAACAGGACTAACCAGGGGGCATTGCTTTGTTCAGTGGAGGACAACTGGAATGAGAGTTTGACACAGAGAGTAGGCCCAAATCAGTAAGTATTCTAAATGCAGTTCAAAATTGGCAACAGTAGTAAACCGGCGGCACAGCATTGTTCACTGTAGGAGAACAGCAAGGAGCGGCAGACACAGATAGAATGCCCCAACCCAACTAGTAGGCCTAATGCAGTGTTGTTTTCAACAACTACTTAAGAAGAGCCAGAAGATCGAAGCAATGGAGACGAAACCTGGGGAACACCTTGGAGTGGAACACACCGTCTCTACACCCCATACCCAATTAGTAGGCCTAATGCAGTGTTGTTATCAACAACTACTAAAGTAGAGCCAGAAGATCGAAGAAATGGAGACTGGAGAGGAAACCTGGGGAACACCTTGGAGTGGAACACACCGTCTCTACACCCCATACCCAATTTGTAGGCCTAATGCAGTGTAGTTTTCAACAATTACTAAATGAGAGTCAGAAGATCGAAGCAATGTAGACAAAACCTGGGGAACACCTTGGAGTGGAACACACCGTCTCTACACCCCATACCCAATTTGTAGGCCTAATGCAGTGTAGTTTTCAACAACTACTAAACGAGAGTCAGAAGATCGAAGCAATGGCGAGGTAACCTGGGGAACACCTTGGAGCGGCAGACACCGTTAGTAGGCCCTACCGAAGTAGTAGCCCCAATGCAGTTTTCAAATTCCTAGAGGCTGAAAACAAGACTATTGACGCTCTGCTTTTTTCAAAGGAGGACAGCTGTATTGAGTGGCGCAGACAGACACAGGTAGTAGGCCTTAAACCAAAAATGTGTCTCAATGCAGTTTAAAAAAGGTTACAGGGGTACACAGGCAGAATTGGTCTGGTCAGTGGAGGACAATTTCAATTATGGACCGCAGACAGACTTTATACACCTACTATTAAAAAAAGGATGCTCTATGCAATTAAAAATAGGTTCCAGGGGTCCACGGGCAGCATTGGTGTGGTCAGTGGAGGAGTATTGGAGGGAGGGACCGCAGACAGGCGTAGTAGGCCTAACATAACAAAATTAGGCTGTAGGCACTTTAAAATTTGTTCCAGGGGTACACGGGCAGCAGTGGTGTGGTCAGTGGAGGACAATTTGAATTAGGGACTGCAGACAGACTTTGTAGGCTGTCCCCTGTGGACCATGCATCCAACACATTAACCCAGTGCACCGTAATGGACACGTAACTTTTTGTGGACATGCCTACTGGTCCATGCGTCTCTTGTCAGGTGCACCTTTTTACTGTTTGATTGCCTGAGTGCTATGACAATGCAGACTTTTTCATGCCGGTGGAGGGCTGGGATGGCTTTTCTCACAAAAGAAGTGTCGACTGGGTAGCTTGAACCGTGGTACAGCGTAGTTCATCTGGGCTTTATAAATATAAAACAAAGAAAAAAAGTAGGCTCCATGCACTTTCAGCTGGGTTCCAGGGGTACACGGCCAGCATTGGTCTGGTCAGTGGAGAACTATTGGAAGGAGGGACCGCAGACAGGCTTAGAAGGCCTAACATAATAAAATTGGGCTGTAGGCACTTTATAATTGGTTCCAGGGGTACACGGGCAGCAGTGGTCTGGTCAGTGGAGGCCTAGTGGAAGGAGGGACTGCAGACAGGCTTCGAAGGCCTAACATAATAAAATATGGCTGTAGGCACTTTAAAATTGGTTCCAGGGGTACACGGGCAGCAGTGGTCTGGTCAGTGGAGGACAAGTGTAAGGAGGGACCGCAGACAGGCGTAGTAGGCCTAACATAATAAAATATGGCTGTAGGCACTTTAAAATTGGTTCCAGGGGTACACAGGCAGCAGTGGTCTGGTCAGTGGAGGACAAGTGTAAGGAGGGACCGCAGACAGGCGTAGTAGGCCTAACATAATAAAATATGGCTGTAGGCACTTTAAAATTGGTTCCAGGGGTACACGGGCAGCAGTGGTCTGGTCAGTGGAGGACTAGTGGAAGGAGGGACCGCAGACAGGCTTCGAAGGCCTAACATAATAAAATTGGGCTGTAGGCACTTTAAAATTGGTTCCAGGGGTACACGGCCAGCAGTGGTCTGGTCAGTGGAGGACTAGTGGAAGGAGGGACCGCAGACAGGCTTCGAAGGCCTAACATAATAAAATTGGGCTGTAGGCACTTTAAAATTGGTTCCAGGGGTACACGGGCAGCAGTGGTCTGGTCAGTGGAGGACTAGTGGAAGGAGGGACCGCAGACAGGCGTAGTAGGCCTAACATAATAAAATTTGGCTGTAGACACTTGGAATTCTCTTGCAGGGGTACACAGGCAGCATTGGTGTTGTCAGCGGAGGCCGATTGTAATGAGTGTCTGCCAGTTAGTAGTCCCAAACAATAAATACATGTTAATGTCTCGCATTACAACAAAACGAAAACACAAAAGGGTGCAATCATTAGGTACAGGGGTGGGCTCCTCTGCGTAGTTTCAGACCTAGGTATTTGGCGCAAAGTATTTACTTGGGTAAATATAGGACACTGCCCCTGACTATGTTAAGTACCATCATACATGTCAACACAATTGTATTGTCAGTGGCAGGAATTTAAGGATGTCAGCGCATAGACTAAACATTGGTGGAACTGTGAGAGATAATTGTGCAAGTGGTAGAGCAATGTTTGAGCTGGGGGTGGGGGAACTCTCTTGTGGCCGGCGGTACAGGCCCAGGGCCCCTCATGTTACAACAGTGTGTCTGACGTTGGGTGCGCACCACCACCACCAGAGACACTTTATTGTACTATGAGGGACCAAGTGGCAGTGCTGTCGACCAAAAGCGGGCACACCAACCTCTTCAGACAAACAGCACTCTCACGGGTGCTTGCGCCAAGTGGCGATACCACGGCCCCGTGTGGGGAGTTTGGCCATTTAGGGAGGTGTAAACATGTCGTATGCTGGACAATCAGCTGCTGCAAATTACGAGATTGGAAAAGTCATTCAGAGTAGTCCACAGGCAAGACCTTTTCATAGGAAAGCTAGGTGTCCGCCGGGCAAGGTGGGGCAAAAGAATTTGAAATCCAGTTGTGGTTCATTTTAATGAAGGTTAGATCATCAACATTTTGGGTAGCCAGACGAGTCCTTTTTTTGGTTAATATTGAACCTGCAGCACTGAATACTCTTTCTGATAGGACACTAGCTGCCGGGCAAGCAAGCTCCTGCAATGCATATTCTGCCAATTCTGGCCAGGTGTCTAATTTGGATGCCCAGTAATCAAATGGGAATGACGGTTGAGGGAGAACATCGATAAGGGATGAAAAATAGTTAGTAACCATACTGGACAAATGTTGTCTCCTGTCACTTTGAATTGATGCAGCAGTACCTGTCCTGTCTGCGGTCATAGCAAAATCACTCCACAACCTGGCCAGAAAACCCCTCTGTCCAATGCCACTTCTGATTTCTGCAACTCTAACACCTCTGGTCTGCTGCCCCCTGCAGCTCGTGTGAGAACGATCACGGGAGCTGTGTGCTGGGAATGCCTGAAGCAAACGGTCAACAAGAGTTGGTTGTGCTTGGTTGAGGGGCAGTTTCAGGCAAATCTACGTCACTTGTGTCCCTCAAAAAACCAGAAACCGGCCTTGCCACGCCACCAATTTCCAGTGGCCCCGGAAAAGCTTCCTCATTAAAAATATACTCATCCCCATCATCCTCCTCGTCCTCCTCCTCCTCTTCGCCCGCTACCTCGTCCTGTACACTGCCCTGACCAGACAATGGCTGACTGTCATCAAGGCTTTCCTCTTCCTCTGCTGCAGACGCCTGATCCTTTATATGCGTCAAACTTTGCATCAGCAGATGCATTAGGGGGATGCTCATGCTTATTATGGTGTTGTCTGCACTAACCAGCCGTGTGCATTCCTCAAAACACTGAAGGACTTGACACATGTCTTGTATCTTCGACCACTGCACACCTGACAACTCCATGTCTGCCATCCTACTGCCTGCCCGTGTATGTGTATCCTCCCACAAAAATACAACAGCCCGCCTCTGTTCGCACAGTCTCTGAAGCATGTGCAGTGTTGAGTTCCACCTTGTTGCTCTATGATTAGGCGATGCTGGGGAAGGTTCAAAGACCGCTGATAGGTCTGCATACGGCTGGAGTGTACGGGCGAACGGCGGATATGTGAGCAAAGTCCGCGCATTTTGAGGAGCAGGTCGGATAACCCCGGATAACTTTTCAGGAAGCACTGCACCACCAGGTTTAAGGTGTGAGCCAGGCAAGGAATGTGTTTCAGTTGGGAAAGGGAGATGGCAGCCATGAAATTCCTTCCATTATCACTCACTACCTTGCCTGCCTCAAGATATACTGTGCCCAGCCACGACTGCGTTTCTTTCTGCAAGAACTCGGACAGAACTTCCGCGGTGTGTCTTTTGTCGCCCAAACCCTTTTCTTAGCCAATACAGCCTGCTGACGCTTGCCAGTAGCTGCCCAATAATGGGACAACTGGTGTGCAACAGTGGCAGCTGCGGATGGAGTGGTTGGGCGACTGTGGTCTGTGGACGAGCTCTCGCTTCTGCAGGAGGACGAGGAGGAAGGGGTACGAACGCCTACAGCCAACTGTTTCCTAGACCGTGGGCTAGGCAGAACTGTCCCAAAATTGATGTCCCCTGTGGACCCTGCAGCCACCACATTCACCCAGTGTGCCGTGATGGACACGTAACGACCCTGGCCATGCCTACTGGTCCATGCATCTGTTGTCAGGTGCACTTTTGTACTCACAGATTGCCTGAGTGCATGGACGATGCGCTCTTTAACATGCTGGTGGAGGGCTGGGATGGCTTTTCTCGAAAAGAAGTGTCAACTGGGTAGCTCGTAGCGTGGTTCAGCGTAGTCCATCAGGGCTTTGAAAGCTTCGCTTTCAACTAACCGGTAGGGCATCATCTCTAACGAGATTAGTCTAGCTATGTGGGCGTTCAAACCCTGTGTACACGGATGCGAGGAAAAGTACTTCCTTTTTCTAACGAGAGTCTCATGTAGGGTGATCTGGACTGGAGAGCTGGAGATCGTGGAACTAGCGGGTGTGCCGGTGGACATGGTAGACAGAGAGATGGTTGGAGACGGTATTGTTTCCGCTGGTGCCCTAGATGCAGTGTTTCCTACTACGAAACTGGTGATTCCCTGACCCTGACTGCTTTGGCCTGGCAAAGAAACCTGCACAGATACTGCAGGTGGTGCGGAAAATGGTGGCCTTACATTGATGGAAGGGATGTAGCGTTGCTGACTAGCTTCATTGGCCGAGGGTGCTACAACCTTAAGGGACGTTTGGTGGTTAGTCCAGGCTTGAATATGCATGGTGGTTAAATGTCTATGCATGCAACTTGTATTGAGACTTTTCAGATTCTGACCTCTGCTTAAGGTAGTTGAACATTTTTGACAGATGACTTTGCGCTGATCAATTGTATGTTGTTAAAAAAAATGCCAGACTGCACTCTTTCGAGCATTGGATCCCTTTTCAGGCATTGCAGACTGAACTTTAACCGGATGGCCACGCTGTCCTCCAACAGGTTTTGGCTTTGCCACGCGTTTTGTGCCAGATACGGGCCCGGCAGATGGAACCTGTTTCGATGTTGATGCCTGCTGCGGCCCCTCCACCTCTGTTTCAGAACTACTGCCGCCTGCACCCTGTTCCCCCAATGGCTGCCAATTGGGGTCAACAACTGGGTCATCTATATCCTCCTCTTCTATCTCGTGTGCAACTTCGTCTGTGTCACCGTGTAAGTTGGTGGTATAGCGTTCGTGACGGGGCACCATAGTCTCATCGGGGTCTGATTCTGGATCAGTACCCTGCGAGGGCAATGTTGTGGTCTGAGTCAAAGGAACAGCATAGTAGTCTGGCTGTGGCTGTGCATCAGTGCACTCCATGTCCGATTCAACTAGTAATGGGCATGGCCTGTTAACTGTTTCACTTTCTAAGCCAGGGACGGTATGTGTAAAGAGCTCCATGGAGTAACCCGTTGTGTCGCCTGCTGCATCCTTCTCTGTTGTTGTTTTTTGCTGAAGAGGACAAGGAAGCGACTTGTCCCTGACCGTGAACATCCACTAACGACGCGCTGCTTTTACATTTACCAGTTTCAAAAGAGGAAGCAAAAGAGCTAGAGGCTGAGTCAGCAAGGTAAGCCAAAACTTGCTCTTGCTGCTCCGGCTTTAAAAGCGGTTTTCCTACTCCCAGAAAAGGGAGCGTTCGAGGCCTTGTGTAGCCAGACGATGAACCTGGCTCCACAGCTCCAGACTTAGGTGCTATATTTTTTTTCCCACGACCACCTGATGCTCCACTACCACTACCAACATTACCAGCTGACAATGAACGCCCACGGCCACGACCTCTTCCACCAGACTTCCTCATTGTTTTAAAAACGTAACCAAAGTAACGGTATTTGTTGCTGTCAAACAACTTACACGGTGAGCTATAACTTCAGTATGATTTAGATATCCCTTTACAGGTGGGTGAGACCGCAAGGAAAATCAGGCACAATGTTACACACTCTGTTTTCTGTGGCACCAAATGAGAGAGATGCCACACACGCAGGACTGTCACTCAAGCACAAATGTCAATATTAATCTCCCACTGTTTTTTTTTATTTTTTCAGGGAAAATTTAGAAACCAAATAAAAAAAAAATAGGCTTTCTATGGCCCACTATTTGAGAGAGAGAGATGGCACACTCAGGAGTCAGGACTGGCAGACAATTAGAAAGGCCAATATTAATCTCCCACTGTTTTTTTTTTCAGGGAGAATTTAGAAAGCAAATAAAAAAAAATAAATAGGCTTTCTATGGCCCACTATTTGAGAGAGAGATGGCACACTCAGGAGTCAGGACTGGCACACAAGCAGAAAGGCCAATATTAATCTCCCACTGTTTTTTTTTATTTTTCAGGGAGAATTTAGAAACCAAATATAAAAAAAATAGGTTTTCTATGGCCCACTATTTGAGAGAGAGAGATGGCACACTCAGGAGTCAGGACTGGCACACAAACAGAAAGGCCAATATTAATCTCCCACTGTTTTTTTTTATTTTCTCAGGGAGAATTTAGAAACCAAATAAAAAGTAAATAAATAGGCTTTCTATGGCCCACTATTTGAGAGAGAGAGATGGCACACTCAGGAGTCAGGACTGGCACACAAGCAGAAAAGCCAATATTAATCTCCCACGGTTTTTTGTTATTTTTTCAGGGAGAATTTAGAAGCCAAATTTAAAAAAAAAAAATAAATAGGCTTTCTATGGCCCACTATTTGAGAGAGAGATGGCACACTCAGGACTGGCACACAAGCCCCAAGGCCAATATTAATCTCCCACTGTTTTTTTTTTCAGGGAGAATTTATAAACCCAATAAAAAAAAAAGAAAAAAAAATGGCTTTCTATGGCCCACTATGTGAGAGAGATGGCACACACAGGGATGGCACTCTAGCAGAAATGCCAATCTTAATCTCCCACAACTTATTTTTTAGGGAGAATTAAAAAAAAAAAAAAAGGGACTGTCCTACAATTACTATCTCCCTGCAGTAATCTCAGCCAGATATGGCAGGCAGCAATAAGGAGTGGACTGATGCACAAATGAAATAAAAAGTGTGGACAAACAAACAAGATAGCTGTGCAGAAAGGAAGGAACAACAGGATTTGTGCTTTGAAAAAAGCAGTTGGTTTGCACAGCGGCGTGCACACAGCAATGCAGCTATCAGAGAGTCTTCTAGGGCAGCCCAATGAGCTACAGCGCTGAGGAAAAAAAAATGTAGCTTCCACTGTCCCTGCAAACAAATGGTGGTGTTGGACAGTGGAAATCGCTACAGCACAAGTGGTTTGGTGGTTAATGGACCCTGCCTAACGCTATCCCTGCTTCTGACGAAGCGGCAGCAACCTCTCCCTAGGCTCAGATCAGCAGCAGTAAGATGGCGGTCGGCGGGAACGCCTCTTTATAGCCCCTGTGACGCCGCAGACAGCAAGCCAATCACTGCAATGCCCTTCTCTAAGATGGTGGGGACCAGGACCTATGTCATCACGCTGCCCACACTCTGCGTCCACCTTCATTGGCTGAGAAATGGCGCTTTTCGCGTCATTGAAACGCGACTTTGGTGCGAAAGTCGCGTACCGCATGGCCGACCCCACACAGGGGTCGGGTCGGTTTTCATGAAACCTGACTTTGCCAAAAGTCGGCGACTTTTGAAAATGAACGATCCGTTTCGCTCAACCCTATTCCTAATGTTTTGATTATATGTGTAGTCATCCTAGATGTTATACCTTGACATGACTTTACCTTTTTTATGGATCTAAAGAATATTGGGTGAAAAGTGGGACATTTACTCATTTTCTATGTGAAGCAGAACTTTCTAATTACACCACATGGGATTTGATCACATTGTGATGTGCCTCATACATTAGAAAGTCCACCAATCTGTAGATCTAGCTCTAACTGAAAACTTTAAGCTTGGAACCAATGTACTGGGATGTTTTCCTCATGGCCTGTTGGATGACTTTTCTCAATGTCTACAAAAAAAATAGAACCCACACTAAAACAAATTGTATAAAGTTTATTTTATTATTATTGTTTTTATTATTCTTATTATTATTCATTCATTTTTCATTATTATTTTATTTAAAACTATTACAATGCAAAAGTGGATGCTGAAAAATTTCCTGATAGATTACAAAATTGTTGAATTATTTACAATATTTTTTTTTCTATGACGTGAAGTATCCTTCACATTAGGATTGAAGGTGATCATAGTCTATTTGCGAGACACGGCACACATTTTATAAGGTTGTGGGGCACTTGTAACCCCCAGGGCAGGAGTAAGGTCCAGTTTCGCTCCAGGTGGTGGATGGAATGTGAAATTTTGCATCAGTGATGTAAAGAAGAGAAATATCTCCATTTTAGCCAAGATCTCTCCAGCACAACTTCTTTTCCCTGTAAAGCAGTCCAAAATTATAAATACAAGAAGGTGTTATTAGATTTAAAGATCTTTTTATCTGTGTTTTTCCTAATATCTCCTTCAAAGTTGGTTCCATGGAAACATTATCCACTTGGAGACCAGGCCAATTTTGGCCTTGAGGGCATGCTCATTTTTTGTCAATGTAGCTGTAGGAGATTTTGTTTTCTGAAGGAAAACTGTTAATAATAATTCTATTATTAATGCACTGATCTTATCCGTCCAAAGAATAAGTAATTTATTATTAACATTACCTATTGAAAATGGTATGAAGGCCTCATTCTTCTTGAAATTTCCATTGGAGTCAAGAAAATGTTCTGGGTAAAACTCATATGGTTTCTCAAAGTAATCTTTATCTCTGAGAGCCGAATGGAAAAGAGCAAGCACACATGTTCCCTGAAAGGAAAGGTTACATAAAATTTATGGTAAGGAATATAAATGTTGTAAAAAAAAAAACACAAAAGCAATACTACTCAAAAAAATGGAGTGCAATTAATTTAGGCAGTTCCATTTGAAGGGGATCCTTTAATGGATAAGTTCTATAGATGAGCTCATTTATTTGAGTGTAATTTAATAATACAAGAATTTTACATAATTTCATATCCTTTAGAATACAGATTTTCATGTAAATATGCCAGCTAGCTGCCCAGCAAAAGTTGAAAAAAACCTCACTAATATTAAAGCTCACCTTTTCCCCTTTCCTCGCTGCTCGGCATGCGATTCTCAGCGGCTCTTCTCTCCACCATCATGTCACATGCCCGGTCTCTTCATTCTAGAATGGGACTTCTGGCAGCGATCAGACCTCGGAGGTCACTATGAGTCGTAACATTGTGATGGACCATGATGTCACCACTTATGCCACTTCGGCAGGATGCACAGTAACCTCAGAGGCCTGATTATACCTGAAAGTCACGTCTATGAGCGAAAAGGCCGGAGATGCGGAATTTTGGCAGATCTCATCACTAGTCAGATGTAATCATCACTAGATTTTATAAGGGAATATATTCTAACTTCATGGGCTGGGAGAAAGGAAAAGTTGTGTCCACCTCCTGTTTCTTGAGATGTGCTATGTTGCTTATTTGTACTTTTACAGTCAAAAAATAAGAGTGGTGTAGGTGTTTTTTAGAAGAATTGGAAGGTTTACCTTAAGAAAGGCGATTTGTGATTTAGCCTTTGTCCTTTCAGTGAAACATAATCTCATTGATAATGCACAACCTCTTGAGACCATTCTCCTTTTTAGTCCTATGTCTACCTAATGATGTCCTAATGTTGCTCTCTGCCATAGTTGTATCTTGTAAATGTTTGGCTTCCACTTAATCTTTCTATTCCATAGCCTTCATAAATTAATGAGACAACACTATACCCTATCACATTTGAGAATTTTCTTGATGACCTAACACCTGTTCACCTATATTTCCTTCTTTACTTTCCCATTTAAGACATATTACTTAAGTCTTGTGTCTAGTTCTCGAAGTTGAGTTCTCATTCTCTAGTCTACTGTATGTCACCATCCAGTAATGGATCTGCTTTCTATCGATATAATCTTATTAGTCTTTTATCCTCTGGACTTTGCTGCTTTGTTCACAGATTACCTTCTTCTTTTCCATTATCCTTTTCCCTACGTCCATGTTTGCCCAGGTAATGTAGCTCATGTCTATGTCTGAAATCACAATACCATTCCATTTTTAATGGCACAAAAGAATAAACACTGAAATGTTGGCACTACCTTTGGAATAAAATAACCATGAAAAGTGACATCTTGAGAGGTAGAATGTGACACTATCGGCACAATATCCCCAAACCTAAGGATTTCATGGATGACGGCGTCAGTATACGGCATTTGTTTCCTGTGTTCTGTCTGAGGTTGTGCCGACCCGATGACTCGTTCAATTTCATTTTGCACTTTTACTGTCAAAACAGATATGTACAAATATGTACACATTAAATTCTATCTTAAAACACTTACAGAATGCAGCAAAAAATAATTTCTAGGGGGTTGATTGATATACAGTACCTTAAAAAATAGTTACAACCTGCTAAGAAAAATCATCAATATATTTTCCAATATCTAATGAAATTCAAACAATATTCTAGAAATTGTGATAATGCAGAGCTTGTTTCCCATACCGACCTCCTTGGAATCCTGGAATTTTCCAGTAGACAAAAACCAACTTTGAGACTTCTTTACTTGAAAGGAGTTGAGCCGCAGCACGAATAGCAGCCACATCAAGAGACTGTCACTATGTCTAGCATCGAACAGACCATAATCTCCAGCGAGCAACACAGACTTTTGGTTCTATCAAAGTCACTGACCGCTTGGACCCCCACAACTCAAACATTTATGTCCTTTTCTAAGGCTAGGCTATCAATTTGTAATCCCAGAAACACCATTAATACATTATTCTTTGATAACCAAGTTTACCCTCAAGGTCTTTCCTATAGATGCTATAATCTGGTACATTACTCATATGTTAGTGTTGAATTTATACATTTTTATGGAAGCTTTCTCCTATCACCACAGACATCTTGAGCATCTGCTCAATTTCTATAACTCTTGATCCATGTGACGCCACATCATTTGACCATGCCTATCACTAGTCCCCAGCGGTAATCATTATTTTTTCTTTTGGGATAGTGTTAGGACTAGCAGAATGCACCAAATAATATAAAGGAAGAAATATGGTGCGTTCGCAGTCCGGGGTCCACCGTGCAGAGATGACACCTGCTGCTCGGTAATGGTGGACTATACGGCAGTATAATGTGAACACACATGGGTTAACTTCTCCCGGTAAGTAAGGAGGCAAACCATGTTGCTTCACAGAAACGCAGTACCACTGAGTGAATGCTAGTGTTGGGTCACAGGACTCTGCTCCAAGGACACAGGGTTAGAGTCCCTCTAGACCCATTAGCGCTCAGTGCCGCAACTGCGGTGCCAGGGAGAAACCTAAATAATAAAGATTTAGCGCACTGAGTGTGCACAGCACCGCTCTGGCTGATGCCACTAACCGCCCTAGCTAGGGACCGGATCGCGCACTAGAGGCACATGTGGCAACACTGGCAGAAGCTGCTGAGATGATGCAGTACAATCACGCCTTGTGCAGGATAGCACAGACTGGTGCTAGTCAGCTCCAACACCCAAACCATATATAACAACGCTAAGGAGGGGATTGATTAGGAGATTTCACCAGATCTAAAACACTCATCCACACACACACGGTATACGTTTTATACTAGCGCATGGCTGAGCGGTCATGCAATCCTTTTATAGCGGCGTCCTTTCGGGACCTTCCCAGTCGTCCAATCAGGGCTATTTCAGGACCTGAGCATGTGACCCCCGACCTCCAATGGGAGGTAGACCCACGGGCATGCTCAGTTGAGAAAAAGCAGGACTTAGTCCCAGGAACGTCTGCTCGCCACTGGCCACAGTTGGTTACAATAGCAGAACCAGGAATGACAGAGGTAATCTCACGGATTCGTATCAAGGTATAGGCGCCCCACAGATATCATTTTGTAAATACCCTTGCTCCCCGTAACCTATCAAAAAGTTCAGAGATTAGAGGCAGAGGATAGTTGTTTATGGTAATAGCATTAAGACCCCTGTAGTCAATGTATGGATGTAATTTCCCACTCTTCTTCTGCACGAAGAAGAAACCAGTCCCTGCTGGTGACACTGACTTCCTAATGAATCCTCTTGCCAGATTCTCCTTGATGTACTGAGAAATTGCCTCCATCTCCGGGAGAGATAATAGGTAGACTCGACCCCGGGGAGGCTCAGCACCAGGCAAGAGGTCAATAGGACAGTCATGCAGCAGTGAGGTGGAAGGGTATCCGCAGCTCTCTAGGAGAACATGTCCGCATATGCCCATAGAGTTTGGGGAGAGAAGAAAGATCCTAATAAGACCTCATCAATACCCTCGGGTATTACCAACAGGGAGATTATCTCCTGATTAGCTGGAGACATGGTGAGAGTGAGTGCGATGGTCTGGTGTGTGATCTGTGAGGGTAGTGTTGACCCATTTACCACTCGAACAGTGACTGGCTTGGTGAGCATCACCAGAGGTATTGTTATTGCATGCCTTTGGGCAAAGGCCACAGACATGAAATTGCCCTCCGCCCCGGAATCAACACAAACCTCCACCCCGTGAGTGGAAGGACCTATTTTAAATGTCCCCTTGAAAGACAATTTGGAAGAAAACGCCACTGTGTCTATAGAGCCTCCTCCTATAGCCACTAGACGGGGACGTTTTCCTTACCGCTGAGGACATCTGGAGGCAAAATGTCCTGACTGCCGGCAGACATGGCAGATCATGAGTGGTCCGGGACTTAGATCCTGCTCGTGACACCTCCATGGCCTCTGGGGCTCAGACGCTTGATCGGGGGATTCCAGAGGTCTGGCGAAGTTAGGAGCCAGCTGAAACCTCTGCAGACACTGGGCTCGCTCCAACCTTTGCTCAGAGAAACGAAGGTCGATGCGAGTGGATATGGATATTAGCTCTTCCAGTGTGGCTGGAATCTCCCTCGTGGCCAGAGCATCTTTCACATGGTCACCAGCCCCCTCCAAAAGACAGGGATGAGTACTTTATCCTGCCACTTCAGCTCAGATGCTAAAGTCAGAAAGTGGATGGCAAAGTGACTGACCATGGATGAGCCCTGTGTCAATGCCAGCAGTTGGAGCGCCGTATCATGGGTGACTCATGGTCCCAAGAAGACCTGCTTCAGACTGCTCAGAAACTGCGGAGCACTCTGCACCACATGATCGTCACTCTCCCACAGCGGCGTAGCCCACTTCAATGCCCTGTCCGACAGAAGGGAAATATTAAACCCCACTTCAGCCCTCTTGGAGGAAAAACGTGCAGCCAGTAGCTCCAGGTGTATCGCACACTGGTTCACAAATCCCCTACATGACTTGCTCTCACCTGAGAAACTCTCAAGCACGTTAGAGAGCCGCCAACTTGCCCTCCAGCTGCTGGATGTACTGCTATAGGCGCTGTTTGTCCGCCATTACTAACTAGACCCTGGCACTAGTATAATGTTAGGGATGGCAGAATGCACTAAATAAATATAAAGATAGTCATAATGTGCGTTCGCAGCTCGGGGTCCACTGTGCAGAGATGTAAACTGTTGCTCGGTAATGGCGGACACTAAATGGCGGCACAGTGGCGTTCAGGCAATGCCACCACTAGGCACTGTCTCTGACTCCAATCACCCAATTCACATACACAATCAGAGAGAAGGGGATCATTAGGAGCTTTCACCTGAGACATACCCACTTGCACACACACACCATAATTGTAGACCAATCATTTTATAGCCGCAGCCTTCTGGGACCTCGCTGATGACCCAATCCAAGCGGCTTGAGAACCTGACCATGTCACCTCTGACCACCAATGAGCCGTCGTCTTATGGGCATGCTCAGATGGAGAAAAGCATGAGTGTCTGCTCGCTGCTGACTAATGCTGGTTTCTATAGTTGAACCTGGGATGGCAGCAGCAACTAAACGCACAGCATTAGCCTGAGCAAGATGCTGGGACTGATGTCTCTGCTGAGCAGGATCCTCTGTGGCAGAAGAAGAATGGGAGACTGCAGAGGACATTGCTCGAGATTCCCCCTGTGCAGCTGTGGGATCTCGACGACTAACATGTCTACATGTAGAAGCTCTTTGTTGAAACAGAGAAAAATAATAATTAAGCAATAATAATTATAAAAAATGACTAATTTTATTTACGTAACTCCTATATACTGTGTATAGTGATGAGAGAACATGCTTGCCACTATTCGTTACTCGCCCAAGACTCGGGGTACTCGCCGACCAGCGAGCATTTCCGAGATCATTCGGCGGTAACTGCAGTCTCCACCCAGCAGTTTTGGCGGACTTTAGAGACCCAATCACGGTGCAGGGATTGTCTGCCAGGCCATGAAACGCCGCAGCCATCTTTGTTGTGGTCGTGCAGTATTTTACTGGGCTATACAGCAACGCCCTGCTCGCCGCATTCTGTTTCTGTTTCAGCGAGAGTAGCTGCTGCCGATATACGGTCAGCATTGTGGTTTTAGAGTTAGTGTAGGTCTGCATCTCTTACATCCACAACTCCTGAGAAACCAACAGTCCTTTTTAGGGGTAATTCGTGGGTCCTGATATTACAGTGCTAGGTAGGCAGGGCACAGCATATCCACATCAGTGCAAGGCCTGCAGGCACTGTATGTGCGTCCATTGCTCCCACTGCATCCCTCCCAAAGCTCCATAACTGCCTGCAGCTGCTGCTGCAGCTTCTTTATAGTCTGTAAAAACTTTTTTTTTCCCAAAAGTTCCTCCCCCCAAAAAAAATATACAGTCTGTTCTGTCAGACTGAGGCCTGTTGAAAAGTGATAGTTTGTCAGGCACTCGTAGCATAGTTGTGTGTGCCACTCTTGTGTCCCTTTTTTTTTTTTTTTTTTTTTTAAATTCACCGAAAAAGGCCTCATATATCTCTGTGCTCTAAGTTTGGGCATTGGAGGCCGTTGTACTTACTTTGTGTCTGTGAAACTTAAATTGTATACGGCGCTATTTAGCCCCCAAAAAATTTGAAAGGCCACAGATTTGCCAGTGTGGTATTTTGATTATAGCCGTCATATATCTCTGCTCCAAGTTTTGCCATAGGAGGCCGGTGTACTTACTTTGTGGCTGTGTGATACTCAAATTCTATACAGCGCTATTTTGCATAAATTAACTTTAAAAAAAAATTTTTAATACAGTCTGTGAGGTCAGGCTAAGGCATGCCTGGTGTTTGGGTTTGAAAAATCGTAGATTTGCAGGCATACTGATCACATATTATTTCGTTACTAATAAAGACATTTGTGTTGAGTATTTGAAATGCAGTAGTCCATTTAAAAAGGTTAAGGCAAGAGGCAAAGGACGGGGAAGTGGACGCGATGCTGATGGTGCATGCACAGGACAAGGCCGTAGGCAAGGTGAAAGTGGGCAACAAAAAAAACCACATCTTCTCGCTCGACCTTCCTGTCCCAGTTTCTGGGGGACCGCAACACACCATTATTGAAGACAGAGCAGTGTGAAATGGTTGTTGGTTCGATAGCGGATAATGCTTCCAGTTACTTAGCCACCACCACCACCTTGTCTGCCACACGGTCAAGTCTGAGTAGCCGTGAGTGTGGCCAGGATATTCCTCACCCTTAACCTCCTTCCTCCCACCATGCCGAGTGCCCTGAGACAACTGATCCCACAGTTGGACACTCTGAAGAGCTGTTCAGTTTTCCATTTCAAGATTAAGAAATCTCTGCCGGTCAACTTGAACTGGGGAAAGATGAGATCGCATGTAGAGCTGCCCAAAGCTTTCACCAGCCCCAGTCACATGAAGGCGATGGTGGAAAAGTGTCACAAGAGGTGGACGATGATGAGACACAATTGCCAGAAAGTGAGGAGGAGCAGGGTGCGGATGTGGAAGACGAGGTGGTGGATGACATAGTGACTGACCTAACCTGGCAGGAGGACATGCATAGCGAGAACAGCAGCACAAATGGGGAAGGAGGCATATCCCCCAACAGGCAGGAAGAAGCAGTGTGGTGGCCACAGACAGAAGGCATCGCGCATTTGTTCCCTGTAACACCAACATGAGTGAAGTTGCCATTCCACCTGTGAGATCTTCCCGAGTCTAATTTTAAAGACTCTGCCGATAACCGCAAACAGGCCATTTGCAGAACCTGCCATGCCTGCATCAGCAGGGGTAGGACAACAATCTGCCTGACCACCACCAGCCTGATCAGGCACATGCATGCAAAGCACCCGACTTTGTGGGCCGAACCCTAGGCTCCAGGACCACTGCCTGCTGGTCACACCACTGCTTCTTCCACTGTTTTGCGCAGAAACCAATCCCCAGTACACCGTGCTTGTGCGAAGATGCCTTTAGCCCTGCACTTGTTGTGGCCCACAGTCAAGCAGCACCATCAGAAAGCGAGTCCACGTCCTTGTCCCAGCACAGCTTTCAGCTGTCTATAACCCAGTCTTTGGAACACAAGAGGAAATGCAAAGCCAATGTCCCAAAGGCCGCAGTCCTCAGTTCTAATATTTCTCTTCTGCTTGTGCTAGAAATGCTGCCTTTTTGGCTTGTTAAGACGGAAGCTTTCCGCAACCTGATGGCGGCGGCCGTCCCAAGGTACTCGGTCCCCATTCGCCACTATTTCTCCCGGTGTGCCATACTGGCATTACAAAAGCAAGTGTCCATCCCACAACATTACCTGTGCCCTCAACAATGCTGTTACTGGGAAATTCCACCTAACCACGGACATGTGGGCAAGTGCTTGTGGGCAGTGATGGTACATCTCAATGACGGCACACTGGGTTAACATAGTGGAAGCCGGGACCCAGTCGGACCTTGGGATGGAACACATCCTCCCCTTGCTGAGGATTGCTGGCCCTATGTCAATCAGGGTTGCCCCCACAGTCTACAGCTCCTGCACCTCCTCCTCCTCTTCATCCTCCATGTCTGAAATCAACACATCAGTCAGAAGCTGGAAGCACTGCAGCACTGCCTCAGCCAAGCGGCAACAGGCTGTGCTGAAGCTAATCTGCATAGGTGACAAACTGCACAATGCAGAAGAGTTGTGGACAGCGCTGAAAGAGCAGTCAGATGTTTGGATGACACCGCTGAACTTACATCCAGGTATGGTCATGTATGACATTGGCCGTAACCTGGTGGCGGCTCTGAGGCAAGGTGAGCTCACACACGAACCTTGCTTGGCCCATGTGCTTAACCTCGTGGTTCAACGTTTTCTGAAAAGCTACCCGGAGCTGCCTGATCTGCTAGTGAAAGTACGTCGTCTTTCTGCCCATTTTAGAAAGTCAGCTACAGCTTCAGCCGCCCCCATTCTACAGCAGCGGTTTCAGCTTCCAGCTCACCGACTGTTGTGTGATGTCCCCACGCGCTGGAACTCTATGCTGAATATATTGGAAAGGATTTGTGAACAGAAGAGGGCCATTGTTGACTATCAACATCAACAAGGCCATCAAATTTCAGGTCAGACTTCACACATAAAATCTCAGGAGTGGACATGGATGTTAGACATATGTAACATCCCCCAAAACTTTGAGGACTGCACCAAGATGTTGAGCGGCGATGACGCCATAATTAGCATCACCATTCCACTTCTCTGCATTCTGAAAAACTCTCTGCTCATAATCAAAGAGGATGCATTGCAGGCAGAGCATGGAGACATGGAGTAAGGAAGCATACAGGGGGATTACACTCAGCCCAACCTCATGTCTTCTCAACGTGCATTGGTAGGCAATGAGGAGAAGGAGGAAGAGCAGAAGCTACTTTCATGCGCTATAGACGGTACTGCAAACACATCTGTAATAGCATCTGTTCAGTGGGGATGGCCTGAGGAGAATGAGGATGAGGAGGACAGCATGGTCAGTCATCCATTTGGTGAGGACACGGAAGTCTTGCCTGTTAGCAGTCTGGCACGCATGGCTGATTTTATGTTGCGCTGCATTTCACGTGATCCTCGGATTATCAAAATTTTGGGTGACGTTCATTACTGGTTGGTGATACTTCTAGACCCACACTACAAGGATAATGCTCTAAGGCAGAGAGGTGTACAAAAAAGTTGCAGTACCACAGGGCCCTTGCAGCGAAATTACTTAGAAAATTCCCATGTGAGAACGCTGACAGTAGACGTCAGAGTTTGTTGTACAACCAAGGACTCCAAGCACGAGAGACAGAAGTACAATACAGTTCAGGCAGGGGAGAAATAGCCAAGTTCTGGAACAGTTTTCTCAGACCCTCCCATTGTGGAGGCAAAGAGGCAAGGGGTGCTGTCACAGGAAGTGCAATGTTTGTGAAGTTGGTGAGGAAGTACCTTGCAGATCGTACAAACATCCTCCGTGATTCCTCTGTGCCTTTTAATTATTGGGTATCCAAGCTGGAGAAGTGGCATGAACTGGCTCTCTACGCCTTGGAGGTCCTGGCCTGCCCTGCTGCTAGCATTCTGTCAGAGCGGGTTTTTAGTGCCGCTGGTGGAATTATAACAGATAAGCGCATCCACCTGTCAACTAAAAATGCTGACAGGCTGACTCTTATCAAAATGAACAAGGCCTGGATTGGGAAAGACTTCTGAACACCACCAAGTGAAACCAGCGAAACATAACTTTAAATACATTATCTGTTTTGGGGAGGTGTATTCTCATGCACCTCTTCTCTACCACACATGGGTATACGCTTCCAGATTTGGTCTGTATATTTTTATCCTCTTCCTTATCCTCATCCTCCTCATCCAGAACCACTATATCACCAGGGTGAACGTGGTCTGTACGGTGCATTTTGGCCAAGGGTGCTGTGATGGCACTGTTTTATTTTTGAAAAAAAAGACAGCACATTGGGGAGTTGGGCATGACATTTGTTTGGGCCTACTTCTTAACTCAGTCTCCTGCAATCTGTCCTGTACCTGCCGGTAGATCACCAGGGTGAACAAGCTCTGTACGGTGCATGTTGGCCAAGGGTGCTGTGATGGCACTCTTCTTTTTGAAAAAAAGGAAAAAACATTGGGGAATTGGGCATGACATTTCTTTGGGCCTACTTTTTAACTCCATTTCCTGCAATCTGTCCTGTACCTGCCAGTAGATCACCAGGGTGAACGTGCTCTGCACTGTTATAGGCCGTTGACGTTTGGGCTAGGGGCATGTGATGGCACTAGTGTATTTTTAAAAAGGTACCCCCATTGGGGAATTGTTTGGCAGATTATGCAATTCATTAAAAGTCGTGGAGACCCACACCACTACATTAGCCCTAATTCTTAACTCTGTCTCCTGCAATGTCTCTTCCTTTTCTCCGACGACATGACCAAGGTGCACGTGCTCACTACTGTTATAAGCCAGTGATTTTTGGGCACAGGGGCTATGAAGGCACTATTACATTTTGTAAAAACAGGACCCCACATTGGGGAATAGGGCATTTCATTACATTGGGCCTACTTCTTAAGTCTGTCTCTTGAAATGTGTCCTTTAACTGCCACTAGATGACCAGGGTGCACATGCTCAGTACTGTTATAGGCCGGTGAATTTTGGGCAAGTGGGCTGTGATGCCATTCTTAATTTTTTAAAAATGGACCCCACATTGGGGAATTGGGCATTACATTACATTGGGCCTACTTCTTCATTCTGTCTCCTGCAATGTGTCCTTTAACTGCCACTAGATCACCAGGGTTAACGTGCTCTGTACGGTGCATTTTGAGCAAGGGGGCTGTGATGACACTCTTTTACTTTTAAAAAAATGGATCCCACATTGGGGAATTGAGCATGACATTCCATTGGGCCGACTTTTTAACTCGGTCTCCAGCAATCTAAAATGTACCTGCCACTAGATCACCAGGGTAAACATGCTCAGTACTGTTATAGGCCGCTTAAGTTTGGGCTAGGGGCATGTGATGGCACTAGGGTATTTTTCAAAAAGGTACCCCCATTAGGGAATTGTTTGGCAGATCATGCATTGCATTAAAAGTCTCAGAGACCCACACCACTACATTGGCCCTAATTCTTAACTCTGTCTCCTGCAATCTGCAATCTCTGTCGACATGACCAGGGTGCATGTGCTCAGTACTGTTATAAGCCGGTGATTTTTGGGCATGGGAGCTGTGAAGGCACTATTTCATTTTGAAAAACAGGACCCCACATTGGGGAATTGGGCATTACCTTACATTGGGCCTACTTCTTAAGTCTGACTCCTGCAATGTGTCCTTTAACTGCCACTAGATGACCAGTGTGAACATGGTCTGTATGGGGCATTTAGGTGTAGGGGGCTGTGATGGCACTAGTCCATTTTTACAAAATTGGTAAAACCACATCCTTCTTGGAAAACACTTCATAACATTTGTGTACCTTAAAGAGCTCACTTGAAAAGCTCATTTTTGTGTTGCCTGGTTGCTAACATTGGAAACAATACACTTCATATAAATTTGATAAAGCAATGCTGTTACTTTGCCTCAGTAGTTCATTAAAATATAGCTTTGTCTATTATATTTGTTTCTCTCCTTGTGAGCCTTAACTTTCTCTGCCTCAAATGTACAAATGGAGAATATACATATGGTGATTTGTAAACAAGATTAAAATATTGTACACCGAATGCATTCAGACAATCACATACCAGCATTTATTGTAAAACATTTACAGATGTGACAAACAATGCTCATAGTGACACAATCTTGATAAATGTTTGTTTATTCACTTCACAAACAGTTCTAAGCCTCTATATGTTTGCTGTTTGTCATTGTAAAATATTAAAGTTTACTGAAACTTTGCCGGTGGTGGTTTGATCAAAATCCTTCAGGCTTTTATTTTCTAGTGGTTTATGGCCCCTCGTCTGATGACTCCATGATATCTCAGTTTCATTCAACCTTGAAAAGTGGCACCTTGAAGGTGTGGGTGAAACTAGAGTTACTACATAGTGTAAATCACTATATAAGACCAGAGAAACATGACTAAGACAGATGCCCAAACTGGGGTACCTGTACATGTACAGTGTGCTGATACCTGGATAATTGGGGATGCCCATGCAGTGTACGTAATATCCCAGGAGTTCTCTGGCTTGGTGTTGCTTTTCTGACATTCCAGATGGATGATGTTTAAAAGCCTCTTGGTGATGATCTAACTATACTGTATGTAGTTAATCTTCATATATACGTAATATCACATTTATTTAATCCTTATATGTACTTATTAACCTGTGCATGTTAACACATACAAAAGTGTATGCACCCACATTATTCAATCATACTATTCCTTGAATTTTGTAGTTTGCAAGAAAATTGCCTTGTATTGCACATATTTGCCTTTTTTAAAGCCGTATCTGAACCTTAGTGTTAAAAACATGTCAAATAAAATTGCAAAATTCTCATGTAAATAATTGTGCAAAGAGGGAACCATCATACCATTAAAAAATATGAGTGAATTTTTCTGGGCCCATCCAGTATGTGGGTTCCAAGGCCTAATGGGGTGCATATAACTATGCAGCAGGGCTCGCCTTCCTGACAATGTATAAAATCAAGGAGTATGGAGCACAAAATGCATATTGTGAAGTGGATTTTCATGGGCACATCCACTATTGGGTTGCCTAATGGGGTGCATATGACTATGCAGCAGGGCTCACCCTTCTGTCAATGTATAAAACAAAGGAGTATGGAGCACAAAATGCATATTGTGAAGTGGATTATCATGGGAACATCCACTATGTGGGTTCCAAGGCCTAATGGGGTGCATATGACTGACTATGCAGCAGGGCTCACCTTCCTGTCAATGTATAAAACAAAGGAGTATGGAACAAAAAACACATATTGTGACGTGGATTTCCCTGGGACCATCCACTATGTGGATTCCAAGGCCTAATGGGGTGTATATGACTATGCAGCAGGGCTCGTCATCCTGTCAATGTATAAAACAAAGGAGTTTGGAGCACAAAATAAATATTGTGAAGTGGATTTTCCTGGGCCCATCCACTCTATGGGTTCCAAGGCTTATTAGGGTGCATATGAATTGGTAGCAGGGCAGGCCTTGCATTCAATGCAGCACTTTATCAGGAGGCCCTCCTGGACATCTTATGAAAGGGTTATTGTGGTGAGTCATAATTCTTGGCAGCCCATCCACTCACATCATAGACTACAACAGCTTAGGAGACCCACTGTTTTACAATGGCCCTTTAAGAAGATCATTGCCACCTGATGCACCAGTAAAAACGGGCCCTGTGAGTTTAAGACACCCTCCTTCATAAATGAAACAAGATAGGTCTGCTTATGTGTCACACACCACATGGCCAGCTAGGAGTGTTAAATGTTACAATGACATTTCCCAGTGAATGCATTTGTAGTGGTTGAAAGTAGGGCTGAGCAAAACGGATCGGACAAATTCAAAAATCGCCGACTTTCGGCAAAGTCGGGTTTCATGAAACCCGACCCGATCCTAGTGTGGGTGCGTTTTGTATGACGCGTTCAGCGCCATTTCTCAGCCAATGAAGGAGGACACAGAGAGTGGGCAGCGTGATGACATAGGTCTCGGTCCCCACCATCTTAGAGAAGGGTATGACAGTGATTGGCTTGCTTTCTGCGGCATCACAGGGGCTATAAAGGGGCGTGCACGCCGACCACCATCTTATTTCTGCCGATGGTAGCATAGGGAGAGATTGCCGCAGCTTCATCAGAAGAAGGGATATAGTTAGAGAGGAAAGATTAAGCCCCGAAACTGCTTGTGATGTAGCGATTTCCACTGTCCAACACCACCATTTGTTTGCAGGGATAGTGGAGTTTATATTTTTGTGCATCAGCTCTGTAGCTTATTAGGCTGCCTTATAAGGCTCCCTGATAGCTGCATTGCTGTTTGTACGCTGCTGTGCAAACCAACTGCTTTTTTAAAAGCAAAAATCTTGTTGCTCCTTTCTGCACAGTTATCTTGTTTATTTGTCCACACTTTTGTGTGCAGCAGTCCTTTTTATTGCTGCCATACTTGTCCTGAGATCATTGTAGGGAGATTGCCATTTTACTATAGTCCTTGTATTTTTTCATATACAGTATCTTCCAGCCACTTTATGCCACTTACATTGTGTTGTTTTATGCACAGGGCCTGAGGTTTGGTTTAGTCTCCCTCCCAAAAAAGTGAGATTCAAATTATCACAAAGTGGATATACTTCTGTCCTGTTAGTTTGTCGTATATCAGCCATCCACTTTCTGCCATTTAGATTCCGTTGTTATATACACTTGGCCTAAGTTGTGGTTCAGTCTTCCAAAAAGAAAAGTGGAGATTCAAATTATCAGAAAGTGGATATACTTATTTCCTGATAGTTTGTCGTATATCAGCCTGCCACTTTCAGCCACTTACATTGTGTTGTTTTTTGCACAGGGCCTGATTTTTTTGTTCAGTCTCCCCCCCAAAAAAGGGAGATTTAAAATCTCAACACGTTTATATACACCTTCTGTTAGGAGTCGAGTTTCCTCTGCTGCACAGGGGGAATCTCAATCCGTGTCTGCTGCGGTCTCCCATTCTGCATCGGCCGCAGTGGGGTCTGCTCAGCGGAGGCGTCGCTCCCAGCGTCTTGCTGGGACTGATTCTGTGCAGAGGGTTACTACTGCCTTTTCTGGCTCTCCTGTTGTACCCTGCACTGATCTGCGACGAGCAGGCTTCTCTGGGACTAAGTCCTTATTTTCACACACTGAGCATGCCCAGGGCAAGATCTCCTGTTGGAGATCAAGGGTCACATGCTCAGGTACTGCAGCACATTCCATTGGTCCTCCAGGAAGGTCCTGAAAGGGCAAAACTTCGGTAGCAGCTTCCTGTGCTGCAACTATATAAACTGCGCATGACCGCACGGCCATGCGCTAGTATTGTCTTGATAATATGTGTGTGTGTTGTGAGTGAAAGTCTCTCTTTAAAATACCCTCCCTATTGGATGACTGTTCGCGGAAGGTGTATGTTTGCTATCTAGCGCCCGACTTATCCAACAGCACGTTACACACATAACAGCGTCTAGTTGCTGTGACCGCCTGCGCTTTCCTTACCCAAGCCTGGGTGGTTAGTCGCGTCCGTCAGTGCGGCACTGCATGCACTCTCGTGCCTTTATATACTATTTTTATAGTTTCATTACACACCCAGTTGCGGTGTTGTGCCAGCACGTGGTCTAATTGGACTTCAATCCTCTGTTGGGGTTGTGTTCGCTGACTTCTTGCTCGCGCTCTATGTGCGGTACCGCGGTCCTGTGACTCAACAGGATCGCTTCCTTCATGCAGGGTGAAGTTAACCCGTGCGTGTATACTTATAGTACCGCCATATAGTCCGTCTTACTAGCAGCAGGGTTTTTACCTGCACGGTGGATCTCGGACTGCGAACGCACCTAGTTTCATATCATCTATACTTGGTGCGTTCCGCCAGTCCTTAACACCTTCTACCTTGTTTTACAGTACCATATAATGGTTGTTATTTTGGTTAGATTTTCCCAAAAATGAGGAAGTCTGGTGGAAGAGCCCGTGGGCGGTGGTTGCCAGCTGGTACTAGTGGCAAAGGCACAATAGCACCTAAGGCTGGAGGTGTTGAGCCAGCGTCATCGTCTGGCTACACAAGGCCTCGAAGGCTCCCTTATCTGGGAGTAGGAAAACAGCTTTTAAAGCCGGAGCAGCAGGAAAAGGTTTTGGCTTTCCTTGCTGACTCAGCCTCTAGCTTTTTCGCCTCCTCTTGAGAAAGTCCCAAATATAAAAGAAGCGAGTCGTCAGTGGATGCTCCTGGTCAGGAACAAGATGTTTCCTTGTGTCCTTCACCCAAACCAAAAGTAAACGATGCGTCATGTGACACTACAAGTTACTCCATGGAGCTCTTAACACATACCGTGCATGGGTTAGAACGGGAAATTGTTAACTGCACATTACAAGATGAATCAGACATGGAGTGCACTGATGTACAGTCACAGCTAGATTACAATGCTGCTCCATTGACTCAGATCATTACATTGCCCTCGAAGTGTACTGAGCCAGAATCTGACCCTGATGAGACTATGGTGCCCCGTCCCGAACGCTATAGCACCTTACACGGTGACACAGAGGAAAGTGCACATGAAATTGAAGAGGAGGTGATAGATGACCCAGTTGTTGACCCAGATTGGCAGCCATTGGGGGAAGAGTACCAGTAGCTCAGAAGCGGAGGAGGATTATCCGCAGCAGCCATCTACTTCGCAACAGCTGTCATCTGGCAGGCCCGTATCTGGCCAAAAATGTTGGCAAAAACAAAAACAGTTTAAGGACAGCGTGGCCATCCGGAGAAAGTAGCACAGCGTGCAATGCCTGAAAAGGTATTCCATAGGAGGAAGAGTGCAGTGAGGCAATTTTTTAACCAAGATCTGAATGATCAGTCAAAAGTTATCTGTAAGAAATGCTCAAAGACCTTTAGCAGAGGGAAGAATCTTCAAAATTTAAATACAACGTGCATGCTTAGACATTTAACCAGCATGCACTTGCAAGCCTGGACTAACTACCAAACGTCCCGTACCATTGGTGCACCTGCTCAGAATGAAGGTAGTCAGCAACGCTACATTGCTTCCCTCACTGTGAGCCCACCGTTTAGGACACCACCAGCAGCAAATGTGGAGGTATTTTCGCAAGGCCAAAGCAGTCATGGAATCACAAGGTTATTGGTAGTAAACACTGTATGTAGGCCAACATCGAGAATACCATCACCAACCCTCTCTCAATCCGCCATGTCCACCACCACCACCACCACCGCTGGTTCCACCATATGCACCTCTCCAGTCCAGCTCACCCTACAAGAGACTCTCATCAGGAAAAGAAAGTACTCATCCTCTCATCCGCGAACACAGGGTTTGAACGCCCACATTGTTAAACTAATCTTGCTAGGAATGATGCCCTACCGGTTGGTTGAAAGCAAAGCTTTCAAAGCCTTGATGACCTACGCAGTACCACGCTATGACCAACCCAGTCGACACTTCTTTGCGAGAAAAGCCATCCCAGCCCTCCGCCAGCATGTCAAAGACCGCATTGTCTATGCACTGAGGCAATCAGTCAGTAGAAAGATGCACTTCACAACAGATGCATGGACCAGTAGGCATGGCCAGGGATGTTACGTGTCCATCACGGCACACTGGGTTAATCTGGTGGATGCAGGGTCCACAGGGGACAGCCATAGTGGGACAGTTCTGCCTAGCCCACGGTCTAGGAAACAGTTGGTTGTAGGCATTCACCACACCTCCTCCTCCACCAGAAGCGAAAGCTCGTCCACAGAGCGCAGTCGCACGACCACTCTATCCGCAGCTGCCAGTGTTGCACATGAGGTTTCCCATTATTGAACAGCTATTAGTAAGCGTCAGCAGGCTGTGTTAGAAATGAAGTGCCTGGGCGACAACAGACACACCGCAGAAGTACTGGCCGAGTACTTGCAACAACAATGTCAGTCATGTCTGCGCAGTGTACATCTTGAGGCAGGCAAGGTAGTCAGTGATAACGGAAGGAATTTTATGGCTGCCATTGCCCATTCAGAACTTAAACACATTCCTTGCCTGGCTCACACCTTGAACCTGGTGGTGCAGTGCTTCCTCAAAAATTATCCGGAGTTAACAGCCCTGCTCCTGAAGGTGCGAAGACGTTGCTCGCACATCCGCCGGTCGCCCGTACACTCCAGCCGTATGCTGAACCATCAGCGATCACTGAATCTTCCTCAGCACCGCCTAATAATCGACGTTGCAACAAGGTGGAACTCCACATTGCACATGCTTCAGAGGCTGTGCGAACAGAGGCATGCTGTAATTAATTTGTGGGAGTATACACATACACGGGCAGGCAGTTGGATGGCAGACAAGGAGTTGTCTGGTGTGCAATGGTCGAAGCTCCAAGACCTCTGTCAAGTCCTTCAGTGATTTGAGGAATGCACATGGCTGGTAAGTGCAAATGCCGCCATCATAAGCATGAGCATCCCACTAATGCGTCTGCTGATGCAAAGTTTGACGCACATTAAGGAGCTGGCATCTGCAGCCGAGGAGAAGGGAAGCTTTGATGACAGTCAGCCATTGTCTGCTCAGGGAACTCTCCTGGACGAGTAGGCGAACGAAGAGGAGGAGGAGGAGGATGATGGGGACGAATATTTATGGGAGGAGGATGCTTCAAAGGGGCAATAGAAACTGGTGGCATTGCCAGGTCAGGTACAGGGTTTTTGCGGAACACAAATTATGTTGATTTGCAAGAAAGTGCTCCTCAACCCAGCACAAGCAGTGAATTGACATCTGGAACATAGGCTTGCATGGCTGAGTATGCCTTTCGTATCCTAAAATGGGACCCCCTCATTATCAAAATGATGACAAATGACGATTACTGGTTGGCCTGCCTCCTGGATCCACGATATAAAGGAAAATTACAAAATATCATGCCACATGAGAACCTTGAGCAAATATTGGCTACCAAACAAGCAACTCTTGTAGACCGTTTGGTTCAGGCATTCCCAACACACAGCGGTAGTGATGGTTCTCACATGAGCCGTAGGGGGCAACATGGCAGAGGTGTTAGAGGTGCACAAATCTAAAGTGGCGTTGGACAGAGGGGTTTTATGACCAGGTTGTGGAGTGATTTCGCAATGACCGCTGACACGACAGGTACTGCTGCATCAATTCAAAGTGACAGGAGACAGCATTTGTCCAGTATGGTTGCGAACTACTTTTCCTCCTTTATCGATGTTCTCCCTCACAGGTCATTCTCCTTTGATTACTGGGCATCTAAAATAGACACCTGGCCTGAATTGGCAGAATATGCATTACAGGAGCTTGCTTGCCCTGCTTCTAGTGTGCTATCAGAAAGAGTCTTCAGTGCTGCTGGTTCAATACTGACTGAAAAAAGGACATGTCTGGCTACCGAGAATGTTGATGATCTAACCTTCATTAAAATGAACCAATCATGGATTTCAAATTATTTTGCCCCACCTTCTCCTGCTGACACGTAGCTTGCCTGAAAAATGTCTTGCTTTTGGCCTCCTCTTACTGACTTCTCCAATTCCGCCATTTACAGCTGCTGAATGTCCACCATAGGCCATTTTTATACCTCCCTAAATGGGCTGACTCCCCCCACAGGGCCGTGGTCACCACCTGGCGCCAGCACCTGTGCGAGTGCCGTTTGCCTGGACAGGTGGGTGCGCCCCCTCTTGGGCGATGGCACTGGCACAGGGTCCCTCATAGTACAATGAAGTATCTCTGACGGTTGTGGTGCACAACCAACGTCAGACACACCGTCATAATATGAGGGGCCCTGTGCCAGTACCGCCGCTCACGAGAGAGTGTTCCCCCCCAGCTCGAACAGTGCTCTACCACTTGCAATACTTACCTCTCCCTGCTCCACCACTGTGTAGTCTGTGCTGTTAAATCCTTCAATGGCACTGCCAATACGAATTTGTTGAAATGATAGATGATAGTTAAAATATACAGGGGCCCTGGCCTCCATTTAGACCAGTTAATACTTTGCACCAACTACCAATGTCTGCTACTCAGCAGAGGAGCCCACCCCTATACCTAGCTATGCCACCTGTTTATTTATGAACAATTTTTTGGTAGACATTTAGCCCACTTTATTATTTAGCCTACTAACTGTGTCAGACACTCCTCACAGTTGTCCTCCGCTGGACAAAGCTATGCCACCTGTTCAGTCCTGTTACCAATTTTGAACTGCTTTTAGCCTACTTTTGTATTTGGGCCTACAACCTGTGTCTGCGCCACTCATTACAGTTGTCCTCCACTGAACAAAGCTAGGCCGCCTGTTTAGACCTGTTACTAGTGTTGAGTAGGGTTGAGCGACCTTCACTTTTATAGGATCGGGTCGGGTTTCACGAAACCCGACTTTTGGAAAAGTTGGGTCGAGTGAAATCGGCCGATCCTATAAAAAAGTCGGGGTCGGCCGAAACTCGAAACCCAATGCAGTGCATTGGGTTTCCATGGTTCCCAGGGTCTGAAGGAGCGGAAACTCTCCTTCAGACCCTGGGATCCATATTTAAGTGTAAAATATAGAATTAAAATAAAAAATATCCTTATAATTACCCTCTGACATGCCCTGGTACTAACCGGGAACCTTCCTTCCTTAGAATCAGCCTTCCAGGACCTTCGGTGACGTCGCGGGTGACGTCGCGGCTTGTGATTGGCCGCGCGGCCGCCCATGTGACCGCTCGCGCGGCCAATCACAAGCCGCGACGTCACCCGCGACGTCACCGAAGGTCCTGGAAGGGCTGATTCTTAGGAAGGAAGGCTGTCGGAAGGAAGCAGGGCGCTTCCGAGGGTGAGTATATTCCTATTAGGTATATACTCACCCTCGGAAGCGCCCTGCTTCCTTCCGACAGCCTTCCTTCCTAAGAATCAGCCCTTCCAGGAACTTCGGTGACGTCGCGGGTGACGTCGCGGCTTGTGATTGGCCGCTCGAGCGGTCACATGGGCGGCCGCGCGGCCAATCACAAGCCGCGACGTCACCGCGACGTCACGGCAAGGTCCTAGAAGCGCGGATTCGAAGGAGGAAGGCTGCCGGTTAGTACCAGGGCGCGTCAGAGGGTAAGTATTGCAATATTTTTTATTTTAATTCTATCCAATTCCCGATATCTTAAACATATCGGGAATCGGGATCGGAATTCCGATTCCAGATTCAAAAGATCGCCGACTTCATGGCCGACCCCCCACTGGGGTCGGGTCGGGTTTCATGAAACCCGACCTTGCCAAAAGTCGGCGACTTTTGAACAATTTCGACCCGTTTCGCTCAACCCTAGTGTTGAGCATTCCTATACCGCAAGTATCGGGTATCGGCCGATACTTGCAGTATCGGAATTCTGATACCGAGATCCGATACTTTTGTGGTATCGGGTATCGGTATCGGATCAATAGGGATGTGTAAAAGAAAGAACTAAAATAAAAAATATTGATATGCTCTCCTCTCCGGCGGCCCCTGGACATCACGCTGGTAACCGGCCGGTTTCTTTGTTTAAAATGAGCGCGTTTAGGACCTGCGAATGACGTCGCGGCTTCTGATTGGTCACGTGCCGCTCATGTGACCGCCACGCGACCAATCAGAAGCCGCGACGTCATTCTCATTCACTAAACTCCTAATTCTAGGAATTAAGGATCTGCGAATGACGTCACGGCTTCTGATTGGTCGCGTGTTGGTCACATGAGCGGCACGCGACCAATCAGAAGCCGCGACTAGGGTTGAGCGAAACGGGTCGTTCATTTTCAAAAGTCGCCGACTTTTGGCAAAGTCGGGTTTCATGAAACCCGATCCGACCCCTGTGCGGGGTGGCCATGCGGTACGCGACTTTCGCGCCAAAGTCGCGTTTCAATGACGCGAAAAGCGCCATTTCTCAGCCAATGAAGGTAAACGCAGAGTGTGGGCAGCGTGATGACATAGGTCCTGGTCCCCACCATCGTAGAGAAGGGCATTGCAGTGATTGGCTTGCTGTCTGCGGCGTCACAGGGGCTATATAGGGGCGTTCCCGCCGACCGCCATGTTACTGCTGCTGATCTGAGCTTAGGGAGAGGTTGCTGCCGCTTCGTCAGAAGCAGGGATAGCGTTAGGCAGGGTCCATTAACCACCAAACCGCTTGTGCTGTAGCGATTTCCACTGCCCAACACCACCTTCGGTGTGCAGGGACAGTGGAAGCTACATTTTTTTTTCCTCAGCGCTGTAGCTCATTGGGCTGCCCTAGAAGGCTCCCTGATAGCTGCATTGCTGTGTGTACGCCGCTGTGCAAACCAACTGCTTTTTTCAAAGCACAAATCCTCTTGTTCCTTCCTTTCTGCACAGCTATCTTTTTTGTTTGTCCACACTTTTTATTTAATTTGTGCATCAGTCCACTCCTTATTGCTGCCTGCCATACCTGGCTGAGATTACTGCAGGGAGATAGTAATTGTTGGACACTCCCTGTTTTTTTTTTGTGGGAGATTAAGATTGACATTTCTGCTAGAGTGCCATCCCTGTGTGTGCCATCTCTCACTCAGTGGGCCATAGAAAGCCTATTTATTTTTTTGCTTGATTTGGGTTATAAAATCTACCTGAAAAAATCACTACATCAATCAGTGGGAGAAAAATATTGGCCTCAGGGCTTGTGTGCCACTCTTGACTCCTGTGTGTGCCATCTCTCAGTCAGTGGGCCATAGAAAGCCTATTTATTTTTTTGCTTGATTTGGGTTCTAAATTCAACCTGAAAAAATCAATAAATCAATCAGTGGGAGATTAATATTGGCCTTTGGGCTTGTGTGCCAGTCCTAAGCGTGCCATCTCTCTCTCTCAGATAGTGGGCCATAGAAAGCCTATTTATTATTTTTTTTATTGGGTTTATAAATTTTCCCTGGAACAAAAAAAAAAAAAGTGGGAGATTAATATTGGCCTCTGGGCTTGTGTGCCAGTCCTGAGCGTGCCATCTCTCTCACAAATAGTGGGCCATAGAAAGCCTATTTATTTTTTTGCTTGATTTGGGTTCTAAAATCTACCTGAAAAAATCACTACATCAATCAGTGGGAGAAAAATATTGGCCTCAGGGCTTGTGTGCCACTCCTGACTCCTGTGTGCATCATCACTCACTCAGTGGGCCATAGAAAGCCCTTTTTTTTTTTTTTTTTGCTTTATTTGGGTTCTAAATTCTACCTGAAAAAATCAATAAATCAATCAGTGGGAGATTAATATTGGCCTTTGGGCTTGTGTGCCAGTCCTAAGCGTGCCATCTCTCTCTCTCAGATAGTGGGCCATAGAAAGCCTATTTATTATTTTTTTTATTGGGTTTATAAATTTTCCCTGGAACAAAAAAAAAAAAAAGTGGGAGATTAATATTGGCCTCTGGGCTTGTGTGCCAGTCCTGAGCGTGCCATCTCTCTCACAAATAGTGGGCCGTATAAAGCCTATTTTTTCTTTTTTTTTTGGTTTTATAAATTCTCCCTGAAAAAAAAAAGGGAGATTAATATTGGCCTTTGGGCTTGTGTGCCAGTCCTAAGCGTGCCATCTCTCTCTCTCAGATAGTGGGCCATATAAAGCCTATTTATTTTTTTTTTATTGGGTTTATAAATTTTCCCTGAAAAAAAATAAAAAGTGGGAGATTAATATTGGCCTCTGGGCTTGTGTGCCAGTCCTGAGCGTGCCATCTCTCTCACAAATAGTGGGCCATAGAAAGCCTATTTATGTTTTTGGTTGATTTGGGTTCTAAATTCTACCTGAAAAAATCAATAAATCAATCAGTGGGAGATAAATATTGGCCTCTGGGCTTGTGTGCCACTCCTGACTCCTGTGTGCGTCATCTCTCACTCAGTGGGCCATAGAAAGCCTTTTTTTGTTTTATATGTTTTCTAAATTCTCCCTGAAAAAATCATTTTATTTTATTTGGTTTCTAAATTCTTCCTGAAAAAATCATTTTATTCTATTATTTTTTTTTCCTAAAGTCTCCCTGAAAAAAAAAAAAAAAACAAATCAGTGGGAGATTAATATTGCCCTTTCTGCTTGTGTGCCAGTCTTGACTCCTGGGTGTGCCATCTCTCTCTCTCTCTCCAATTGTGGGCCATAGAAAGCCTATTATTTTTTTAGCTTGATTTGGGTTCCAAAATCTACCTGAAAAAATCACTACATCAATCAGTGGGAGATAAATATTGGCCTCTGGGCTTGTGTGCCACTCCTGACTCCTGTGTGCGTCATCTCTCACTCAGTGGGCCATAGAAAGCCTTTTTTTGTTTTATTTGTTTTCTAAATTCTCCCTGAAAAAATCATTTTATTTTATTTGGTTTCTAAATTCTTCCTGAAAAAATCATTTTATTCTATTATTTTTTTTTCCTAAAGTCTCCCTGAAAAAAAAAAAAAAATCAAATCAGTGGGAGATTAATATTTACATTTGTGCTTCAGTGACAGTCCTGCGTGTGTGGCATCTCTCTCATTTGTTGCCACCAACAACAGAGTGTGTAACATTGTGCCTGATTTTCGTTGTGGTCTCACTCACCTGTAAAGGGGTAGCTAAATCATACTGAAGTTATAGCTCACCGTGTAAGTTGTGTGACAGCAACAAATACCGTTAGTTTGTTTACGTTTTTAAAACAATGAGGAAGTCTGGTGGAAGAGGTCGTGGCCTGGGGCGTTCATTGTCAGCTGGTAATGAGGGTAGTGGTAGTGGTGGAGCATCAGCTGGTCGTGGGAAAAAAAATATTGCACCTAAGTCTGGAGCTGTGGAGCCAGGTTCGTCGTCTGGCTACACAATGCCTCGAACGCTCCCTTTTCTGGGAGTAGGAAAACCGCTTTTAAAGCCGGAGCAGCAAGAGCAAGTTTTGGCTTATCTTGCTGACTCAGCCTCTAGCTCTTTTGCCTCCTCTCGTGAAACTGGTAAATGTCAAAGCAGCGCGTCGTTAGTGGATGTTCACGGTCAGGGACAAGTCGCTTCCTTGTCCTCTTCAGCAAAAACAACAACAGAGAAGAATGCAGCAGGCGACACAACGGGTTACTCCATGGAGCTCTTTACACATACCGTCCCTGGCTTAGAAAGTGAAGCAGTTAACAGTCCATGCCCATTACAAGTTGAATCTGACATGGAGTGCACTGATGCACAGCCACAGCCAGACTACTATGCTGGTCCTTTGACTCAGACCACAACATTGCCCTCGCAGGGTAATGATCAAGAATCAGACCCTGATGAGACTATGTTGCCCCATCATGAACGCTATACCACCGACCGACATGGTGACACAGACGAAGTTGCACACGAGCTACAAGAAGAGGTAATAGATGACCCAGTTCTTGACCCCGATTGGCAGCCATTGGGGGAACAGGGTGCAGGCGGCAGCAGTTCTGAAGCGGAGGAGGAGGGGCCGCAGCAGGCATCAACATCGCAACAGGTTCCATCTGCCGGGCCCGTATCTTGCCCAAAACGCGTGGCAAAGCCAAAACCTGTTGGAGGACAGCGTGGCCATCCGGTTAAAGCTCAGTCTGCAATGCCTGAAAAGGTATCCGATGCTAGAAAGAGTGCAGTCTGGCATTTTTTTAAACAACATCCAATTGATCAGCGCAAAGTCATCTGTCAAAAATGTTCAACTACCTTAAGCAGAGGTCAGAATCTGAAAAGTCTCAATACAAGTTGCATGCATAGACATTTAACCACCATGCATTTGCAAGCCTGGACTAACTACCAAACGTCCCTTAAGGTTGTAGCACCCTCGGCCAATGAAGCTAGTCAGCAACGCAACATCCCTTCCGGCAGTGTAGGGCCACCATTTTCCGCACCACCTGCAGTATCTGTGCAGATTTCTTTGCCAGGCCAAAGCAGTCAGGGTCAGGGAATCACCAGTTTCGTAGTAGGAAACACTGCATCTAGGGCACCGGCGGCAACAATACCATCTCCCACCGTCTCTCAGTCTGCCATGTCCACCGGCACCCCCGCTAGTTCCACGATCTCCAGCTCTCCAGTCCAGCTCACCCTACATGAGACTATGGTTAGAAAAAGGAAGTACTTAGCCTCGCATCCGCGTAAACAGGGTTTGAACGCCCACATAGCTAGACTAATCTCGTTAGAGATGATGCCCTACCGGTTAGTTGAAAGCGAAGCTTTCAAAGCCCTGATGGACTACGCTGTACCACGCTACGAGCTACCCAGTCGACACTTTTTTTCCAGAAAAGCCATCCCAGCCCTCCACCAGCATGTTAAAGAGCGCATCGTCCATGCACTCATTCAATCTGTGAGCACAAAGGTGCACCTGACAACAGATGCATGGACCAGTAGGCATGGCCAGGGACGTTACGTGTCCATCACGGCATACTGGGTGAATGTTGTGGATGCAGGGTCCACAGGGGACAGCAAGTTTGGGACAGTTCTGCCTAGCCCACGGTCTAGGAAACAGTTGGCTGTAGCCGTTCGCACCCCCTCCTCCTCCTCTTCGTCCTCCTGCAGAAGCGAGAGCTCGTCCACAGACCGCAGTCGCACAACCACTCCATCCGCAGCTGCCACTGTTGCACACCAGGTCTCCCATTATGGGGCAGCTACTGGCAAACGTCAGCAGGCTGTATTGGCTATGAAGTGTTTGGGCGACAACAGACACACCGCGGAAGTTCTGTCCGAGTTCTTGCAGAAAGAAACGCAGTCGTGGCTGGGCACTGTAGATCTTGAGGCAGGCAAGGTAGTGAGTGATAACGGAAGGAATTTCATGGCTGCCATCTCCCTTTCCCAACTGAAACACATTCCTTGCCTGGCTCACACCTTAAACCTGGTGGTGCAGTGCTTCCCGAAAAGTTATCCGGGGTTATCCGACCTGCTCCTCAAAGTGCGTGGACTTTGCTCACATATCCGCCGTTCGACCGTACATTCCAGCCGTATGCAGACCTATCAGCGTTCTTTGAACCTTCCCCAGCATCGCCTAATCGTAGACGTTGCAACAAGGTGGAACTCAACACTGCACATGCTTCAGAGACTGTGCGAACAGAGGCGGGCTGTTATGTTTTTGTGGGAGGATACACATACACGGGCAGGCAGTAGGATGGCAGACATGGAGTTGTCAGGTGTGCAGTGGTCGAAGATTCAAGACATGTGTCAAGTCCTTCAGTGTTTTGAGGAATGCACATGGCTGGTTAGTGCAGACAACGCCATAATAAGCATGAGCATCCCCCTAATGCGTCTGCTGATGCAAAGTTTGACGCACATAAAGGATCAGGCGTCTGCAGCTGAGGAAGAGGAAAGCCTTGATGACAGTCAGCCATTGTCTGGCCAGGGCAGTGTACAGGACGAGTTAGCGGGCGAAGAGGAGGAGGGGGACGAGGAGGATGATGGGGAAGATTATATTTTTAATGAGGAAGCTTTTCCGGGGCCACTGGAAATTGGTGGCGCGGCAAGGCCGGGATCTGGTTTTTGGAGGGACACAAGTGACGTGGATTTGCCTGAAACTGCCCCTCAACCAAGCACAACCGCAGATTTGAGAACTGGAACTTTGGCCCACATGGCGGATTATGCCTTACGTATCCTCAAAAGGGACACATGCATAACTAAAATGATGAACGATGACGATTACTGGTTGGCCTGCCTCCTTGATCCTCTCTATAAAGGCAAATTGCAAAATATAATGCCACATGAGAACTTGGAACTAATATTAGCAACCAAACAATCAACTCTTGTTGACCGTTTGCTTCTGGCATTCCCTGCACACAGCGCCCGTGATCGTTCTCACACGAGCTGCAGGGGCCAGCAGACCAGAGGAGTTAGAGGGGCAGAAATCAGAAGTGGCGTTGGCCAGAGGGGTTTTCTGACCAGGTTGTGGAGTGATTTTGCTATGACCGCAGACAGGACAGGTACTGCAGCATCAATTCAAAGTGACAGGAGACAACATTTGTCCAGTATGGTTACAAACTATTTTTCATCCCTTATCGATGTTCTCCCTCAACCGTCATTCCCATTTGATTACTGGGCATCCAAATTAGACACCTGGCCAGAATTGGCAGAATATGCATTGCAGGAGCTTGCTTGCCCGGCAGCTAGTGTCCTATCAGAAAGAGTATTCAGTGCTGCAGGTTCAATACTAACAGAAAAAAGGACTCGTCTGGCTACCCAAAATGTAGATGATCTAACCTTCATTAAAATGAACCACAACTGGATTTCGACATCTTTTGCCCCACCTTGCCCGGCTGACACCTAGCTTTCCTATGAAAAGGTCTTGCCTGTGGACTATTCTGAATGCCTTTTCCAATCTCGTAATTTTCTGCACCTGATTGTCCAGCATACGACATGTTTACACCTCACTAAATGGCCAAACTCCCCACACGGGGCCGTGGTATCGACACTTGGCGACAGCACCCGTGAGAGTGCTGTTTGTCTGAAGAGGTGGGTGTGCCCGCTTTTGGTCGACGGCACTGCCACTGGGTCCCTCCTAGTACAATAAAGTGTCTCTGGCGGTGGTGGTGTGCACCCAACGTCAGACACACCGTTGTAATATGAGGGGCCCTGGGCCTGTACCGCCGGCCACAAGACAGTTCCCCCTCCCCCCAGCTCAAACAGTGCTCTACCACTTGCAAAATTTTCTCACAGCTCCACCAATGTTTAGTCTATGCGCTGACATCCTTCAATGCCTGCCACTGACAATACCATTGTATTGACATTTTTGTTATGTTAGGCCTTCGAAGCCTGTCTGCGGTCACTCCTTACAATATGCCTCCACTGACCACACCACTGCTGCCCGTGTACCCCTGGAACCAATTTAAAATTGCCTACAGCCAGCCCAATTTTTTTACTTTAGGCCTTCGATGCCTGTCTGCGGTCACTCCTTCCACTAGGCCTCCACTGACCACACCACTGCTGCCCGTGCACCCCTGGAACCAATTTAAAATTGCCTACAGCCATGTGTTATTATTTTAGGCCTTCGATGCCTGTCTGCGGTCACTCCTTACAATATGCCTCCACTGACCACACCACTTCTGCCCGTGTACCCCTGGAACCAATTTAAAATTGCCTACAGCCAGCCCAATTTTTTTACTTTAGGCCTTCGATGCCTGTCTGCGGTCACTCCTTCCACTAGGCCTCCACTGACCACACCACTGCTGCCCGTGTACCCCTGGAACCAATTTAAAATCGCCTACAGCCATGTGTTATTATTTTAGGCCTTCGATGCCTGTCTGCGGTCACTCCTTACAATATGCCTCCACTGACCACACCACTGCTGCCCATGTACCCCTGGAACCAATTTAAAATTGCCTACAGCCAGCCCAATTTTTTTACTTTAGGCCTTCGATGCCTGTCTGCGGTCACTCGTTCCACTAGGCCTCCACTGACCACACCACTGCTGCCCGTGTACCCCTGGAACCAATTTAAAATCGCCTACAGCCATGTGTTATTATTTTAGGCCTTCGATGCCTGTCTGCGGTCTCTCCTTACAATATGCCTCCACTGACCACACCACTGCTGCCCGTGTACCCCTGGAACCAATTTAAAATTGCCTACAGCCAGCCCAATTTTTTTACTTTAGGCCTTCGATGCCTGTCTGCGGTCACTCCTTCCACTAGGCCTCCACTGACCACACCACTGCTGCCCGTGTACCCCTGGAACCAATTTAAAATTGCCTACAGCCATGTGTTATTATTTTAGGCCTTCGATGCCTGTCTGCGGTCACTCCTTACAATATGCCTCCACTGACCACACCACTGCTGTCCGTGTACCCCTGGAACCAATTTAAAATTGCCTACAGCCAGCCCAATTTTTTTACTTTAGGCCTTCGATGCCTGTCTGCGGTCACTCCTTCCACTAGGCCTCCACTGACCACACCACTGCTGCCCATGTACCCCTGGAACCAATTTAAAATCGCCTACAGCCATGTGTTATTATTTTAGGCCTTCGATGCCTGTCTGCGGTCACTCCTTACAATATGCCTCCACTGACCACACCACTGCTGCCCGTGTACCCCTGGAACCAATTTAAAATTGCCTACAGCCAGCCCAATTTTTTTACTTTAGGCCTTCGATGCCTGTCTGCGGTCACTCCTTCCACTAGGCCTCCACTGACCACACCACTGCTGCCCGTGTACCCCTGGAACCAATTTAAAATTGCCTACAGCCATGTGTTATTATTTTAGGCCTTCGATGCCTGTCTGCGGTCACTCCTTACAATATGCCTCCACTGACCACTCCACTGCTGCCCGTGTACCCCTGGAACCAATTTAAAATTGCCTACAGCCAGCCCAATTTTTTTATTTTAGGCCTTCGATGCCTGTCTGCGGTCCGTTCTTTCTACTACTACTACACTGACCAGGCCACTGCTGCCCGTGTTCCCCTGGAACCAATTTAAAATTGCCAACAGCAATGTGTTATTATGTTAGGCCTTCGATGCCTGTTTGAGGTCACTCCTTCCAATAGTTCTCCACTGACCAGACCAATGCTGGCCGTGTACCCCTGGAACCCAGCTGAAAGTGCATGTAGCCTCCTTTTTTTCTTTGTTTTATATTTAGAAAGCCCAGATGAACTACGCTGTGCAACGGTTCAAGCTACCCAGTCGACATTTCTTTTGCGAGAAAAGCCATCCCAGCCCTCCAGCGGCATGAAAAAGTCTGCATTGTCATAGCACTCAGGCAATCAAACAGTAGAAAGGTGCACCTGACAAGAGACGCATGGACCAGTAGGCATGTCCACAAAAAGTTACGTGTCCATTACGGCGCACTGGGTTAATGTGTTGGATGCATGGTCCACAGGGGACAGCCTACAAAGTCTGTCTGCAGTCCCTAATTCCAATTTTCCTCCGCTGACCACACCACTGCTGCCCGTGTACCCCTGGAGCCAATTTTACAGTGTCTACAGCCTAATTTTGTTATGTTAGGCCTACTACGCCTGTCTGCGGTCCCTCCTTCCAATACTCGTCCACTGACCACACCACTGCTGCCCGTGGACCCCTGGAACCTATTTTTAATTGCATAGAGCATCATTTTTTTAATAGTAGGCGTACAAAGTCTGTCTGCGGTCCACTATTGAAATTGTCCTCCACTGCCCAGAGCACTGCTGCTTGTGTACCCCTGTAACTTTTTTAAGCTGCAGTGAGCCACATTTTTGGGTTAAGTCCTACTACCTGTGTCTGTCTGCGCCACTCAATTCAGCTGTGTTCCTTTGAAAAAAGCTGAGCGTCAATAGTCTTGTTTTCAGCCTCTAGGAATTTTAAAACTGCATTGGGGGTACAACTTTGGTAGGGCCTACTAACGGTGTCTGCCTCCCCAAGGTGTGCCCCAGGTTTCCTCGCCATTGCTTCGATCTTAATGCTCTCGTTTAGTAGTTGTTGGAAACTACACTGCATTAGGCCTACAAATTGGGTATGAGGTGTAGAGAGATGGTGTGTTCCACTCCAAGGTGTTCTCCAGGTTGCCTTTCCTGAGCTTCGATCTTCCGGCTCTCGTTTAGTAGTTCTTGGAAACTTCACTGCATTAGGCCTACAAATAGGGTATGGGGTGTAGAGAGATGGTGTGTTCCACTCCAAGGTGTTCTCCAGGTTGCCTTTCCTGAGCTTCGATCTTCATGCTCTCGTTTAGTAGTTCTTGGAAACTACACTGCATTAGGCCTACAAATTGGGTATGGGGTGTAGAGAGATGGTGTGTTCCACTCCAAGGTGTTCTCCAGGTTGCCTTTCCTGAGCTTCGATCTTCCGGCTCTCGTTTAGTAGTTCTTGGAAACTACACTGCATTAGGCCTACAAATTGGGTATGGGGTGTAGAGAGATGGTGTGTTCCACTCCAAGGTGTTCTCCAGGTTACCTTTCCTGAGCTCCGATCTTCCGGCTCTCGTTTAGTAGTTCTTGGAAACTACACTGCATTAGGCCTACAAAATGGGTATGGGGTGTAGAGAGATGGTGTGTTCCACTCCAAGGTGTTCTCCAGGTTGCCTTTCCTGAGCTTCGATCTTCCGGCTCTCGTTTAGTAGTTCTTGGAAACTACACTGCATTAGGCCTACAAATCGGGTATGGGGTGTAGAGAGATGGTGTGTTCCACTCCAAGGTGTTCTCCAGGTTGCCTTTCCTGAGCTTCGATCTTCATGCTCTCGTTTAGTAGTTGTTGGAAACTACACTGCATTAGGCCTACAAATTGGGTATGGGGTGTAGAGAGATGGTGTGTTCCACTCCAAGGTGTTCTCCAGGTTGCCTTTCCTGAGCTTTGATCTTCCGGCTCTCGTTTAGTAGTTCTTGGAAACTACACTGCATTAGGCCTACAAATTGGGTATGGGGTGTAGAGAGATGGTGTGTTCCACTCCAAGGTGTTCTCCAGGTTGCCTTTCCTGAGCTTCGATCTTCCGGCTCTCGTTTAGTAGTTCTTGGAAACTACACTGCATTAGGCCTACAAATTGGGTATGGGGTGTAGAGAGATGGTGTGTTCCACTCCAAGGTGTTCTCCAGGATGCCTTTCCTGAGCTTCGATCTTCCGGCTCTCGTTTAGTATTTCTTGGAAACTACACTGCATTAGGCCTACAAATTGGGTATGGGGTGTAGAGAGATGGTGTGTTCCACTCCAAGGTGTTCCCCAGGTTTCCTCTCCATTGCTTCAATCTTCATGCTCTCGTTTAGTAGTTGTTGGAAACTACGCTGCATTAGGCCTACAAATCGGGTATGGGGTGTAGAAAGATGGTGTGTTCCACTCCAAGGTGTTCTCCAGGTTGCCTTTCCTGAGCTTCAATCTTCATGCTCTCGTTTAGTAGTTGTTGGAAACTACGCTGCATTAGGCCTACAAATTGGGTATGGGGTGTAGAGAGATGGTGTGTTACACTCCAAGGTGTTCTCCAGGTTGCCTTTCCTGAACTTCTATCTTCAGGCTCTCATTAAATTGTGGTTAAACGGAACAACTGCATTTGGCGTACTAGTTGGTTTGGGGCCTACTATCGGTGTCTGCCACTCCTTGCTGTTCTCCTGGTTTCCTGTCCTGAAATTCCATTTTCAGGCTCTCGTTAAGTAGTTGTTAATGTTAGACTGCATTTGGCCTACTAGTTGGGTTGGGGCCTACTATCGGTGTCTGCCACTCCTTGCTGTTCTCCTCCACTGAACAAAGCTGTGCCGCCTGTTTACTACGGTTGCCAATTTTGAACTGCATTTCGACTACTTACTGATTTGGGCCTACTCTCTGTGTCAGCCTCTCATTCCAGTTGTCCTCCACTGCAATGCCCCCTGGTTAGTCCTGTGTTACCAATTTTGAACTGCATTTAGCCAACTTTATTCTTTGGGCCTATATCTGTGTTTCCTCCTCATCCTGCCCATTGCCCAGCCAGTGATAGATGAGTCTGCTGGTACATTGACCCATAACGCAAAATTCCCCGTGCATGCTACACAGCAAGATTGTGACCCTGCTGAAAGTCAGGTTCCTCTTCCCGCATACCATACCACCTTACACGGGGACAAAGAGGAAGGTGCAGATGAAAGTGCAGGTTCCTTCATCAGGTGGGGGGAGGAATACTAGTTGGCGACGTCACTGGCACAGGGCCTCTCATAGTACGCAAAAGTGTTGCTGCCGGTGGGAGGCGCCCCCGCCATGCAAACACACCGCTGTACTTTGAGGGGCCCTGTGCCAGTGCCAATGCCAACGAGTGGGCCCCCCCTGCTTGCTCAGGATCACAGCACTTGCAAAGTTGAAATACTTACCTCTCCCTGCTCCACTGCCGTGACGTGGTCCAGATTTACTGGGCCCACTAATTACTTGAACCAGCCCTACCCCCCACAACTTTAGCCAAATGACCCCCAATTTCAAATGCCTTCCAATTATTATAAGGTAAATTACGATTGACAAGCTTCTTTAACAAGAATGGATGTTTTTGCCATTAAAATGGGCAGTGTAGGTGTTTTCCTGGCCTCCACTCACTGCCGACTATGCTCCCCCATTGACTTGCATTGGGTTTCGTGTTTCGGGCGATACCCGACTTTTCGCGATAATTGGCCGATTCCACTCGACTCGACTTCTAAGATAGTCGGGTTTCGCGAAACACGGCTCGACTCTAAAAAGGTCAAGGTCGCTCAACCCTAGCCGCGACGTCATTAGCAGGTCCTAAACGCGCTCATTTTAAACAAAGAAGCCGGCCGGTTACCAGCGTGATGTCCAGGGGCCGCCGGAGAGGTGAGCATATCAATATTTTTTATTTTAATTCTTTATTTTACACCTCACTATGGATCCCAGGGCCTGAAGGAGAGTTTCCTCTCCTTCAGACCCTGGGAACCATCAGGAATCAGGATACATTCCGATACTTGATGTCCCATTGACTTGTATTGGTATCGGATATCGGTATTGGCGATATCCGATATTTTTCAGGTATTGGCCGATACTATCCGATACCGATACTTTCAAGTATCGGACGGTATCGCTCAACACTACCTGTTACCAATTTTGAACTGCATTTAACCAACTTTTTTATTTTGGGCCTACTAACTGTGTCTGCGCCACTCATTACAGTTGTCCTCCACTGAACAAAGCTATGCCGCCTGTTTAGTCCTGTTACCAATTTTGAATTGCATTTAGCCTAATTTTGTATTTGGGCCTACTAACTGTGTCTGCGCCACTCATTACAGTTGTCCTCCACTGAACAAAGCTAGGCCGCCTGCTTAGTCCTGTTACCAATTTTGAACTGCATTTAGCCTACTTTTTTACTTTGGGCCTACAAACTCTGTCTGCGCCACTCATTACAGTTGTCCTCCACTGAACAAAGCTATACCGCCTGTTTAGTCCTGTTACCAATTTTGAACTGCATTTAGCCTACTTTTGTATTTGGGCCTACTAACTTTGTCTGCACCACTCATTTCAGTTGTCCTCCACTGAACAAAACTAGGCAACCTGTTTAGTCCTGTTACCAATTTTGAACTGCATTTAGCCTACTTTTTTATTTTGGGTCTACTATCTGTGTCTGCGCCACTCAATACAGTTGTCCTCCACTGAACAAAGCTAAGCCTCCTGTTTAGTCCTGTTACCAATTTTGAACTGCATTTAGCCTACTTTTATATTTGGGCCTATATGTCTGCGCCACTCAATACAGTTGTCCTCCACTGAACAAAGCTATGCCGCCTGTTTAGTCCTGTTACCAATTTTGAACTGCATTTAGCCTACTTTTATTTTGGGCCTACTAACTGTGTCTGCGCCACTCATTACAGTTGTACTCCACTGAACAAAGCTATGCCGCCTGTTTAGTCCTGTTACCAATTTTGAACTGCATTTAGCCTACTTTTGTATTTGGGCCTACTAACTGTGTCTGCGACACTCATTATAGTTGTCCTCCACTGAACAAAGCTATGTCGCCTGTTTAGTCCTGTTACCAATTTTGAACTGCATTTAGCCAACTTTTTTATTTTGGGTCTACTAACTGGGTCTGCGCCACTTATTACAGTTGTACTCCACTGAACAAAGCAATGCTGCCTGTTTAGCCCTATTACCAATTTTGAACTGCTTTTAGCCTACTTTTGTATTTGGGCCTACTAACCGTGTCTGCGCCACTCACTACAGTTGTCCTCCACTGAACAAAGCTAGGCTGCCTGTTTAGTCCTGTTACCAATTTTGAACTGCATTTAGCCTACTTTTTTATTGTGGGCCTACAAACTGTGTCTGCGCAACTCATTACAGTTGTCCTCCCCTGAACAAAGCAATGACGCTTGTTTAGTTCTGTTACCAATTTTGAACTGCATTTAGCCTACTTTTTTATTGTGGGCCTAAAATCTGTGTCTGCGCCACTCATTACAGTTGTCCTCCACTGAAAAAATCTATGCCGCCTGCTTAGTCATGTTACCAATTTTGAACTGCATTTAGCCTTCTTTTTTATTTTGGGCCTACCAAATGTGTCTGCACCACTCATTACCGTTGTACTCCACTGAACAAAGCTATGCAGCCTGTTTCGTCCTGTTACCAATTTTGAACTGCATTTAGCCTACTTTATTATTTGGGCCTATATCTGTGTTTCCTCCTCATCCTGCCTATTGCCCAGCCACTGCTAGATGTTGCAGTCACACACACAGAGACCTTGCAGACAGCCGTGAACAGTGCTGCAAGGCAAAAACAAGGTTCTCACACAACGGTTGCTAAATTAGCCTGGGTAAAGCACAATGAAGCTGTCATGAACCAATTCTGAGGTTGTGTTCAGCTGTCTTGTCTCTGGACTGGTCATGTGGGAGTTAATCCTTTCTGCCTCACTTTGAAACCTGCTGACCTATTTAAGTCCTCTGCAGCTTGTGGGCCATTGTCAGCTATAGTTCATGCTGCACTTTTTGAGCTCCTGACCTGATCCCTGCAATAGTGTTCCTGTTTGCCTCTGACTGCCTGCACCCGTTTATGACTGACCTCTGGCCTGTACCCCGACTCCGTCTTACGTCTCACACGGAGGTGTGTTTGACGGCGGGCGTCGCCTCCCACTGCCAGAGACACTTTTGCGCACTATGAGGGGCTCTGTGCCAGTGCCAACGAGTATGCTCACCAACCTGATGAAGGAACCTGCACTTTCATCTGCACCTTCCTCTTTGTCCCCGTGTAAGGTGGTCTAGTATGAGGGAAGGGGAACCTGACTTTCAGCAGGTTCAGATTCTGGCTGTGTAGAGTGCAAGGGGAATGTAGTGGTCTGGGTCAATATACCAGCAGACTCATCTAGCAGTGGCTGGCCTATGGGCAGGATGAGGAGGAAACACAGATATAGGCCCAAATAAGAAAGTAGGCTAAATCCAGTTCAAAATTGGTAACAGGACTAAAAAGGCGGCATTGCTTTGTTCTGTGGAGGACAACTGTAATGAGGGGCAGACACAGTTAGTAGGCCCAAAAAAGAAAGTAGGCTAAATGCAGTTCAAAATTGCTAACATGATTTATCTGGCGGCATTGCTTTGTTCAGCGGAGGAAAACTGTAATGAGGGGCAGACATCGTTAGTAGGCCCAAATAAGAAAGTAGGCTAAATGCAGTTCAAAATTGGTTACAGGACTAAACAGGTGGCATAGCTTTGTTCAGCGGAGGACAACTGTAAGGAGTGGCTGACACAGTTAGTAGGCCCAAATAAGAAAGTAAGCTAAATGAAGTTCAAAATTGCTAACAGGAGTACACAGGCGGCATAGCTTTGTTCAGCCTCGACCCTTTGGTGCTATTTTGCTTTTCCCACTACCACCAGATGCTCCACCACCACCACCACCACCATCAGTACAAGCTGGCAATGCCCGCTCACGGCCTCTTCCACCAGACTTCCTCATTTTTGGAAAAATCTAACCAAAATAACAACCGTTATATGGTACTGTGAAACTAGGTAGAAGGTTTATATAAACTTGTGGAGAATTTTAATCCCCCTTTTTTTTTGGGGGGGGGGGAGACTGCAACAAAACTCAGGCGTAGTGTATTACACTACACAATGTAAGTGGCAGAATGTGGCTGGAAGATATATAAAAAAATACAAGGACTGTAGTACATTTTCAATCTCCCTACAATGATCTCAGGACAAGTAAGGCAGCAATAAAAAGGACTGCTGCACACAAAAGTGTGGACAAAGAAACAAGAAAACTGTGCAGAAAGGAGCAACAGGATTTTTGCTTTTAAAAAAGCAGTTGGTTTGCACAGCGGCGTACAAACAGCAATGCCGCTATCAGGGAGCCTTATAGGGCAGCCTAATAAGCTATAGAGCTGATGCACAAAAAAAAAAAAAAACTCCACTGTCCCTGCAAAGAAAAGGTGGTGTTGGACAGTGAAAATCGCTACAGCACAAGCAGTTTTGGGGTTAATCTTCCCTCCCTAACTATATCCCTTCTTCTGATGAAGCTGCAGCAACCTCTCCCTATGCTAAGATCGGCAGAAGTAAGATGGCGGTTGGCGTGCACGCCCCTTTATAGCCCCTGTGATGCCGCAGAAAGCAAGCCAATCACTGTAATGCCCTTCTCTAAGATGGTGGGGACCGAGACCTATGTCATCACGCTGCCCACACTCTGCATCCACCTTCATTGGATGAGAAATGGTGCTTAAAGCGTCATACGAAACGCGACTTTGGTGTGAAGATCGCCGACCTCATGGCCGATCCCACACTAGGATCGGGTCGGGTTTCGCAGTGGGATATGGGGTAATAAGGGGTTAATGTCTCCTTGCTATTGTAAGGTGACATTAAGCCGGGTTAATAATGGAGAGGCGTCAATAACAGGCCTATCCATTATAAATCCAATAGTAAGAAAGGGTTAATAAAACACGCACACATTAGGAAAAAAGTATTTTAATATTCTTCATTTAACCATACTTACCATACTTGAGCACCTGCAAAAAACGTAAAATAATAAACCGTATACTACCTGTCCGCCGTAGTGCAATTAATAATGAGTGTCCCACGACGATCTCCTCTATAGAACAGTGACATTGGGTGATGTCACTGCTCTATAGGACCCTCAGTGACACACTGACAGGAGACAATGGCTCCTGCAGTGCATCACTGAGGTTAATAAAGTTCAAAGTCTTACTTTATGGCAATTGCTGCATGGGAAAATGTCTCACCCAGCAATGCCATAAGTCAGACTAGGGACTATTTTTTTTACAGTGGCGGAGGAATACCTTCCACCCGTCATTGTGTTTCTGGGGCCCCTGGAGAGCGGTCGCAACAGCTGTTGCTGCTGTTCTCCACGGGAGATCGTCGTGGGACACTTGTGGATTTCTGCTGACAGGGAGTATATTGGTTGTTTGTTTTTTTCATATTTTTTACAGGTTGACACTGGCTTCGGGGAACAAAGTGACAAGTAACGGTGAGAATGAACTCTATGTTTAATATACTGTATGTCTATATGTATGTACTGCATGGAGTATGTATGGAGCATGTATGGAGTATGTATGGAGTATTTTTTTTTATTTTAATTTAATTTTTTCATTCAACACTTTAGCCGGATGATGGGACTACTACTGTCCCTTCATTGGCTAATGTGTCAATCACTGTCAGTATAGCAGTCATGCCTGCACACACGCACAGAGTCCCAGCATGCCGCATAGACGCCGCACGCTGCATAGAGCCCAAGCAGCCCACATACAGCCCCGGCACACCGCATAGAGCCCAGGCAGCCCACATAGATCCCCGGCACGCTGCATAGAGCCCCGGCAGGCCCGCATACAGCCCGGGCAGCCCACATAGAGCCCCGCTGGGCTTGCATAGAGCCCCGGTAGGCACATACAGATCCCTGGCAGGCCCGCACAAACCCCGCCCGCACACACAGACACTCACAGTGTCCGCCTACGCACCGCCCACATACTTCCCCCCTCTGGAACAGCATATAGAAGGACAGAAAGGGCTTATTTACGTTCCGATATTTGTGTCCCATTGATTTGCATTGGTATCGGTATCGGCGATATCCAACATTTTTGGGATATCGGCTGATACAATCCGATACCGATACTTCTGGGTATCGGAAAGGTATCGCTCAACACAAGCAATGTTAAAGTTGAAAAACTCTTCAAAAATGCTGCGTCTGAACTAAGCCTTAGTGGGAGAGGAAATTTTCGGTCTGGGGTTAAATGCTTGGCCTTACAGGCAAGTAAAGGATGTACCTTGACATATTTCCAAGCAAAACCCGTTTTGGTTTTGTTTTCATGTGTTTTTTGTGGCACCAGTAAAAATGACATGATTCTCGGAAAAAAATGATTAAGGCTGTGAACTAAGAGTCAGGGATGCTTTCAGGGGCGATCCCCATGATGTCCCTGTGTCATTTGAGCAGTGTTTCCATCATTTTCAGATGTTTTTAGACCTTAAAAGGACCCCCGGGGGGATCGCGGTAAAAATACCTGGGTCTCCCATAGACTTACATTGGGCTCGTTGTTTTGGCTAAGTACCCGAGTATTCTAAATAGCTCGACCCGAGCAACGAGCACCCGAGCATTTTAGTGCTCGCCCATCACTTACTGTGTATTTATATGTTAACCCCTTCATGACCCAGCCTATTTTGACCTTAAAGACCTTGCCGTTTTTTGCAATTCTGACCAGTGTCCCTTTATGAGGTAATAACTCAGGAACGCTTCAACGGATCCTAGCGGTTCTGAGATTGTTTTTTCGTGACATATTGGGCTTCATGTTAGTGGTAAATTTAGGTCAATAAATTCTGCGTTTATTTGTGATAAAAATGGAAATTTGGCGAAAATTTAGAAAATTTTGCAATTTTCACATTTTGAATTTTTATTCTGTTAAACCAGAGAGTTATGTGACACAAAATAGTTAATAAATAACATTTCCCACATGTATACTTTACATCAGCAAAATTTTGGAAACAAAATTTATTTTTGCTAGGAAGTTATAAGGGTTAAAATTTGACCAGCGATTTCTCATTTTTACAACGAAATTTACAAAACCATTTTTTTTAGGGACCACCTCACATTTGAAGTCAGTTTGAGGGGTCTATATGGCTGAAAATACCCAAAAGTGACACCATTCTAAAAACTGCACCCCTCAAGGTACTCAAAACCACATTCAAGAAGTTTATTAACCCTTCAGGTGCTTCACAGCAGCAGAAGCAACATGGAAGGAAAAAATGAAAATTTAACTTTTTAGTCACAAAAATTATCTTTTAGCAACAATTTTTTTATTTTTCCAATGGTAAAAGGAGAAACTGAACCATGAAAGTTGTTGTCCAATTTGTCCTGAGTACGCTGATACCTCATATGTGGGGGTAAACCACTGTTTGGGTGCACGGCAGGGCTTGGAAGGGAAGGAGCGCCATTTGACTTTTTGAATGAAAAATTGGCTCCACTCTTTAGCGGACACTATGTCATGTTTGGAGAGCCCCCATGTGCCTAAAAATTGGAGCTCCCCCACAAGTGACCCCATTTTGGAAACTAGACCCCCCAAGGAACTTATCTAGATGCCTAGTGAGCACTTTAAACCCTCAGGTGCTTCACAAATTGATCTGTAAAAATGAAAAAGTACTTTTTTTTCACAAAAAAATTATTTTCACCTCAATTTTTTCATTTTCACATGGGCAATAGGATAAAATGAATCATAAAATTTGTTGGGCAATTTCTCCCGAGTACGCCGATACCTCATATGTGGGGGTAAACCACTGTTTGGGCACTCGGCAGGGCTCGGAAGGGAAGGCGCGCCATTTGACTTTTTGAATGGAAAATTAGCTCCAATTGTTAGCGGACACCATGTCGCGTTTGGAGAGCCCCTGTGTGCCTAAACATTGGAGCTCCCCCACAAGTGACCCCATTTTGGAAACTAGACCCCCCAAGGAACTTATCTAGATGCATATTGAGCACTTTAAACCCCCAGGTGCTTCACAGAAGTTTATAACGCAGAGCCATGAAAATAAAAAATAATTTTTCTTTCCTCAAAAATGATTTTTTTAGCCTGGAATTTCCTATTTTGCCAACGGTAATAGGAGAAATTGGACCCCAAGTTTTGTTGTCCAGTTTGTCCTGAGTACGCTGATACCCCATATGTGGGGGTAAACCACTGTTTGGGTGCACGGCAGGGCTCGGAAGGGAAGGCACGCCATTTGGCTTTTTAAATGGAAAATTAGCTCCAATCATTAGCGGACACCATGTCACGTTTGGAGAGCCCCTGTGTGCCTAAACATTGGAGATCCCCCAGAAATGACCCCATTTTGGAAACTAGACCCCCAAAGGAACTAATCTAGATGTGTGGTGAGGACTTTGAACCCCCAAGTGCTTCACAGAAGTTTATAACGTAGAGCCATGAAAATAAAAAAAAAAAATATTTTCTCATAAATGATATTTTAGCCTGCAATTTTTTATTTTCCCAAGGGTAACAGGAGAAATTTGACCCCAAAAGTTGTTGTCCAGTTTCTCCTGAGTACTCTGATACCCCATATGTGGGGGTAAACCACTGTTTGGGCACATGACGGGGCTCGGAAGTGAAGGAGTGACGTTTTGAAATGCAGACTTTGATGGAATGCTCTGTGGGCGTCACGTTGCGTTTGCAGAGCCCCTGATGTGGCTTAACAGTAGAAACCCCCCACAAATGACCCCATTTTGGAAACTAGACCCCCAAAGGAACTTATCTAGATGTGTGGTGAGCACTTTGAACCCCCAAGTGCTTCACAGAAGTTTATAATGCAGAGCCGTGAAAATAATAAACACGTTTTCTTTCCTCAAAAATAATTATTTAGCCCAGAATTTTTTAATTTTCCCAAGGGTAACAGGAGAAATTTGACCCCAATATTTGTTGTCCAGTTTCTCCTGAGTACGGTGATACCCCATATGTGGGGGTAAACTACTGTTTGGGCACATGCCGGGGCTCGGAATTGAAGTAGTGATGTTTTGAAATGCAGACTTTGATGGAATGCTCTGCGGGCGTCACGTTGCGTTTGCAGAGCCCCTGATGTGGCTAAACAGTAGAAACCCCCCACAAGTGACCCCATTTTGGAAACTAGACCCCGAAAGGAACTTATCTAGATGTGTGGTGAGCACTTTGAACCCCCAAGTGCTTCATAGAAGTTTATAATGCAGAGCCGTGAAAATAATAAATACGTTTTCTTTCCTCAAAAATAATTATTTAGCCCAGAATTTTTTATTTTCCCAAGGGTCACAGGAGAAATTGGACCTCAAAAGTTGTTGTCCAGTTTCTCCTGAGTACGCTGATACCCCATGTGTGGAGGTAAACCACTGTTTGGGCACACGTCGGGGCTCAGAAGGGAAGTAGTGACTTTTGAAATGCAGACTTTGATGGAATGGTCTGCGGGCGTCACGTTGCGTTTGCAGAGCCCCTGGTGTGCATAACCAGTAGATACCCCCCACAAGTGACCCCATTTTAGAAACTAGACCCCCCAAGGAACTTATCTAGATATGGGGTGAGCACTTTGAACCCCCAAGTGCTTCACAGACGTTTACAACGCAGAGCCGTGAAAATAAAAAATAATTTTTCTTTCCTCAAAAATGATGTTTTAGCAAGCATTTTCTTAATTTCACAATGGTAACAGGAGAAATTGGACCCCAGTAATTGTTGCGCAGTTTATCCTGAGTATGCTGGTACCCCATATGTGGGGGTAAACCACTGTTTGGGCACACGTCAGGGCTCGGAAGTGAGGGAGCACCATTTGACTTTTTGAATACGAGATTGGCTGGAATCAATGGTGGCGCCATGTTGCGTTTGGAGACCCCTGATGTGCCTAAACAGTGGTAACCCCTCAATTCTACCTCCAACACTAACCCCAACACACCCCTAACTCTAATCCCAACTGTAGCCATAACCCTAATCACACCCCTAACCACAACCCTAATTCCAACCCTAACCCTAAGGCTATGTGCCCACGTTGCGGATTCGTGTGAGATTTTTCAGCATCATTTTTGAAAAATCCATGGGTAAAAGGCACTGCGTTTTACCTGCGGATTTTCCGCGGATTTCCAGTGTTTTTTGTGCGGATTTCACCTGCGGATTCCTATTGAGGAACAGGTGTAAAACGCTGCGGAATCCACACAAACAATTGACATGCTGCGGAAAATACAACGCAGCGTTTCCGCGCGGTATTTTCCGCACCATGGGCACAGCGGATTTGGTTTTCCATAGGTTTACATGGTACTGTAAACCTGATGGAACACTGCTGCGAATCCGCAGCGGCCAATCCGCTGCGGATCCACAGCCAAATCCGCACCGTGTGCACATAGCCTAATTCTAAAGGTATGTGCACACGCTGCGGAAAACGCTGCGGATCCGCAGCAGTTTCCCATGAGTTTACAGTTCAATGTAAACCTATGGGAAAAAAAAATCGCTGTACACATGCTGCGGAAAAACTGCACGGAAACGCAGCGGTTTACATTCCGCAGCATGTCACTTCTTTGTGCGGATTCCGCAGCGGTTTTACAACTGCTCAAATAGAAAATCGCAGTTGTAAAACCGCAGTGAAATGCGCAGAAAAAACGCGGTAAATCTGCCATAAATCCGCAGTGGTTTAGCACTGCGGATTTATCAAATCCGCAGTGGAAAAATCCGCAGAGGACCAGAATATGTGTGCACATACAGAAACCCTAACCCTAACCCTAGCACTAACCCTACCCCTAACCCTACCCCTAACCCTAGCCCTAACCCTAACCCTATTCTAACATTAGTTGGGAAAAAAAATTCTTTATTTTTTTATTGTCCCTACCTATGGGGGTGACAAATGGGGGGGGTCATTTATTATTTTTTTATTTTGATCACTGAGATATAATCTATCTCAGTGATCAAAATGCACTTTGGAACGAATCTGCCGGCCGGAGATTTTGGAAGATGGCGGCGCCCAGGGAGAAGACGGACGGACCCCGGCAGGATCGGTAAGTATGATGGGGTGGGAGGGAGCATGGGGCGGTGGATCGGAGCGCGGGGGGGTGGAACGGAGCACAGGGGTGGGGTGGAACGGAGCACGGGGGGTGGAACGGAGCACGGGGGGTGGATCGGAATGCAGGGGGGTGATTGGAGCACGGGGAGGGTGATTGGAGCACGGGGGGAGCGGACAAGAGCACGGGGGGAGCGGAGCACAGGACGGAGGGGAGCTGGAGCAGTGTACCGGACAGATCGGAGGGCGGGGGGGGGCGATCGGTGGGGTGGGGTGGGGGCACATTAGTGTTTCCAGCCATGGCCGATGATATTGCAGCATCGGCCATGGCTGGATTGTAATATTTCACCAGTTATAATAGGTGAAATATTACAAATCGCTCTGAATGGCAGTTTCACTTTCAACAGCCAATCAGAGCGATCGTAGCCATGGGGGGTGAAGCCACCCCCCCTGGGCTAAACTACCACTCCCCCTGTCCCTGCAGATCGGGTGAAATTGGAGTTAACCCTTTCACCCGATCTGCAGGGACGCGATCTTTCCATGACGCCACATAGGCGTCATGGGTCGGATTGGCACCGACTTTCATGGGTCGGGAAGGGGTTAAATTCCATTTACAATATACAGGGAAATGCTCCTTGTATTATATGGTTCAGCAATCAATACAATAAATAGTGTAAAGTGCTAAGAAAGGTGGGAACTGAGGATAGAAAGGATAAGATTCTGAGGAAAATGAAGAAATGAAGAACTGAGAACTGTTAGATTAGTCAGGTAATAGACCTGTCCAAAGAGATGTGTTTTTAGACCACACTTAAAACTGTGAACACTGGGAACTTATCAGATGGGGTAGTTCATTCCAGAGAACTGATACAACACAAGAAAACCCCCTCAATGTATGAGTGGGTGCTTTAAATTATAAATGATGTTCATCATAGATCATTAGCAGAATGGAGAGCACAAGTAGGGTGGTGCATTGAGATGAGGAGGAGATGTAAGGTGGTGAAGGGCTGAGGGCAAGTGTAGTGTGTTAGATATAGATAAAGGAACAGATGTGGGGTGCTGCAGCACTGTGGATGGAGATGACAGGGTGGTATACAGAGACAAGAGTGTTCAGCTCAATTTGCAACACTGTAGAAAGCTTTGATGGTGAGTGTGATAAGTTTATGTTGTATTCTATAGTGCATGGGTAACCAGTGCAATGACTGGCACAGAGAAGAGGCGTCAGTGGAGTGGATGTACAGAAATATGATTGTGACTACTGTATTAAGGATAAAAAGGATAGTCTAGAGAGAAGAACAATAAGTAGTAAATTGCAGTTGTCAAGAATAGAATAAGAGCAACAGTGAGAGTTTTTGCAGTTTCAAAGGTGAGAAATGGTTGAATTCAGAATTTTTTGAGGTGCAGGTGATTTGGGCATGTTAGTGATTGGATATAGGGAGTGAAGTAATGATCTGACAATATTATATCCACCATGTGTATCCTATATTTTTATACTTTGTCTATAAATATGTGGATGTGCGATTGCATTGAACATGTTACAATGTCTGAGCTAAATGACAAAAGCGCATTTCTTACTTCAATTCTTTGAGAAGCTATTTGTAAGGCCGGCCCATGTGGGCTCACTCATGCTCTCTTCCACTGTGCTCAATGAAATGATAATGATTAGTGATGAGCGAGTATACCCGTTGCTTGGGTTTTCCTGAGCACACTGAGGTGATCTCCAAGTATTTGTTAGTGCTTGGAGATTTAGTTTTCGTCGCCTCAGCTGCATGATTTACGGCTGCTGGACAACCTGAATACATGTGGGAATTCCCTAACAAACAGGCATTCCTCACATGTATTCAGACTGTCTAGCAGCCATAAATCATGCAGCTGCGGCAAGGAAAATGAAATCTCGAGGCACTAACAAATACTCAGAGACCACCCGAGCATGCTCGGAAAACCCGAGCAATGAGTATACTCGCTCATCACTAATAATATGTCAAAAAATAAATAATATTGGTGAAGGACCTTATGTGATCTTAAATTGTATACTCAGTATATTTTTAATCTTTTAAAATCATTTTTAATTCATTTCTTACCTTGAATTTCTGGATATTTCATCATTAGAAGGATCCCCCAACTCAATGTGGATGATGAGGTCTCCATTCCAGCGCCAAACAAATCTGCCACCAGAGTAGTTAAATTCTCATTGTGATAAAACTGTGTGGATTCTGGTTTTCCCTGGAGAAAAAAAGTAATATGAAATGCTGAATATTGTCTTTTATCTATTTTTTTTTCTAGAGTACTCATCTAAATATTTAAATGCTAAATAATATACTAGTGAATAATCTAGAGTATTATTACTGGAAGTAACCATCTTCTGTCATTCCTAGGACACAGACCCAATTTCTAGCTAATAAACCCAACCTTAACACAAAGTATCACTGATCCTGAAATTATCTGACAACTTACATCATTGAGACAAGAAACCCCAGTAGCACGTATTCGAAATTCACAAGTTCCACCATCACCTTTCTCAACTGACTGTTCACAAATCCACCGTCCGTGTCCAAAGTTCATGGGCTTGGTAAGCTGAGCCACCGTCGGTGGAGCTTTAAAATTTTTCTGGCCTATTCTCTAGGTCAAACCGCATTTCTAATATAATGGAATCTGTGTTATCCTAGCTTTAATTGCTTTATTCTGACTAAGTCATGGATTATCTTCAGAGGTTATGTATGTTCCCATCAGGAGGTCAAGAAAACAGCAGGAAACTTGACCAGAAATATGGAAACGTAATAATTGACAACTCCTTTAAGATTGTTCCAAGGCTACGGCACACTATCCTGAGTAAGCAAAGTAAACCTAGATCATCAAACTAAATCTTCAAAGAAGGAAGTCAACACCCTGAACCTTATTTAAATGACTTTCCAGGTTTAGGATTAGGGTATGTGTGTCATCCAATAGTCCACTGTCCATTCTCTATTTGTAAATCTAAATCTCCTCCATAGCTCTTTGAACTGTGGAAGCAGCACATTTCAACTCACAACCATTCTGACTTAAACACAATTTTCACTAGGATAGCTACATATTCACACATATTTTATTTTTATTCTTCATTTTGCTTCCTGATGGAGTGGTGCACAACTTTCTACAACATGTGTAATCTTCTGTAAACATTAAACATATTTCAACATTTTTCTCTGGTAGATTATCACTTTCCCAGCTGATTAATCTGCAAAAATGTTACAGATCTTCTGCTTCTGATGGATCTTTCTGCTCTTCCTTCTCTTTTTTTCAAATAAGAGAAATCAGCAGGGAGAGGAGGTAGTTGTAGCATGTGCATTGTCAGGTAGGGCAGATAAAGCATGCTACAGAAAAGGTGGTAAGCACAGCACTAGAGTTGAGCGAATTTTTCAAAATTTGTTTCCGATTATGATTGGCGGCGAATATTGTTTTTGCATCAATGGGAGTAGAAATGACCGAATCTGTTTGGAACCGATCATCAAACATAAATTTGGCACAAATAGTGTACCGATATGGCACAAATATGGCAAATTCAGATTAGGCGACCGATTCCGAACATATTCGCTTATCACACCCATAACAGAAAAACCTGAAACTTGAAGCAACCTGTATATTGGAGATCTTAAAATAAATGAAAGAGAAAAGATTTCAGACTGAAACTGGCTGCAATTTAACCACTAACACATGTCAAAGATGTTCATAGCCTTAATGTGGAATGAACCAATGCGTTTCTTGAATTGTGCATGATCATTGCTCTGATATCATGTTCAATAACGTTGCTGCAATGTTAGACTAAAGATTATTTTCCTACTGTGCTTTAAAAAATTCTTTATTCTTCTGGTTTCAGATAAGGCACTACGGTACCATTTGTAACTAGAGATGAGCGGTGTGCGATTCGAACTGTTCGCCAATTTCAAATTTGAGCTGTTTTGGGCGGTGTTCGAGACGTTCGACGAACCAGAACAATTTGCTTAAAATTCGGCTGTTCGAGTTTCTGTTCAATAACTGTTCATTCACCAAAGGCCTCGCTTGATTTGCACATTAAAACTGTTTATCATTGCTAATAGATTGTTTCAGTGTATAGTGGGCGGTGGGCTGGGGGATAGATCTGTGCTGAAATAACGCCGATCTCCATTTTTTTTTCTTTCCCGCATTTACAGTGGGGCGGTGCAGTCTCTCAGCCTATCAGCAGTGCGCACACACACAGCAATATACATGTGATGCACACAAGCAAGGGCATGTGTCATTGGCTGTGTATGTCACATGTCCTTGCCCTATAAGAACCAGCCATTTGCCCCGTCGCCACCATTTCCTCACTGCTACAGCTTAGTGTTAGATGGCACCGCTGCTGCTGTGGGCGCTATGCAGACTAATAGAGTTTTTTTGCAGTGAATTGTCAGAGAGATAGGTTTAGGGAGTGGGGAGGAGTCGAGACCAGCAGTTCATAGCACTAATTGCCAGGCAGGTCTGTGCCAGTGCCGTGCAAGTGTTTCTCACAGCATTTGGTGTAATCTAGCTCAGCCAATCCTTTTGGGCTAGTAGCATTGTCTGATAGTCATCTGAGTAGCCCGCCTGTGAAGCTAGCTACACCGCCTGTGTATCTCAATTTTCACTGCATCTAATCCAGTTGATAGTTTAGGGCCTAGGAGAAGTGTCTGCACGTCAACAGAGTAGCCTGTCTGTGAAACAAACTATACCGCCTGTGTATCTCAATTTTCACTGCATCTAATCCAGTTGATAGTTTAGGGCCTAGGAGCAGTGTCTGCACGTCAGCAGTCAGCAGAGTAGCCTGCCTTTGAAAAAAACTATACCAGCTGTGTATCTCAATTTTTGCTGCATCTAATCCAGATGATAGTTTAGGGCCTAGGAGCAGTGTCTGCACGTCAGCAGAGTAGCCCGCCTGTGAAACTAACTATACCGGCTGTGTATCTCAATTTTCACTGCATCTAATCCAGTTGATAGTTTAGGGCCTAGAAGCAGTGTCTGCACGTCAGCAGAGTAGCCTGCCTGTGAAACAAACTATACCGCCTGTGTATCTCAATTTTCACTGCTATTATGATGGAATATAGGCTGAACTGGATGGACAAATGTCTTTTTTCGGCCTTACTAACTATGTTACTATGTTACTATGTTACTGCATCTAATCCAGTTTATAGTTTAGGGCCTAGAAGCAGTGTCTGCATGTCAGCAGAGTAGCCTGCCTGTGAAACAAACTATGCCGGCTGTGTATCTCAATTTTCACTGCATCTAATGCAGTTGATAGTTTAGGGCCTAGAAGCAGTGTCTGCATGTCAGCAGAGTAGCCCACCTGTGAAACAAACTATACTGGCTGTGTATCTCAATTTTCAATGCATCTAATCCAGTTGATAGTTTAGGGCATAGGAGCATTATCTGCATGTCAGCACAGTAGCCTGCCTGTGAAACAAACTATACCACCTGTGTATCTCAATGTTCACTGCATCTAAGGCTGGTTTCACACTTGCGTTTCAAAACGCATGCGTTTTAAAAAAAAAACGCATGGTGAAAAAACGCATGTAAACGCGTGCAAACGCTGCGTTTTTTTGACGCATGCGTTTTTGCATGTGATAAAAAACGCGGCGTTTTGACATGTTTACATGCGTTTTTTCATGCGTTTGGGTTTTTTAAACGCATGCTGAGAAATGTATGACAGCTGCCAATCATCAAAAAAAAATAAAAAACCCATTATAAACAGAAATAGTTAGGTTTAGGGTTAGGGTTAGGGATCATAACCCTAACCCTAAAGGGACCCTAAACCTAACCCTACCCCTAAGCCTAAAGGGATCCTAACCCTAACCCTAACCCTACCCCTAACCCTAAAGGGATCCTAACCCTAACCCTAACCCTAAGCCTAAAGGATCCTAACCCTAACCCTAACCCTTAAGGGGTTAGGGTTAGAGGTAGGGTTAGGGTTAGGATCCCTTTAGGGTTATGGTTAGGGTTAGGGGTAGGGTTAGGGTTAGGATCCCTTTAGGGTTAGGGGTAAGGTTAGGGTTAGGGGTAGGGTTAGGGTTAGGGATAGGGTTAGGGATAGGGTTAGGATCCCTTTAGGGTTAGGGTTAGAGTTAGGGTTAGGGGTAGGGTTAGGGTTGGGGACTGGGCTAGGGATAGGGTTAGGATCCCTTTATCACCATTATGGTGGGGGGTGGCATATCAGTGTGTTTTCTGTTTTTTTTTAATAAAAACGCATGCGTTTTTAATGCAAACAAACGCATGTGCTTAAAAACGCATGCGTTTACATAGACATCAATAGGTTTTTTTGCCGCGAAAAAACGCATGCATTTTTTGGCAGCAAAAAAAACACCGCAAAAATGACTACATGTTGCATTTCTGCAACACAACGCATGTAGAGAAAAAACGCATGCGTTGCAAAAACGCGTCAAAACACATGCAAAAAAACGCATGCATTTTTAATGTTCAATATAGGGAAAAAATGCATGCTTTTTTTGCGTTTTTTACCGCAAAAACGCAAAAAAAAAAACGTAAATGTGAAACCAGCCTAATCCAGTTGATAGTTTAGGGCCTAGGAGCAGTGTCTGCACGTCAGCAGAGTAGCCTGCCTGTGAAACGAACTATACCGCCTGTGTATCTCAATTTTCACTGCATCTAATCCAGTTGATAGTTTAGGGCCTAGGAGCAGTGTCTGCACGTAAGCAGAGTAGCCCGCCTGTGAAACAAACTATACCGGTTGTGTATCTCAATTTTCACTGCATCTAATCCAGTTGATAGTGTAGGGCCTAGGAGCAGTGTCTGCACGTCAGCAGAGTAGCCTGCCTGTGAAACAAACTATACCGGTTGTGTATCTCAATTTTCACTATATCTAATCCAGTTGATAGCTTAGGGCCTAGGAACAGTGTCTGCACGTCAGCAGAGTAGCCTGCCTGTGAAACAATCTATACAGCCTGTGTATCTCAATTTTCATTGCATCTAATCCAGTTGATAGTTTAGGACCTAGGAGCAGTGTCTGCACGTCAGCAGAGTAGCCTGCCTGTGAAACAAACTATACCAGCTGTGTATCTCAATTTTCACTGCATCTAATCCAGTTATTAGTTTAGGGCCTAGTACTACAGTTTGGCCACTCAGTTCTGCTCGGTTTTCATCCATCGGTTGTTGTGCCAACAACTACAGACACAGAGTTGCCAATTAGTTAAGCACTAAAATGAGTGGCAAAAGGCCTGCTGCTGGTGGAAAGGGGAATAGGCGTGTTGGAAACTGAAAAAAAGATTGTGTCCGTGGGGTAGGTGGTCAAGCAACAGTAACATCTGCAGAAGAAAGACCATCTTCCAGCCAAAGTAAGATGTCGGCTTCTTTTCGTGGACAATCTGATATGATCCCTTTCTTACGACTAGGGTTGAGCGAAACGGATCGTTCATTTTCAAAAGTCGCTGACTTTTGGCAAAGTCAGGTTTCATGAAACCGGACCCGATCCCTGTGTGGGGTCGGCCATGCGGTAGGTGACTTTCGTGCCAAAGTCGCGTTTCGTATGACGCGCTTGGCGCCATTTTTTCAGCCAATGAAGGAGCGTGGGCAGAGTGATGACATAGGTCTTAGGGGCGTGGACGCCTATCGTCATCTTGTCGATTGTGCGCTGTAGCGATTTGCAATGTGTAACACCAGCTTTTCTGTTCAGGGACGGAGGGGAGAGAGAGAGAGAGAGAGAGAGAGAGAGAGAGAGAGAGAGGGGAGAGGGAGAGGGAGAGAGAGAGAGAGAGAGAGAGAGAGAAAAAAAAAATTAAAAAAAATTCCCATTGACTTTGCATTGGGTTTCGTGTTTCGGTCGATCCCCGACTTTTCGCCATAGTTGGCCGATTTCACTCGACTCGACTTTAGAGATAGTCGGGTTTCGCGAAACCCGACTCGACCCTAAAAAAGTAAAAGTCGCTCAACCCTACTTACGACCATTGCTACAAGTATCACCAAAAATTCCAGTTGAGGCACAAAAACAGCAGGTGCTTGAACGGATATCAAGTGCTCTTTCAAGTGGGCTCTCTTCCATGTCAACTTCAACATCACAACTACTCCAGTCATCAGAGTTGTCACCCCAATTGCACTTGCTTCCTCACAGCTCCCAAGTCTCCAGCTGCCCGTCTGAGCAGGGGGTAACACACATGGTTGAGTCTGCTCCAGAGCTTCTGTGAATCCAGATGAGGAAATTATCTGCACTGATGCCCAGAATCTTTGTGAGTCAGATCCAGGCCCAGATGAAGTATGTTCGGAGCATAAAGTAGACCCTGGTTTCCAAACTGTAACTCCTGTTGGTGGAGACAATGAGGAAGATGATGATGAGACTGAGATACCTGATTGGAACAAAAATTTGACTTTTCGGTCGGGGCAGGAAGAAGTTGGCTCTTAGGTATGACGGGCGTGAGAACACACAGGATGACGATGATGAGTTTGTAGACCCCACTTACTGTCAACCCCCAGTCCGCCAGTCCATGAGGTCAGCAGAGGAGGTGGAGGAGGATGCTAGTGACGAGTCTGACGACGAGGTAATGGTGCACCTTCCTGGACAGAGACGGAGTACTGGAAGCACGTCAACAACTGCATCCTCAACCCCAACTTTGCCTCAGACCAGAAGTCGTGGTGGCTCTTCAGGTCATACAGGCTCTAAGCCTTGCATAGTCTGGGCATTTTTTAACATTTCAAAGGATGATCCAACTCATGTTGTCTATAAGATTTGTCAACAAAATCTCAGTAGAGGCCAAACAATCACTAGCTTGAGTACTTCATGCATGAACCATCACATGGATATGTGGCATAAGTTGCAGTGGGAAGCTCACTGTGCTACAATGTGGCCTATTGGGTCGGGTCACCACCCTCTGCCCCATCAAGTGCATTTGCATCCTCTTTATCTTCTGTGACTGTGGGGACCTTTTTACCCGCAACAGCTAGTGTGATTGGCAGGTCGTCAGGACATTTGCACATGGAAACACCTGCTGGTGTTGAGCGCTCTCCGACATCGACACCACATTTTGATCAAGGCAACATAACATCTCCGCCTGCACCTTCCTCACAGACCAGCAGTTTGCCGGGGACACCCTACTCAACTAAGTACGGCAGCCAGCCCTCAGTCCCTCAGATGTGGACAAGTAAAAGACCATTTCCTCCTAGCCATGACAAAGCTAAGAGGTTGAATTTCTCCATCTGCAAGCTGTTGGCTACAGAAATGCTGCCTTTGCGCCTGGTGGACACAGAGGATTTTCGAGACCTTATATCCGTCGCAATGCCTCAGTACCAGATGCCCAGTCGCCACTACTTCTCAAAGAAAGCTGTGCCTGCGCTATACCAGTATGTCGCACACAACATCACCGCTTCCTTGAGAAACTCTGTGTGTGACAGGGTGCATTTCACCATAGACACTTGGACGAGTAGACATTGACAGGGGCGTTACATGTTGGTGACTGGGCACTGGGTAACTACGGTGACATCAGGAGAAGGGGCTGCTGTCCGAGTCTTGCCGTCCCCACTAGGGTTGAGCGACCTTGACCTTTTTAGAGTCGAGCCGTGTTTCGCGAAACCCGACTATCTTAGAAGTCGAGTCGAGTGGAATCGGCCGATTATCGCGAAAAGTCGGGTTTCGACCGAAACACGAAACCCAATGCAAGTCAATGGGGGAGCATAGTCGGCAGTGAGTGGAGGCCAGGAAAACACCTACACTGCCCATTTTAATGGCAAAAACATCCATTCTTGTTACTGAAGCTTGTCAATCTTAATTTACCTTATAATAATAGTTAAGCATTGGAAATTGGGGGTCATTTGGCTAAAGTTGTGGGGGGTAGGGCTGGTTCAAGTAATTAGTGGGCCCAGGAAATCTGGACCACGTCACGGCAGTGGAGCAGGGAGAGGTAAGTATTTAAACTTTGCAAGTGCTGTGATCCTGAGCAAGCAGGGGGGCCCACTCGTTGGCATTGGCACTGGCACAGGGCCCCTCAAAGTACAGCGGTGTGTTTGCACGGCGGGGGCGCCTCCCACCGGCAGCAACACTTTTGCGTACTATGAGAGGCCCTGTGCCAGTGACGTCGACAACTAGTATTCCTCCCCCCACCTGATGAAGGAACCTGCACTTTCATCTGCACCTTCCTCTTTGTCCCCGTGTAAGGTGGTATGGTATGCGGGAAGAGGAACCTGACTTTCAGCAGGGTCACAATCTTGCTGTGTAGCGTGCACGGGGAATTTTGCATTATGGGTCAATGTACCAGCAGACTCATCTGTCACTGGCTGGGCAATGGGCAGGATGAAGAGGAAACACAGATATAGGCCCAAAGAATAAAGTTGGCTAAATGCAGTTCAAAATTGGTAACACAGGACTAACCAGGGGGCATTGCAGTGGAGGACAACTGGAATGACAGGCTGACACAGAGAGTAGGCCCAAATCAGTAAGTAGTCGAAATGCAGTTCAAAATTGGCAACCGTAGTAAACAGGCGGCACAGCTTTGTTCAGTGGAGGAGAACAGCAAGGAGTGTCAGACACCGATAGTAGGCCCCAACCCAACTAGTAGGCCAAATGCAGTCTAACATTAGCAACTACTTAACGAGAGCCTGAAAATGGAATTTCAGGACAGGAAACCAGGAGAACAGCAAGGAGCGGCAGACACTGTTAGTAGGCCCCAAACCAACTAGTACGCCAAATGCAGTTGTTCCATTTAAGCACTATTTAACAGGAGCCTGAAGATAGAAGCTCAGGAAAGGCAACCTGGAGAACACCTTGGAGTGGAAGACACCGTCTCTACACCCCATACCAAATGTGTAGGCCTAATGCAGTGTAGTTTCCAACAACTACTAAACGAGAGCATTAAGATCGAAGCAATAGCGAGGAAACCTGGGGAACACCTTGGAGTGGAACACACCGTCTCTACACCCCATACCCAATTTGTAGGCCTAATGCAGTGTAGTTTCCACCAACTACTAAACGAGAGTAGGAAGATCGAAGCAATGTGGACGAAACCTGGGGAACACCTTGGAGTGGAACACACCATCTCTCTACACCCCATACCCAATTTGTAGGCCTAATGCAGTGTAGTTTCCAACAACTACTAAACGAGAGCCTGAAGATAGAAGCTCAGGAAAGGCAACCTGGAGAACACCTTGGAGTGGAACACACCGTCTCTACACCCCATACCCAATTTGTAGGCCTAATGCATTGTAGTTTCCAACAACTACTAAACGAGAGCATTAAGATCGAAGCAATGTCGAGGAAACCTGGGGAACACCTTGGAGTGGAACACACCGTCTCTACACCCCATACCCAATTTGTAGGCCTAATGCAGTGTAGTTTTCACCAACTAGTAAACGAGAGTAGGAAGATCGAAGCAATGTGGACGAAACCTGGGTCACACCTTGGGGCGGCAGACACCGTTAGTAGGCCCTACCAAAGTTGTACCCCCAATGCAGTTTTAAAATTCCTAGAGGCTGGAAACAAGACTATTGACGCTCAGCTTTTTTAAAAGGAACACAGCTGAATTGAGTGTCGCAGACAGACACAGGTAGTAGACCTTAAACCAAAAATGTGGCTCACTGCAGCTTAAAAAAGGTTACAGGGGTACACAGGCAGCATTGCTCTGGCAGTGGAGGACAATTTCAATAGTGGACCGCAGACAGACGTTGTACGCCTACTATTAAAAAAAGGATGCTCTATGCAATAAAAAATAGGTTCCAGGGGTACACGGGCAGCAGTGGTCTGGTCAGTGTAGTAATAGTAGAAAGAACGGGCCGCAGACAGGCTTCGAAGGCCTAACATAAAAAAATATTGGACTGTAGGCACTTTAACATTGGTTCCAGGGGTAAACGGGCAGCAGTAGACTGGTCAGTGTAGTAGTAGTAGAAAGAAAGGGCCGCAGACAGGCTTCGAAGGCCTAACAATAAAAAATATTGGACTGTAGGCACTTTAACATTGGTTCCAGGGGTACATGGGCAGCAGTACACTGGTCAGTGTAGGAGTAGTAGAAAGAACGGGTCACAGACAGGCTTCGAAGGCCTAACAATAAAAAATATTGGACTGTAGGCACTTTAACCCCTTTACCCCCAAGGGTGGTTTGCACGTTAATGACCGGGCCAATTTTTACAATTCTGACCACTGTCCCTTTATGAGGTTATAACTCTGGAACGCTTCAATGGATCCTGGTGATTCTGACATTGTTTTCTCGTGACATATTGTACTTCATGACAATGGTAAAAATTCTTTGATAGTACCTGCGTTTATTTGTGAAAAAAATGGAAATTTGGCGAAAATTATGAAAATTTTGCAATTTTCCAAATTTTAATTTTTATGCAATTAAATCACAAAGATATGTCACACAAAATACTTAATAAGTAACATTTCACACATGTCTACTTTACATCAGCACAATTTTGGAACCAAAATTTTTTTTTGTTAGGGAGTTATAAGGGTTAAAACTTGACCAGCAATTTCTCATTTCTACAACACCATTTTATTTTAGGGACCACATCTCATTTGAAGTCAATTTGAGGGGTCTATATGATAGAAAATACCCAAGTGTGACACCATTCTAAAAACTACACCCCTCAACGTGCTCAAAACCATATTCAAGAAGTTTATTAACCCTTCTGGTGCTTCACAGGAATTTTTTGAATGTTTAAATAAAAATGAACATTTAACTTTTTTTCACAAAAAATTTAATTCAGCTCCAGTTTGTTTTATTTTACCAAGGGTAACAGGAGAAAATGGACCCCAAACATTGTTGTACAATTTGTCCTGAGTATGCCAATACCCCACATGTGGGGGTAAACCACTGTTTGGGCTCATGGCAGAGCTCGGAAGCGAAGGAGTGCCATTTGACTTTTCAATGCAAAATTGACTGGAATTGAGATGGGACGCCATGTTTCGTTTGGAGAGCCCCTGATGTGGCTAAACATTGAAACCCCCCACAAGTGACACCATTTTGGAAAGTAGACCCCCTAAGGAACTTATCTAGAGGTGTGGTGAGCACTTTGACCCACCAAGTGCTTCACAGAAGTTTATAATGTAGAACCGTAAAAATAAAAAATCATATTTTTTCACAAAAATGATTTTTCGCCCCCAATTTTTTATTTTCCCAAGGGTAAGAGAAGAAATTGGACCCCAAAAGTTGTTGTACAATTTGTCCTGAGTACGCTGATACCCCATATGTGGGGGTAAACCACTGTTTGGGCGGATGGGAGAGCTCGGAAGGGATGGAGCGCCGTTTGACTTTTCAAAGCAAAATTGACAGGAATTGAGATAGAACGCCATGTTGCGTTTGAAGAGCCACTGATGTGCCTAAACATTGAAACCCCCCACAAGTGACACCATTTTGGAAAGTAGACCCCCTAAGGAACTTATCTAGAGGTGTGGTGAGCACTTTGACCCACCAAGTGCTTCACAGAAGTTTATAATGCAGAGCCGTAAAAATAAAACAAAATTTTTTTCCCACAAAAATTATTTTTTTAGCCCCCAGTTTTGTATTTTCCTGAGGGTAACAGGAGAAATTGGACCCCAAAATTTGTTGCCCAATTTGTCCTGAGTGCGATGATACACCATATGTGGGGGGAACCACTGTTTGGGCACATGGGAGGGCTCAGAAGGGAAGGAGTGCCATTTGAATGCAGACTTAGATGGAATGGTCTGCAGGTGTCACATTGCGTTTGCAGAGCCCCTAATGTACCTAAACAGTAGAAACCCCCCACAAGTGACACCATTTTGGAAAGTAGACCCCCTTAGGAACTTATCTAGATGTGTTCTGAGCGCTTTGACCCACCAAGGGCTTCACAGAAGTTTATAATGGAGAGCCGTAAAAATAAAACAAAAATTTTTTCCCACAAAAATTATTTTTTAGCCCCCAGTTTTGTATTTTCCCGAGGGTAACAGGAGAAATTCGACCCCACAATTTGTTGTCCAATTTGTCCTGAGTGCGCTGATACCCCATATGTGGGGGGGAACCACTGTTTGGGCGCATGGGAGGGCTCGGAAGGGAAGGAGCTCCATTTGGAATGAGGACTTAGATGGAATGGTCTGCAGGTGTCACATTGCATTTGCAGAGCCCCTAATGTGCCTAAACAGTAGAAACCTCCCACAAGTGACACCATTTTGGAAACTAGACCCCCTAAGGAACTCACCTAGATGTGTTGTGAGAGCTTTGAACTCCCAAGTGTTTCACTACAGTTTGTAACGCAGAGCCGTGAAAATTAAAAAAAAAAAATCTTTCCCCCCAAAATTATTTTTTAGCCCCCAGTTTTGTATTTTCCCGAGGGTAAGAGGAGAAATTCGACCCCAAAAGTTGTTGTCCAATTTGTCCTGAGTACGCTGATGCCCCGTATGTTGGGGGAAACCACCGTTTGAGCGCATGGCAGAGCTCGGAAGGGAAGGAGCGCCATTTGGAATGCAGACTTAGATGGAATGGTCTGCAGACGTCACATTGCGTTTGCAGAACCCCTAATGTACCTAAACAGTAGAAACCCCCCACAAGTGACCCCATATTGGAAACTAGACCCCCCAGGGAACTAATCTAGATGTGTTGTGAGAACTTTGAACCCCCAAGTGTTTCACTACAGTTTATAACGCAGAGCCGTGAAAATAAAAAATCTTTTTTTTTCCCACAAAAAATATGTTTTAGCCCCGAGTTTTGTATTTTCCCAAGGGTAACAGGAGAAATTGGACCCCAAAAGTTGTTGTCCTATTTGTCCTGAGTACGCTGATACCCCATATGTTGGGGTAAACCCCTGTTTGGGCACACGGGAGAGCTCGGAAGGGAAGAAGCACTGTTTTACCTTTTCAACGCAGAATTGGCTGGAATTGAGATCGGACGCCATGTCGCGTTTGGAGAGCCCCTGATGTGCCTAAACAGTGGAAACCTCCCAATTATAACTGAAACCCTAATCCAAACACACCCCTAACCCTAATTCCAATGGTAACCCTAACCACACCTCTAACCCTGACACACCCCTAACCCTAATCCCAACCCTATTCCCAACCGTAAATGTAATCTAAACCCTAACTGTAACTTTAGCCCCAACCCAAACTGTAGCCCTAGCCCTAACCCTAGCCCTAGCCCTAACCCTAGCCCTAGCCCTAACCCTAGCCCTAACCCTAGCCCTAACCCTAACCCTAGCCCTAACCCTAGCCCTAACCCTAGCCCTAACCCTAACCCTAGCCCTAGCCCTAACCCTAGCCCTAACCCTAGCCCTAACCCTAGCCCTAACCCTAGCCCTAACCCTAGCCCTAACTCTAACCCTAGCCATAACGGGAAAATGGAAATAAATACATTTTTTTAATTTTTCCCTAACTAAGGGGGTGATGAAGGGGGGTTTGATTTACTTTTATAGCGGGTTTTTTAGCGGATTTTTATGATTGGCAGCCGTCACACACTGAAAGACGCTTTTTATTGCAAAAAATATTGTTTTCCGTTACCACATTTTGAGAGCTATAATTTTTCTATATTTTGGTCCACAGAGTCATGTGAGGTCTTGTTTTTTGCGGGACGAGTTGACGTTTTTATTGGTAACATTTTCGGGCACGTGACATTTTTTGATCGCTTTTTATTCCGATTTTTGTGAGGCAGAATGACCAAAAACCAGCTATTCATGAATTTCTTTTGGGGGAGGCGTTTATACCGTTCCGCGTTTGGTAAAATTGATAAAAGAAGTTTTATTCTTCGGGTCAGTACGATTACAGCGACACCTCATTTATATCAATTTTTTATGTTTTGGTGCTTTTATACGATAAAAACTATTTTATAGAAAAAATAATTATTTTGGCATCGCTTTATTCTCAGGACTATAACTTTTTTATTTTTTTGCTGATGATGCTGTATGGTGGCTCGTTTTTTGCGGGACAAGATGACGTTTTCAGCGGTACCATGGTTATTTATATCTGTCTTTTTGATCACGTGTTATTCCACTTTTTGTTCGGCGGTATGATAATAAAGCGTTGTTTTTTGCCTCGTTTTTTTTTTTTTTTCTTACGGTGTTTACTGAAGGGGTTAACTAGTGGGCCAGTTTTATAGGTCAAGTCGTTACGGACGCGGCGATACTAAATATGTGTACTTTTATTGTTTTTTTTTTTTTATTTAGATAAAGAAATGTATTTATGGGAATAATATATATTTTTTTTTTTTCATTATTTTGGAATATTTTTTTTGATTTTTTTTTACACATTTGAAAATTTTTTTTTTTACTTTTTTACTTTGTCCCAGGGGGGACATCACAGATCAGTGATCTGACAGTTTGCACAGCACTCTGTCAGATCACTGATCTGACTAGCAGCGCTGCAGGCTTCACAGTGCCTGCTCTGAGCAGGCTCTATGAAGCCACCTCCCTCCCTGCAGGACCCGGATCCGCGGCCTTCTTGGATCCAGGGCTCGAGCAGGAAGGGAGGGAGGTAAGACCCTCGCAGCAACGCGATCACATCGCGTTGCTCCGGGGGGCTCAGGGAAGCCCGCAGGGAGCCCCCTCCCTGCGCGGTGCTTCCCTGCACCGCCGGCACATCGCGATCATCTTTGATCGCTGTGTGCCAGGGATTAATGTGCCGGGGGCGGTCCGTGACCGCTCCTGGCACATAGTGCCGGATGTCAGCTGCGATAGGCAGCTGACACACGGCCGTGATCGGCGGCGCTCCCCCCGTGAGCGCCGCCGATCGCGCTGGACGTACTATCCCGTCCATGGTCATGGGGGCCCACCCGACATGGACGGGATAGTACGTCCGATGTCAGAAAGGGGTTAACATTGGTTCCAGGGGTACACGGGCAGCAGTACACTGGTCAGTGTAGGAGTAGTAGAAAGAACGGGCCGCAGACAGGCTTCGAAGGCCTAACATAAAAAAATATTGTGCTGTAGGCACTAAAAAATAGGTTCCAGGGGTACACAGGCAGCAGTAGACTGGTCAGTGTAGTAGTAGTAGTAGAAAGAACGGGCCGCAGACAGGCTTCGAAGGCCTAACATAATAAAATGGGCTGGCTGTAGGCAATTTATGATTGTTTCCAGGGGTACACGGGCAGCAGTAGACAGGTCAGTGGAGGCCTAGTGGAAGGAGGGACCGCAGACAGGCTTCGAAGGCCTAACATAATAAAATGGGCTGGCTGTAGGCAATTTAAAATTGGTTCCAGGGGTACAAGGGCAGCAGTAGACAGGTCAGTGGAGGCCTAGTGGAAGGAGGGACAGCAGACAGGCTTCAAAGGCCTAACATAATAAAATGGGCTGGCTGTAGGCAAATTATGATTGTTTCCAGGGGTACACGGGCAGCAGTAGACAGGTCAGTGGAAGCCTAGTGGAAGGAGGGACCGCAGACAGGCTTCGAAGGCCTAACATAATAAAATGGGCTGGCTGTAGGCAATTTAAAATTGGTTCCAGGGGTACACGGGCAGCAGTAGACAGGTCAGTGGAGGCCTAGTGGAAGGAGGGACAGCAGACAGGCTTCGAAGGCCTAACATAATAAAATGGGCTGGCTGTAGGCACTTTATAATTGGTTCCAGGGGTACACGGGCAGCAGTGGTCTGGTCAGTGTAGTAGTAGTAGAAAGAACGGGCCGCAGACAGGCTTCGAAGGCCTAACATAAAAAAATATTGGACTGTAGGCACTTTAACATTGGTTCCAGGGGTACACGGGCAGCAGTAGACTGGTCAGTGTAGTAGTAGTAGAAAGAACGGGCCGCAGACAGGCTTCGAAGGCCTAACATAAAAAAATATTGGACTGTAGGCAATTTAACATTGGTTCCAAGGGTACACGGGCAGCAGTACACTGGTCAGTGTAGTAGTAGTAGTAGAAAGAACGGGCCGCAGACAGGCTTCGAAGGCCTAACAATAAAAAATATTGGACTGTAGGCACTTTAACATTGGTTCCAGGGGTACACGGGCAGCAGTACACTGGTCAGTGTAGGAGTAGTAGAAAGAACGGGCCGCAGACAGGCTTCGAAGGCCTAACATAAAAAAATATTGGACTGTAGGCACTTTAACATTGGTTCCAGGGGTACACGGGCAGCAGTGGTCTGGTCAGTGGAGGCCTAGTGGAAGGAGGGACAGCAGACAGGCTTCGAAGGCCTAACATAAAAAAATGGGCTGGCTGTAGGCAATTTAAAATTGGTTCCAGAGGTACACGGGCAGCAGTGGTCTGGTCAGTGGAGGCCTAGTGGAAGGAGGGACAGCAGACAGGCTTCGAAGGCCTAACATAATAAAATGGGCTGGCTGTAGGCAATTTAAAATTGGTTCCAGGGGTACACGGGCAGCAGTGGTCTGGTCAGTGTAGGCCTAGTGGAAGGAGGGACAGCAGACAGGCTTCGAAGGCCTAACATAATAAAATGGGCTGGCTGTAGGCAATTTGAAATTGGTTCCAGGGGTACACGGGCAGCAGTGGTCTAATCAGTGGAGGCCTAGTGGAAGCAGGGACAGCAGACAGGCTTCGAAGGCCTAACATAATAAAATGGGCTGGCTGTAGGCAATTTGAAATTGGTTCCAGGGGTACACGGGCAGCAGTGGTCTAATCAGTTGAGGCCTAGTGGAAGCAGGGACAGCAGACAGGCTTCGAAGGCCTAACATAATAAAATGGGCTGGCTGTAGGCAATTTAAAATTGGTTCCATGGGTACACGGGCAGCAGTAGACAGGTCAGTGGAGGCCGATTGTAATGAGTGTCTGCCAGTTAGTAGTCCAAAACAATAAATAAATGTGAATGTCTCGCATTAAAACAAAACGAAAACACTAAAGGGTGCAATCATTAAGTACAGGTGTGGGATCCTCTGCGTAGTTTCAGACCTACTAATTTAACGCAAAGTATTTACTGTGGTAAATAGAGGACACTGCCCATGACTATGTTAAGTACCATCATACATGTTAACACAATGGTATTGTCAGTGGCAGGAATGGAAGGATGTCAGCGCATAGACTAAACATTGGTGGAAGTGTGAGAGATAACTGTGGAAGTGGTAGAGCAATGTTTGACCTGGGGGTGGAAGAACTCTCTTGTGGCCGGCGGTACAGGCCCAGGGCCCCTCATGTTACAACAGTGTGTCTGACGTTGGGTGCGCACCACCACCGCCAGAGACACTTTATTGTACTATGAGGGACCCAGTGGCAATGCCGTCGACCAAAAGCGGGCACACCCACCTCTTCAGACAAACGGCACTCTCACGGGTGCTTGCGCCAAGTCGCGATACCAGGGCCCCGTGTGGGGAGTTTGGCCATTTAGGGAGGTGTAAACATGTCGTATGCTGGACAATCAGCTGCAGCAAATTAGACATTAGAAAAGTAATTCACAGTAGTTCACAGGCAAGAGCTTTTCATAGGAAAGCTAGGTGTCGGCCGGGCAAGGTGGGGCAAAATAATTCGAAATCCAGTTGTGGTTCATTTTAATGAATGTTAGATCACCAACATTTTGGGTAGCCAGACGAGTCCTTTTTTCGGTTAATATTGAACCTGCAGCACTGAATACTCTTTCTGATAGGACACTAGCTGCCGGGCAAGCAAGCTCCTGCAATGCATATTCTGCCAATTATGGCCAGGTGTCTAATTTTGATGCCCAGTAATCAAATGGGAATGACGGTTGAGGGAGAACATCGATAAGGGATTAAAAATAGTTAGTAACCATACTGGACAAATGTTGTCTCCTGTCACTTTCAATTGATGCAGCAGTACCTGTCCTGTCTGCGGTCACAGCAAAATCCCTCCACAACCTGGTCAGAAAACCCCTCTGTCCAACGCCACTTCTGATGTGTGCACCCCTAACACTCCTGGTCTGCTGCCCCCTGGAGCTCGTGTGAGAACGATCACGTGCGCTGTGTGCTGGGAATGCCTGAAGCAAACGGTCAACAAGAGTTGATTGTTTGGTTGCTAATATTAGTTCCAAGTTCTCATGTGGCATAATATTTTGCAATTTGCCTTTATAGCGTGGATCAAGGAGGCAGGCCAACCAGTAATCGTCATCATTCATCATTTTCGTAATGCGTGTGTCCCTTTTGAGGATACGTAAGGCATAATCCGCCATGTGGGCCAAAGTTCCAGTTGTCAAATCTGCGGTTGTGATTGGTTGAGGGGCAGTTTCAGGCAAATCTACGTCACTTGTGTCCCTCAAAAAACCAGAACCCGGCCTTGCCACGCAACCAATTTCCAGTGCCCCCGGGAAAGCTTCCTCATTAAAAATATACTCATCCCCATCATCCTCCTCGTCCTCCACCTCCTCTTCACCCGCTACCTCGTCCTGTACACTGCCCTGACCAGACAATGGCTGACTGTCATCAAGGCTTTCCTCTTCCTCTGGTGCAGACGCCTGATCCTTTATGTGCGTCAAACTTTGCATCAGCAGACACATTAGGGGGATGCTCATGCTTATTATGGCGTTGTCTGCACTAACCAGCCGTGTGTATTCCTCAAAACACTGAAGGACTTGACACATGTCTTGTATCTTCGACCACTGCACACCTGACAACTCCATGTCTGCCATCCTACTGCCTGCCCGTGTATGTGTATCCTCCCACAAAAACATAACAGCCCGCCTCTGTTGGCACAGTCTCTGAAGCATGTGCAGTGTTGAGTTCCACCTTGTTGCAACGTCTATGATTAGGCGATGCTGGCGAAGGTTCAAAGACCGCTGATAGGTCTGCATACGGCTGGAGTGTACAGGCGAACGTCGGATATGTGAGCAAAGTCCACGCACTTTGAGGAGCAGGTCGGAGAACCCAGGATAAGTTTTCAATAAGCACTGCACCACCAGGTTTAAGGTGTGAGCCAGGCAAGGAATGTGTTTCAGTTGGGAAAGGGAGATGGCAGCCATGAAATTCCTTCCGTTATCACTCACTACCTTGCCTGCCTCAAGATCTACTGTGCCCAGCCACGACTGCGTTTCTTGTTGCAAGAACTCGGACAGAACTTCCGCGGTGTGTCTGTTGTCGCCCAAACACTTCATAGCCAATACAGCCTGCTGACGCTTGCCAGTAGCTGGCCCATAATGGGACAACTGGTGTGCAACAGTGTCAGCTGCCGATGGAGTGGTTGGCCGACTGCGGTCTGTGGAAGAGCTGTCGCTTCTGCAGGAGGACGAGGAGGAGGGGGTGCGAACGCCTACAGCCAACTGTTTCCTAGACCGTGGGCTAGGCACAACTGTCCCGAAATTGATGTCCCCTGTGGACCCTGCATCCACCACATTCACCCAGTGTGCCGTGATGGACACGTAACATCCCTGGCCATGCCTACTGGTCCATGCATCTATAGTCAGGTGCACCTTTGAACTCACAGATTGCCTGAGTGCATGGACGATGCGCTGTTTAACATGCTGGTGCAGGGCTGGGATGGCTTTTCTGGAAAAAAAAGTGTCGACTGGGTAGCTCGTAGCGTGGTTCAGCGTACTCCATCAGGGCTTTGAAAGCTTCGCTTTCAACTAACCGGTAGGGCATCATCTCTAATGAGATTAGTCTAGCTATGTGGGTGTTAAAACCCTGTGTATGCAGATGCGAGGATAAGTACTTCCTTTTTCTAACCAGAGTCTCATGTAGGGTGAGCTGGACTGGAGAGCTGGAGATCGTGGAACTAGCGGGTGTGCCGGTGGACATGGCAGACTGAGAGACGGTTGGAGACGGTATTGTTTCCGCCGGTGCCCTAGATGCAATATTTCCTCCTACAAAACTGGTGATTCCCTGACCCTGACTGATTTTGGCTGGCAAAGAAACCTGCACAGATACTGCCGGTGGTGCGGAAAATGGTGGCCTTACAGTGACGGAAGGGATGTTGCGTTGCTGACTAGCTTTAATGGCCGAGGGTGCTACAACCTTAAGGGACGTTTGGTAGTTAGTCCAGGCTTGAAAATGCATGGTGGTTAAATGTCTATGCATGCAACTTGTATTGAGACTTTTCAGATTCTGACCTCTGCTTAAGCTAGTTGAACATTTTTGACAGATGACTTTGCGCTGATCAATTGGATGTTGTTTAAAAAAATGCCAGACTGCACTCTTCCTAGCATCGAATCCCTTTTCAGGGATTGCAGACTGAGCTTTAACCGGATGGCCACGCTGTCCTCCAACAGGTTTTGGCTTTGACACGCGTTTTGGGCCAGATACGGGCCCGGCAGATGGAACCTGTTGCGATGTTGATGCCTGCTGCGGCCCCTCCTCCACCTCCGCTTCTGAACTACTGCCGCCTGCACCCTGTTCCCCCAATGGCTGCCAATCGGGGTCAACAACTGGGTCATCTATTACCTCCTCTTCTAGCTCGTGTGCAACTTCGTCTGTGTCACCGTGTCGGTTGGTGGTATAGCGTTCGTGACGGGGCAACATAGTCTCATCAGGGTCTGATTGTGGATCAGTACCCTGAGAGGGCAATGTTGTGGTCTGAGTCAAAGGACCAGCATTGTAGTCTGGCTGTGGCTGTGCATCAGTGCACTCCATGTCAGAATCTACTTGTAATGGGCATGGCCTGTTAAGTGTTTCACTTTCTAAGCCAGGGACGGTATGTGTAAAGAGCTCCATGGAGTAACCCGTTGTGTCGCCTGCTGCATCCTTCTCTCTTGTTGTTTTTGCTGAAGAGGACAAAGAAGCGACTTGTCCCTGACCGTGAACATCCACAAGCGACGCGCTGCTTTTACATTTACCAGTTTCAGAAGAGGAGGCAAAAGAGCTAGAGGCTGAGTCTGCAAGGTAAGCCAAAACTTGCTGTTGCTGCTCCGGCTTTAAAAGCGGTTTTCCTACTCCCAGAAAAGAGAGCGTTCGAGGCCTTGTGTAGCCAGACAACGAACCTGGCTCCACAGCTCCAGACTTAGGTGGAATATTTTTTTTCCCACGACCACCTGATGCTCCACTACCACTACCATCATTACCAGCTGACAATGAACGCCCACAGCCACGACCTCTTGCACCAGACTTTCTCATTGTTTTAAAAACTTAACCTAAGTAACTTTATTTGTTGCTGTCAAACAACTTACACGGTGAGCTATAACTTCAGTATGATTTCAATATCCCTTTACAGGTTGGTGAGACCACAAGGAAAATCAGGCACAATGTTACACACTCTGTTTTCTGTGGCACCAATTCACAGAGATGCCACACACGCAGGACTGTCACTCAAGCACAAATGTCAATATTAATCTCCCACCTATTTTTTTTTTTTTCAGGGAGACTTTAGAAACAAAATAAAATAAAATGATTTTTTTCAGGGACAATTTAGAAACCAAAAAAAAAAAAAAAAAAAAGGATTTCTATGGCCCACTGAGTGAGAGATGGCACACACAGGAGTCAGGAGTGGCACACAAGCCCAGAGGCCAATATTTTTCTCCCACTGATTGATTTATTGATTTTTACAGGTAGACTTTAGAACCCAAATCAAGCAAAAAAATAAATAGGCTTTCTATGGCCCACAATTTGAGAGAGAGAGAGATGGCACACCCAGGAGTCAAGACTGGCACACAAGCAGAAATGGCAATATTAATCTCCCACTGTTTTGTTTTTTTTTTTTTGTTTTTTTCAGGGAGACGTTAGAAACAAAATAAAATAAAATGATTTTTTCAGGAATAATTTATAAACCAAATAAAATAAAATGATTTTTTCAGGGACAATTTAGAAACCAAATTAAAAAAAAGGCTTTCTATGGCCCACTGAGTGAGAGATGGCACACACAGGAGTCAGGAGTGGCACACAAGCCCAGAGGCCAATATTTTTCTCCCACTGATTGATGTACTGATTTTTTCAGGTAGATTTTAGAACCCAAATCAAGCAAAAAAATAAATAGGCTTTCTATGGCCCACTGAGTGAGAGATGGCACACACAGGAGTCAGGAGTGGCACACAAGCCCAGAGGCCAACATTTTTCTCCCACTGATTGATGTAGTGATTTTTTCAGGTAGATTTTAGAACCCAAATCAAGCAAAAAAAAAAAAAGGCTTTCTATGGCCCACTGAGTGAGAGATGGCACACACAGGAGTCAGGAGTGGCACACAAGCCCAGAGGCCAATATTTTTCTCCCACTGATTGATTTATTGATTTTTACAGGTAGATTTTAGAACCCAAATCAAGCAAAAAAATAAATAGGCTTTCTATGGCCCACAATTGGAGAGAGAGAGAGAGAGAGAGAGAGAGAGAGAGAGAGAGAGAGAGAGAGAGAGAGAGAGAGAGAGAGAGAGAGAGAGAGATGGCACACCCAGGAGTCAAGACTGGCACACAAGCCCTGAGGCCAATATTTTTCTCCCACTGATTGATGTAGTGATTTTTTCAGGTAGATTTTAGAACCCAAATCAAGCAAAAAAATAAATAGCCTTTCTATGGCCCACTGAGTGAGCACTCTAGCAGAAATGCCAATCTTAATCTCCCCCTGCAGTAATCTCAGCCAGGTATGGCAGGCAGCAATAAGGAGTGGACTGATGCACAAATTAAATAAAAAGTGTGGACAAACAAAAAAGATAGCTGTGCAGAAAGGAAGGAACAACAGGATTTGTGCTTTGAAAAAAGCAGTTGGTTTGCACAGCGGCGTACACACAGCAATGCAGCTATCAGGGAGCCTTCTAGGGCAGCCCAATGAGCTACAGCGCTGAGGAAAAAAAAAATGTAGCTTCCACTGTCCCTGCACACCGAAGGTGGTGTTGGACAGTGGAAATCGCTACAGAACAAGTGGTTTGGTGGTTAATGGACCCTGCCTAACGCTATCCCTGCTTCTGACGAAGCGGCAGCAACCTCTCCCTAAGCTCAGATCAGCAGCAGTAAGATGGCGGTCAGTGGGAACGCCCCTTTGTAGCCCCTGTGACGCCGCAGACAGCAAGCCAATCACTGCAATGCCCTTCTCTAAGATGGTGGGGACCAGGACCTATGTCATCACGCTGCCCACACTCTGCGTTCACCTTCATTGGCTGAGAAATGGCGCTTTTCGCATCATTGAAACGTGACTTTGGCGCGAAAGTCGCGTACCGCATGGCCGACCACGCACAGGAGTCGGATCGGGTTTCATGAAACCCGACTTTACCAAAAGTCGGCGACTTTTGAAAATGAACGACCCGTTTCGCTCAACCCTAGTCCCCACGAGTTGCTCGTCGATCCTCTGTATCTAGAAGTTCCTCCACTGCTTCTGTCTCCTCAACCTCCTCTCGGTCCTCCAGCTGCACCCAAAGCCTGTCTGGTAATGCCACCCGCGTTGTAACTGGGCAGAAGGAATCCTGCACACCTCCTCACTATGCTGTCACCAGGGCTCAATGGCATCAGGCAGTGTTTACATTGAAATGCCTGGGAAATGTGAGTCACACAGCTGAGGAGTTGTGGTCAGCTCTGGAGACCGAGTTCCATCAATGGTTGTCTCCTCTCAACCTGCAGCCAGGGAAGGCTGTGTGTGACAATGTTGCAAACCTGGGTGCGGCCATTCGCCGGGGCAATGTCACACATGTGCCTTGTATGGCTCACGTTTTGAACCTCGTTGTCCAGCAATTTTTATCCCACTATCCTGGACTAGATGGGCTTCTGCAGAGGGCACGGTCGCTGTGTGCTCACTTCCGCCATTCGCATCCCGAAGTTCGACAACTTGCATCTCTACAGAAGTCATTGGGCCTGCCAGTTCACTGGCTGAAATGCGATGTGCCCACATGGTGGAATTCAACTCTGCACATGTTGCAGCAACTGTGGCAGCACCGATGAGCCCTGGTGCAATACGTTATGACGTATAGCCTGGGCCAAGGAGATCAAGAGGTAGGGCAAATCATGCTGCTGGAGTGGTCTCAGATCAGGGACCTATGCACACTTCTGCAGTTTTGAAATAGCAACGAAGATGTTTAGTGCTGACGATGCCATGATCAGCATGTCCATTCCGGTGATTTACATGCTGGAGCACACCTTACACAGTGTTCGGAGTCAGGTGGTGGAACAAGAGGAGGAGGAGGAGGAGGAACAGGAGGAGTCGTATGCGGAAGGGATCATATCTCCAAGGTCAAGAAGGTTGGCAGCACCAAGGCGGCTGGCCTTGGAGGCTGGGGGAGAGGGATTACCGCATGGTAGCAACCAAACTGTTGAGAAAGGTGCAGGAGGCAAGGAAGAAGTGGAGGACAAACTGGCGCTGGGCATGGAAGACTCATCAGATGAGGGAGACCTTTATCAAATTTCTGTTGTGCGAGGTTGGGGGGAGAGGGCAGACAAAGGAAGCATGATTCTCACCTCGCCACCACCAAGATAACAAGGGCTTGGTCCTCCTGGATGCGCAAGACACATGAGCGCCTTCTTGCTGCACTACCTGCAACATGACCCTCGGATTGTCAGAATCCGAAGTAATGCCGACTACTGGGTTGCCACTCTTAGATCCCCGGTAGAAAAGCAAATTTGGCAAAAAAATTCATGCCATAGAAAAGGATTCACGCATGCAGGAGTATCAGCAGAGACTGTTACACAATCTAACATCTGCTTTTCCACAAAACACCAGTGGTGCAGGAAGTGAATCTCTGAGTTCCAACTTGCCCACCATGGGACTATCGAGTCAACACTCAAACCGTAACAGTAACATCATATCTGGTGGTAACAGCAATTTTTTCAATCGTTTCAAGATTTTTTTAGACCATCCTTTGCAAGGCCGCAGGAGACAAGAAGTCTGACGCACAGCCAATGCCTAGAGAGGATGGTACAAGAGTATCTCCAAGTTAACATCGATGCCATGACTGTGGAACTGGACCCTTGCTCATTTTGGGCTTCCAATCTTGAAAACTGGCCTGAGCTCGCACTCACGCCTTGGAGATCTTGTTGTGCCCCGCAGCCAGCGTTCTCTCTGAACGTGTGTTCAGCGCTGCTGGTGGTGTGCTGGCAGATAAGCGCACGCGGCTGGCCAGTGATAATGTACACAGACTAATGTTCATCAAGATGAACAAATCCTGCATCCACAAGGACTTTTCTACCCCTGTGTCATCTTGGGGAGACTAAAAGCTTGATGATTTTTTAAAATCACCTCACCAACTGTTTTAAACCTCTGGCGAAATTGATGCCACTTAAGTGGTGTCTGTGGCCGATTTTTTGGAAAAAATGGAGACTCTTTATATAGTCCCCTTGCTGAGTTTACATGACATTGCCATCGTCAATTCCAGGTGGGTGGGGTCGTCTGCAGAGTTGTTTACTCATACTATGGCCTGGGATTCAGAGGTCTGCTCCAAAGCTTCATTGTCTGCTAGTCAGCAGAGTAGCCCAGCCACCAACAGCCTGTTTACCTAAGTACTATTTTGTAATGGCATCTAGCACAGGAAATCCTTTTGGGCCTAGTAGAATTTGGTGCAACTCAGCAGCGTACCCCACCCATGAAGCAAGCTACACCGCCTGTTTACCTAACTACTATTTTTTAACGGCATCTAGCCCAGGAAATCCTTTTGGGCCTTGTAGAATTTGGTGCAACTCAGCAGTGTACCCCACCCATGAAGCAAGCTACACCGCCTGTTTACCTAACTACTATTTTTTAACGGCATCTAGCCCAGGAAATCCTTTTGGGCCTAGTAGAATTTGGTGCAACTCAGCAGCGTACCCCACCCATGAAGCAAGCTACACCACCTGTTTACCTAAGTACTACAGTATTTTGTAACGGCATCTAGCCCAGGAAATCCTTTTGGGCCTTGTAGAATTTGGTGCAACTCAGCAGCGTACCCCACCCATGAAGCAAGCTACACCGCCTGTTTACCTAACTACTATTTTGTAACAGCATCTAGCACAGGAAATCCTTTTGGGCCTAGTAGAATTTAGTGCTACTCAGCAGCGTACCCCACCCATGAAGCAAGCTACACTGCCTGTTTACCTAAGTACTATTTTGTAACGGCATCTAGCCTAGGAAATCCTTTTGGGCCTAGTAGAATTTGGTGCAACTCAGCAGCGTACCCCACCCATGAAGCAAGCTACACCACCTGTTTACCTAAGTACTATTTTTTAACGGCATCTAGCACAGGAAATCGTTTTGGGCCTAGTACAATTTAGTGCTACTCAGCAGCGTACCCCACCCATGAAGCAAGCTACACCACCTGTTTACCTAAGTACTATTTTTTAACGGCATCTGGCCCAGGAGATCCTTTTGGGCTTAGTAGCAATTTCTGCTACTCAGCAGCGTACCCCACCCATGAAGCAAGCAACACCGCCTTCTTTCTTTCTCAATCTAACCCCTCAGCTCTGGGGTGTCCACTCTCCCTCCAGCTCTCTCGTTCTCACAGGTGGACTATCGCGTGTTTTCACATTGTGGCGAATCTTTTGGGCCCAGGCATAAGAAGTCGTCGAGGTAATGAATAATATGTGCCGCCTTACAAACGTCCATGACGGCACATTCGAGGAAGCAACTAAGCGCCTCAAATAGTGAGCAGGATATGGAGCACCCCATGGGCAAACCGTGATCTATGTAGTATGCTCCTTCACAGAACCAGCCTAATGGGAGGACACTATTTGGAGGCACAGGTAGTAACCGGAACGCCCCCTCAATGTCTGTTTTGGCAATTAGGGTGCCCCTTACCAACTTCTTGACCCGCCTGATTGCCTCCTCAAAGGAGGTACAGTACATAGTACTGTACTTGGTTCCGCGTCGATGTTGTAATTTACTGACCTGCCCCTTGGATATGACAAATGGTGGATTAGTCTGAATGTATTGGGTTCATTTTTTGGCACAACTCCCAACGTGGGGTACCACTACGTCTTCTAAGAAAAGTGTTCTGAATGGACCCGCCGCCATTCTACCTAAAGATATTTATTTTTAATTTTTTTTGTCAAGACGTCTGGGTGTTGGTAGAGTGAGTTTAGATTTTTACTCCAGCCTTTCTTGATTTTAGAAGGGCATGACATGCCTATATCTGTGTCTCCTCCTTTTACTCCTCCAACTCTTTTCTTTTCGCATGACTATATGTAGTTGTGACTTTTCCATGTGTTTGTTGTGTCTTCTGAGCAGTTTGTCAGCTTTTGGACACATTTTAAGGTGTTTTCTATCTGTTTTCTATGTGTTTGTATGTGTTTGTGTTTGCCTGCCATTGGTTTCAATGGGGTTCGACGGTGTTCGTCGAACGTTCAACGAACAGTTCGTCGAACACGTCCCTGTTCGACAAACTGAACCGAACCTGAACACTAGGGAGGTGGCTCAACACTATCTGTAACCTAATGGTTCTCAGGATCATGAATTGAATGAGTGCAACCTGTTTCAACCAATGGTTAATAAAATTTACATGACATATTTCTATTAATTTCCTTTTGCCTGGCAGATGCATTTTGTAGTATACTGTACATTTACCCAAGACCTCTGAAGGTCCGGCCATTTATTCAAGATCTTGTTCTCAGCTATAGGCAATGGCTCCAGTGATATCAATGACAAAAACAAAAAGAAGCATTCAATTTCCCAACATGACTTACCACTCTCTTTGAAGTCCTCCAAGCTGTAACCACTTCCTAAGAAGTAATTACTTTGATCAACAAGGAACCTTTGAGAGGTTGGTTCTTTTAGACTTAATAAGCAGTTTGTGCCAAATTTGTGGGCTAATCTAACATGCTTATTACAAGTACTTTGTTGTGCAAGATAAATAATTTTCCAGACAATGGAAAATCGGATAAAAACTATCTTAAATTACCACTTCCCCAGTCCGGTGAGGAGTGGTATTTATAATAATAATATAATAATCTTTATTTATATAGCACCAACATATCCCACAGCGCTTTACAGTTTAACAGCTTCAATCACAACAGTCATAAGTAACAATGTTAACAATACAATAATTAAAGCAACACAAGACAACCCTGCTCGTGAGAGCTTACAATCTACAATGAGGTGGGGAGATACAAAGTACAGGTGTGTATTTACAATGATGTATTTACAATGATTGTCCAGCCATCTTCAGGGAGTGGGGGGAAGATGGAAGTAGTGAATGGGCCACACACAAACAAAATAACTGATTAGGGAACATGATAGGCCGCTCTGAACACATGTGTTTTGAGTGAGCACCTAAAACTATGCAAATTGTGGATGGATGATCCTAATTTTTTGGGGTAGAGTATTCCAGAGGATTGGCGCAGCACGGAAGAAGTCTTGTAGTCGGGAGTGGGAGGTATGGATTAGTGCAGAGGTTAGTCGAAAGTCATTTGCAGAGCGCAGAGGTCGGTGAGGAGATGTAAGGGGGTGCCGCACTGTGAAGAGCTTTTTGGGTGAGAACAAGTACTTTGAATTGTATCCTGTAATGAATGGGCAGCCAGTGTAATGACTGGTGAAGAGCGGATGCGTTTGAGCAACGATTAGCTAGACTACCCTGGCTGCTGCATTAAGGATAGACTGGAGAGGGGAAAGTCGAGTGAGGGGGAGGCCAATTAATAGAGCATTGCAGTAGTCCAAGCGGGAGTGGATCAGGGCGGGTCAGTGAGGGTTTTTGTTGTTTCTATAGTGAGAAAAGGGTGGATTCTAGAGATGTTCTTTAGGTGTAAGCAGCACAAGCGGGAAAGAGACTGTATATGGGAGGTGAAGGAGAGATCGGAGTCAAACATAACACACAGACAATGCGCCTGCTGCCGGGGTGTTATTATGGTGCCACCCATGGAGAGGGAAACGTCAGGTTTAGGGAGGTTAGTAGATGGTGGGAGCAGAAGAAGTTCAGTTTTGGAGAGGTTGAGTTTCAGATAGAGAGCGGACATGATGTCAGAGACTGCGGACAGACAGTCAGTGGTGTTCTGTAGTACAGCAGGAGTAAGGCCAGGGGATGCCGTGTATAGTTGTGTGTCGTTGGCATAAAGATGGTACTGAAAGCCAAATCTGCTGATGGTCTGTCCAATTGGGGCCGTGTAGAGGGAGAAGAGAAGGGTGCCAAGGACTGAGCCCTGAGGTACCCCGACAGTGAGAGGAAGAGTAGTTGAAGTGGAGCAAGAGAACAGAACACTTAAGGAGCGGTCAGAAAGATAGGAGGAGAACTAGGAGAGAGCAGTGCCCTTAATGCCAAGTGACTGGAGCCTAGAGAGTAAGAGAGGGTGGTCAACAGTGTCAAAAGCTGCAGAAAGATCGAGAAGAATGAGCAGAGAGTGGTCACCGTTACATTTTGCTGTCAGAAGGTCGTTGGTCACTTTGATGAGTGCAGTTTCTGTCGAGTGTAGGGGCGGAAGCCAGACTGTGAAGGGTCTAGGAGGGAGTGAATGGGAAGGGAACGGGTAAGGCGGGAGTAGACTAGGTGCTCCAAGAGTTTAGAGATGAAGGGGAGATTGGAGACCGGTCTGTAGTTGTTTGTGTAGGATGGTTGGAGGGTGGGTTTTTTTAGTAACAGAGTAATGATAGAGTGTTTGAAGGAGGACGGAATATGCCTGAGGAGAGTGAGAGATTAAAGATTGTAGTTAGGTGAGTAGTGACGACTTGAGAGAGAGACTGGAGGAGATGAGAGGGAATGGGGTCGGTAGAGCATGTAGTCGGACAAGAAGAAGAGGGGAGCCTGGAGACTTCTTCTTCTGTGATGGGATCACAGTGAGCCAGGGAAGATGCTCGGAGGGATGGGAGTCACTGAACTTGGTGATTGGGAGCGGATTTCCTGACGGATATTGTCTATTTTCTCTATAAAGTGGAAGGCCAGGTCATCAGCACAAATGTCTGTGATAGGGGCTTGAGCTTTTGGCCTGAGGAGGGAGTGAAAGGTGTCAAAAAGTTTCTTGGGGTTGTTGGATAGTGAGGAGATCAGAGTGGTGAAGTAGGTCTGTTTGGCGATGTGAAGGGCAGAGTTATAGGTTTTTAACATTAATTTGAAGTGTATGAAGTCTTCTGGTGTGCGAGTTTTCCACCATAAGCGTTCAGCACTCCTAGAGCATCACTGGAGAAATCGGGTTTGTGATGTGAGCCAGGGCTGTTTTACTCTGTGTTTGGAGGTTCTGAGGGTGAGGGGAGCTACTTGGTCTAGGGTGCTTCTAGGAGTGTCATTGTAGTGATGTACCACCAGATCAGGACAGGAAAAAGAGGAGATTGGGGACAGTGATGAGTGTAAGGAGTCTGAAAGTGTATGAGGGTTAATTGCTTGTAGATTTCTGACTGAATGGTAGGTAGGAGGGTGCTGGGGTGAGCAAGGACTTGTGAGCATGAAGGAGAGAATGTTGTGGTCAGAGAGGGGAAGCGGTGAGTTATTTAGGTAGGAGATTGAACACAGCCGGACAAAGACCAGGTCAAGGGTGTTACCGTCCTTGTGTGTCTCAGAGGTTGAGAGCTGTGAGAGGCCGAGCAAAGTGGTTAGCGATAGAAGCTGGGATGCAGATGTAGAAGTGGGGCTGTTTATGGGGATGTTGAAGTCTCCCAGGATAAGGGTTGGGAGTTCTGAGGACATGAAGTGCGGCAGCAAGGCAAAGAAATGGTCCAGGAAGTGGGTGGGTGAGCCTGGGGGTCGGTATATGACCGCTACTCTGAGGGAGAGGGGATGGAAGAGCCCGATGGTGTGGACCTCAAAAGAAGGGAATGAGAGAGATGGAGTTGGTGGGATGACCTGGAAGGTGCATTGTGGGGAGAGAAGTATGCCGACTCCACCACCAGGTCTGTTTGTGGGTCTCAGGGAATAGGAGAATTGTAGGCCACCATGGAAAATGGCAGCAGGGGAGACCGTGTCAGAATCCTGGATCCAGGTTTCAGTGAGGGCCAATAGATTTAGAGAGTTGTTCAGAAAGCAGTTGTGCAGGAAAGGAAGCTTGTTACATACAGACCGTGGATTCCAAAGGGCACAATTAAAAGAAAGATGAGGGAGTGCAAGTAATATTAATAAGGTTAGAATGGTTTTGATGTGAGGTAGGGTAGGGGTTGAGGTTGGTGGATGGTGGAATACGGTTACTTCTTTGCCCTAAAATCATATCCAGACCAATAGTGCCACATTTCCGTGCTCTGGGCACTAGGGAAAGTCTGAGGCTAGTGTTGAGCATTCCGATACCGCAAGTATAGGGTATCGGCCGATACTTGCGGTATCGGAATTCCGATACCGAGATCCGATATTTTTGTGGTATCGGGTATCGGTATCGGAGGTGTAAAATAAGGAATTAAAATAAAAAATATTGTTATATTCACCTCTCCGGCGGCCCCTGGAACATCACCGCGAGTCACCGGCATCCGGCAGGCTTCTTTGTTTAAAATGAGCGCCTTTAGGACCTGAGGAATGACGTCGCGGCTTCTGATTGGTCGCGTGGCGGTCACATGGGCGGCACGCGACCAATCAGAAGCCGCGACGTCATTCCGCAGGTCCTAAAGGCGCTCATGGGCGGCCACGCGACCAATCACAAGCCGCGACGTCATCGAAAGCTATTAACGCGCTCATTTTTAAAAATGAGCGCGGTAATAGCTTTCCATGACGTCGCGGCTTGTGATTGGTCGCGTGGCGGTCACATGAGCGGCACGCGACCAATCAGAAGCCGCGACGTCATTCGCAGGTCCTGAAGCCGGCCGGTTAGCCGCGTGATGTCCAGGGGCCGCCGGAGAGGTGAGCATATCAATATTTTTTATTTTAATTCTTTATTTTACACCTTCCTATGGATCCCAGGGCCTGAAGGAGAGTTTCCTCTCCTTCAGACCCTGGGAACCATCAGGATACATTCCGATACTTGATGTCCCATTGACTTGTATTGGTATCGGATATCGGTATCGGCGATATCCGATATTTTTCGGGTATCGGCCGACACTATCCGATACCGATACTTTCAAGTATCGGACGGTATCGCTCATCCCTATCTGAGGCCTACAAACAGGCCCGAGGCCTAACGGAGGAGCCTGCTGCCTGCCACTAACTGGCGGTCCTGGAGGGCCTCTGCACCGGAATAAGGGCCATGGAATGCAGCAAAACCCTATTACTGAAGGAGATCTGCCGTTTGGGAGAGGTAAGGGGACTTGCGGTGGCCGTGCGGGCTGCGGGTGGCATGATCCCGCCTGTCATCCCCCTCCTCCATAAAGGCCGCAAATTAAGCCACAGGACCACCGAGTGGTACCTGAAGGAGGGTGCTCACGCAGCTTGGCAGCCAGACGAGCATCTGGACCATCTCTGGAGGGGCATCTGACCTGCCGCTGTGTGGTCTGCTGCCTGGATTCCCGCCGCGGTCGCCGGCTGGTGGTGGTGTGAGATGGACATTGCAGGGGTAAGTGAATTGGCAGCGCCCCGCTAGGAGACCCCCCTCTGCCGCCCGCATCGCTTACCTGCCAGCTGGGGAATCTGGAGTGATCCCTCAACCGCGCCATCCGGACTCCTGCTGCACCTTGTGGTGCCCGCTTCATTAATACAATTGCCACTAGGGGGCCGATGGCGGTGAGGAGTGAGCGGCCAACTGGGGACCTGGGGTGGACCGCCAGGTGCTGAGAAGCTGGGAACTGACCTCTGGCCGGGGGCTGTGGTGGCCACCCAGTCCTGGGTGTTGAGGGGAGTCAGCTGTGGAACACTGTGGCTACTGCTGTCCGGCATAAGAGGCTGCCCATACAAGACCCACACAGAGATATCCCCTCTGTGGAGAGTCACATTATAAAGCAGCAGTGAGGCCCGCTTACTCCAAAAATCTCTGCTTCCTTCCTGGCCCGGCTATTGAGATTCCTCTGGATCGGTTCCCATCTCTGAGGTCTCTGAATAAGGCAGCTTATTCTCCTAAAACTCTCTTAAAGGACCCCCTCCATATTGGGATACTACTACCATCCTGAACGATATTCTCTCCATTCCCTCCCCTTAATCTTATAACGTAAAATGTAACCACCATTGAGGGGAACCGGAGAGGATCTGGGAGTTTCTCTCATTTTTGACTTGCAGGAAATTTACCCACAATGGTTAAATCCACACAAAAATCAACAAGATTGAACTCTAAATCCATCAGCTCTACTCCTCAACCTGACATAGAAAAATTCCTAAAAAAACAAAACAGCTCAGCCGCCATCACCAAACTCCCCCAATCGCAAGAAAGGGACATGGAGACACACACAGAATCTGAATGTGAAAGTGATGGAGATACAGATGATCAAGACAGAGGTGATCAGGTTACTAGATCCTTTATCAAAAGAATCCTAATCAAAGCATTAGATCCTATAGGCAGAGATATCTCAACTATCAAACAAGACCTCAACCAACTGGGGCATAGAATTGAAGTGGTAGAAGCCTCCCAATCAGAATTAGCCCAGTGCTCTAACTCTGCCCTGAACTGCCATGTACAACAGGAAGAGTACATCAATCAAATCTACAACATACTAGAAGATCACGAAAATAGGGAATGAAGAAATAATCTGAGACTAAAAGGTGTCCCAGAATCTATCCTCCCAGAAGCACTGATCCCTACCGCCATTGAAATTTTTTGCTCAATCCTCAACCCGTCAGATCCCCTTGAAATCGATCTGGTGAGAGTTCATAGAGCTCTAAGACCAAAACCGAAACCTGATGAGACCCCACGAGACGTCTTATGCCGTTTTCTTGACTACAGAACCAAAGACCTATTACTAAAGAGAGCCAGAGAAGCGGAATCGATCACTCATGGAGGCACTCCAATCCAAATCTTTCAAGACCTCTCTGCCTCTACTCTCTACAAGACACGTCTCTTAAGACCCCTCACCTCTGTCCTCCAACAGAGACACTATCCTTACCGCTGGCTATTCCCCTTTGGCATTTCTATATCAGCTAAAGGCCGGAAATTCCTGATTAAGTCCACGGCTGATATCAAGAGTGTTTGCAAAGAATTGGAGATCCAATTCGATCACTCACCCATCCTGGAAACAGTCCATGAGGCCCACAAGTTGAAACCTCTACCTATACCCACCCCTTAGCAGGAGTCCTCTGCCTCAAAATCTGCTCGATCAAAGCGTCGTTCCTCCAAGACTACACCGCCAAGATATAGAGACCACGACCCAGACTGATTAAGCTCAAGGGGAAAGAGAAGAATGATTGAAAAAAAAATGGAAATTCCCTCCTGTTGTTTATTTTTTACCTTTTCTCGTTAGTTTTTTGAATCTTTTTGCTTCCTGCTCTAGAATTTACAGATTTCCTGTTGTTCCACTTGGTGTGTATAGATCTATAGTTGTGTAGCGTTCTTGCTGCAACCATTGGAGTATTAATCTCCAATATCTTGCTGTTACATTGACTCCCATTTCCGACCTCCTTCACCCCATCTCATGCTAAAGTTATCAAGTGTTTCATACCACCTAAAGCTACCTCCCCATGTATACTATGTTTTATGTACTTTGTTTTCTCATGTCCCCTTTATTCTAACCATTTCTCTTTTTTATCTATCCTCACTCCTGTTCATCCCTCTTCTCCATATCATCCACAAGACGAGCCATCCCTCTGCTTGAATCAACCTCTACTGTACCCATCATGGCGGTGAACCGTAAGCCTTTTCAGGTTATATCACACAACGTAAATGGACTAAATTCCCCAATCCCTGGGTCGCAAATCTTAAATTTCTTCAAAAAATCTAAATACGATATTTTACTTTTACAAGAGACCCATTTTACCAACGATAAAACCCCTTCATTTGAAAAATGTTTCTTTGACAGATGGTACCCTGCTACTTCCCCCCAGAAGGGATCGAGAGGCGTTTCAATAGCATTTGCCAAAGATATCCCTTTCCTTCTCTTAGAATGTCTATCAGATCCTGAAGGCCGTTATATCTTTATCAAAGGCCTCTTAGCTGGTAATATGGTTACTGTAGGCAACATATACGCCCCCAACAAACATCATCTGAAATGGCTACGCAAAGCCTTAATCAAACTACGTTCATTCCAGGAAGGCGCTGTTATCCTAGGAGGCGACCTGAATGTAGCATTGGACCCCACCCTAGACACCTCAACAAAAAAAAGCTCTATCTCCCTAAAAGATCTGGCCCATCTCAAATCACTTATCCATTCCCTCGAGTTGGTTGATGCCTGGCGTTATCTACATCCAACAGATATTGACTACACTTATTACTCACATCATCACAACTCCTACCATCGCCTTGATCAGGGGTGTCAAGCTGCATTCCTCGAGGGCCGCAAACCATGCGTGTTTTCAAGATTTCCTTAGCATTGCACAAGGTGCTGCAATCATTATGTGTGTAGGTGACTAAATTATAACCTGTGCAGTACAAGGAAATCCTGAAAACATGACCTGTTTGCAGCCCTCGAGGAATGCAGTTTGACACCCCTGGCCTAGATTACATTCTAATTTCTAGATCCATCCTCCATTCTACCATAAACACTAATATAATTCCCGCTATCCACTCTGATCACTCTAGTTTTGATCAACTTAGAATTCCACAAACCATACTCTAGATCTAGGACATGGAGGCTCAATGAGTCGCTATTACAACGAGAAGACATCAAAAGCCGTATCTGTGAATCGCTCCAAGAATTTTTTAAAATTTATACTACCCCTTATGTTGACCCTCCACTGTTGTGGGAAGCTCATAAGGCCACGATCCGTGGAATATTCATTTCAATAGCCTCGTACTTGAATAAACTGAAAAAATCAGAAATCCTGGCTTTGTATGAGGATATTGTGGCCTTGGATGTTTGCCACAAGAAAGAGTTATCACATGACACACTCTCCCAACTCACAAAAAAAGCCAATCTCTAAAAGATCTCTTAAATATTCGTACCTCTAAATACTATTTATCCTGGAAGAACAAAATCTGTGCTCATGGAGATAAAGCTTCCAAACTCATGATTTCCTTGATCAAAAAACGCCAAGCCCGAACGTTTATCCATAAAATCAAATCTGTAGAAGGCCAGACCTTGCAACAATACAATCAGATCACTGACACCTTCTTGACCTTTTTTAAAGACCTGTATCAACTCTGTCAAAACGATACAATAGAAGACAAAAACCTAAGACAATCCAAAACCCAAGCCTTCTTATCCTCCCTACACCTTCCTCAATTATCTGCTCTTCAACAACCCTTTGACCTCTCTGAACTCCAGTCCACCCTGTCAGAAAGGGCAAAAGGGAAATCTCCAGGCCCGGACGGGCTTCCTAAAATAATCCTTTTTTGATATTCTGGGTCCCCATCTATTAAATGTCTGCAATGCAGTTCTGGAGGGAAAACCCTTCCCTTCTCTATCGCTAGAAGCTCATATTTCCCTCCTTCACAAAGAAGGGAAAGACCCAGAAAGTTGTGGAAGCTACAGGCCTATGTCCTTACTTGACGTGGACCTTAAAATGTATGCAAGTCTTATTGCAAGAAGACTGGCAGAGCTATTACCACAACTCATCTCCCCCAACCAGACAGGTTTTGTGGCAGGTCGAGAGGGGAGGGACAACACCTCCAGAATCCTCCACCTGATTCAATATGCAAAAGTCCACAAAACTCCTCTTGTTTTGTTGGGGACAGACGCCGAGAAGGCCTTTGACAGGGTGGACTGGACATTATTACACAAAACTCTCTTCGCATTTCATATTTCCTCCCAATTAGTTGATGCAATTTTTCAAATGTATACCACCCCTTCAGCCCGACTAAAAATTAACAACTTATTATCAGACCCCTTCTACATCCAAAATGGTATGAGGCAGGGATGTCCTCTCTCTCCGATCTTATATGTGCTGACTATGGAGCCTCTTATCCAGACCATCCAACAAGATGCAGATATCAAAGGGATTCAAGTAAGCGGCTTCCACCATAAATCCGCAGCATTTGCAGATGATCTCTTGGTGGTGCTGTCTGACCCTGGGAGGGGTATCCCTGCCTTTGTCCGCACTTTAGAACTTTATGGGGACCTGTCCAACTACAATATTAACATTACAAAGTCAGAAGCATTAAGCCTCAATATTTCCAAACCCGAAATTGATAAATTGAAAAAACTCTATCCCTTCAAATGGCACCCCAAGTTCATAACAAATCTGGGTATCAAAATTGGAAGGTCGATGGGGGAGCTTTTAGAACTCAACATTATGCCCTTACTAAAGCAGGTTACTTCCACGGTTCATTCCTGGAATGCGCCTTTCCTGTCCTGGATGGGTAGAAAAAACCTCCTGAAAAGTATTATACTACCTAAATTCTTGTACCTTTTTCTGATGCTCCCCATCTACATTCCAAAACACTACCTATTCAGAATCAACACTTTCTTTGTTAATTACATTTGGAATAATAAACGCCCCTGAATCAATGCTACTACACTCGCCCTACCGAAACCAGATGGGGGCATGGGTTTCCCTGATATTTTCAAATATTACAAAGCCGCTATGCTCACTAGGATAGTTGACTGGATCAGAAGACCCTCTGAAAAACTATGGCTGCCTATCGAAGAACACCTCGCTCCCATCTCCTTAAGGACCATGGCGTTATTATATGACTACTCTAATTTAAACCAATTACTCTCCAATGAATTAACAATAGCTATACTCAAAATTTGGAGAACTGAATTTCTTAAACTGACTCCACCTATTTCCCCAATCCTGATGATACAGGATGTCATAGGCCCAATTCCCCTTAAATTACCCCACGGGGACGTACCCAGACCACCTCTGCCAATTGATGATTTTTTCATTGAAGGCTCAATGATGAGCTTTTCAGAATTTCAAACATCCAACCCCCAACTAAACGTCACTTTCCTCCATTATAAAAGATTGAGAGATTGCTGCTATAGTAAAAAAGATCAGCTTAATCTATTCCGCCCACTCACACCCTTTGAACAACTTTGCGCTCAACATAACCCACCAAAAAAGGTCCTATCAAAACTCTATAAAACTCTGATTATAGAAAAAGCCGTTGCCAAAAGAGCATACATAGGACTGTGGGAACGGGATCTTAATATTCTTTTCACACAAGACCAGATCACCTCCATTTACAATAAATCCCACGGACCTTCCCAATGTGTGAAGTTACAAGAAAATTCTTATAAAGTGATATCGAGATGGTATCGTACCCCCTCCCAGATACACTTATGGCACCCATCCATTCCCGATAAGTGCTGGAGATGTTGCGCAGACCTGGATTCATACCTACAGATCTGGTGGTCTTGTCCAAAAATTGTGCGCTTTTGGCAACTAATAGAAGACATAATATTCACAGTGCTAGGCCGAGCCCCGTCCCTGGATCCCCAGTCTGTTCTACTTAACCTCCTCCTATGGCCCAAAGAACCATCAATCTCCAAACTGGCTTGTAATATTATAGCAGCTGGAAAATATCTAATTCCCACCCTCTGGAAGTCTACTCTTATTCCCACTAAAAAACAAGTTCTAGACAAAATAGATCTATTATACTATACAGCTGAGTTAGTTGCTAACACTCAGGAGTCCCTTGCTTCTTTCCGGAACATATGGTCCGTGTACCGTTCCAGTTCTGACTTTCTATCAAACATTTCAGTAGTCTCAAGAGATTAATCAATACTTGCTTTCAATCAACAGCACTCATGGGATGGCTCGTCCTGGATTAACACCTCCTGGATCCTCTTCCCCTTCCCCCTCAAATCTCCCCTCCTCTTCTTACCTCTCTTCTTATCTCTTTCTACTCCATAACTCCAAGTTATTGACAGTCATAAATCTAAGTCTATGATGGAATCCATATACATCCCTTTTTTGATTCGCTAAGTTGGCCCGTGAATTAAAGGTTAAAGTTGGGCCCTTTGGCTTCATTCAATTTAACCCTCTAATGTGATTCTATATAATCCATACCTGCTTGTGTCTCATTATCTTATTATTATATGTTATCTACATTTTGTTTTTCCTTTCCTGTATCATATATTATCTTTAATAAAAAGAACGTTGAAAGAAAGAGGTTGGTGGATGGTGGACCGGGGTTTGGGGAGACGTCCCCTGAAATCAGTAGGAGTAGGAAGATTAAAAGCAAGAAGTTTTTGGAATTGTAAGGCTAGTTTTACATTTGCGTTAGAATCCGCAGAGTTTAATCCGCATCCGCAAGTACAGGAAAAAACGCATATAAACACATACAAACACGGCGTTTTTTAGACGCATGCGGGAATGCATGCGGTTAAAAAAACGTCGCATTTGCATGCTTCTCAATGCGTTTTTTTCTTGTGTTTGTGTTTTTGGTGCGCATGGTGACAAATTTTACAGGAGAAAAATCTAGATGACCAGACACCGCCAATGTGACTACAGAGGGTGTGGATTATGGGATATCTTTATATAGACTCTTGAACAGCTGAAATCTTCAGATTTTGCTCCTGTATCCTGTGTCATAATGGATCTTCCCATGGAGAGCTTTTATTTCAACCTGGATTAAAGCATCAAGCTGTTTCTTGCCTGTGCGTTTGCTTGGGAGCAAGACAGACATTGAGAAAGATGGAGAAGGAGACATCGTAGGCGTTTTTGGAGACACCCCATTATTGAACTAAGTGAGAGCCGTGGAGCATATCACACGCTGTATGGCAAGCTTAATGCCAACCCGGACAAATTCCCGGAACATACAAGGATGTCGCAAGACTTATTCCAGAATTTGCTTGCTCGTGCCCAAGGAACCATACGGAGACAGGACACCCAGCTCTGTAGAGTGATTCCACCAGAGGAACGTCTGCTGGTTGCATTAAGGTACGTAACAAATCTAAACCAATGGCAGTGCAAATTTTGGGTGTTCTGACATGTATTTTTTTGGTATTTTCCTTTATGTCTTTAGCATAGCAACACCATAAATAGAATTGATTGTAATTTCTTTTTTTTTAATTTTCTTCCAGATTTCTTGCAAACAGAGAGTTTATCAACCACACTAAAAGGATTTTTAACTACAGACTGACCAGGGATCGAAGAACAGTAGAGTGTACCTTTGGGATTCTAGTATCAAAATGGCGCATTCTTGCATCAGCCATTAATCTAAAAATGGAGACAGTCGACGAGGTGGTCAAAGCCTGTGTGGTTCTGCAAAATTACATAATGGCTAAGGAGCGGCCCAACATTCAACTGGATGAACCAGTTGCACACCCACTGCCCGATTACCAGCATCACCTGCTATGGTCAACAGGTGGAGTTGGCCACATGCAGGACAAATTTGTTGCCTTTTTTTATTCGGATATTGGACGTATGTCATGGCAGGACAATGTTGTGTAAATGTCCTGTTGTTATTTTATCTGTACCAGTAATTTTCTTACATGTTACTAATGTATCTCGTTAATAAACTTTATTTTTTGGTGTCTTAACCGTGTCTCATATGTATTTCCTCTACAAACCGAGGTTGTCCTCACACTAGCAGTATTTGGTCTGTATTTATTTTCAGTATTTGTAATCCAAAACCAGGAGTGGGTGATAAAGACTGAGGTGCTAGATATGTTAATATTATAATTTTCCTCTAATTGTTCCACTCCTTGTTTTGTCTTACAAGTACTGATATAAAATACTGACCACATACTGCTAGTGTGATGGCAGCCATGTTGTTTTTGTGGTAAGGTTGTTGCGTCCTGATTGTTCTGCTATGCAGTACACATTGGACACAGACTGAAGAGACAATGGCTGTCATACAAAACAGATCTATACTCATCAATAGGGTTGAGCGACCTTTACTTTTTTAGGGTCGAGTCAGGTTTTGCGAAACCCGACTATCTCAAAAGTCGAGTCGAGTGGAATCGGCCGATTATCGCAAAAAGTCGGGGATCGACCGAAACGCGAAACCCAATGCAAAGTCAGTGGGTTTTATTTTTTATTTTTATTTATTTTTTTATTTTTTATTTATTTTTTCTCTCTCTCTCTCTCTCTCTCTCTCTCTCTCTCTCTCCCCCGTCCGTCCCTACACAGAAAAGCTGGGTTTACACATTGCAAATCGCTACAGCGCACAAGCAAAAAAAATGCAGATAGATGTGCACGCCCCTGACACCTATGTCATCACTCTGCCCACGTTCCTTCATTGGCTGAAAAAATGGCGCTAAACACGTCATACGAAACGCGACTTTGGCGCCAAGATCGCCGACCGCATGGCCGACCCCACACAGGGATCGGGTCGGGTTTCATGAAACCCGACTTTGCCAAAAGTCGGCGACTTATGAAAATGAAAGACCCGTTTCGCTCAACCCTACTCATCAAGTCAGGTGTCAGAAATAATGAATTCATGATGCACGTATAACAGCCTTATGAATTCACTATTTCTGACACATGTCTGTTATGACCCCAATGGCGAGGGTCTCAGAGGAACGTGGAAGTCTGCAAGATACAAAAATCCAGCTCATAGGGCAGTGGTAACTGGGTTGACCATATATCTACTCCTAACGCCAACACTAGAAGTAGCCGGGGGTCATACCTACGTTGATCCTAGATGACTCGCGCCAGCCGGAGAATCTAAATACCCCTAGTAGAGGAAAACAAAGACCTCTCTTGCCTCCAGAGAAAGGGACCCCAAAGCAGGATAGAAGCCCCCCACAAATAATAACGGTGAGGTAAGAGGAAATGACAAACACAGAAATGAACCAGGTTTAGCACAGAGAGGCCCGCTAACTAATAGCAGAATATAGAAAGGTAACTTATATGGTCAACAAAAAACCCTATCAAAAATCCACACTGGAAATTCAAGAACCCCCGAACCGTCTAACGGTCCGGGGGGAGAACACCAGCGCCCTAGAGCTTCCAGCAAAAGTCAGGATACAGATTAGGAACAAGCTGGACAAAAATACAAAACCAAAAACAAATAGCAAAAAGCAAAGTAATTGACTTAGCTGAATAACCGGACCAGGATCAGTAGACAAGAGCACAGCAGATTAGCTCTGATAACTACGTTGCCAGGCATAGAACTGAGTGTCCAGGGAGCTTATAAAGCAACGCCCCTAACTAACGACCCAGGTGCGGATAAAAGGAAAGACAGAAAAACCAGAGTCAAAAAACTAGTAACCACTAGAGGGAGCCAAAAAGCAAATTCACAACAGTACCCCCCCCTTAGTGAGGGGTCACCGAACCCTCACCACGACCACCAGGGCGATCAGGATGAGCGGCATGAAAGGCACGAACTAAATCGGCCGCATGAACATCAGAGGCGACCACCCAGGAATTATCCTCCTGACCATAGCCCTTCCACTTGACCAGGTACTGAAGTCTTCGCCTGGAGAGGCGAGAATCCAAGATCTTCTCCACCACGTACTCCAACTCGCCCTCAACCAACACCGGAGCAGGAGGCTCAGCAGAAGGAACTACAGGCACAACGTACCGCCGCAACAAGGACCTATGAAATACATTGTGAATAGCAAACGACACAGGAAGATCCAGACGAAAAGATACAGGATTAAGGATTTCCAATATCTTGTAAGGACCAATAAAACGAGGTTTAAATTTGGGAGAGGAGACCTTCATAGGAACAAAGCGGGAAGAAAGCCATACCAAATCCCCAACGCGTAGTCGGGGACCCACACCGCGGCGGCGGTTGGCAAAGCGCTGAGCCCTCTCCTGTGACAACTTCAAGTTGTCCACCACATGATTCCAGATCCGCTGCAACCTATCCACCACAGAATCCACCCCAGGACAGTCAGAAGACTCCACATGACCTGAAGAAAAGCGAGGATGGAAACCAGTGTTGCAGAAAAAAGGCGAAACCAAGGTGGCGGAACTAGCCCGATTATTAAGGGCAAACTCAGCCAACGGCAAGAATGTCACCCAATCGTCCTGATCAGCAGAGACAAAACACCTCAAATAAGCCTCCAAAGTCTGATTGGTTCGCTCCGTCTGTCCATTAGTCTGAGGATGGAAAGCAGAGGAAAACGACAAATCAATGCCCATCCTACTACAAAAGGATCGCCAGAACCTGGAAACGAACTGGGATCCTCTATCTGACACAATATTCTCAGGGATGCCGTGCAAACGAACCACGTTCTGGAAAAACACAGGAACCAGATCGGAAGAGGAAGGCAGCTTAGGCAAAGGAACCAAATGGACCATCTTGGAGAAGCGATCACATATCACCCAGATAACAGACATGCCCTGAGATAGCGGAAGATCAGAAATGAAATCCATGGAGATATGTGTCCAAGGTCTCTTCGGGACAGGCAAGGGCAAGAGCAACCCGCTGGCACGAGAACAGCAAGGCTTAGCTCTAGCACAAGTCCCACAGGACTGCACAAATGACCGCACATCCCTTGACAAAGAAGGCCACCAAAAGGACCTGGCCACCAGATCTCTGGTGCCAAAAATTCCCGGGTGACCTGCCAACACCGAGGAATGAACCTCGGAAATGACTCTGCTGGTCCACTTATCCGGAACAAACAGTCTGTCAGGTGGACAAGACTCAGGCCTATCAGCTTGAAATCTCTGCAACACACGTCGCAGATCCGGAGAAATAGCTGATAAGATAACTCCATCCTTAAGAATACCAACAGGATCAGCGACTCCAGGAGCATCAGGCACAAAGCTCCTAGAAAGAGCATCGGCCTTCACATTCTTTGAACCTGGTAAATACGAGACAACAAAATCAAAGCGGGAGAAAAACAATGACCAGCGGGCCTGTCTCGGATTAAGGCGTTTAGCAGACTCGAGATACATCAGATTTTTGTGATCAGTCAAGACCACCACACGATGCTTAGCACCCTCGAGCCAATGACGCCACTCCTCAAATGCCCACTTCATGGCCAACAACTCCCGATTGCCCACATCATAATTTCGCTCGGCAGGCGAAAACTTCCTAGAGAAAAAGGCACAAGGTTTCATAACAGAGCAACCAGGGCCTCTCTGCGACAAAACGGCCCCTGCTCCAATCTCCGAAGCATCCACCTCAACCTGAAAGGGAAGTGAGACATCGGGCTGGCACAAAACAGGCGCCGAAGTAAACCGGCGTTTCAACTCCTGGAAAGCCTCCACGGCAGCAGGAGCCCAGTTAGCTACATCGGAGCCCTTCTTGGTCATATCCGTCAAAGGTTTCACAACGCTAGAAAAATTAGCGATAAAACGACGGTAGAAGTTAGCGAAACCCAAGAACTTCTGAAGACTCTTAACTGACGAGGGCTGAGTCCAATCAAGAATAGCTCGGACCTTGACCGGGTCCATCTCCACAGCAGAAGGGGAAAAAATAAACCCCAAAAAGGGAACCTTCTGTACACCAAAGAGACACTTTGAGCCTTTGACAAACAAAGAATTTTCACGCAAAATTTTAAAGACCAACCTGACCTGCTCCACATGCGAGTCCCAATCATCAGAAAAAACCAAAATATCATCCAGATAAACGATCAAAAATTTATCCAGATACTTCCGGAAAATGTCATGCATAAAGGACTGAAAAACTGAAGGCGCATTGGAGAGCCCAAAAGGCATCACCAAGTACTCAAAATGACCTTCGGGCGTATTGAATGCGGTTTTCCATTCATCACCTTGCTTAATGCGCACAAGGTTGTACGCACCACGAAGGTCTATCTTGGTGAACCACTTGGCACCTTTAATTCGGGCAAACAAGTCAGACAACAGCGGCAGAGGATACTGAAATTTGACAGTGATCTTATTTAAAAGCCGATAATCAATACAAGGCCTCAAAGATCCGTCCTTTTTAGCCACAAAAAAGAATCCTGCACCAAGAGGGGAAGAAGACGGACGAATATGTCCTTTCTCCAAAGACTCCTTGATATACGAACGCATAGCGGTATGTTCAGGTACCGACAGATTAAAGAGTCTTCCCTTAGGAAATTTACTGCCTGGAATCAAATCTATAGCACAGTCACAGTCCCTATGAGGAGGCAATGCACTGGACCTGGACTCGCTAAAGACATCCTGATAATCAGACAAATACTCCGGAACTTCCGAAGGCGTAGAAGAAGCAATAGACACAGGCAGGATATCCCCATGAATACCACGACAGCCCCAACTAGAAACTGACATAGCCTTCCAGTCCAGGACGGGATTATGGGTCTGTAACCATGGCAGCCCTAAAACAACCAAATCATGCATTTTATGTAAAACAAGAAAACGTATCACCTCGCGGTGTTCAGGAGTCATGCACATGGTAACCTGTGTCCAATACTGCGGTTTATTTGCTGCCAATGGCGTAGCATCAATACCCCTAAGAGGAATAGGATTTTCTAATGGTTCAAGAGTAAAACCACAGCGCTTAGCAAATGACAGATCCATAAGACTCAGGGCAGCACCTGAATCTACAAACGCCATGACAGGATAAGACGACAGTGAGCAAATCAAAGTTACAGACAGAATAAATTTAGGTTGCAAATTTCCAGCGGTGACCGGACCAACAACCTTAGCTATACGTTTAGAGCATGCTGAGATAACATGTGTAGAATCACCACAGTAGTAGCACAAGCCATTCCGGCGTCTATGAATTTTCCGCTCATTTCTGGTCAGGATTCTATCACATTGCATTAAATCAGGTGTCTGTTCAGACAACACCATGAGGGAATTTGCGGTTTTTCTATCACATTGCACCGAATTAGGTGTCTGTTCAGACAACACCATGAGGGAATTTGCGGTCTTGCGCTCCCGCAATCGCCGGTCAATTTGAATAGCCAGTGCCATAGCATCATTCAGACCTGTGGGAATGGGAAAACCCACCATAACATCTTTAATGGCATCAGAAAGACCATTTCTAAAATTAGCGGCCAGTGCACAGTCGTTCCAATGTGTCAGCACGGACCATTTCCGAAATTTTTGGCAATACACTTCAGCCTCGTCCTGCCCCTGAGACATAGCCAGCAGGGCCTTTTCTGCCTGAATCTCAAGATTGGGTTCCTCATAAAGTAAACCGAGCGCCAGAAAAAACGCATCAATATCAGCCAATGCCGGATCTCCTGGCGCCAGCGAAAAAGCCCAATCTTGAGGGTCACCCCGTAAGAACGAAATAACAATTTTTACTTGCTGAGCGGAGTCTCCAGATGAACAGGGTCTCAGGGACAAAAACAATTTACAATTATTCTTGAAATTCCTAAACTTAAACCTGTCTCCGGAAAACAGTTCAGGAATCGGTATCTTAGGTTCTGACCCAGGACTTCTGATAACATAATCTTGTATGCCCTGCACACGAGTAGCCAGCTGGTCCACACTTGTAATCAAGGTCTGGACATTCATGTCTGCAGCAAGCATAAGCCACTCTGAGGTAAAGGGGATGAAGAAAAAAAAAAAAAAAAAAAAAAAAAAATGAGAGAGGAGAAAAAAAAAAAAAACTCAGAATCTTCTTTCTTATAATCCCTCTTTTGCAATGCATTAAACATTTAATATAGGCCTGGCAAACTGTTATGACCCCAATGGCGAGGGTCTCAGAGGAACGTGGAAGTCTGCAAGATACAAAAATCCAGCTCATAGGGCAGTGGTAACTGGGTTGACCATATATCTACTCCTAACGCCAACACTAGAAGTAGCCGGGGGTCATACCTACGTTGATCCTAGATGACTCGCGCCAGCCGGAGAATCTAAATACCCCTAGTAGAGGAAAACAAAGACCTCTCTTGCCTCCAGAGAAAGGGACCCCAAAGCAGGATAGAAGCCCCCCACAAATAATAACGGTGAGGTAAGAGGAAATGACAAACACAGAAATGAACCAGGTTTAGCACAGAGAGGCCCGCTAACTAATAGCAGAATATAGAAAGGTAACTTATATGGTCAACAAAAAACCCTATCAAAAATCCACACTGGAAATTCAAGAACCCCCGAACCGTCTAACGGTCCGGGGGGAGAACACCAGCGCCCTAGAGCTTCCAGCAAAAGTCAGGATACAGATTAGGAACAAGCTGGACAAAAATACAAAACCAAAAACAAATAGCAAAAAGCAAAGTAATTGACTTAGCTGAATAACCGGACCAGGATCAGTAGACAAGAGCACAGCAGATTAGCTCTGATAACTACGTTGCCAGGCATAGAACTGAGTGTCCAGGGAGCTTATAAAGCAACGCCCCTAACTAACGACCCAGGTGCGGATAAAAGGAAAGACAGAAAAACCAGAGTCAAAAAACTAGTAACCACTAGAGGGAGCCAAAAAGCAAATTCACAACACATGTCCAGGTGAGCATAGATATGCCGTGTATGACCGCCATCGTCCCTTTACTTTGTGTGAAATAGATTATGTACACAGAAGAGAAAAAGGAGGTTATACAATGCACTTCTCCACTTACCAGGTCAGGCATCCTAACTAATGAGTTTTTGGACACTTGACCTGTTGACTATAGTTTTGCATTGCATTGCCACCATTTTCTCTTTAGTCTGCAACAGTAGTCACAGACTAAGCAGAATGAAGAGATTATGGAGAAAATACAAGTATAAATTTTTTGGTCCACCTCATAGCTCTATACTAAAGACACACAGAGTGTTGTACTTGCTAACTATTGGAGCTAGGATGTGGCCAAAAAATAAATTGTGCGGCGCAGTATTTTATTTGGTGCACGGTGTGTGTTGCCGGCGGCGAAAGACACAATTACCCAAACATAATTGTCACGATATTGCATGAAATGTAACATGATTTTGTAGCTTGCCTGTTAGACCCATGCTGCGGGCTAAAAAAACCCCACTTCTCTGTGTGTTTCTGCTGTGTGTGTAGAAGAGGTTTTTATTGCTTCTTGCTGCAAATTCCCACCAAAGGAATTGATACGACCGCTGTAGTTGCAATAGACAATTGTACCAGCTGAAACTGGTCTGATCTCTCTTTTAAAACATGAGGCTCTTTGTCCTAATCTTGTAAGATTCTGGGCCACCCATTTGGGCTAGAAAAATAATAAGTATATCTTGCTAACCTCCATCGGCGGATCAATCCGCCACTGTAAGCCTGAGCCTCTAGATCCAGCAGGGACAGAGTACGGATTTCTCCGGAGCAGGATGTCCCCATTAGCCCAAATTTGGTTTCATTGGAAAACATATGGTAAAATAAAAAGAAAGCTGGGTGTGTTATTATTCTGACATGTTTGGGAACGAAAATACGAGACTTATAAGAATTAGAGTGAAATTTGGTAAGTCTGAAGAGAGAGGACGGACTGGGTAAACCAACCCCTTTAGTGTTGTCACGAGGTTGGGGTTTAAAAGTCTCTACCCTTAACCCAGCCTTCAGTCTGAGTTTTTTACTTGAGGAGCTGTTTCTATCCAGACCTCCTGATGCATTTGGGGTTCTGCCTACCAGCATGGGTTTGCCTGAAATGAACTGAGAACATGTGAGTTTTACCTATTCTCATTTAATCCCTTTATTTTATAATTACTTTGCACATATTTTCAATTGTCTCATATTGTAATATCTTTATATAACTTTTTATAAACACTGCCTTAAATCTTTTATGGAGTATAATATTTAAAATACTAGATTTGTTCTTCTGCTCTAAAACGTACCCTAAGTCTTCTGAAGGGAATTACGCTACTGTTTTGGGTTAGCTTTGGACCCGTTTAAATGAAGCTGGTGGCAGCATACCGTGTTCTGGGTATTAGGGAGTCGTTGTAGCGATGGCGGCATTGATAATTAGTGTTCCTGCCTGAGTGGGAGTAGTCATTGCCTCGCTGCAGCGTGCCCAATAGCCAGTATATAGCAGGCAGCCTTTCTGGCGACTAATTACCCTAGGTGCAGTACCTAATCTGACCTGAGGGTAAGGGGGGCGCCAGAGAGCTGCAAGTTCAAGCAGAACTGTAAAGCGGGATATACATAAATCCCTGCAGTTCGTGGTATATTGAAGAGCAGTGGGATAACTAGAATAAGCCCCTGCTGTAAACTAAGAGGTCCATAGACTTGTGTGTGTTTTTTCATCACATTGTAGCAGTGGAGGGATAACTAAGATAAGCCCCCCTGCACATGTGATAGCCGTCTGTTGGCCTAAAGTCACCCCGATCCGTGACGTTGGGGTGACGGTCACGGTGTGAATCGTGACAATAATTGGCGGCAAATAACTTGTATTTATCTTAGAACAACAAAAATATTTATTTAACTGCGCCTGCTTTGGGTAGAGTTATGGAAACGGGGGGTGTGAAGCTTTGAGGCCTGGCTAACAGTGGACGACGCAGGGGTGGCAGGAGAAGGGGCAATGAAACTTGTGGGGTCTGGTAGTTCGGGGATAGGGCTTGACACATGAGAGGCCTGAGACGCACTGGAAGGGTGAGACAAACCTGACATTACAGACACACTGGGAGGTGAGGGGGGAGGAATATTAAGAGTATGCTGTTTTTTTATTTTTTCTCCCTTTCTGGGATTGCCGGGTTCTGGTAAGCCTCGGTGGGCTCATATGTCGTGGCATGGTCATGGTTGATGACCTGTCAGCGTCCGGCTGCACTGTGCCAGACTCCATAGTGCTTGTAGAGCGTGCAGCCATGCCATAGTCCATAGTGGTCGTAGAGCGTGCAGCCATGCCAGAGTCCATATTGCTCGTAGAGCATGTAGCCATGCCAGAGTCCATAGTGCTCGTAGAGCGTGCAGCCATGCCAGATTCCATAGTGCTCGTAGAGCGTGCAGCCATGCCAGAGTCCATAGTGCTCGTAGAGCTTGCAGCCATGCCAGAGTCCATAGCGCTCATGAAGCAGAAGGCCATGCCAGAGTCCATAGCACTTCTAGAGCAGAAGGCCATGCCAGACTCCATAGCACTTGTAGAGTGGAAGGCCATGCCTGGGTCCTGCTGCATTGTGGTGGTGGTGGCGGTACGGAAGGCCATGCCAGGGTCCTGCTGCATCGTGGTGGTGGCGTAACGGAAGTCCATGCCACAGTCCTGCTGCATCGTGGTGGTGGTGGTACGGAAGGCCATGCCAGGGTCCTGCTGCATTGTGGTGTCAGTGGAGGAGGTCCAAGCAGGAGCAGCGGTTGTCATGGTGGTGGTGGGCTGTCCAACAGCATTCGGCATGGTGGTGGTGCTGTACTGGTGTCCGGCAGTGCTAGGAATAGAGGTGGCTGTGCAGTGGTATGCAGCAGAGGTCGGCATTGATGTTAACTGTGACAGTGAAGGCACAGGTGGATATGCCGACACTGTCTGCTGAAAATACCGACTCTGCTGCATAGCCTGCACATAAGCAGCATTGCAGGCCTGAATGACAATAAGCTGGAGATCAGGAGTAAGGGGTTCCGACATGCCCTGCTCAATTTGGATAAAAAATGATGTGCTGGCCTCTGAAGGTCGGCTTTTACTTGGTCAAGGCTTTTTGTGACCTCCTGGATACGTGTATTCATGTGGCTAAGGGAAATTTCCATTCGGTCACCCAAAGCCTTGAGTCCTTTGTGAAAAACCGAGCTCAAGTGCAAAAACTCGGGCATGAGCGACCTGTCCGATGCCCTCTGCTGCTGCCGGGAGGAGCCCCCCAAAAAAGGGGTAGAGGCAGAGGACTGGGAAAGGGGAAGACCTGATGGACCATCTTCCTGGTCTCCAGTTTGTGTGGCAGGCCCACTTGCTGCAGCGCTGCTGGATGGCTGGGACGGGTCCATGGCTGTCTGATGAAAGACCACTCCAGAACCTGGGCCAACAGTACTGCTCCATGTGCTGTGAAAAAAGGAAAAAAAATAATAACAAAAATTAACCAGATGCCAACTCCTGTGGAATAGAAACATACAGATTATGGCAATACAACACAGCCTAATGCACGGGAGAAATACTTACATTCTCTGGGCAAGGACCGGTCTTAAAAATGCCAGAACGCAATGGTATTTGTACTTTCGGATCCTTGCTCCTGAACCCCTGGGAACATGGCTCTCTTGACGCAGGTCCTTGTTGAAGTGGTACTTCATTGAACGCCAATGTGTTTTGACTTTGAGCACTGTTGAAAAAACAAAAAATTATGGTTAGACAATGTACTTTTGGCCGTGCTCACACATCTGTGTGTGATGAGAGAAACTCCTGAGATTTTCTCTCATCACACACAGTTGTGTGAGCACGGCCAAGGTTTCTGCTGCTTCACACTGCATTCTAATACTTACAAAATGAAGTTCGGACCTGAGTAGGGGCGTTTTCCCAGTCATCCCACATCGCTTTGGCCACCTCATTCCATAGGCACCGGATCGTCATGTTGTCCGAGTGCTGTGGAACCCGGGTGTCCCACAACGGGACTCGCTCCTGGACCAGGGAGATGAGGAGGTAATTTTCTATGAGGTCTTCATCCCGTTCTGGAACCTAAAAATTAAATACAGACATTAATGTTGGATACATTAACAAAAGGAAAAGAAAGAAAACAGAGGCTGAGAAATGGCATGAATAAGGAAAGTCAAGATACAAAAAGAGTCCAGAAGAAACATGTAAAGAAAGAGGAAGGTAAAGAAAGGAAGATTAAAGAATACTAAAGTGAGGATACAGTAAACAGTCAGCCTTGTATACGTACATGCTGCTGCCCTGCCACCCGACCGTGACTCCGCTGCTCGTGCCCAGCCTCTGCCGCAGTAGAAGTAGTGCTCTAAAAAAATGAAAGAAAAAAAAAATTGTCATATCTGTAGATGTGACAGTGAATACTTACCAATCTGAGGAGGGGAGTACTCACTTCACTGACATGTTCGGCTTCAGAAGGTCCAGGATGTTGCTCCTCATCAGAAGAAGAAGACATTCTGATGCATGCAGAAAGAAAAAAATGGAAGAAATTAGGACATGTAGAGACAGAAAATAGAAAATAAAGGCATTGGCTAGGATATACTCACATTTTTCTGAGTGTAGATTCCTTCCTGTGTCTGGTCTGCTGCGTCTGGAAAGCTTCTCTGTCTGCTGCGTAGTGACCTGCAACCGTCCACTCCCTCCCTTTATCTCCTTGTATGTGGGGGGTGGCTTATCAGTGTCTAGACATGTATTTCTCTGGTGCAACGCATGCGTTCATGATCGCAAGCAAATGCATGTGCTTGTGAACGCATGCGTTCACATAGACAGCATATGCGTTTTTTTGGTGCCTTCCTTACGCAATCGACCGCATACTACATGTAGCGTTTACCGCGCCAACCCGCAGACGACGAAACGACACATGCGTCGTCAAATGCTGCCAAAAGCAACCGACTGCAGACGCATGCGTCCCTGATGTTAAATATAGGAATACACAACGCATGCGGATATTTGCGGAAGAAACGCTGTGGACACAACCGCAAATATGAAACCGGCCTTAAGAATATTTTTGTGCAGTGTGTTTTGGCAAGATGGACTGAGGTTTTTCAGGAAGATGAGAAGTGCATGGAAGCTGTACATGGGAGAGGGAAGTATAGAGGGGCTGATGTATATGAGTTGTGAAGGAGGGGGGATTGGGCGGTGGATGTGGATTGCAAGGGAACATAGGAGAATAGGAATAAAGCACATGGATAGAAGGGAGAGCAGAGTGTGGGTTACCTGACTCCTGTCCTGACTGACTGCCATAGAATAACTGCTATAACTTGATGCTTAGCTAATGCGATGCTTTGCTGAATGCGTGCGACTCCACACATGCGTGCACCCCTAAGAATGAATCTAATTTTATAGGCCCCAGTGCACGGAGAGGACAGCGGGATTATGGGAGCTGTGTAGTTATAAATTAGGGACAGCTGCTCAACACATCCTGGTGTGGATAGATGATCAAAGATACAGTCCTGATTACATCTCTATACTAAACACCTCTCCTGTGATAAGCATCTACAGAGACCCCCTGGAGCTACAACAGTGAGTACTGAAAACCATGTAACTGATGATGAATTCTAGCACAGGAGTTGAATGACATGAAATTACCATTCAGGGAGCTTACTGACACACAGAAAATCATTGCAAAATACAGAGACATTCAGGATCCAGGGAGAGCTGGGGATATTCACTACATACCATTCAGGGTGCTTGCTAACACACAGAAAATCATTGCAAAATACAGAGACATTCAGGATCCAGGGAGAGCTGTGGATATGCACTGCATACTATTCAGGGTGCTTGCTAACACACAGAAAATCATTGCAAAATACAGAGACATTCAGGATCCAGGGAGAGCTGGGGATATTCACTGCATACCATTCAGGGTGCTTGCTAACACACAGAAAATCATTGCAAAATACAGAGACATTCAGCATCCAGGGAGAGCTGGGGATATTCACTGCATACCATTTAGGGTGCTTGCTAACACACAGAAAATCATTTCAAAATACAGAGACATTCAGGATCCAGGGAGAGCTGTGGATATTCACTGCATACCATTCAGGGTGCTTGCTAACACACAGAAATTCATTGCAAAATACAGAGACATTCAGGATCAAGGGAGAGCTGGGGATATTCACTGCATACCATTCAGGGTGCTTGCTAACACACAGAAAATCATTGCAAAATACAGAGACATTCAGGATCCAGGGAGAGCTGGGGATATTCACTGCATACCTGTGTGAAGAGAGGAGAGGAGATGGATATTAGTTCTTTGCCATGGAATAACTGCTATAACTTGATGCTTAGCTAATGCGATGCTTTGCTGAATGCGTGCGGCCCCACACATGCGTGCACCCCTAAGAATGAAGAAGGTATTTCCATACTGAGGACCACTGGAGGCCTCATTGAGGGTGAGCTGGTTCATATGTTTCGCAGAATATTGTGAAACATGATTCTTACTTGATTATGTCACTGGCATAATGAATTCACCATGTTGTATCAAGTTTTTGTTAAAATGTTCTACTTTTGTCCATTATTTGTTTTGAGGCTTGAGGCTTGAGAATCGCTCAATTAGAGCCGAAACGTTGCCTAGACATGTGAGTCTAATAAATCCTGCACAGTTTTCAACGGAGATGGACTGCTGCCTGCTTTTTTGGAGTTCATTATTTTTTTTAATAATATTACATTTTATTAACACGTAAAATGTTCACTGTACCTCTTGCTGCTTGGCCAAGAAGGCATCGATGAAGTTCCTTTGGTCATTCACATCCAGCTCTTTCTTCTGTTTCGTAAATGTTTTTATTATGAAGTTATTAAGTTCTTTAATATTTTTTAAATACATTTTGTGAGCTCCAGGCAGCCATTTCACAAAAGATGGAAAACTGTTGTACAGCTTCGGTATACATGAAAAGAAAAGAAAAAAATCTTGAAGAATATGTTCTAATAAAATTATGAACATTAGATAACAAAGCAAATAAATATAACATAAGCAAAAAAAAAAACAGTTGTCCCACTCTAAATGTGTGTTGTCTCGGCTCCCACTCTAAATGTGTAGTGTTTCGTCTCCCACTCTAAATGTGTGGTGTCTCGGCTCTCTTGAATGTGGTCACCTGAATTAAGCTCTCAGGAAGCTGTTGGTTGCTCACTAGCAGAATTCATTCTCCTCTGCATATGAGCAACTCTCATGATTTATTGAGTCCAGAAAAAGTTTTTAGGCACTTTGCTTCATTTTCAAAAGGCATTCTCTACATCGGGTGGGCAATGATTCCTCCACCTCAGATGTAACCTTCAACCAGTGTTCCAATTGGCAAATATGCCAAATCCTCACTTGACTTTGTAATATACACAGGCAGCCTGAGGCTCCAATACACTCACATGCCCCTGTAACTAACTCCGGATGACTGAACACTAGTGTTGAGCATTCCGATACCGCAAGTATCGGGTATCGGCCGATATTTGCGGTATCGGAATTCCGATACCGAGTTAAGATATTTTTGCGATATCGGGAATCGGTATCGGGATGAAGATTGATGTGTAAAATAAAGAATAAAAATAAAAAATATTGATATACTTACCCTCGGACGCGCCCTGGTTGTAACCACTGCAACCGCAATGCTTCTGTTCCTAAGAATGAGCGCGTGAAGGACCTTCGATTACGTCGCGGCTTGTGATTGGTCGCGTGAGCGGTCACATGAGCGGTCACGTGACCAATCACAAGCCGCGACGTCATCGAAGGTCCTTTACGCGCTCATTTTTAGAAAGGGATTCATGGCGGTTGCAGCGGTTACAACCAGGGCGTGTCCGAGGGTAAGTATATCAATATTTTTTTATATCAATTTATATCAATTTATTTATTTTACACATGAATATGGATCCCAGGGCCTGAAGGAGAGTTTCCTCTCCTTCAGACCCTGGGAACCATAGAGGATACCTTCCGATATTTGTGTCCCATTGACTTGTATTGGTATCGGATATCGGTATCGGCGATATCCGATATTTTTCGGATATCGGCCGATACCATCCGATACCGATACTTTCAAATATCGGACAATATCGCTCAACACTACTGAACACTGATTCTTAAATAACCTAGACCACGCTCATGGTTACATGCTAACATGGACCACCACAAAAAATGCTCTTCTCATTCTAACATGAAAGCATACTTAGCACATTAACCTCTGAGAAATGTAAAATCAATAAGGCATTGTCCTTACTGACTAAACCTTCATACATACCTGAATAATTACTTACCATGACCCAGGGGCTGGCTAAATGTTCTACATTTTGATTGATTAAAGCCATAAGCCGCAGTATTGTTGGATCCTCAAAATCAAATCTTTTGCTCAAGAGTATGGACACAATTATATTAGTAACAGCAGCATTAATACCAGTGACGTTATCAAAGGGCTTTCCTGAAAGTAAGGGGATAAAATATAAATATGTTTTATATTTTTTTGTTTTATTGATGCGTTGAATATTTGATTACATTTTTTATTACATGATCTTGAATTTACACTTGAGATGTCACCTCAACCCACAGAGGTGCTTTCTTCTGTATCGCTATATTTGCAGGCTATGTTGTAAATACTTAATAGGCAATCCCAATTTGCAATACATGGCAGAAGTAAAAAATGAATTGGAAGCCAAAGGTGACTATTATCAATCCCTTAACTCATTTCGACTTCATGTTAGCAAAAGATGGTAACTTATAACCGGCCCTGTGCGACAGTGGTCCATGTTCTTCCAACTGATGTTTTTCCTAGAAGTAAATATACCATGTACATACAGTGGTGTCAAAAAATGTTTGCTCCTTCTTGATTTCTTATTCATTTGCATGTTTGCCACATTTAAATGTTTCAGATCACCAAGAAATGTAAATTTTAGACAAAGATAAAACAAGTAAACAAAAGGGCAGTTTTTAAATGAAGGTCTTTATTATTAGAGGAAAAAGAAATCAAAACCTACAAGGCCCAGTGTGAAAAAGTGATTGCCCCCTAAAACTGGTTGGGCCACCCTTAGCAGCAACAACTGCAATCAATCATTTGCGATAACTGGCAACTAATTTTTTACAATGATCTGGAGGAATTTTGACCCACTCCTCTTAGCAGAATTGTTTTGATTGGCTCACATTGGTGGGTTTCAGCATATGAACCACCTTTTTAAAGGTCATGTCACAGCAACTAAATTGGATTAAGGTCAGGACTCTGACTAGGTCACTCCAAAGTCTTAATTTTTTTTTTTAGCCATTCAGAAGTGGACTTGCCGGTGTGTTTTATACCATAGTCTTGCAGCATAACCCAAGCGTGCTTTACCTTGAGATCACCAACTGATGGCCAGACATTCTCCTTCTGGATTTTTTGGTAGACAGCAGAATTAATCTTTCCAATCTTTCCATTTACCACAGCAAGTCTTCCGGGTCCTGAAGCAGCAAAACAGCCCCAGATCATGACATTACCACCATCATATTTTACTGTTGGTATGAAGTTCCTTTTCTGAAATGATGTGTTACTTCTACATCAGAAGTTAAGGGACATACACCTTCAAAAAAATGCAACTTTTGTCTCTTCAGTCCACAGAGTATTCTCCCAAAAGTCATGTGGACCATCATTATGTTTTCTGGCAAAACTAAGATAAGCTTTTATGTTCTTCCTGCTCAGAAGTGATTTTTGGCTTGTAATTTTGCCATGCAGGCCATTTTTGCCCAGTCTCTTTCTTATGGTGGAGTCATGAACACTAACCTTAACTGAGGCAAGTGAAGCCTACAGTTCTTTGGATGTTGCTGTTGCATCTTTTGTGACCTCTTGGATGAGTCTTCACAGTGCTCTTGGTGTAATTTCGGTCTACTGGCCACTCCTGGGAAAGTACACCACGGTTCCATGTTTTCACCATTTGGGGATAATGGCTCTCACTGTGGTTCGCTGGAGTCCCAAAACTTTTGAGTGATAGATCTCAATTGTTTTATTTCTCATTTGTACCTGAATTTCTTTGGATCGCTGCATGATGTCTAGCTTTTGAGGATCCTTTTGGTCTACTTCACTTTGTCATGCAGGTATAATATTTAAATTTGTTTGGTGCTCAGAATCATTTAAGGGTATGTGGACACTTTGCATATTTGCTTGCGGATTTTTGTGCTCAAAATCCACAGCTCTTGGCAGAAAACGCAGGTACGTTTTTTATGCGTTTTTGCACATTTTTGATGCGGTTTTTGCAGTTTTGATGCGTTTTTGTATGTGTTTTTGAAAGCTAAATGAAGATGTATTATTGAACAAAAAAAAGATTTATGATGTCATGTCTTGTTCAACTTCCTCTTTTACATTTGTCCAACCCACACTCCATTACACACACAGATAGATAGATAGATAGATAGATAGATAGATAGATAGATACATACTGTGGATAGATAGATAGATAGATAGATAGATAGATAGATAGATAGATAGATAGATAGATAGATAGATAGATAGATAGATAGATAGATACATACTGTGGATAGATAGATAGATAGATAGATAGATAGATAGATAGATAGATAGATAGATAGATAGATAGATAGATAGATAGATAGAAAGAAAGAAGGAATGAGATAGATAGATGCAGATAGATATATCTATGGATAGATGTAGATAGATATATGGATAGTTAGGCTACTTTCACACATCAGTTTTTTTCCGTCAGTCAGGATCCGGCAAAATTTTGCCAAACGGATCCGTTGCAAATAGTGAAAAATTGATGCAACTGATCCATTTTTGAGAAAGAGTGAGAATGGAAAATGTGCATGATTTGAATGGAAACATGCATGAAAAACCGGATTCGGAGGCCGGATTCATCATTTCACATCTCAGTTTCATACATTTTTCGCCAAATCCTTTCTTCTAAACGTTTTCTCCATCCGCCGGAAACAGCTTTTCTGATGGATCCAGCAAAAAACAGATGAAACATGTGGCCATCAGGAGCAATCCGTGCTAATACAACTCTGCAAAAACCTGATGTGTGAAAGTAGCCAGATAGATATATGGATAGATATATCTATGTATCTATAGATATAGCTATCTATAAATATATCTATAGATAGATATAGCCATAGTTATATCTATAGATATATCCATAGATATCCATCTACAGATATATCCATAGATATATAATAGCAAGGCCTATGTTTCTTAATGAATGTTTAATTAAAAAACAACAACAAAATGGAAAAAAATGGCTTAGGCTCCTGCGCAATTTTCTGCACCAGAGGGGAAAGCCAACAGCCAGGGGTTAATATTTGCAGCCTGGGAAAGGGGTTAATACAAATGGCCCCACCCAGGCTATGAATATCAGCCGGCAGCTGACTGCATAGCCTTTACTGGCTAATAAAATAGGGTGACCCCCCAAAAAATGACGTGGGGTCCCCCTATATTTTATAGCCAGAAAGGCTATGCAGACAGCTGAGGGCTGATATTCACAGCCTAGAGGGGGGCCATGGTTATTGGTGCCCCCAGCTACAAATACCAGTCTGCAGCCGCCCCAGAAATGGTGCATTTGTAAGATGCGCCAATTCCGGCACTTAGCCCCTCTCTTCCCACTCCTGTGTAGCTGTGGGATATAAGGTAATAAGGGGTAAATGTCACCTTGCTAATGTAAGGTGACATTAAGCCGGTTAATAAAGGAGAGACGTCAATAAGATGCCTATCCATTATTAATCCTATAGCAGTAAAAGGGTTAAAAAAATAAAGACACAGCCAGAAAAAAGTATTTTAATATTCTTAATTTAACCATACTTACCATACTCGCTCGCCTGCAAAAAATTAAAAATAATAAACTTTATACTCCCTGTCCGACGCAGTCCAATTAATAACGAGTGCCCCACGACGATGTCCCCTATAGAAAAGTGACATTGGGTGATGTCACTAGTCTACAGACCTTCAGTGACACACTGACAGGAGACAATGGCTCTTGCAGCGCATCACTGAGGTTACCTTAGTTCAGGGTCTCACTTTATGGCAACTCTGCGTGGGAATTTTTCCACACAGCAGTGCCACAAGTGAGACTAGGGAATATTTTTTACAGTGGCAGAGGAATACATTGGGGAAGGATACCTTCCGTCATTTAATTCCTGGAGCCCCTGGAGAGCGGTCGCATCTGATGTGGCTGATCTCCACGGGAGATCATCGTGGGACACTCATATTAATTGGATATCTGCGGATCAGGGAGTATACTGTTTGTTATTTTTATATTTTTTACAGGTGACTATGGCTTTGGGGATCAAGGTCACAAGGTGATGGTGAGTATGTGCTCTATGTTGTATGTATGAATGTACTGTATATATGTATTGTATGTTATATGTTGTATGTAATGTATGTTGTATGTCCTGTTATATGTGAACAGCTTAGAGATGCCCTTAATCTGGTAGACTGGGACAATATCCTCAGAAATGAGAATACAGATAATAAATGGGAAATGTTTAAGAACATCCTAAATAGGCAGTGTAAGCGGTTTATACCTTGTGGGAATAAAAGGACTAGAAATAGGAAAAACCCAATGTGGCTAAACAAAGAAGTAAGACAGGCAATTAACAGTAAAAAGAAAGCATTTGCACTACTAAAGCAGGATGGCACCATTGAAGCTCTAAAAAACTATAGGGAGAAAAATACTTTATCTAAAAAACTAATTAAAGCTGCCAAAAAGGAAACAGAGAAGCACATTGCTAAGGAGAGTAAAACTAATCCCAAACTGTTCTTCAACTATATCAATAGTAAAAGAATAAAAACTGAAAATGTAGGCCCCTTAAAAAATAGTGAGGAAAGAATGGTTGTAGATGACGAGGAAAAAGCTAACATATTAAACACCTTCTTCTCCACGGTATTCACGGTGGAAAATGAAATGCTAGGTGAAATCCCAAGAAACAATGAAAACCCTATATTAAGGGTCACCAATCTAACCCAAGAAGAGGTGCGAAACCGGCTAAATAAGATTAAAATAGATAAATCTCCGGGTCCGGATGGCATACACCCACGAGTACTAAGAGAACTAAGTAATGTAATAGATAAACCATTATTTCTTATTTTTAGTGACTCTATAGCGACAGGGTCTGTTCCGCAGGACTGGTGCATAGCAAATGTGGTGCCAATATTCAAAAAGGGCTCTAAAAGTGAACCTGGAAATTATAGGCCAGTAAGTCTAACCTCTATTGTTGGTAAAATATTTGAAGGGTTTCTGAGGGATGTTATTCTGGATTATCTCAATGAGAATAACTGTTTAACTCCATATCAGCATGGGTTTATGAGAAATCGCTCCTGTCAAACCAATCTAATCAGTTTTTATGAAGAGGTAAGCTATAGACTGGACCACGGTGAGTCATTGGACGTGGTATATCTCGATTTTTCCAAAGCGTTTGATACCGTGCCGCACAAGAGGTTGCTACACAAAATGAGAATGCTTGGTCTGGGGGAAAATGTGTGTAAATGGGTTAGTAACTGGCTTAGTGATAGAAAGCAGAGGGTGGTTATAAATGGTATAGTCTCTAACTGGGTCGCTGTGACCAGTGGGGTACCGCAGGGGTCAGTATTGGGACCTGTTCTCTTCAACATATTCATTAATGATCTGGTAGAAGGTTTACACAGTAAAATATCGATATTTGCAGATGATACAAAACTATGTAAAGCAGTTAATACAAGAGAAGATAGTATTCTGCTACAGATGGATCTGGATAAGTTGGAAACTTGGGCTGAAAGGTGGCAGATGAGGTTTAACAATGATAAATGTAAGGTTATACACATGGGAAGAGGGAATCAATATCACCATTACACACTGAACGGGAAACCACTGGGTAAATCTGACAGGGAGAAGGACTTGGGGATCCTAGTTAATGATAAACTTACCTGGAGCAGCCAGTGCCAGGCAGCAGCTGCCAAGGCAAACAGGATCATGGGGTGCATTAAAAGAGGTCTGGATACACATGATGAGAGCATTATACTGCCTCTGTACAAATCCCTAGTTAGACCGCACATGGAGTACTGTGTCCAGTTTTGGGCACCGGTGCTCAGGAAGGATATAATGGAACTAGAGAGAGTACAAAGGAGGGCAACAAAATTAATAAAGGGGATGGGAGAACTACAATACCCAGATAGATTAGCGAAATTAGGATTATTTAGTCTAGAAAAAAGACGACTGAGGGGCGATCTAATAACCATGTATAAGTTTATAAGGGGACAATACAAATATCTCGCTGAGGATCTGTTTATACCAAGGAAGGTGACGGGCACAAGGGGGCATTCTTTGCGTCTGGAGGAGAGAAGGTTTTTCCACCAACATAGAAGAGGATTCTTTACTGTTAGGGCAGTGAGAATCTGGAATTGCTTGCCTGAGGAGGTGGTGATGGCGAACTCAGTCGAGGGGTTCAAGAGAGGCCTGGATGTCTTCCTGGAGCAGAACAATATTGTATCATACAATTATTAGGTTCTGTAGAAGGACGTAGATCTGGGTATTTATTATGATGGAATATAGGCTGAACTGGATGGACAAATGTCTTTTTTCGGCCTTACTAACTATGTTACTATGTTGTATGTTGTATGTACTGTGATAGGTTGTATATTGTATGTACTGTTATATGTTGTATGTTGTATGTACTGTTATATGTACTGTTGTATGTTGTATGTTGTATGTACTGATGTATGTTGTATGTACTGTTACATGTTGTATGTACTGTTGTATGTTGTATGTACTGTTTTATGTACTCTTGTATGTTGTATGTTGCATGTACTGTTATATGTTGTATGTACTGCTGTATGTTGTATGTTATGTTATATGTTGTATGTACTGTTGTATGTTGCATGTTGTATGTACTTTTGTATGTTGTATGTTGCATGTACTGTTGTATGTTTTATGTACTGTTGTATGTTGTAAGTACAGTTATATGTTGTATATTTTATGTACTGTTGTATTTTGTATGATATGTTGTATGCAGTGTTGTATGTTGTATGTACTGTTGTATGTTCTGCTATATGTTGTATGTACTGTTGTATGTTTGTGGTTTTTTTTTACATTCAACAAATTAGCCGAATGATGGGACAACCACTGTCCCATCTTTGGCTAATGTGTCAATCACTGTCACTGTACCAGGCATAGCCCGATGGGACTTGTAGGCCCATCGGACGATGCCTGCACACACACCCCCAACAGACATGGCAGACCCCTGACATCCCCACACAGACCCCCAACAGCCCCGCACAGACCCCTGACAGCCCACACAAACCCCCGACAGCCATGGCAGACCCCCGACAGACCCCTGACAGCCCGCACAGACCCCTGACAGCCCGCACAGACCCCCGACAGACCTGGCAGACCCCCGACAGCCCTCAGGCGCCCCAACAGCCCAGCACAGACCCCCGACAGCCAACACAGAACACCAACAGCCCCGACAGACCCCCAACAGCCCAGACAGACCCCTGGCAGCCCCAGCAGACCCCCAACAGCCCACACAGACCCTCGACAGCCCTGCACAGTCCCCTGACAGCCCCGCAGACCCACACACACAGACCCTGCCGCACACACAGACACACACAGTCTCTGCCCACACACTTCCCTCCTCCTGATCTGCAGAATTTCCCCCGCAGCTAGACCGCAGATCTTTTTTACATCTGCAGTTTTGCTGCGGATGTGCCCGACTCAATGCAAGTCAATGGGTGCAGAAATGCTGCAGATCCGCACAAGGAATTGACATGCTGCAGAAAAAAACAACGCTCCGTTTCTGCGCGTTTTTTTCTGCAGCATTTGCACAGTGGATTGGGTTTTCCATAGGTTTACATGTCACTGTAAACCACATGGAAATCTGCTGCAAATCTGTAGCATTAAAAACGCAGCAGATCCGAGGTAAAATCCGCAACGTGTCAACATGGCCTAAGTGTGACACACATGGAAAATAATAGGAAATCAGGAAGGATGCAAACATTTTTTCACACCACTGTATTTGGCTTTAATGTATAATTGATCGACCTTAGATGCAGTATTTCCCCAGGTGACATACTACAAAACTCACCTTCATATGATTTCAGCTTTTGTATTAAATACTCAGTCTCCTCAATGATCTTGTCCTCTATGGTCTTCCTTCCCACTCCATAATCTCGTAGTGTGGAGAGTGTGAATCTTCTCATCACTTTCCAGTTCTCTCCATTGGAAAATACAATACCTAAAGATGACCGGATGGACAAGAGATATGTACTAAAATTGATATTTAAGACTTGACTGGCCCATCACTAAACCAAGAAATTCTCTGGCGGACCACAAAACAAAATAAAACCCCAAATAAAACTGCTTATTAGTCAGTCAGAGAAAAAAAAACTCACCTGTAAAGAAGAGAGCCCAAAAATATATATTTTTATAATAATTTTAATTAGTTGAGTTTTCTAGTTATCCTTTAGATTCCAAATTCAGCCAAATATTTAAGTTCAGATGTAGATATAGGAGGAGTAGGACTAGTATTAGACTTCAAAGACCTCTATCCTCCGGTCCAGAACATTTGCAGATTTAACCTAACCCCACCACATGCGATTTCTCCATGGACTTACACTACTCTCTGTGCCAATAAAAAACATTAACATAATAGCCAATCAGCAGCCACTCAACTCATCTTCTGTGCCACCACAAGAGAAAAGAGGCATTACACAAAGCCCTATGAAATCAAGATCATCTTGATGTAATACATGAACATAACTGGTTCTCCAAGGAGTTTATTTCCTTTATAGCAGTTTTTTTTAGTTAATAAATGAGTATTTAAGACAAAGAACATTGTTAATAACAAGGTAAAGAAATGTTATAAATAAAACAAAGACTTACCATAGCCTTTTAGAGCCTCTAAAAACACTGGTGTATCTGGCCTTTCTGCAAAATAGTCTGCATTTTTGACGAAAGCATCTTTAATGGTATCATAACCACATAAGACGATGGATTTCGACATTCCTATCTGGATACTAAAGACTGGGCCATACTCCTTAGCCAACTGTGAATACAAGAATGATCATACAATCACCAATGTCCTGAAATTGTTTTACCTTTTTTATGTTCACTGATTATAGGAGTTAGACTTTAGAGTAGACGTTATAGATCACAGGAGACTAACACCTATTTTGGGAATCTTAATATGGTTAACTAACATTTAGAGGATTTAGTCATAGAAATATAGATGCGAGCCCTTGTGCCCATTTTTCAGATCTAAAGTCCAATGTAATCACATCTAAACACCCAATAAGAGTTTATTCACATCTAGATTTTGGTGTATGTTCATAATAGAAAACCACAGCACAGTGCCAGATCTCGCATAAGATGGTTACTAGAGTTGTGTGGATCGATTTGAGCTGGATCAAATTTCCTTTGAATTTCACAAAATGTTTGAATTCACCTGAACCCTCAGATTTTCATAGTTGTATTGTTTTTAAGGTTGAAGGTAGACTTAAGTCCATCAAGGTCAACCTATAGACTAACATGTTGATCCGAAAGAAGGCAATAACCCCATGGGGCAGTTACTAATAGCTGCACATAGAGGAACAATTCTTTACCAACTCCACATCAAGACTAGTTCCCCAGACATCCCATCACAGAATCTAGTACCCATAACCTGAAATATTTTTTAATCAAGACAAAATAGTGACATGTTGGCTGCCATTTTGTTTGACTCAGTCTAGGGCAGTGTTTCCCAAACTCCACACCTCAAGGCCCCCAACAGATCAAGATTTGATGATTTCCTTAGTATTTCACAGGTAGTGCAATTATTATCAAGGGAACAGAAATTGCCACAGGTTCTCTCATCTAAGAAAATCCTGAAAACGTTCTGTTTGGGGCCGCAAGGAATGGAGATTGGAAAACAGTGATCTAGGGTCTGGATAGAAAAAATAAATAAATAAAAGATTATACTCACCTTGCATTTTACCTTTCTTGATTCACCAGCTAACTATCTGGTCATCCGTATGCTTGCTTTTTTACCTCCGGATCCAGTCTTCTCTACTATCATCACTCAATGCCACCTCTGGTGCTGGCAGGAACTCCAGTGAGATCATGATGTCATGGAGAAACACATGACATAATGTCATGTGAAGCAACGAAGAGTGAAGAAGACTACAAAAGGAAGAGAAGTCTGGAACCGTATGGAGGAAGTGAGCCAGAGGAAAAATGGAGGCTCCGATGCCAGGACAGGTGAGATTTCAAGTTGGATAATGTATTTTTTACCTCTCTGCTTGTTATGCTCTTGTATCTGGAAATCACATTTTCCAACTGAATTAAAGAGAATCTGTCTATCTGCAGTATACTCATCTCTAATGGATGCGAAATATGACCAGTGGATAATCTTGGTTTTTAAAGGAGCTCACCAAGATAGATTTGTTGTTGTGTCCATCATCTTGATAGGAAATTTAGTGCTCCATGCTGTTCTGCTTGTTGAATCTAAACCTGAGATTTAGGAGCCTTACCCCTCCATGGTCTTACAGTGCTATCTATGCCACCAATAGGAACCTACATTTGAACAGTGATAAGTAATGAATAGTTGTAAGAAAGGGCAGTAGAGAAGACTGTTTGACAGAAACCATCAATGATTGTTATGGTTGTGCGTACGGTACTGAGTTGTAGGAGGTGACAGAGTCTGTCAGGTGTTTTCCCCCCCTGTGAAAAATGTACACATATATTACGTGCTGCACCTTGACATTTACTAATGTTAATATATTGATGCTGTATTTTTTATGTACTATAATGTGATGTGTGTTATGTAAAGAAGTAGGGATATCATAGGTCAATAGTGGGAATAGAATAGTGGGGCACATTAAAGATAGGGAATAGGCATATTTGTTTAGGAAAAGACAGCATAGAGGTTTTCCAGTGAGGAGGCGTTATGGTGTAGTGCAGTGCAGAGCACTGAGGATTAAGTGAGGCACTTACTGGTTCAGCTCAGTCAGGATGCAGCAGTGAATAGTGACAGTCTGCCAGCCATGGGGATAAAGCTGTTATGGCATGAAGGGGCCCCAGGCTGATAAATGTGCTAGCAGTCACCACCTTCAACGGTAACCCATCCCAAGAGGATCCAGGACCTGAGGCCGGGATTAGGTCAGCTGAGATGGCCAGCCTTCTACCTTCTCCTATTGAGTCCGGATGAGTTGAACGGGAGGAAGCTGGGGGACATAGAACCACAGGAGTCTCAGAAGGGACAGGGATTGTCTGGGAGAGAGACAGAGATGCCAGGAAGAGCCAGAGATTGCCAGGTGGGACAGAGATTGTCTAAGGGGCTCAGAGCTGATCAACAGGAAGAACAAAGATTTTCAGGGAAAGCCTCAGGATTGACACTGCAAAGGAACTGTATGGCATCAGTGACAAAAACCCTGTGTTTAAGTAAAGTTGTACTGTTGAGCATGAACATGGAGTCCAGAGTGATTTGTGGGATCTGTGGGTCAGAAACTGGAGAGACAGTGCATGAGGGGACTTCAGCAACTGATGTAAGTGTTCTGCTGTGCACGCTGCACGTGCAGCAGAAGGGACATTACATTGCATTGGTGAGGCACCAGGGTGTGGGAACACTACAGCCCAGCTGCCACGACTACCACCCTGGTCGCTTTGCAGAGTCACAAAATATAAGTGATCATCTGACTCTTCCTGATACAAAGATGTATAGGGCCATGGCTGCTGAGAATGATCCTCAGAAAAGGCATCAGTTAATAACTATAAGCAGCAGGGACAATAAAACAGGAGAACATTCAGGAGCAGGATTGTAGATGGATTACCTGCCTGCAGGGCTGCCACTAGGAATTTCAGGGCCCCCTTGAAACTCCGCCCAGGCTCCAACCCCAGTTCCCCCTCCACCCCTCGAACCTTCCACAGTTCCTCCGCCCTCTCTTGGAAAAGCTCTACTTCTTGTGAATATCAGTCTGCACTTGGACCGCGGTGAATGGACTAGCCACAGATCTCCTGACCTGAGCTCAGCAGCCTCACAGCATGTATGAGGATGTTGGTGAGGGGATCAATGCCCAGTCCATTCACTGCTGTGCGAGCACAGACCAATAGCCCCATTTCAAAAATTACAGTGCCATAATAATAATAATAATAAAGAGGTTTCCTGATCATATATACCCACTTGCATCTGTGGCGCCCCAGGGTTCTGGTTGTCACAGTGGCATTGCTTTCCTCACGGGGAGAGTGATGTTACGCTTGGAGGCAAGAAGGGATAACTGTCACCAGGTAAACACAAGCATGCAACATGTTCACACTCCAGGCCACCAGGGGGAGCTTTTGATCCTATTAACTAGGTGACTCCCCATACATATGGTAGTTTGTAGGGAAAGTGAGTTAGTTCTTGCCAGGGAACAGACTGGAGCAGTCAGTAGCAGAAGAAGGTGTACGGAGCTGTGTAGCTGCAGTGCTGCAGCTCCTGGAAAGAGATTATATGAAAGCCAAATATATTGCAGTGAGCACACAGAAGAGAGAAGCACAGGAGAGGATACCAGTGGGAGACAAGTCACGAGCAGGCTGCCTCTTTCTGAGGCGCAGAGACCGGTAGCCGGAACACAGAGGTTGTAAGGGCATCTACGACTTACATCAGAGACCATCAGGACAGCTGAACTGCAAATTACCTGTCCGCCCTAATACCCAGGAGGCATCGTGACACCTATAGAGCCCGGGGAATGCAAGGGTCCCTGTAAAAGGCTCAAGTCACCAGTCATGCGGGTTATGTCCTTTCCTATATGGGGGACAGAGAGAGAACATCTGTGAGGACCTTATATGAAGCCATAGGCAGTAAGGGACTACAACACCACGTCGCTAGAGGAAGGCTTTAATCTTCAACTGGATAAGGGACTCCTAACTTGCCTCCAAGCTGGCAGGACCCTGCCTGCCCTATGATCTGGTGCCCTGGACTGTGGCTGCCTGAAGTCTTCAGTAAACAAGGTAAAGAGACTGCAACCCTGTGTCCTCGTTCTTTACTGTGCCATTGACCATCTTCCATCTACACACCGGGCGCCCTGGGGATACCCTTCACCTTTGGGAAGTTATATCATCTAGCTGCCATAACATCACCCTAGAGGACCCCTTAAAGCAGCGTCGGTCCCCACTGACCGAATACCACAGGTGGTGTCATGAACATAAACTCTATTCTCTTTGCCTTTTATATAGGCGCCCAGGGCCTTAGACAGGTCACCACCGTGACATCCCCATATGAACACCGGATCCGGCACCGGGTACCCCACGGCCCTGGCAGGGTGACTCACATCAATAATTCCCCACCCGTCTTCCAAACCCCAACCAAAACTTATAAGTTACTGGATGATCCTGAGCACTGCTGCCTGTTGTTACAATTGGGCATTTGGTTTTGCAGCAGGTCAGGATCATCCAGTAGCTTATACATTCCACTAGCCTCCCCCTGGGCCCTGTTGGATGCAGCCCCCAGTCACCACTAGCCTTCCCTCATTAGCCACACGATACCAGTCCAGCCACAGCCACAGTGAGCCACCTGAAGCCTCTTCTCACCAGAGAGACTCCCCCTGCTCATCCACCTGCTGCCTCACCCTGCTCATCCGCCCGCCGCCTCACCTTTCTCGACCGCCCGCTGCCTTCTGCCTACTCATCCATCACCACCAGTCAGAAGAAGAGAACAGAAAAAGTGATGACCTCCAAGACCACATACAACCTGCAAAAGCGAGAAAGGGTTATACCACAGTGCCCTCTGGACGGGGTCACACAGGGGAGAATGAGATACAGCTCAGCAGACAGCATAACACAGGAGAGGATTATATACACAGGTCAGCAAACAGTATCACACAGGAGAGGATTAGATACACAGCTCAGCAGACTATCACACCAGATAAGATTAGATACACAGGTCAGCAGACATGATCACACAGTAGATGATTAGATACACGGCTTATCAGACAGTTTTACACAGGAGAGGATCAGATACACAGCACAGCAGTTAGTATCACACAGGATAGGATTAGATACATGGCTCAGCAGTCAGTATCACACAGGAGAGGATTAGATACATGGCTCAGCAGTCAGTATCACACAGGAGAGGATTAGATACATAACTCAGCAGTCAGTATCACACCGGAGATGATCAGATTCACGGCTCATCAGACAGTATCACACAGGATAGGATTAGATACACAGCTGAGCAGTCAGAATCACACAGGATAGGAATAGATACACAGCTCAGCAGACGGGATCACACAGGATAGGATTAGATACCTCTCAGCAGACGGGATCACCGAAGAGAGTGAGACTCACTCTGCTCCCGGCCTCCCGCCTCCATCTTCTCTCATCCGCCGTCCATCCCCGCGTGACACACTGCACACTGCTCTGCTCCAGAATGAGGAAGTGGAGCAGCATCTGATGTCAGGAAGGACCATGAAGCACCTGGGCCGGCCGCAGCTTAAAGGTACAGTGCCAATTTACATTCGCCGGATGCATTAACAACACTGTAGATGTATTTTCAAAACACCCCAGTGCTCTTACGCATCGGGCATTCAGAAGTCTTGAGCAAAATGTCCAGGGGCCCGATGAGGAGAAGCAAAGAGAGGGGGCCTGAGCGGACCAGGCTGCCAGCATGTTCGGGCCCCCCTTTCTGCTTCTAATGACTGGGCCCCATACAGTAGAAAGGGCAGTAATTGCCTGATGGCGGCCCTGCCTGCCTGGAGCTTCCACAGATAGAACTGTGGAACTGTGTCTAAATCTTCAGATTTTGTAACTGAGAATAAGAAGCAAATGTGAACAAAGTGTCACGTTTTTTATTAATTTATTTTGCTCTTATTTAGCGCCATTTATTTACATATCTCTTTAAATACATTTTTATTACTGTCTCCGTTAGGGCTCACAATTTAAATCAGTAAGTCTTTAGAGTGTGGGTGGAAACAAGAGCACCAAGAGGAAACTCATGCAAACACAGGGAGAAAATATCAACTCCATGCAGATGTTGTCCTTGATGCGATTTGAATACCGGACTTTAGCGTTGCAAAACTACAGTGCAAACCATTGAGCCACAATTGTTAAAAAAACCATTCACAGTTAAACAAGTTGTCCAAATTTGGGATAAAAGTCTACAATATCTGAATGATGACAGCTGAGGTGCGCACACTGTCTGGATTCTACGGTATTGCCTGTGAAACCAGGTGGTCAAGTGACCACGAGTATATGATTTGCACACTTGCCATCAATTCTGACTAGACATCCTCTCAATAAAAGAGTACTGTGCAAGGACAAGCACTTCTAGTCTTTATGTGACTGCAAGTATGAAAATCACTCTAAGGCCGGGGTCACACTTGAGAGTGTGATGCGAGAAACTCGAGCGAGTCTCCTGCCTCAATACCCGGCATAGAAATACATGCAGCCGCACACTCCAAGTGCCGGCGGCAGTGCCGGGTATTAATGCGAGAGACTCACACTCGCAAATATGACCCCGGCCTCATGGACAATATTGGAGAATCCTGACAGCGAGCACACTACCAGGAGGGGAGTTATTGTACTTAGTGTCCATCTGGATTAGTTACATCTTGTTGCAGTGGGAGGTTTTTTTAATTAAAAAATGACAAAGTTTTACCTGCATAAATGTGTTATGGGGTCTTCCTGTGTCCATCATGAGGACATTCCCAATGATCGGCAAAGGCTTTGGTCCAGGTGGAAAATTTTTGTAAGTTCCTTGTTTTCGATTCTTAAAAACTGTGGACAAAAATAGGATGACAACCCCTGAGAGGAGAACAGTGACCAGGTCCATGGTGAACGCGAGAGCTGTAAAATGTGAAGATACATGAAAAGCATTAGAAAGCAATGAATAATGGGTTGTATGAATTACACATAATTACAGATAAAGCAACATTTACCTAGAAATGAGTATTAGAAGATTAACACAAGAAAAACAAGTCATAAAGTTATTCTTATTGTCCTAGCAGCAACACAGAAATAAGGCAATCAACCCTTCTATTGCTAGGTTTTCATGTATATCATCTCTGAACACTTCAGTTTTCATAATTAAAGGAATGCTAGTTAGAATCAAGAAATATTTATTGGATGTAAATAAAACCAGGGATTCAAGCTTCAGGAGGCTAATTTGCATATTCCAGGTGCCTTCTGGGAGAAGCGAAGTCTCCCTAAGCTAGAAGATCGTTGGGTACAGCCGGGACCAGCTGCTTCGAAAGCATCACCAAACCAGGGATTCAAGCTTCAGGAGGCTAATTTGCATATTCCAGGTGCCTTCTGGGAGAAGCGAAGTCTCCCTAAGCTAGAAGATCGTTGGGTACAGCCGGGACCAGCTGCTTCGAAAGCATCACCAAACCAGGGATTCAAGCTTCAGGAGGCTAATTTGCATATTCCAGGTGCCTTCTGGGAGAAGCGAAGTCTCCCTAAGCTAGAAGATCGTTGGGTACAGCCGGGACCAGCTGCTTCGAAAGCATCACCAAACCAGGGATTCAAGCTTCAGGAGGCTAATTTGCATATTCCAGGTGCCTTCTGGGAGAAGCGAAGTCTCCCTAAGCTAGAAGATCGTTGGGTACAGCCGGGACCAGCTGCTTCGAAAGCATCACCAAACCAGGGATTCAAGCTTCAGGAGGCTAATTTGCATATTCCAGGTGCCTTCTGGGAGAAGCGAAGTCTCCCTAAGCTAGAAGATCGTTGGGTACAGCCGGGACCAGCTGCTTCGAAAGCATCACCAAACCAGGGATTCAAGCTTCAGGAGGCTAATTTGCATATTCCAGGTGCCTTCTGGGAGAAGCGAAGTCTCCCTAAGCTAGAAGATCGTTGGGTACAGCCGGGACCAGCTGCTTCGAAAGCATCACCAAACCAGGGATTCAAGCTTCAGGAGGCTAATTTGCATATTCCAGGTGCCTTCTGGGAGAAGCGAAGTCTCCCTAAGCTAGAAGATCGTTGGGTACAGCCGGGACCAGCTGCTTCGAAAGCATCACCAAACCAGGGATTCAAGCTTCAGGAGGCTAATTTGCATATTCCAGGTGCCTTCTGGGAGAAGCGAAGTCTCCCTAAGCTAGAAGATCGTTGGGTACAGCCGGGACCAGCTGCTTCGAAAGCATCACCAAACCAGGGATTCAAGCTTCAGGAGGCTAATTTGCATATTCCAGGTGCCTTCTGGGAGAAGCGAAGTCTCCCTAAGCTAGAAGATCGTTGGGTACAGCCGGGACCAGCTGCTTCGAAAGCATCACCAAACCAGGGATTCAAGCTTCAGGAGGCTAATTTGCATATTCCAGGTGCCTTCTGGGAGAAGCGAAGTCTCCCTAAGCTAGAAGATTGTTGGGTACAGCCGGGACCAGCTGCTTCGAAAGCATCACCAAACCAGGGATTCAAGCTTCAGGAGGCTAATTTGCATATTCCAGGTGCCTTCTGGGAGAAGCGAAGTCTCCCTAAGCTAGAAGATCGTTGGGTACAGCCGGGACCAGCTGCTTCGAAAGCATCACCAAACCGCGCGCCGTGAGAATTTTTGCCTGTAGGACATTATTGCAAGAGAGCTTGGCTGAGTAGATTACACAAGAAGGAAAACACACAGCAAGTCAGCAGGATCTAGGAGCAACATGGCAGATGTGACAACCTACATGGTGAGCTGCAGCATGTGCTACATGTTCACAGATCGACCAGAAGAAGAATCCAATTTCACCTGTCAGAAGTGTAGACTAGTGGCCCTTTTAGAAGAAAAGGTGCGGGGTCTGGAAGAAAGAATAGCAGCTTTGAAACTCATCAAAGAGAATGAAGACTTTCTAGACAGAACAGAAGCATCTCTACTGGTCACAGAAGGTGCAAAAAGTGTCAGAGAACCTCCAAAAGCAGATGAGTGGAAGCATGTGACCAAAAGAAGCAAGAAGACCATGGAGAAATCACCAACCACACAACTGAAGAACCGATATCAAATCTTTGTAGAGGATGAAGATGGCACACCTAAGAATGAAGCAATACCAGCAAGCAAAAAAGAAAAGGGCACACAGCAACAAGTGACAGCAAAAAGTACAGCCAAGAAGCAACGAAGAGTGGTGGTGGTGGGAGACTCACTACTGAGAGGCACAAAAGCAGCCATCTGCAGACCGGACATAACTGCAAGAGAAGTATGCTGCCTTCCAGGTGCGATGATCAAGGATGTGACCGATAGGATACCAAAGCTCTTCAGCTCCAAGGACGTCCACCCATTTCTTCTGATACATGTTGGCACCAATGACACGGCAAGGAAGGACCTACCGACAATCTGCAAGGACTTTGAAGAGTTGGGGAAGAAAGTAAAGGAACTGGATGCACAGGTAGTTTTTTCTTCTATCCTTCCAGTAGACGGGCATGGCACCAGGAGATGGAACAGGATCCTTGATGCAAACAACTGGCTAAGACGATGGTGCAGACAACAAGGATTTGGATTCCTGGACCACGGTGTGAATTACTGGTATGATGGACTCCTCGCCAGAGACGGACTACACCTCAACAAACCTGGGAAACACACATTCGCCAGAAGACTCGCTACACTCATCAGGAGGGCGTTAAACTAGAAGAAGAGGGGACGGGAAGAAAAACATTAGACTCGAACAAAGACGACCCAGGAAAACATACTCAGAAGGGAGGTAAGAACATTTCTAAAACAATCCACAGTGAGGAGATTGGAACAAAACAAAATCCTCTAAACTGCATGCTCGCAAACGCCAGAAGCCTGACAAACAAGATGGAAGAACTAGAAGCAGAAATATCTACAGGTAACTTTGACATAGTGGGAATAACCGAGACATGGTTAGATGAAAGCTATGACTGGGCAGTTAACTTACAGGGTTACAGTCTGTTTAGAAAGGATCGTAAAAATCGGAGAGGAGGAGGGGTTTGTCTCTATGTAAAGTCTTGTCTAAAGTCCACTTTAAGGGAGGATATTAGCGAAGGGAATGAGGATGTCGAGTCCATATGGGTTGAAATTCATGGAGGGAAAAATGGTAACAAAATTCTCATTGGGGTCTGTTACAAACCCCCAAATATAACAGAAAGCATGGAAAGTCTACTTCTAAAGCAGATAGATGAAGCTGCAACCCATAATGAGGTCCTGGTTATGGGGGACTTTAACTACCCGGATATTAACTGGGAAACAGAAACCTGTGAAACCCATAAAGGCAACAGGTTTCTGCTAATAACCAAGAAAAATTATCTTTCACAATTGGTGCAGAATCCAACCAGAGGAGCAGCACTTTTAGACCTAATACTATCTAATAGACCTGACAGAATAACAAATCTGCAGGTGGTTGGGCATTTAGGAAATAGCGACCACAATATTGTGCAGTTTCACCTGTCTTTCACTAGGGGGACTTGTCAGGGAGTCACAAAAACATTGAACTTTAGGAAGGCAAAGTTTGAACAGCTTAGAGATGCCCTTAATCTGGTAGACTGGGACAATATCCTCAGAAATGAGAATACAGATAATAAATGGGAAATGTTTAAGAACATCCTAAATAGGCAGTGTAAGCGGTTTATACCTTGTGGGAATAAAAGGACTAGAAATAGGAAAAACCCAATGTGGCTAAACAAAGAAGTAAGACAGGCAATTAACAGTAAAAAGAAAGCATTTGCACTACTAAAGCAGGATGGCACCATTGAAGCTCTAAAAAACTATAGGGAGAAAAATACTTTATCTAAAAAACTAATTAAAGCTGCCAAAAAGGAAACAGAGAAGCACATTGCTAAGGAGAGTAAAACTAATCCCAAACTGTTCTTCAACTATATCAATAGTAAAAGAATAAAAACTGAAAATGTAGGCCCCTTAAAAAATAGTGAGGAAAGAATGGTTGTAGATGACGAGGAAAAAGCTAACATATTAAACACCTTCTTCTCCACGGTATTCACGGTGGAAAATGAAATGCTAGGTGAAATCCCAAGAAACAATGAAAACCCTATATTAAGGGTCACCAATCTAACCCAAGAAGAGGTGCGAAACCGGCTAAATAAGATTAAAATAGATAAATCTCCGGGTCCGGATGGCATACACCCACGAGTACTAAGAGAACTAAGTAATGTAATAGATAAACCATTATTTCTTATTTTTAGTGACTCTATAGCGACAGGGTCTGTTCCGCAGGACTGGCGCATAGCAAATGTGGTGCCAATATTCAAAAAGGGCTCTAAAAGTGAACCTGGAAATTATAGGCCAGTAAGTCTAACCTCTATTGTTGGTAAAATATTTGAAGGGTTTCTGGGGGATGTTATTCTGGATTATCTCAATGAGAATAACTGTTTAACTCCATATCAGCATGGGTTTATGAGAAATCGCTCCTGTCAAACCAATCTAATCAGTTTTTATGAAGAGGTAAGCTATAGACTGGACCACGGTGAGTCATTGGACGTGGTATATCTCGATTTTTCCAAAGCGTTTGATACCGTGCCGCACAAGAGGTTGGTACACAAAATGAGAATGCTTGGTCTGGGGGAAAATGTGTGTAAATGGGTTAGTAACTGGCTTAGTGATAGAAAGCAGAGGGTGGTTATAAATGGTATAGTCTCTAACTGGGTCGCTGTGACCAGTGGGGTACCGCAGGGGTCAGTATTGGGACCTGTTCTCTTCAACATATTCATTAATGATCTGGTAGAAGGTTTACACAGTAAAATATCGATATTTGCAGATGATACAAAACTATGTAAAGCAGTTAATACAAGAGAAGATAGTATTCTGCTACAGATGGATCTGGATAAGTTGGAAACTTGGGCTGAAAGATGGCAGATGAGGTTTAACAATGATAAATGTAAGGTTATACACATGGGAAGAGGGAATCAATATCACCATTACACACTGAACGGGAAACCACTGGGTAAATCTGACAGGGAGAAGGACTTGGGGATCCTAGTTAATGATAAACTTACCTGGAGCAGCCAGTGCCAGGCAGCAGCTGCCAAGGCAAACAGGATCATGGGGTGCATTAAAAGAGGTCTGGATACACATGATGAGAGCATTATACTGCCTCTGTACAAATCCCTAGTTAGACCGCACATGGAGTACTGTGTCCAGTTTTGGGCACCGGTGCTCAGGAAGGATATAATGGAACTAGAGAGAGTACAAAGGAGGGCAACAAAATTAATAAAGGGGATGGGAGAACTACAATACCCAGATAGATTAGCGAAATTAGGATTATTTAGTCTAGAAAAAAGACGACTGAGGGGCGATCTAATAACCATGTATAAGTATATAAGGGGACAATACAAATATCTCGCTGAGGATCTGTTTATACCAAGGAAGGTGACGGGCACAAGGGGGCATTCTTTGCGTCTGGAGGAGAGAAGGTTTTTCCACCAACATAGAAGAGGATTCTTTACTGTTAGGGCAGTGAGAATCTGGAATTGCTTGCCTGAGGAGGTGGTGATGGCGAACTCAGTCGAGGGGTTCAAGAGAGGCCTGGATGTCTTCCTGGAGCAGAACAATATTGTATCATACAATTATTAGGTTCTGTAGAAGGACGTAGATCTGGGTATTTATTATGATGGAATATAGGCTGAACTGGATGGACAAATGTCTTTTTTCGGCCTTACTAACTATGTTACTATGTTACTATGTTACTATGTACTGAAAAGCCTGTGCAAAAAAAGGCGATACAGCAAAAAAAGTGTGATAACAAAACAAAAAAAACTGAGCATCCAAAGACTGATTTATCTGATGATTCAATTTTCAACTAATACAAGTGCTTCTCACTAAATTAGAATATCATCAAAAAATTAATTTATTTCAGTTCTTGAATACAAAAGGTGAAACTCATATATTATATAGAGTCACTACAAACAAACTGATCTATTTCAAGGGCTTATTTCTGTTAATGTTGATGATTGAGGCTTACAGCCAATGAAAACCCAAAAGTCGTTATCTCAGAAAATTAAAATAATTAACAATAAACACCTGCAAAGGCTTCTTAAGTGCTTTAAAGGTCCCTTAGCCTGTTTCAATGGTCACCACAATAATGGGGAAGACTTTTGACGTGATAGATGTCCAGAGGGCAGTCATTGACACTCCACAAGGAAGGAAAGCTATAAAATGTTATTGCTAAAGAAGCTGACATTTTACAAAATGCTGTATCCAAGCGTATTAACCCCTTTCTGCCATTGGACGTACTATTCCATCAATGTAGGGTGGGCCTTACTTCCCAAGGACCGAATAGAAATCCAGAGCGATCAGCCGCGCTCACGGGGGAGCGCGGCCGATCGCGGCAGGGTGTCAGCTGACTATCGCAGCTGACATCCGGCACTATGTGCCAGGAGTGGTCACGGACCGCCTCCAGCACATTCACCCCTGGCACACTGTGATCAAACATGATTGCAGTGTTCCAGCGGTATAGGGAAGCATCGCGCAGGGTGGGGGCTCCCTGTGGGCTTCCCTGAGACCTTGGGAGCAACGCGATGTGATCACGTTGCTCCCAGGGTCTCCTACCTCCCTCCCTGCAGCAGGCCCAGATCCAAAATGGCCACGGGCCTGCATCCGGGTCCTGCAGGGAGGTGGCTTACAAGCGCCTGCTCAGAGCAGGCACCTGTAAGCCTGGAGCTGTGCACGTCCGATCGCTGATCTGACACAGTGTACAGCAACGTGTCAGATCAGCGATCTGTCACTTTACTGTGATGTCCCCCACTGGGGCAAAGTAAAAAAGTTAAAAAAATATATATATATTCCTAAATAAATAATTTAAAAAAATTATTGTTCCATTAAATATATTCCTATACCTAAATAAAAAAACAATAAAAGCACACATATTTAGTATAGCCACGTCCTAACGACCCGACCTATAAAACTGTCCCACTAGTTAACCCTTTCAGTAAACACCTTAAAAAAAAAAGAGGCAAAAAACAACACTTTATTATCTTACCACCGAACAAAAAGTGGAAAAACACGCGATCAAAAAGACGGATATAAATAACCATGGTACCGCTGAAAATGACATCTTGTCCCTCAAAAAACGAGCTGCCATATAGCATCATCAATGAAAAAATAAAAAAGTTATAGTCCTCAGAATAAAGTGATGCAAAAATAATTATTTTTTCTATTAAATAGTTTTTATCATATAAAAGCGCCAAAACATAAAATATATATATATATATATATATATATATATATGAGGTATCTCTGTAATCGTACTGACCCGAAGAGTAAAACTGATTTATCCATTTTACCAAACGCGGAACGGTATAAACGCCCCCCCTAAAAGAAATTCAAGAATAGCTGGTTTTTGGTCATTCTGCCTCACAAAAATCGGAATAAAAAGCGATAAAAAAAAGTCACGTGCCCAAAAATGTTACCAATAATAACGTCAACTCTTTCCGCAAAAAACAAGACCTCACATGCATCTGTGGACCAAAATATGGAAATATTATAGCTCTCAAAATGTGGTAATGCAAAAAATATTTTTTTGCAATAAAAAGCGTCTTTTAGTGTGTGACGGCTGCCAATCATAAAAATCCACTAGAAAACCCGCTATAAAAGTAAATCAAACCCCCTTCATCAATTCCTTAGTTAGGGAAAAATAAAAAAATAAAAAAATGTATTTATTTCCATTTTACCGTTAGGGCTACGGTTAGGGTTAGAGCTAGGGTTAGGGTTAGGGCTAGGGTTAGGGTTAGAGCTAGGATTAGGGCTAGGGTTAAGGCTAGGGTTAGGGCTAGGGTTAGGGTTAGGGTTGGGGCTAGGGTGAGGGCTACAGTTAGGGTTGGGGCTAAAGTTAGGGTTAGGGTTTGGATTACGTTTACGGTTGGGAATAGGGTTGGGATTAGGGTTAGGGTTGTGTCAGGGTTAAAGGTGTGGTTAGGGTTACCGTTGAGATAAAGGTTAGGGGTGTGTTTGGATTAGGGTTTCAGTTATAATTGAGGGGTTTCCACTGTTTAGACACATCAGGGGCTCTCCAAACGCAACATGGCATCTGATCTCAATTCCAGCCAATTCTGCGTTGAAAAAGCAAAACAGTGCTCCTTCCCTTCCGAGCTCTCCCGTGCACCCAAACAGGGGTTTACCCCAACATATGGGGTATCAACATATTCAGGATACATTGAACAACAACTTTTGGGGTCCAATTTCTCCTGTTACCCTTGGGAAAATACATAACTGCGGGCTAAAAAATATTTTTTGTGGAAAAAAAAGATATTTTATTTTCACAGCTCTGCATTATAAACTGTAGTGAAACACTTGGGGGTTCAAAGTTCTCACAACACATCTAGATAAGTTCTTTGGGGGGTCTAGTTTCCAATATGTGGTCACTTGTGGGGGTTTCTACTGTTTAGTTACATCAGGGGCTCTGCAAATGCAATGTAACGCCTGCAGACCAATCCATCTAAGTCTGCATTCCAAATGGTACTCCTTCCCTTCCAAGCTCTGCCATGCGCCCAAAAGGTGGTTCCCCCCACATATTGGGTATCATCACACTCGGGACAAATTGGACAACAACTTTTGGGGTCCAATTTCTCCTGTTACCCTTGGGAAAATACATAACTGGGGGATAAAAAATAATTTTTGAGGGAATAATTTTATTTTTTTTTTCACGGCTCTGCGTTATAAACTGTAGTGAAACACTTGGGGGTTAAAAGCTCTCACAACACATCTAGATGAGTTCCTTAGGGGGTCCACTTTCCAAAATGGTGTCACTTGTGGGGGGTTTCAATGTTTAGGCACATCAGTAGCTCTCCAAACCCAGCATGGCGTCCCATCTCAATTCCAGTCAATTTTGCATTGAAAAGTCAAATGGCGCTCCTTCCCTTCCGAGCTCTGCCAAGCGCCCAAACAGTGGTTTACCCCTACATTTGGGGTATCAGCGTACTCAGGACAAATTGTACAACAACTTTTGGGGTCCAATTTCTTCTCTTACCCTTGGGAAAATAAAGTATTGGGGGCGAAAAGATCATTTTTGTGAAAAAATATGACTTTTTATTTTTACGGCTCTGCATTATAAACTTCTGTGAATCACTTAATGGGTCAAAGTGCTCACCACGCATCTAGATAAGTTTCTTAGGGGGTCTACTTTCCAAAATGGTGTCAATTGTGGGGTGTTTCAATGTTTAGGCACAGGAGCTCTCCAAATGCAACATGGCGTCCCATCTCAATTCCAGTCAATTGTGCATTGAGAAGTCAAATGGCGCTCCTTTGCTTCCGAGCTCTGCCATGCGCCCAAACAGTGGTTTACCCCCACATATGGGGTAACACCATACTCAGGACAAATTGTACAACAACTTTTGCGGTCCATTTTCTCCTGTTACCCTTGGTAAAATAAAACAAATTGGAGCTGAATTAAATTTTTTGAGAAAAAAAGTTAAATGTTCATTTTTATTTAAACATTCCAAAAATTCCTGTGAAACACCTGAAGGGTTAATAAACTTCTTGAATGTGGTTTTGAGCACCTTGAGGGGTGCACTTTTGAGAATGTTGTCATACTTGGTTATTTTCCATCATATAAACCCCTCAAAATGACTTCAAATGAGATGTGGTCCCTAAAAACAAATGGTGGTGTAAAAATTAGAAATTGCTGGTTAATTTTAACCCTTATAACTCCCTAACAAAAAAAAATTTTGGTTCCAAAATTGTGCTGATGTAAAGTAGACATGTGGGAAATGTTACTTTTTAAGTATTTTGCGTGACATATCTCTGTGATTTAATTGCATAAAAATTCAAAGTTGGAAAATTGCAAAATTTTCAAAATTTTTGCCAAATTTCTGTTTTTTTTCACAAATAAATGCAGGTAATATGAAAGAAGTTTTACCACTTTCATGAAGTACAATATGTCCCGAGAAAACATTGTCAGAATCACCAGGATCCGTTGAAGCATTCCAGAGTTATAACCTCATAAAGAGACAGTGGTCAGAATTGTAAAAATTGGCCCGGTCATTAACGTAATGCAGAGAGTGAAGGACCTTCGATGACATCGCGGTCAGGTGACCGGTCACCTGACCACTCACGTGACTGCGACGTCATCGAAGGTCCTTCACTCTCTGCATTCTTAGGAACGGAGGCAGACGCTTGCAGCGGTGACAGCCAGGGTTCGTCGGAGGGGTGAGTATATCCATATTTTTTATTTTTATTCTTTATTTTTTACATGAATATGGATCTCAGGGCCTGAAGGAGAGTCTCCTCTCCTCCAGAACCTGGGAATCATACGCACGCCAAAGATGACTGGGAACTTATAGGAACTTCCGATTTCGATTTCCTATATCGGAAAAATATCAGAACTCGGTATCGGAATTCCGATACAGCAAATATCGGCCGATACCCGACATTTGCAGTATCGGAATGCTCAACACTAGTTATAAAGTATTTCAATTTACTGAGATAATGACTTTTGGGTTTTCATTGGCTGTAAGCCATAATCATCAACATTAAGAGAAATAAACATTTGAAATAGATCACTCTGTGTAATGACTCTTTATAATATATGAGTTTTTCTTTCTGTATTGAAGAACTGAAATAAATTTACTTTTTGATGATATTCTAATTTTGTGAGAAGCATTTGTAGTTCCTGATGAATAAATCAGGAGACTCCCACAAAGTTGGCTTTTACATCTACTTCAACTGTGCTGTTATGATCCGGTGACCTTGGAGCAGCATGAAAACATTCACTGGAGTAGGTGGTAACTATACTGACCGCAAATCCTGATCCTAACACCACAACTAGAAGTAGCTGTGGGGTGTACCTAACAAGCCCTAGACACCTCGGCACAGCCGGAGGACTAAATACCCCTAAAGATGGAAATAGCAATACTACCTTGCCTCAGAGCAGAACCCCAAAGGATAGGCAGCCCCCCACAAATTTTGGCTGTGAGTAGGAGAGGAAAGAGACACACAGTCAGAAAACAGGATTTTAGCACAAGAGGCCACTCTAGCTAAAATAGGAAAGGATAGGACAGAGTTCTGTGCAGTCAGTATTAAAACTCTTCCAAAAATATCCACAGCAGATTATACAAAAAATTCCTCCATCTAACTAAAGATGTGGAATGTATATCTGCAACTCCAGAGACTACTAAACTCAGAGCAGGAATACAATCAAAAAACAAGCACACAGCTTGTGTGCCATAGAAAAAGAAACAGACACTTATCTTTGCTGAATTGGCAGCTAAGCAGGAGAAGCCAGACAGAGATCCAACACTTCCCAAGAAACATTGACAACTGGCAAGGACTAATGAGTCCTGCAAACCTAAATACCCCAGTCAGAATTGCAATCAGCAGATACACCTGTCCAGGACTGCAGCCCAGAGACAACTGCATTACCACCTACAACCACCGGAGGGAGCCCAAAAGCAGAATTCACAACACTGTGCCACCAGTTTTTCTGAAGATACATTTGTTTCCTAACTTTAACAGTGCAAAACAGTTTCTCTCTACCACCTTACGAAAGTTGTTTCCATGCCTTGTACTTTTTGGGGAAATGTGCAGTTTCTCTCCAGATAGACCAACAAACATCACCCTGAGTTCAAAGACTTTTAATCTCTTAGAATTTTATCCTATGAACTACCCTAAAGACTTTCACTTCTGGATCACATTTTGCAACAGCAAGACTTTTTGCCGGAAAAAAGGAAAAGTTTTCAAGACCACTTATTTTTGGAAAAGCAAAGTACACAATTTTTTTGCAGTCAGGTGTTGTATATCAATGAGATTTTTGCTGTGAGGTAGACCACTTTATTTGTCAGCTACTTTATCATACTGTTTACTATGCTCAAATGGTTACTCAGAAAGTTTTTGTAAGAACAGTGGCAGAGTAAATTGGAGAGATTTCCTTATGATCAAAATCTTATCTTTTGTATAACTGTGAAAAATCAGAAGAGATGTAGCTTTCAACTAGATATGAGCAGAGTGGATAGAGTTGAATTTACTGAAGCTAGCAATTCATGCAAAATCGAACACTTTAATATTCGATTCATGATTTGAAACAAATTCACAATTTTCTCAGCACCATTTCCCACATTACTGAAGCATCAAAGAGTGAGCAAAAATATTTTGTGCTGCAGTGGGCCTCCCAATAATGCCCTGAAGCTGTGACATTTAGCAGATTATCATACCTTGTACATTGCTGGACAGTACCTGAGCCATCACAGATCAGAAGTTCACAGTGGAACACAGTGTATGGAAAGAGAAGGAGATCCAGCTCAACGAAATAGTGAAAAATCCATAGTTTATTTCACTTAAAATATAGTGAAAGGACAAAACATCAGCATACAAAAAAATATTTTAAAACCAAGGTCAACGCGTTTCCGGTGACTAAGCACCCTTAATCATGATACCTGGTACAAGACATGTCTATACTTTTATACTAGTATCCGGTTATCGCTCCGGTGCTGCAATTGGTGGAATTGTCTAATCAAACAAAAATAGACACACATGATAATGGAAGCAAGACAAGCTTGATAGAAGCACAAAAACAAATGTTTAAGTTAAACAAAAAAGCAGAGAAAACAGAGATAGCATAAGATACAAAAACTATATACAAAATGAAAAATGAAACAACATTACCATAATCATTGAATAAATCCAAAAATATAATGGTAAAATAATATGTACAGTGTCATATGTTGTGAACCCACATAACAATATAAAGCTTGAGTTGCTAGATATTATTTGTAAACCCTCGGAATACTAATAAAATGCCCTAGTACCTTTATACATAGCGGGTTCACAAACAACTATGAAAACAGCCAAAATAGGTTGGAGCAAGTAGGTAAAAGCACAGCTGCAGACGCCGTGACAATGTAACAGCAGTCGGCAAACAGGGGGAAACAAAAGGGCAGATTGATAACTATTAGCCTCACAAAAGAGTCGATAATTATGCGGGAAATATAAACTACAAATTTAGTAACTAATGTCAAAAAAGCGACTTCATTGTTTGCAAACCCTCGGAATACTAATAAAATTCCCTGATACCTTTGAAAGTAGCAAGCTCACAGACAACCATGGATGGAAAACCAAAACAATCAATGGCAGAGATCTCCCAAACAGGGAGTTGAAACAGCCGAAATAGGTAGGAGCAAATAGGTAAAAACACAGCTGGAGACGCCGTAACAATGTAACAGCGGCCGGCAAACAGGAGGGAACGGAAGGGAAAATAGATAGCTATTAGCCTCACAAAAAAGTTATTGATTATGCAGAAAGTAAAAACTACAAATTTGGTTACTAGATGTTAGAAAAACAACATCCTTATTTGTGAACCCTCAGAATACTAATAAAATTCCTTAATATCTTTGAAAGTAGCGGGCTCACAAGCAGCTATGGATGAAAAAGCAAAACAATCTATGGCAGAAATCTCTCAAACAGAGAGCTGAAACAGCCAAAGTAGGTTGGAGCAAAATGGGTAGAAGCCCTGAATTTCATGGAGGGGTTTATATGGCAGTCTAATTTCTCTTGGATCACTTCAGATGTCACCTCGTTATATACCTCTATACCACATGAAGTGGCGATATTTGCTCTTAAATTCCACATGCAAAAGTACAGTGATTTTTCCATAGATTTACAGTCTTATGTCATAGAGGTCACTTCTTTTCTCATGACTACAAATTTCTTTTGCTTTAACCAAATATATTTCATGCAAACCAGTGGTGTCTCAATGGGTGCCAAATACTCACCTTCCATTGCCAATTTGGTCATGAGTTGGTGGGAAGAATGTTATATATATAATGATGAGAATCCATTTAAAGACTGTATACGATGGTACGGTAGATACATTGATGACCTGATATTTATCTGGAGTTCTGATGTATCTACCGTACAGGATTTAACAAACTATCTAAATTACAATCCATTCAATCTTAGATTTATTTCACGTCAAGACCACACGTGTATAGAGTTTCTAGATTTAAAATTAAAGGGGATACCTAATACCCCGATTGTTACTTCTACTTTCCGGAAAAACACAGCAGGGAATACAATATTGCGTGCAAACAGTCACCATCCTAAACATACTATTAAAAGTATCCCTATAGGGGAGATGGTGAGAGCAAAACGTAATTGTAGCACATTGGAAGATTATTCCCAAGAGATTGAGGGCATAAAGGATAGACTTGTGCAGAGAGGCTACAGTGACTGGCATCTAAAAAGAGCAGAAAAAATTGTCGCTCGACGACCTCGTTTTCATAGTAAACGACATCAAAATTTATCTCCTCAAAATCCAATCACTGTGGTCTTCCAGTATAGTAATCAATTTAATGCTATCAGAAAAATATTGACTAATAATTTGACCATTCTTAAGGAAGATGCTGATATAGCCCAAATTTTGAGTAACGGATACAGAATTGTGTCTAGAAGAGCCCCCTCTTTGGGCTCTAGTTTATCTCCGAGTTCTCTTCATGCCCACTCTGCACAACCTTCTCATTGGCTCAGCACGAAAGGTTTTTTTAAATGTGGTGCGATGGCATGCAAAACTTGTAAATTTTCTGGTAAATGCTATAATTTCACCGATGCCAGTAATCAAAACGTTTATCCCATCAAGACTTTCATGAATTGTAACACTAAAAATGTGGTATACATCATGGAATGCATGGCATGCCATCTTAAATACATGGGGAGTACCATACGGTCTTTAAAAACACGTATTCGTGAACATATTTATGATGCTGAAAATATTAGTGTCAATAGGAATATTTCACAAGTTTCACAACACTTTATCAACCATCATCAATCTAACCTTGAGTCACTTAAAATGGAATCATGGTGGATCTTTAAACTCGGAACAAGAATTCCACATGGTTTAAACAAAAGGAAAGATCTTATGCTCTTTTATTAGTATTCTGAGGGTTCACAAACAATGAAGTTACTATTCTGACATCTAATAATTAAATTTATAGTTTATATTTCCCGTATAATAAATGACTCTTTTTTGAGGCTAATAGCTATCTACTCGCCCCTTTTTTTTTTTTTTTCCTTGTTTGCAGGCCGCTGTTACACTGTCACGGCGTCTTCAGCTGTGCTTCTACCCATTTTGCTCCAACCTACTTTGGCTGTTTCAGCTCTCTGTTTGAGAGATTTCTGCCATAGATTGTTTTGCTTTTTCATCCATAGCTGCTTGTGAGCCCGCTACTTTCAAAGATATTAAGGAATTTTATTAGTATTCTGAGGGTTCACAAATAAGGATGTTGTTTTTCTAACATCTAGTAACCAAATTTCTAGTTTATACTTTCTGCATAATCAATAACTTTTTTGTGAGGCTAATAGCTATCTATTTTCCCTTCCGTTCCCTCCTGTTTGCCGGCCGCTGTTACATTGTTACGGCGTCTTCAGCTGTGTTTTTACCTATTTGCTCCTACCTATTTCGGCTGTTTCAACTCCCTGTTTGGGAGATCTCTGCCATTGATTGTTTTGGTTTTCCATCCATGGTTGTCTGTGAGCTTGCTACTTTCAAAGGTATCAGGGAATTTTATTAGTATTCCGAGGGTTTGCAAACAATGAAGTCGCTTTTTTGACATCTAGTTACTAAATTTGTAGTTTATATTTCCCGCATAATTATCGACTCTTTTGTGAGGCTAATAGTTATCAATCTGCCCTTTTGTTTCCCCCTGTTTGCCGACTGCTGTTACATTGTCACGGCGTCTGCAGCTGTGCTTTTACCTACTTGCTCCAACCTATTTTGGCTGTTTTCATAGTTGTTTGTGAACCCGCTATGTATAAAGGTACTAGGGCATTTTATTAGTATTCCGAGGGTTTACAAATAATATCTAGCAACTCAAGCTTTATATTGTTATGTGGGTTCACAACATATGACACTGTACATATTATTTTATCATTATATTTTTGGATTTATTCAATGATTATGGTAATGTTATTTCATTTTTCATTTTGTATATAGTTTTTGTATCTTATGCTATTTCTGTTTTCTCTGCTTTTTTGTTTAACTTAAACATTTGTTTTTTTGCTTCTATCAAGCTTGTCTTGCTTCCATTATCATGTGTGTCTATTTTTGCTTGATTAGACAATTCCACCAATTGCAGCACCGGAGCGATAACCGGATACTAGTATAAAAGTATAGACATGTCTTGTACCAGGTATCATGATTAAGGGTGCTTAGTCACCGGAAACGCGTTGACCTTGGTCTTATAATATTTTTTTGTATGCTGATGTTTTGTCCTTTCACTATATTTTAAGTGAAATAAACTATGGATTTTTCACTATTTCGTTGAGCTGGATCTCCTTCTCTTTCCTGTTCGTCTACGCCCTGACACAGCGGTTCCGTGCTCCGAGCTCTTGGGAATGTCGGTATGGTGAGCTGGATTTTGTTTTTTCCAACACAGTGTATGGCAGAGTTATTTTCCATCTCCAGAGTCAATGGTTAAGTCTCTCTTCTGTAAACTGTAAGATCTTATGGTCAGTAGGGTCCTTACTTTCTCTCGTTTCTGTAGAGTGTAAGTTGTTATTGTCGGTGGGGTCATTACTCTCTCCTACCTATAAAGTGTTGGCTCTTATGGTCAACAGGGTCCCTTTTCTCTCTCTCCTGTAGAGTGTAAGCTCTTATGGTCAGCAGTCTCCTCTCTCCTCTCCTCCATGTGTATTTTACGACAAATTACAAGCATTTCAGCATTAAAATATATGAGAATCTATTCACCATAAATTAAATTTTCGAGAAAAATTTGTTGAAGTTGGCAAATTAAAATTTCAAAAGATTTACTCATCTTTATTTTCAACATCTTGACAAGTCAGGGCTTCCTGGGAGAATAGATTGAGGATTAGGCTAGGTTCCCATTGCGTTAATGGGACCGCGCTAACGGACAAACACGGCAAAATTAACACCGTGCAATTCGTCCGTTAGCGCGCCGATTCACAGCAATGGGGACGCGCATCACTAGCGCGTGCCATTTTCGGCACACGCTAGCGATATGCCGGTGTTTTGTGGCGCGCCGCGGACGCTGCTTGCAGCATCCGAGGCGCGCCCGCGGTCCGTTCCCTGCTCTCGCGGATCGGAGGACGTTTAACGTGACCCCTTTAAAACACATTGCGTTAGCGCAATCCGCTAGTGCTAGGCGCTAAACAGATTGCACTAACGCAATCTGAACCTAGCCTTAGTCTTTTACCCATTAACCAAGAGAAAATTGAGCTGGAAGATAGACTATTAGGCCCAAAATGATGTGATGATTTTCACTTATGTCTCCTCCCTCCTGATCTTCATCAGGAGAATTAATATTAGTGGGAAAGGCCAGGACAACATCTCAATGAATTAAAAAAGAAGAGCCCATGAGGTCTGTTGTGATGAATACCAAAGCATAAAAGGTTGACCTTAACGTGGTCTCAATCTTCTATTGACAAAATAATCTGCTGAGATGAAAGGAAGGAGCTAGAAATCTCAAGGTTTTATGAAAGGACAAAAATTTTATGAAATACTGAACACAATGCCGTGTAAGATGATTCCTCCATTTCCAGGCAGGCTATTTTTTTTATCAATCTTTCAAAGGCACATCACATATCAAAATTCTTGTATTTCACCTGCTTCCACATGAAAAATCCCGGCTCGAAAAATGAGCAAATCATTTGATTCACTATTTGACTTGTATCATAACACTAAGGAACTGTAAAAGTCTCCAGCACTTAAACAGTGGAGTCCATGACCCAATAAATCCATCCACCTTTTCTGGGACTTTAAGGAGGAACTGCAGTCTGATTGATCCTGAACTTAGAAAAAAATAACTGATTTGGAAATGGTTTTCATTAAGAAAGTTTGTTGTTTTGTTGTTGCTTGTCACCTGTCCCGATGGCAATGACAGCTATATTTCTTGTTAACTAGTGTATATTCTAGCAACTTAGTTTTAACATGACAAAGTGATGTCACTTTATACCACATGTCAATGCAGTTACACTAATTTTCAGGTACATTTACAATTTTTTATGCATGAGTTATATATACCCCAGCCAATGGGCGAAGCCTCGCTAACCATACACTTGTATGGAACGAAACCGCCCGCTCTAGTCAGCCATGCCCACTAGATGGTCACGTCAAGGACGGGTCTCTGCTTTGGCTCAATACAAGTGAGTGGAAGGAGGCCAAAACCACTGTACAGTACAACTCACACATACACTCTGTTCTCGGCCCTGAAACCGGAGAGTCCCTGCAGCGCATAATGTGTGCCCAGGGGGATTCGTATTACAGATCTTACAATTAAATTTCCTCTGTTGGTTTTGCCATAATTCCTCTGACCATATGGACCTATTTTAAGTCAGTATATACATGTGTATATATATATATATATATATATATATATATATATATATATATACTATTTTAAGTCACCACCTTGACTCTGGTATTGGACAATGCAAATTGGGTAGTCCCAACATGATAATGTGTGTTGGGCTGCTGTAGAGTGGAGGAAGACCAGAAGAGACCAGAGACTGAGAGCAATGGCATAGCGTGGTGGGTCAGAATGAAGCATTTTGGATTCATGCAACTCTAAATTTTTTGGTAAAATTTGAGGCAATTTTTTTTAGGCTCACATTCTCTGGTGTATCAATGAAGCCTCAGATCTGGGTGGGTACATGGACCAAGGAGTTGGTGCAGCAAAGAGGAAGACACATGGAAAGTGAGGACTTGGCACACTCAGGATTCTCAGGAGCAGCAGGACGGATGAAGAGGAACCCAGGAAGGATGGAATCAACTAGAAGCACAGTATGTACAGAAGACGGAGCACACTAAATATAGAGGACTAGAAGATTAGAATCTAAATCGCAAGATACCAAGATACAGATGTGTGTCTTAATGGGCTTTTAATAAGCCAAGAAAGATAATGTTATTGAGCCACAGTGGGCAACTTGAAGCACAACAGAGGTGTGACCAAGGAGAACGATGCAAAGCACAGGATACTTCGAACAGGTGTGTAACAGATTCACTCATCTCTATCAATAACATATATATATATATATATATATATATATATACACACATGAGTCGCCCACCTGGGAAGTGGGGTATTCGGCACCGGGTTCGGTAGCACTTAAAGGGGATGTCACAGTGGCTGCGACACGGTCCGTGGCCCTGGGCGCTCTCTTAAAAGGGGAAAAGTCTTTTAAGGGATTTAGACTAAAGTCTATTTGTGACGCCACCTGTGGTTCTCGGTCAGAGGGGACCGACGCTGCTTAAAGGGGTCCACTGGGGTGATGTTGCAGCAAGATGTTGACGCTTCCCACAGGTGAAGCAGTATCTCCAGGGGCTCCCAAGGTGTGTGGCAAGGATGGTGTATGCTAGCAAATAAGTGGAGGACACAGAGTTGTAAAGTCTTTACCTGGTTTACTGGCAGTAGCAGTCCACAGTCCAGAGTACCAAGATCAGGTGGTGGTATGGTCCAGACGGCCTGGAGGCAATAGTGGATCCCTCTCCCAGGTGAGGTTCATAAGCATTCCTACTCGCACTAGTATGAGAGGTCCCTGCTGCCTGTAGCTGCTGGCAAAGTCCTCTCTCCCTCTTGTACTGAGACAGGTACCTGTATGGTGGGCAGCTTGAGCAATTTTACAGGGTCTCTATCACGACCAAGGCTCTTCAGGTGCCGCTTCACCTCCAGGCATGGTGTGGGCAAATAACATACAGTCATATGCCTTCTGGTTCTGCTATGTGTCCTAGAGTACAACACAGCCTTGGGCTCCCAGTTTCCAATTCCTGTGCTTTGGCTCTGAGGGTGCCCAGTCACAGTTCCCCTCTGAGCCCTTTGCTTTCTCCACTGTGCTCCTTTTCTCAATTGCTCCACCATTCTCAACCCCTCAGGTTCAGGTCCTTCCCTGGAGCTGCAGCTCAGTCCTGGCTGCACGGCTCTAGTGTCTGCTCTCAGTTAAAGACTTCCTTCTCTCTCACAAACTACCTGACTCCTTCTCCAGACCAGAACACTTAAAGCTGGGGAAGCTCCCCTGAATCCAGGTCCCAAGCTCCCCCTTCTGGCCTGGATTCAGAATGTGTTGAATGTGGGTGCGTTACCTGGTAAAGGGAATCTGTTATGATCAGGTGACCTTGGAGCAGCATGAAAACTTTCACTGGAGTAGGTGGTAGCTATACTGACCGCAAACCCTGATCTTATCACCGCAACTAGAAGTAGCCGTGGGGTGTGCCTAACAAAACCTAGACACCTCGACATAGCCGGAGGACTAAATACCCCTATAGATGGAAATAGGAATACTATCTTGCCTCAGTGCAGAACCCCAAAGGATAGGCAGCCCCCCACAAATATTGACTGTGAGTAGTAGAGGAAAAGACACACGCAGGAAGGAAACAGGATTTAGCAAATGAGGCACACACTAGCTAAATAGGAAAGGATAGGACAGGATACTAAGCGGTCAGTGTTAAAAATCCTTCCAAAAATATCCACAGCAGAAAATACAAAAACCCCACAATCTAACTAAAGATGTGGAGCGTATATCTGTATCTCCAGAGAATCCAACAAGACTGAGAAAACACTGACACAGTCTAAGCTGGACAAGAGAAAAACAATAGAATAACACAGAATATAAGCACACTGCATGTGTGCCACAGAAACAAAAACCAGACACTTATCTTTGCTGAATTGACAGCTGAGCAGGAGAAGCCAGAAAGTGATCCAACACTTCGGAAGAAACATTGACAACTGGCAAGGACTAATGAATCCTGCACACCTAAATATCCCAGTCAGAACTGCAATCAGCAGAAACACCTGGCCAGGACTGCGACTCAGAGACAACTGCATTCCCACCTACAACCACTGGAGGGAACCCAAGAGCAGAATTCACAACAGTACCCCCCCTTGAGGAGGGGTCACCGAACCCTCACCAGGACCTCCAGGACGATCAGGATGAGCCAGATGAAAGGCACGGACCAAATCAGCAGCATGGACATCAGAGGCAAAAACCCAAGAATTATCCTCCTGACCATAACCCTTCCATTTGACAAGGTACTAAAGTCTCCGCATCGAAAAACGAGAATCCAAAATCTTCTCAACCACATACTCCAACTCACCATCAACCAACACAGGGGCCGGAGAATCAACAGAGGGAACAACGGGCACCACATATTTCCGCAATAAAGATCTATGGAAGACATTATGGATAACAAAAGAGGCCGGAAGCGCCAAACGAAAAGACACCGGATTAATAATCTCAGAAATCTTATAAGGACCAATAAACCGAGGCTTAAACTTAGGGGAAGAAACCTTCATAGGAACATGATGGGAAGACAACCAGACCAGATCCCCAACCCGAAGCTGGGAACCAACACACCGACGACGGTTAGCAAAACGTTGAGCCTCCTCCTGAGACAAAACCAAATTGTCCACTACATGAGCCCAAATCTGCTGCAACCTGTCAACCACAGAATCCACACCAGGACAGTCAGAAGGCTCAACCTGCCCAGAAGAAAAACGAGGATTAAAACCAAAATTACAAAAGAAAGTCGAAACCAAAGTAGCCGAACTAGCCCGATTATTAAGGGCAAACTCGGCCAATGGCAAGAAGGCCACCCAATCATCCTGATCAGCAGACACAAAGCATCTCAAATAAGTCTCCAAAGTATGAATAGTTTGCTCGGTCTGGCCATTTGTCTGAGGATAAAATGCAGAAAAAAAAGACAAATCAATGCCCAGCCTAGCACAAAAGGCCCGCCAAAACCTAGAAAGAAATCGGGAACCTCTGTCAGACACAATATTCTCTGGAATACCATGCAAACGAACCACATGCTGAAAAAACAACGGAACCAAATCTGAAGAGGAAGGCAATTTAGGCAAAGGCACCAAATGAACCATCTTAGAGAACCGGTCACAAACAACCCAGATAACCGACATCCTCTGGGAAACCGGAAGATCGGAAATAAAATCCATAGAAATATGCGTCCAGGGCCTCTCAGGGACCGGCAATGGCAAAAGCAACCCACTAGCACGGGAGCAACAAGACTTGGCCCACGCACAAGTCCCACAGGACTGCACAAAAGAATGCACATCACGCGACAAAGAAGGCCACCAAAAGGACCTACCAACCAAGTCTCTGGTACCAAAAATGCCAGGATGACCAGCTAACACGGAACAGTGAACCTCAGAAATCACTCTACTAGTCCATCTGTCAGGAACAAACAGTTTCCCCACAGGACAGCGGTCAGGTTTGTCAGCCTGAAATTCCTGAAGAACCCGTCGTAAATCAGGGGAAATGGCAGAAAGGACCACCCCTTCTTTCAGAATACCGACCGGTTCTAAGACCTCAGGAGAATCAGGCAAAAAACTCCTAGAGAGGGCATCAGGCTTAATATTCTTAGAACCCGGAAGGTACGAGACCACGAAATCAAAATGGGAAAAAAACAAGGACCATCGGGCCTGTCTAGGATTCAGCAGTTTGGCTGACTCGAGGTAAATCAGATTCTTATGATCAGTCAAGACCACAATACGGTGCTTAGCTCCCTCAAGCCAATGTCACCATTCCTCAAACGCCCACTTCATAGCCAACAACTCCCGATTGCCGACATCATAATTGCATTCAGCAGGCAAAAACTTACGGGAAAAGAAGGCACACGGTTTCATCAAGGAACCAACAGGATCCCTCTGAGACAAAACGGCCCCTGCCCCAATCTCAGAAGCGTCAACCTCAACCTGAAACGGAAGAGAAACATCCGGTTGGTGCAACACCGGAGCACAAGTAAATCGACGTTTAAGCTCCTGAAAGGCAGAGACAGCCGCAGAGGACCAATTCGCCACATCAGCGTCTTTCTTCGTCAAATCAGTCAAGGGTTTAACCAAACTGGAATAATTAGCAATGAAACGGCAATAAAATTTGCAAAACCCCAAAATTTCTGAAGGCTCTTCACGGATGTGGGCTGAATCCAATCATGAATGGCCTGAACCTTAACCGAATCCATCTCTATAGACGAGGGAGAAAAAATAAAGCCCAAAAAAGAAACCTTCTGCACCCCAAAGAGACACTTAGACCCTTTCACAAACAAAGCATTGTCACGAAGGATCTGAAATACCATCCTTACCTGTTGCACATGAGACTCACAATCATCGGAAAAAATCAAAATATCGTCCAAATATACAATCAAGAATTTATCAAGATAAGTCCGGAAGATATCATGCATGAAGGACTGAAAAACAGACGGAGCATTAGAGAGTCCGAATGGCATCACAAGGAATTCAAAATGGCCTCCAGGCGTGTTAAACGCAGTTTTCCATTCATCACCCTGCTTAATACGAACAAGATTATATGCCCCCCGAAGGTCAATCTTAGTAAACCAACTAGCTCCCTTAATCCTAGCAAACAAATCGGAAAGCAAGGGTAAAGGGTATTGAAACTTGACCGTGATCTTATTCAAGAGGCGATAATCAATACAGGGTCTCAAGGAACAATCTTTTTTAGCAACAAAAAAGAACCCCGCTCCCAACAGTGAAGAAGATGGTCGAATATGCCCTTTCTCCAAAGATTCCTTAATAGTGTTGAGCATTCCGATACCGCAAGTATCGGAATTCCGATACTGAATTCCGATACTTCCCGCGTATCGGATACCGGAATCGGAAGTTCCCAGAATTCAAATTGAACGCAGCAGCCAATGAGGAATGAATGAAAGTGTGGGCACATCCTGTTTAGCATGGTGGGCATGTAAGTACTGGCAAGGCTGGGATTGGCTGCTGAAATGATGTCACTCTGCACTATAAAAAAGCGCTGCCGCCATTTTGCGCTCACTCTGCTGTGATTTCAGTTAGGGACAGGACGCTGTGTTCTAACTGAGGGCCAGTTGAGCTTGCTAATTGCTTTATTTTCCTTTCCAAAGGCTAATTTAGCAAAACGCTGTGTGTTCTTCACTGTTCACCTTGCTCTTGCCTTGCAGCGCTGTTTTAACAGCGTTCTGCAAGGTCTCTGTGTGTGTGTGCAGCTCACTCTGTAGTCTGTGTGCAGCCATATACCCGGTTGTATTCAGCTCAGGGGGGGTTCACACTGCCTCACACAGTTGTTCTTTTTTGCTCTTAGTGCAGCCTGCTGCACATTTTTTCTCAAATTTCCTATTAGTGTTTTTCCACCAGTCTCCAGCTCTATTGTGGAAAAACACTACATAGGATAACCTAGAGGGGGGTTTTTGGGCCTTGCAGCGCCGTTTACGGCTGTCTGCACGGTCTCCGTGTGAGCCCAGCTCGCCCTGTAGTCTGTGTGCAGCCATAGCCGGTTGGATTCAGCTCAGGGTTCGTTACTGGCTCATACCTTGAGAAAAATTTTCCTTTTTTTCAAATAGTGCAGCCTGTTTAAAATTTGAAAAAAAAAATTCCTATTAGTGTCTTTCCACTCGTATCCAGCTAAATAGTGGAAAAACACTATATAGGATAACCTAGAGGAGGGTTTTTTGGCCTTGCAGCGCCGTTTACGGCTGTCTGCACGGTCTCCGTGTGATTTAAACTAGCTCTGTAGCCCGATCTGCACCAAAAAAAAGGTTAAGTTCACCAAACACAACTTAACACTTGTGTAGGCCACATTTGAAAAATAATAAAGTTTAGTCCACAATTTACAACATTAGTGTTTCTTACACCTGTTAGGAGGAGCATTACAGGAATAAGCACACTAAGGCCTTAGTACTTTTCTGCTTATCTTTATCTGTCAACCAAGATGAAGAGGGCAGGGAGTAAGGCACGTGGGCGTGGGCGCGGAGCAGGGAGAGGAGCAGGGAGAGGACGTGGTGATTCTGTGCCTGCTGCGGGCGCCGGTGACTCGTCGTCACTCAGTTTCAGCAGGGAACAGTCCTTCATGCGCAGCTTTGTCGGAGAGCGCCATGCACCGCTGCTGCGTGAAGACCAAATTGAAGCCGTTGTCGGGTGGATGGCAGCTAACGCCTCGGCATCGACTTCAGTTAGTGCCACATCCTCTCAGGCACAGAGCACTGGAGAGCAGCCATCTGTCTCTTCACCACCTGCCAAATTGGCCAGGCAGTCAGAGAGCCCAGGACAGGAGCCGTCTCTACTTCTGTTCTCTGAATCTCTTGGCTTGGAAACAGGGGGCCAGCCAAGCAGCATTGGAGAAATGGAAGAAGAGGCAGTGTGCAGTGATGCCCAACACCTTTTTCTCTCTGACTCTGAAGAGTCAGGTGGGCCAGTGCCTCCGGTGACCACAGCGCAGTACGCATCTGATGATGAAACTCAGGTGCCGCTTTCTCGTGCGTACTGTGCTGCTGAGACTACCCAGGAGGAGCAGTTGGTGGCAGAGGGTAGTGGAGATGATGAGGTCCTTGACCCATCGTGGCGTGAGGAACAGGAAGGTGGTGGGAGCAGCTCAGAGGAAGAGCTTCCTCTTACGGGCCAAAGAGGGAGAGGGAGGGGGAAGACTGCGGAGCCTGTAGCCTCCACTTTGGCACCCGTTAGGAGCCTGTCTCTTTCCAAAGCCAAAAAGGGCGCTCCCAAGACTTGCAGTGCCTGGTCCTTTTTTGACACAGTTGCAGATGACATTTGTTTTGTCAAATGCAAGCTGTGTCATCATAAAGTAAAAAGAGGGAAAAATGTCAGCAACCTCAATACCACAAATATTTGGAAACATGTGCGGACCAGGCACGCGGTGGAGTTACAGAAACACACTGAAGATGTAGGCCAACCAACAGCGGCAGCTACCACCTCTTCAGCTCGTGTTGCCTCTTCCTCCAGCTCACGCACAGCTGGTTTGGCTTCCTCCCAGAGACCTTGTGTAATTCCACCCACAGCACCACCTTCCCAGTCATCCTCACACTCCCAGTCTACTCTACAGCCATCGGTAGTACAGGCATGGGAGAAAAGGCGGGCATTCTCGGCCAACCACCCCCGAGCACAGGCTCTGAATGCAGGCATTGCCAAACTGTTGTCCCTGGAAATGCTCTCGTTCAGGCTGGTGGAGACAGACAGCTTCCGTGACTTGATGGCATTGGCAGTCCCACAGTACAAGGTGCCCAGCCGCTTTTACTTCAGCAGGCAGGCTGTCCCTGCCCTGCACAGGCATGTTGAGGCAAACATAAAACATGCGCTACTGAACGCCGTCAGTAGCAAGGTCCACCTCACCACCGATGCGTGGACCAGTCAGCATGGACAGGGGCGATATGTTTCCCTCACTGCCCATTGGGTTAATGTTGTTGAGCCAGGTACAGATCGTGCGAGTGGCGCAGGACGTGTCCTGCCCACTCCAAGGATTGCAGGAATCCAGTCTGTACGCATCGACTCCTCCTCTTACACCAGTTCCTCTGATTCCTCTCTGCAGGATCCGTCACAGTCCACCTCCACATGGACCCGTGAACGTTTACCTATGACCGACATGAGCACAGCCGTGGCCAAACGTCAGCAGGCCGTCTTGAAACTAGTTTCATTGGGGCATCGAAGCCACACAGCGCAGGAGCTCTGGAATGCCATCAAGCAGGAGAGCGATGTGTGGTTACTGCCAGCGAATCTCCAGCCAGGCATGGTAGTGTGTGACAATGGCCGAAATCTGGTGGCAGCTTTGGCCCTTGGCAACCTCACTCACATCCCATGTCTGGCACATGTGCTCAATTTGGTTGTGCAGAGTTTTCTGAGGGACTATCCGGATCTTGATGCCCTGTTGCACAAGGTCCGCCTAGAGTGTGCTCACTTGCGGCGTTCCAGCTTGGCCAGATCCCGCATTGCTGCTCTGCAGCGCCGATTCCGCCTTCCGGAACACCGCATCATATGTGACCTACCTACCCGGTGGAATTCCACGTTACATATGTTGGAGCGGTTGTGTGAGCAGCAGCAAGCAGTTATGGAGTACCAGCTGCATCAGGCGCAAAGAAGTCGCAGTCAGCGCCGATCAGACTTCACAACCACAGAGTGGGCCACTATGAAGGACGTCTGCCAGGTTTTGCGTCCTTTTGATTATTCCACGCGGATGGCAAGTGCAGATGATGCACTAGTCAGCATGACTGTCCCCCTTATCTGCCTGCTTCAGCAAACTTTGCAAGGGTTAAGGGATGATGTGGTGGAAGAGGTGGAGGATGAGGAGTCACCTTTTCCATCAGCTTCTGGAGAGTCAGCGCCACGTGGTTCCTCACAAAGGGGTACGCAGGGGCCAATTTGTGAGGAGGATGAGGAGGAGTCAATGGAGGAGGAAGAGCTCCGTCCAGAGGAGGGAGCGACACAATTGTCCAGTGGTCAGTGTGTACAGCGAGGGTGGGGTGATGACGAGCGGGCAGAGATCATGTCTCAAGCAGGGGACAGCGTTTCTGGGCCAGTTGGCACTCTGCAGCACATGGTGGATTTCATGCTGCAGTGCCTGAGAAACGACCGCCGCATCGACCACATTCTCAACATGCCTGATTATTGGGTGTTCACCCTCCTCGATCCTCGCTACCGGGACAACGTCCAAAACCTCATCCCTGCGTTGACCTGGGAGCGTAAATTGCGGGAGTACCACGACACACTGGTGAATTCCATCATCTTCTCCTGTCCAACTGAGAGGAGTGCTGCTAGTGCTTTACAAAGCAGCTCAGTGCGTCGAGGCAGTGGGGGAGGCTCTGCCCAAAGAGGGAGCAGAAGCAGTGCCTCTGTCCAAGGCAAGCCCAGTATGGCACAACTCTGGCACACTTTTGTGTGCCCGCCCCAAATGTCTACACCATCACCGGCGGCTCCAGTCAGCAGGAGGCAACGGTTCCGTCAGATGGTGACAGACTACATGACTGGCCTCTTACTGTACTCCCAGACGGCTCTTCCCCGTTCAAGTTTTGGGTCTCTAAGCTGGATACATGGCCAGAGCTAAGCCAGTATGCATTGGAGGTGCTGGCTTGCCCTGCGGCTAGTGTCTTATCGGAACGTGTCTTTAGTGCCGCAGGTGGTGTACTAACAGACCGTCGCATGCGACTATACTCCGATAACGTTGACCGGCTTACTTTCCTGAAAATGAACCAGGCCTGGATCTCGCAGGAATTTGCCACTCCTCTGCCTGATTAAGTAATTGGGTGTCATCCAGGTCTCCTGCTGTGTTCATCTTTCTACCACCTGAACTGCTATTCCTGGGCTCCAACACCGCCAGTTGCGGCTCAGAAGTGCAGGCTGCACAGTAAAAACATACGACCCAGTGTTATTGGGTTTCAGTAACGTCAGCTGATCCCCAGCTGTGTAGCCGGCAATGTGTCCTGCGACCGCCACGCTGGCACAACAACCTAAATGTAAGGGAACCTGTCCCCCCCCCCCCCCCCCCGTCGTTTGTTACTGAAAGAGCCATCTTGTGCAGCAGTAATGCTGCACAAGGAAAAGGTAGCTTTTTTTTTTTTAGCTCTTTGCACACGCAGAACTTAACACTTATAAAATGTGTTCACTGATACCGTTATACCGTCCCGGAGCTGGGACTTTCCTTCGTAATGTGACGCAGCACAGCCGTCATTCCTACCCCCTTGGTGCCATGCGCTGCCTCCTCAGCGTTGTTTTAAGCTGTCACGGAGCCTGCGCTGTTCTGTTATCCCTTGGGCATGCCCTATTTGCGCTGCCTGTCTTCTGACATAATTTGGTGTCAGGCTGGCTGCGCCTGTGCGGCCGCGGTGCCCGAGATCCCGCCTCGCAGTGTCTTCTGATTGAGTCACACTGCGGGCCTGGGATCCATGGGCATGCGCAGTGCATATCTTCCCCTCGGGCTCTCGCTCATTTCCCTCCGCCTTCTTTAGACTGTGCGCCGTCAGCTGATCCCTAGCATGCCACGGCCGTGACACCGCACAGTCTGAAGAAGAGGGAAGGAGGGGAGTGAGAGTCGAGGTTATGCACTGTGCATGCCCATGGTTCCAAGGCCCGCAGTGGGATTACGTTAGATGAGACTGCGAGGTGGGATCTGGAGCAGCGTGGACGCACAGGCACTGACAGCCTGACACCAAATTATGTCAGAAGACAGGCAGCGCTAATTGGGCATGGCCAAGGGCTAACAGAACAGCGCAGGCTCCGTGACAGCTTAAAACAACGCTGAGGAGGCAGCGCACGGCATCAAGGGGATAGGAATGACAGCTGTGCTGTGTCCCATTACGAAGGAAATTCGCACCTCCAGAACGGTTTAACGGTATAAAGGGACACATTTTTAGTGTTTACTTCGGTGTTTGCAAGGAGCATAATTAAAAGAGCAACCTTTTCCTTTTGCATCCTTAGTGCTGCACAACATGGCTCTTTCAGCTACAAAAGTCTTGGGGGGGGGGGTTAAAGGTTTCCTTTCAACTTGCTCCAATCAGGCTTCGGCCTACACTCTGTTCCTCTGCTCCTCCTGCTGTCCCTGGGCTCTAACACCGCCAGTTGGTGCCTGGAAGTGCTGTGTGCACAGTCAACAGTCGCTCCTCTGTTATTGGGGTTCAGTAACGTCAGCTGATCCCCAGCTGTGTATCCGGCAACGTGTCATGCGACCGCCACGCTGGCACAACTAAAATGTAAGGGGACCTGTCCCTCCCCCCCCCCTAGGCGTTTGTTACTGAAAGAGCCACCATGTGCAGCACTAATACTGCACAAGGGAAAGGTCGCTCTTGAAATTATGCTCCTTGCAAACGCTGAACTACACACTCATGTAATGTGTCCCCTCACACCGTCCAACCGTCCCGGAGGTGGGACTTTCCTTTGTAATGTGACGCAGCACAGCCGTCATTGCTACCCCCTTGGCACCGTGCGCTGCCTCCTTAGCGTTGTTTGATTCCGTCATGGACCCTGCGCTGTTATGTTATCCCTTGGCCATGCACAGTTTGCGCTGCCCGTCCTCTGACATCATTTGTTGTCGTCCTGGCTGCGCCTGTGCGTCCACGCTGCCCGAAATCACACCTCGCAGTGTCGTCTAATGTGATCCCACAGTGGGCCTGGTATCCATGGCCATGCGCAGTGCATATACTAGCCTCTCACTCCCCTTCTTCACGCTTCTTCAGACTAGGCGGCGTCAGCTGATCCCTAATAGCATGCCACGGCCGTGACGCCGCACAGTCTGAAGAAGCAGGAAGGAGGTGAGTGAGAGGCGATGATATGCACTGCGCATGCCCATGGATCCCTGGCCCGCAGTGGGACTACATTAGATGACACTGCAAGGTTGGATCTCGGGCAGCTTGGACGCACAGGCACTGCCAGCCTGACACCTACATGATGTCAGAAGACGGGCACCGCTAACTGTGCATGGCCAAGGGATAACATTACAGCGCGGGCTCCGTGACAGAACCAAACAACGTTGAGGAGGTGGCGCCCGGCACCAAGGGGGTTGGAATGACGGCTGTGCTGTGTCACATTACAAAGGAAAGTCCCACTTCCGGGATGGTTTGACGGTGTGAGGGGACACATTATATGAGTGTGTACTTCAGCGTTTGCAAGGAGCATAATTTTCGGAACAACCATTTTCCATGTGCAGTATTACTGCTGTACAAGATGGCTCTTTCAGCAACAAATGCCTGGGGGGGGGGTTAAAGGTTCCCTTTCAACTTGCTCCACTGCAGGCTTCGGCCTACACTCTGCTCCTCTTTGATTCCCTGGGTTTCAACACTGTCAGTTGCCACCTGGAAGTGTTGTCTACACAGAAAAAACACTAGGTGATGTGTCAGTGGGGTTCAGCACCGCCAGCTGTTCCCCTGCTGTGTAGTCGGCAACGTGTCCAGCACAAGCCACGCTGGCACAACAGAACAAAAGCTGCCACCAGTGCAGGCTTCGGCCTACACTCTGCTCCTCTCCTCCTCCTGCTGACCCTGGGCTCAAACACCGCTAGTTTTTGCCCGGAAGTGCTAGCTGCACAGAGAAAAACACCAGCCAATGTGTTAGTGGGGTTCAGCAACGCCAGCTGTTCCCCTGCTGTGTAGCCGGCAACGTGACCTGCAAACGCCATGCAGGCACAGGAACTGAAATTAAAAGGGAACCTGGCCCCACCCCCCAGGTGTTTCTATGTATAACAGCCACCTAGTACAGCAGTACTGCTGCATTTGTACAAGGTGGCTGACTTTTTCTCCTTGCCCACGTGGAACTCAACACGTACAAAATGTGTCTCATTGAGACCATTCCACTGTCCCTGAGGTGTGACTTTCCTTTCTAATGATACGCAGCACCCCCCTTGGTAGCGTTTCCCGTCTTTTGTCATCATGGTTAGCTGGCTGCGCCTGTGCATCCGCCCTGCTAGAAACAACGCCCCTCGTTGTCATATTTATTTTGTCAGCGAGGGTGTGGTTTATGGGCACGAGCAGTGCATATGTTCGCCTGTCTTAACTCATCTCCTTCCGCCTTCTTCAGACTGTGCGGCCTCCTGGCCGTGGTAGGCGATAAGGGATCAGCTGAGGCCGCCCAGTCTGGAGCAGGTGTAAGGACATGTGTAAGCGGCAAACCTATTTACTGCACAAGGCCACGAATCCCAGCCACGCAGTGTGATTTTTTGAAAACACACTGTGGGTCTGGGATTCATGTCCATCGCTAACCGCAACGGCCGACATGCAATGAGGTCAGAAGACAGGAAGCGCTCACAGCGCATGGCCAAGGGATCACAATAGCGCAGACTCCTGTACAGCAAATAACAACGCTCAGTTATCTGCGCCCAGTACCTAGGTGAAAATTTTGACACCTGTGCTGCGTCTCGTTAAAAAGACAAGTCACGCCTCCACAACTGTTTGACAGTATAATGGGCTAAATAGTGTACGTGTTTTAGTCAGCGTGTGCAAGGAGCAAAACAAATAGAGCAACCTTTTACTTGTGCAGCATTAATGCTGCACAAGGTGTGGCTCTTGTACCTTGCAACACCTGAGGGGGGTTAAAGGTAACCTTTGAAATTGGTTCAACTAGGCTTCGGCCTACACTCTGCTCCTCTACTCCTCCTGCTGACCCTGGGCTCAAACACCGCTAGTTTTTGCCCGGAACTGCTAGCTGCACAGAGAAAAACACCAGCCAATGTGTTAGTGGGGTTCAGCACCGCCAGCTGTTCCCCTGCTGTGTAGTCGGCAACGTGTCCAGCACAAGCCACGCTGGCACAACAGAACAAAAGCTGCCACCAGTGCAGGCTTCGGCCTACACTTTGCTCCTCTCCTCCTCCTGCTGACCCTGGGCTCAAACAACGCCAGTTTCTGCCCGGACATGCTAGCTGCACAGAGAAAAACACCAGCCAATGTGTTAGTGGGGTTCAGCACCGCCAGCTGTTCCTCTGCTGTGTAGTCGGCATCGTGTCCAGCACAAGCCACGCTGGCACAACTGACCAAAAGCTGCCACCAGTGCAGGCTTCGGCCTACACTTTGCTCCTCTCCTCCTCCTGCTGACCCTGGGCTCAAACAACGCCAGTTTCTGCCCGGACATGCTAGCTGCACAGAGATAAAAAAAACAGCCAATGTGTTAGTGGGGTTCAGCACCGCCAGCTGTTCCCCTGCTGTGTAGCTGGCAACGTGTCCTGCAAACGCCACGTAGGCACATGAACTGAAATTGAAGGGAGCCTGCCCCCCACCCCCCCAGGTGTTTCTATGTATAACAGCCACCTTGTACAGCAGTACTGCTGCATTTGTACAAGGTGGCTGACTTTTTCTCCTTGCACACGTGGAACTCAACAAGTACAAAATGTGTCTCATTACAGACAATTACAATGTCCCTGAGGTGTGACTTTCCTTTTTAATGACACGCAGCACCCCCATTGTTAGCGCTGCCCGTCTCCTGACATCATTGGTTGGCTGGCTGTGCCTGTGCGTCCCCCCTGCCCGACACAACGCCCCCCGTTGTCTCATATATTTTGACTGCGAGGGTGTGATTGATGGGCACGAGCAGTGCATATGTTCCCCTGTTTTCACTCCCCTCCTTCCGCCTTCTTCTGACTGTGCGGCCTCATGGCCGCGGCATGCGATAAGGGATCAGCTGAGGCCGCCCAGTCTGAAGCAGGTGTAAGGACATGTGTGAGCGGCGAACATATTTACTGCACAAGGCCACGAATCCCAGCACCGCAGTGTGACTTTAGGAAAAGCCACTGTGGGTCTGGGATTTATGGCCATCGTTAACCGCACCGGCCAACATGAAATGAGGTCATGAGACGGCCTGCACTAACAGGGTATTGCCAAGGGATAACACAAGAGCGCAGTTTCCTGTACTGCAAATAACAACGGTAAGGAATCTGCGCACAGCACCTAGGTGTAAATTTGTACACCTGTGCTGCGTCACCTTAAAAAGACTAGTAGTCACGCCTCCACTACTGTTTGACAGTATAATGGGCTAAATAGTGTACGTGTTTAATTCAGCGTGTGCAAGGAGCAAAATTAAATAGAGCAACCTTTGACTTGCGCATCATTAATGCTGTTCAAGGTGTGGCTCTTGTACCTTGCAACACCTGAGGGGGGGGGTTAAAGGTAACCTTTGAAATTGGTTCAACTAGGCTTCGGCCTACACTCTGCTCCTCTACTCCTCCTGCTGACCCTGGGCTCAAACACCGCTAGTTTTTGCCCGGAAATGCTAGCTGCACAGAGAAAAACACCAGCCAATGTGTTAGTGGGGTTCAGCACCGCCAGCTGTTCCCCCGCTGTGTAGCCGGCATCGTGTCCAGCACAAGCCACGCTGGCACAACCGACCAAAAGCTGCCACCAGTGCAGGCTTCGGCCTACACTTTGCTCCTCTCCTCCTCCTCCTGCTGACCCTGGGCTCAAACACCGCTAGTTTTTGCCCGGAACTGCTAGCTGCACAGAGAAAAACACCAGCCAATGTGTTAGTGGGGTTCAGCACCGCCAGCTGTTCCCCCGCTGTGTAGCCGGCATCGTGTCCAGCACAAGCCACGCTGGCACAACCGACCAAAAGCTGCCACCAGTGCAGGCTTCGGCCTACACTTTGCTCCTCTCCTCCTCCTCCTGCTGACCCTGGGCTCTAACACCGCTAGTTTTTGCCCGGACATGCAATCTGCACAGAGAAAAACACCAGTCAATGTGTCAGTGGGGTTCAGCAACGCCAGCTGTTCCCCTGCTGTGTAGCTTGCAACGTGACCTGCAAACGCCACGCAGGCACATGAACTGAAATTGAAGGGAGCCTGCCCCCCACCCACAGGTGTTTCTATGTATAACAGCCACCTTGTACAGCAGTACTGCTGCATTTGTACAAGGTGGCTGACTTTTTCTCCTTGCCCACGTGGAACTCAACACGTACAAAATGTGTCTCATTAGAGACCATTACAATGCCCTGAGGTGTGACTTTCCTTTGTAATGACACGCAGCACCACCCTTGTTAGCGCTGCCCGTCTTTTGACATCATTGGTTAGCTGGCTGCGCCTGTGCATCTCCCCTGCTCGAAACAACGCCCCTCGGTGTCTTATTTTTTTGGACAGCGAGGGTGTGATTGATGGGCATGTGCAGTGCATATGTTTGCCTGTGTTCACTCATCTCCTTCCGCCTTCTTCAGACTGGGTGTCCTCATGGCCGCGGCAGGCGATAAGGGATCAGATGAGGCCGCCCAGTCTGAAGCAGGTGTAAGGACATGTGTGAGCGGCAAACATATTTAGTGCACCAGGGCACGAATCCCAGCACCGCAGTGTGATTTTTTAAAAACACACTGTGGGTCTGGGATTCATGTCCATCGCTAACCGCAACGGCCAACATGAAATGAGGTCATAAGACAGGAAGCGCTCACAGCGCATGGCCAAAGGATCACAAGAGCGCAGACTCCTGTACAGCAACTAACAACGCTCAGGAAGCTGCGCCCATGCAAAAAGGTGTTGTTTTCGACACCTGTGCTGCTTTTCTTTAAAAAGACAAGTCACGCCTCCACTACTGTTTAACAGTATAATGGGCTAAATAGTCTACGTGTTGCATTCAGCTTGTGCAAGTAGAAAAATTAATAGAGCAACCTTTTACTTGTGCAGCATTAATGCTGCAGAAGGAGTGGCTCTTGTACTTTGTAACACCTGAGGGGGGGTTAAAGGTAACCTTTGAAATTGGTTCAACTAGGCTTCGGCCTACACTCTGCTCCTCTCCTCCTCCTGCTGACCCTGGGCTCTAACAACGCTAGTTTTTGCCCGGAAATGCTAGCTGCACAGAGAAAAACACCAGCCAATGTGTTAGTGGGGTTCAGCACCGCCAGCTGTTCCCCCGCTGTGTAGCTGGCATCGTGTCCAGCACAAGCCACGCTGGCACAACCGACCAAAAGCTGCCACCAGTGCAGGCTTCGGCCTACACTTTGCTCCTCTCCTCCTCCTCCTGCTGACCTTGGGCTCAAACACCGCTAGTTTTTGCCCGGAAATGCTAGCTGCACAGAGAAAAACACCAGCCAATGTGTTAGTGGGGTTCAGCACCGCCAGCTGTTCCCCTGCTGTGCAGCTTGCAACGTGACCTGCAAACGCCACGCAGGCACATGAACTGAAATTGAAGGGAGCCTGGCCCCCACCCCCAGGTGTTTCTATGTATAACAGCCACCTTGTACAGCAGTACTGCTGCATTTGTACAAGGTGGCTGATGTTTTCTCCTTGCCCACGTGGAACTCAACACGTACAAAATGTGTCTCTTTGAGACCATTCCACTGTCCCTGAGGTGTGACTTTCCTTTCTAATGATACGCAGCACCCCCCTTGGTAGCGCTTCCCGTCTTCTGACATCATTGGTTGGCTACTTGCGCCTGTTCGTCCGCCCTGCCTGAATAAAATGCTCCTCGTTGTCTTAATTATTTTGACTGCGAGGGTGTGATTGATGGGCACGAGCAGTGCATATCTTCGCCTGTCTTAACTCATCTCCTTCCGCCTTCTTCAGACTGTGCAGCCTCATGGCCGCGGCATGCGAGAAGGGATCAGCAGAGGCCGCCCAGTCTGAAGCAGGTGTAAGGATGTGTGTGAGCGGCCAAAATATTTACTGCTCAAGGCCACGAATCCCAGCACCACAGTGTGGCTTTATGAAAAGACACTGGGGGTCTGGGATTTATGGCCATCGTTAACCGCTCGGGCCAACATGAAATGATGTCATAAGATGGGCAGCGCTAACAGGGCATTGCCAAGGGATAACACAAGAGCGCAGACTCCTGTACAGCAAATAACAACGCTCAGGAAGCTGCGCCAAGCACCAAGGCGTTATTTTGGACACCTGTGCTGCGTCTCATCAAAAAACCAAGTCACGCATCCACTACAGTTTGACTGTAGAATGGGGTAAATTGTGTATGTCTTTCATTCAGCGTGTGCAAGTAGACAAATTAATAGAGCAACCTTTCACTTGTGCAGCATTAGTACTGCACAAGGTGTGTCTCTTGTACTTTGTAACACCTGAGGGGGGGGTTAAAGGTTTCCTTTGAAATTGGTTCAACTAGACTTCGGCCTACACTCTGCTCCTCTCCTCCTCCTCCTCCTGCTTCAACACGGGCTCTAACATCGCTAGTTTTTGCCCGCAAGTGCTAGCTGCACAGAGAAAAACACACGCCATTGTGTTAGTGGGGTTCAGCAACGCCAGCTGTTCCCCCAGTGTGTAGCCGGCAAAGTGTCCTGCAAACGCAACGCAGACACAAAGCTGCCTCCAGTGCAGGCTTCGGCCTACACTCATCTCCCCCTGCTTACCCTTTGCTCCAACACCGCTAGTTGGGGCTCTAGGAAGACAATCTTTAATAGGCAAGGCAACGCATCTGGGTTCCAGCACCGCCAGCTGGTTCTCGGCAGTGTTCTTGTCACAGGTACTCCCTCGTGCCAAGCCTGGTTTCAGCACCGTCAGCTGTTTCCGGGTTGTGTCAACTTCACTGAGACGCCTATGCTTGCCCCGTCGTGGTGCGGTCGAGTTAGCCAACTCCAGGGTGCCTCCAGTTTAGGAGCTTCCTATGTGGGCTGCGTGAACTGGTAGTCAAGGCTGGTTCTGTAGTGCCAGTAGGCCCAGCTCCCCCTGTAGGACTGTTGGGGTTCGGTAACTGCGGCTGCCTCGCGGCCTAGCTGTTCTCTCCTCTCCTGTGGGCCTTGGGGTCCACCACCTGGTTCCAGCACCGTCAGCTGGTTCCGGGCCGAGCCTTTGGCTTAGGTGCCTCCTCCTGGGTATCCGAGTTCCGCCAACGCCAGGCGGTCCTTGGTAGTGCTTTTAAGCGCGGGCACCTACAGCTTAGTAACCGGGTTCCAGCACCGTCAGCTAGTCCTCGGTCGTGCCATTGGCTCTTGCACACTGGGGCAACGCATCCGGGTTCCAGCACCGCCAGCTGGTTCTCGGCAGTGTTTTTGTTACAGGTACTCCCTCGTGCCAAACCTGGTTTCAGCACCGTCAGCTGTTTCCGGGTTGTGTCAAGCTCACTGAGACACCTATGCTTGCCTCGTCGTGGTGCGGTCGGGTTAGCCAACTCCAGGGTGCCTCCAGTTTAGGAGCTTCCTATGTGGGCTGCGTGAACTGGTAGTCAAGGCTGGTTCTGTAGTGCCAGTAGGCCCAGCTCCCCCTGTAGGACTGTTGGGGTTCGGTAACTGCGGCTGCCTCGCGGCCTAGCTGTTCTCTCCTCTCCTGTGGGCCTTGGGGTCCACCACCTGGTTCCAGCACCGTCAGCTGGTTCCGGGCCGAGCCTTTGGCTTAGGTGCCTCCTCCTGGGTATCCGAGTTCCGCCAACGCCAGGCGGTCCTTGGTAGTGCTTTTAAGCGCGGGCACCTACAGCTTAGTAACCGGGTTCCAGCACCGTCAGCTAGTCCTCGGTCGTGCCATTGGCTCTTGCACACTGGGGCAACGCATCCGGGTTCCAGCACCGCCAGCTGGTTCTCGGCAGTGTTCTTGTCACAGGTACTCCCTCGTGCCAAGCCTGGTTTCAGCACCGTCAGCTGTTTCCGGGTTGTCAACTTCACTGAGACGCCTATGCTTGCCCCGTCGTGGTGCGGTCGAGTTAGCCAACTCCAGGGTGCCTCCAGTTTAGGAGCTTCCTATGTGGGCTGCGTGAACTGGTAGTCAAGGCTGGTTCTGTAGTGCCAGTAGGCCCAGCTCCCCCTGTAGGACTGTTGGGGTTCGGTAACTGCGGCTGCCTCGCGGCCTAGCTGTTCTCTCCTCTCCTGTGGGCCTTGGGGTCCACCACCTGGTTCCAGCACCGTCAGCTGGTTCTGGGCCGAGCCTTTGGCTTAGGTGCCTCCTCCTGGGTATCCGAGTTCCGCCAACGCCAGGCGGTCCTTGGTAGTGCTTTTAAGCGCGGGCACCTACAGCTTAGTAACCGGGTTCCAGCACCGTCAGCTAGTCCTCGGTCGTGCCATTGGCTCTTGCACACTGGGGCAACGCATCCGGGTTCCAGCACCGCCAGCTGGTTCTCGGCAGTGTTTTTGTCACAGGTACTCCCTCGTGCCAAACCTGGTTTCAGCACCGTCAGCTGTTTCCGGGTTGTGTCAAGCTCACTGAGACACCTATGCTTGCCTCGTCGTGGTGCAGTCGGGTTAGCCAACTCCAGGGTGCCTCCAGTTTAGGAGCTTCCTATGTGGGCTGCGTGAACTGGTAGTCAAGGCTGGTTCTGTAGTGCCAGTAGGCCCAGCTCCCCCTGTAGGACTGTTGGGGTTCGGTAACTGCGGCTGCCTCGCGGCCTAGCTGTTCTCTCCTCTCCTGTGGGCCTTGGGGTCCACCACCTGGTTCCAGCACCGTCAGCTGGTTCCGGGCCGAGCCTTTGGCTTAGGTGCCTCCTCCTGGGTATCCGAGTTCCGCCAACGCCAGGCGGTCCTTGGTAGTGCTTTTAAGCGCGGGCACCTACAGCTTAGTAACCGGGTTCCAGCACCGTCAGCTAGTCCTCGGTCGTGCCATTGGCTCTTGCACACTGGGGCAACGCATCCGGGTTCCAGTACCGCCAGCTGGTTCTCGGCAGTGTTTTTGTCACAGGTACTCCCTCGTGCCAAACCTGGTTTCAGCACCGTCAGCTGTTTCCGGGTTGTGTCAAGCTCACTGAGACACCTATGCTTGCCTCGTCGTGGTGCGGTCGGGTTAGCCAACTCCAGGGTGCCTCCAGTTTAGGAGCTTCCTATGTGGGCTGCGTGAACTGGTAGTCAAGGCTGGTTCTGTAGTGCCAGTAGGCCCAGCTCCCCCTGTAGGACTGTTGGGGTTCGGTAACTGCGGCTGCCTCGCGGCCTAGCTGTTCTCTCCTCTCCTGTGGGCCTTGGGGTCCACCACCTGGTTCCAGCACCGTCAGCTGGTTCCGGGCCGAGCCTTTGGCTTAGGTGCCTCCTCCTGGGTATCCGAGTTCCGCCAACGCCAGGCGGTCCTTGGTAGTGCTTTTAAGCGCGGGCACCTACAGCTTAGTAACCGGGTTCCAGCACCGTCAGCTAGTCCTCGGTCGTGCCATTGGCTCTTGCACACTGGGGCAACGCATCCGGGTTCCAGCACCGCCAGCTGGTTCTCGGCAGTGTTCTTGTCACAGGTACTCCCTCATGCCAAGCCTGGTTTCAGCACCGTCAGCTGTTTCCGGGTTGTGTCAACTTCACTGAGACGCCTATGCTTGCCCCGTCGTGGTGCGGTCGAGTTAGCCAACTCCAGGGTGCCTCCAGTTTAGGAGCTTCCTATGTGGGCTGCGTGAACTGGTAGTCAAGGCTGGTTCTGTAGTGCCAGTAGGCCCAGCTCCCCCTGTAGGACTGTTGGGGTTCGGTAACTGCGGCTGCCTCGCGGCCTAGCTGTTCTCTCCTCTCCTGTGGGCCTTGGGGTCCACCACCTGGTTCCAGCACCGTCAGCTGGTTCCGGGCCGAGCCTTTGGCTTAGGTGCCTCCTCCTGGGTATCCGAGTTCCGCCAACGCCAGGCGGTCCTTGGTAGTGCTTTTAAGCGCGGGCACCTACAGCTTAGTAACCGGGTTCCAGCACCGTCAGCTAGTCCTCGGTCGTGCCATTGGCTCTTGCACACTGGGGCAACGCATCCGGGTTCCAGCACCGCCAGCTGGTTCTCGGCAGTGTTCTTGTCACAGGTACTCCCTCATGCCAAGCCTGGTTTCAGCACCGTCAGCTGTTTCCGGGTTGTGTCAACTTCACTGAGACGCCTATGCTTGCCCCGTCGTGGTGCGGTCGAGTTAGCCAACTCCAGGGTGCCTCCAGTTTAGGAGCTTCCTATGTGGGCTGCGTGAACTGGTAGTCAAGGCTGGTTCTGTAGTGCCAGTAGGCCCAGCTCCCCCTGTAGGACTGTTGGGGTTCGGTAACTGCGGCTGCCTCGCGGCCTAGCTGTTCTCTCCTCTCCTGTGGGCCTTGGGGTCCACCACCTGGTTCCAGCACCGTCAGCTGGTTCTGGGCCGAGCCTTTGGCTTAGGTGCCTCCTCCTGGGTATCCGAGTTCCGCCAACGCCAGGCAGTCCTTGGTAGTGCTTTTAAGCGCGGGCACCTACAGCTTAGTAACCGGGTTCCAGCACCGTCAGCTAGTCCTCGGTCGTGCCATTGGCTCTTGCACACTGGGGCAACGCATCCGGGTTCCAGCACCGCCAGCTGGTTCTCGGCAGTGTTTTTGTCACAGGTACTCCCTCGTGCCAAACCTGGTTTCAGCACCGTCAGCTGTTTCCGGGTTGTGTCAAGCTCACTGAGACACCTATGCTTGCCTCGTCGTGGTGCGGTCGGGTTAGCCAACTCCAGGGTGCCTCCAGTTTAGGAGCTTCCTATGTGGGCTGCGTGAACTGGTAGTCAAGGCTGGTTCTGTAGTGCCAGTAGGCCCAGCTCCCCCTGTAGGACTGTTGGGGTTCGGTAACTGCGGCTGCCTCGCGGCCTAGCTGTTCTCTCCTCTCCTGTGGGCCTTGGGGTCCACCACCTGGTTCCAGCACCGTCAGCTGGTTCCGGGCCGAGCCTTTGGCTTAGGTGCCTCCTCCTGGGTATCCGAGTTCCGCCAACGCCAGGCGGTCCTTGGTAGTGCTTTTAAGCGCGGGCACCTACAGCTTAGTTACCGGGTTCCAGCACCGTCAGCTAGTCCTCGGTCGTGCCATTGGCTCTTGCACACTGGGGCAACGCATCCGGGTTCCAGCACCGCCAGCTGGTTCTCGGCAGTGTTCTTGTCACAGGTACTCCCTCGTGCCAAGCCTGGTTTCAGCACCGTCAGCTGTTTCCGGGTTGTGTCAACTTCACTGAGACGCCTATGCTTGCCCCGTCGTGGTGCGGTCGAGTTAGCCAACTCCAGGGTGCCTCCAGTTTAGGAGCTTCCTATGTGGGCTGCGTGAACTGGTAGTCAAGGCTGGTTCTGTAGTGCCAGTAGGCCCAGCTCCCCCTGTAGGACTGTTGGGGTTCGGTAACTGCGGCTGCCTCGCGGCCTAGCTGTTCTCTCCTCTCCTGTGGGCCTTGGGGTCCACCACCTGGTTCCAGCACCGTCAGCTGGTTCTGGGCCGAGCCTTTGGCTTAGGTGCCTCCTCCTGGGTATCCGAGTTCCGCCAACGCCAGGCGGTCCTTGGTAGTGCTTTTAAGCGCGGGCACCTACAGCTTAGTAACCGGGTTCCAGCACCGTCAGCTAGTCCTCGGTCGTGCCATTGGCTCTTGCACACTGGGGCAACGCATCCGGGTTCCAGCACCGCCAGCTGGTTCTCGGCAGTGTTTTTGTCACAGGTACTCCCTCGTGCCAAACCTGGTTTCAGCACCGTCAGCTGTTTCCGGGTTGTGTCAAGCTCACTGAGACACCTATGCTTGCCTCGTCGTGGTGCGGTCGGGTTAGCCAACTCCAGGGTGCCTCCAGTTTAGGAGCTTCCTATGTGGGCTGCGTGAACTGGTAGTCAAGGCTGGTTCTGTAGTGCCAGTAGGCCCAGCTCCCCCTGTAGGACTGTTGGGGTTCGGTAACTGCGGCTGCCTCGCGGCCTAGTTGTTCTCTCCTCTCCTGTGGGCCTTGGGGTCCACCACCTGGTTCCAGCACCGTCAGCTGGTTCCGGGCCGAGCCTTTGGCTTATGTGCCTCCTCCTGGGTATCCGAGTTCCGCCAACGCCAGGCGGTCCTTGGTAGTGCTTTTAAGCGCGGGCACCTACAGCTTAGTAACCGGGTTCCAGCACCGTCAGCTAGTCCTCGGTCGTGCCATTGGCTCTTGCACACTGGGGCAACGCATCCGGGTTCCAGCACCGCCAGCTGGTTCTCGGCAGTGTTTTTGTCACAGGTACTCCCTCGTGCCAAACCTGGTTTCAGCACCGTCAGCTGTTTCCGGGTTGTGTCAAGCTCACTGAGACACCTATGCTTGCCTCGTCGTGGTGCGGTCGGGTTAGCCAACTCCAGGGTGCCTCCAGTTTAGGAGCTTCCTATGTGGGCTGCGTGAACTGGTAGTCAAGGCTGGTTCTGTAGTGCCAGTAGGCCCAGCTCCCCCTGTAGGACTGTTGGGGTTCGGTAACTGCGGCTGCCTCGCGGCCTAGCTGTTCTCTCCTCTCCTGTGGGCCTTGGGGTCCACCACCTGGTTCCAGCACCGTCAGCTGGTTCCGGGCCGAGCCTTTGGCTTAGGTGCCTCCTCCTGGGTATCCGAGTTCCGCCAACGCCAGGCGGTCCTTGGTAGTGCTTTTAAGCGCGGGCACCTACAGCTTAGTAACCGGGTTCCAGCACCGTCAGCTAGTCCTCGGTCGTGCCATTGGCTCTTGCACACTGGGGCAACGCATCCGGGTTCCAGCACCGCCAGCTGGTTCTCGGCAGTGTTCTTGTCACAGGTACTCCCTCGTGCCAAGCCTGGTTTCAGCACCGTCAGCTGTTTCCGGGTTGTGTCAACTTCACTGAGACGCCTATGCTTGCCCCGTCGTGGTGCGGTCGAGTTAGCCAACTCCAGGGTGCCTCCAGTTTAGGAGCTTCCTATGTGGGCTGCGTGAACTGGTAGTCAAGGCTGGTTCTGTAGTGCCAGTAGGCCCAGCTCCCCCTGTAGGACTGTTGGGGTTCGGTAACTGCGGCTGCCTCGCGGCCTAGCTGTTCTCTCCTCTCCTGTGGGCCTTCGGGCCCACCACCTGGTTCCAGCACCGTCAGCTGGTTCTCGGCAGTGTCTTTTGCTCTTGTACCTTCTGCTCCCCATCCTGGTTCCAGTACCGTCAGCTGGTTCCGGGCAGAGCCTTTGGCTTAGGTGCCTCCTTCTGGGTATCCAAGTTCCACCAACGTCAGGTGGTCCTTGGTAGTGCTTTCAAGCACGGTTACCTCCTGCTTAGTAACCGGGTTTCAGTAACGTCAGCTGGTCCTTGGTAGTTCCATTGGCTCTTGGACCTTCGGCTACCCATCCGGGTTCCAGTACCGTCAGCTGGTTCTCGGCAGTGTCTTTTGCTCTTGTACCTTCTGCTCCCCATCCTGGTTCCAGTAACGTCAGCTGGTTCCGGGCAGAGCCTTTGGCTTAGGTGCCTCCTTCTGGGTATCCGAGTTCCGCCAACGTCAGGCGGTCCTTGGTAGTGCTTTTTAGCACGGGTACCTCCTGCTTAGTAACCGGGTTCCAGTAACGTCAGCTGGTCCTCGGTAGTTCCATAGGCTCTTGAACCTTCGGGTAGCCATCCGAGTTCCAGTTCCATCAGCTGGTTCTTGGCATTTTCTCAGCCTTCTTGTACCTTCTGCTACATTTCCAAGTTGAAGACCCTAACGTCGACGACCCGGAAGACCACCCCGATGACGACGACCCGGAAGACCACCCCGATGACGACGACGGCGGAGATGACGACACTGGAGACGACGACCCTGGAGACGACAACATGGAAGACCGAGAAGCAGAAGAACAAGAGGCTGCAGAACAAAGAGCAGAAGAACATTAAGCATAAGACTTAATATCAGAGCAAAAGATATTATCTCAATTATATGCAGAAGAAGACTAAGCAGTGTATGGGGGTGAGTCCGTTCCTCCTCGTGGTGCCCCTGGATAAAGCCTGATGCTGCAGGTCAAACTGAACGCGGACAAATGTAACTTTTGTGACTGGCAGAACGGAAGGTGTAATCTTCCAACTTTTATAGATAACAACTACGGGAATGCCTGTCACAAATGAGAATATGATGAAGAAGTAGAATAGGAAGAATAATAACAGTGGAATAAAAAGAATATGTAGAATAGGAAGAATAATAATAGTTGAAGAAAATGAATATGAAGAATGTAATAAAAAAAAAATATAGGTAGAAGATGAAGAAGAAGATGAATAAGGTGAAGAAGTTGATGTCAAAGATGCTGATGATGATGAAGATGAAAGTGTGGGAAAAGGAAAAAAAAGAAGGGGAAGGTCGTGGAATAGTGAAACATCAATATCTGACAAAATAAAAAAAATTTACATAGTCAATATCTTTTTCAATCCGAACGTCTTTAAAAAAAAAAAAAATCATGCTATTCTATTTGATTGGACTAATCCTCATTGCCTTTAATGTCTCCGCCACCTCCCCCATACATCCTACATTATTCTTAGTTGTTTTCCTTCATGTAGAATGAACCTACAAGGAAAGAAAGGGTTTATTTTAATTCCGATATTTTGGTCCCATTGACTTGCATTGGGATCGGGTATCGGTATCGGCGATATCCGATATTTTTTGAATATCGGCCGATCCAAACCGATACCGATACTTTCCGATATCGGAAGGTATCGCTCAACACTATTCCTTAATATAGCTCCGCATGGCGGTATGTTCAGGCACAGACAGGTGGAAAAGTCGACCGTTAGGAAACTTACAGCCTGGAATTAAGTCACTAGCACAATCGCAGTCCCTGTGCGGTGGAAGGAAACTGGACTTGGGCTCATCGAATACATCCTGAAAATCAGACAAAAACTCTGGAATTTCAGAAGAGGAAGAAGAGGAGATTGACATCAAAGGAACATCATTATGAACCCCCTGACAACTCCAACTAGTCACAGACATAGACTTCCAATCCAACACAGGATTATGTACCTGCAACCACGGAAAACCCAGCACGATAGCATCATGCAAATTATGCAACACCAGAAATCGACAATCTTGCTGATGGACTGGCGCCATGTGCATGGTCACCTGTGTCCAAAACTGGGGCTTATTTTTAGCCAAGGGTGTATTGTCAATGCCCCTTAAAGGAATAGGGTTCTGCAAAGGCTGCAAGGGAAAACCACAACGCCTGGCAAACCCAAAGTCCATTAAGTTCAAGGCGGCGCCTGAATCCACAAACGCCATGACAGAAAATGATGACAATGAGCAGATCAAGGACACAGATAATAAAAATTTAGGTTGTACAGTACTGATGGTAATTGAACTGGCGATCCTCTTTGTCTGTTTAGGGCAGACAGAAATGACATGAGAAACGTCGCCACAATAATAACACAACCTATTCTGACGTCTGAAACCTTGTCGTTCCGTTCCAGACAGAATCCTATCACACTGCAGAGGCTCAGGAATTTGCTCTGAGGATAACGCCACAGCGCACATAGTTCTGTGCTCCCGCAAGCGCTGGTCAATCTGAATGGCCAGAGACATAGAATCACTCAGACCGGAAGGCGTGGGAAACCCCACCATAACATCTTTAACGGATTCAGAAAGACCCTTTCTGAAAATTGCCGCTAAAGCATCATTATTCCATTTAGTCAACACCGACCATTTTCTGAATTTCTGACAATACAATTCTGCCGCCTCTTGACCCTGAGACAGGGCCAACAAGGTCTTCTCAGCTTGATCCACAGAATTAGGTTCATCATATAATAATCCTAAAGCCTGAAAAAAGGAGTCTACATTAAGCAAAGCTGGATTCCCAGATTCCAGGGAAAATGCCCAATCCTGCGGGTCGCCACGCAGCAGTGAGATGACAACTTTTACCCGCTGAATGGAATCACCGGAGGATCGAGGTCTCAAAGCAAAAAACAGTTTACAGTTTTTTTTTAAAACTCAAAAATTTGGATCTGTCACCAGAAAACAAATCAGGAGTAGGAATCTTTGGTTCTAAAACAGGAGTCTGAACAATATAATCAGAAATACCCTGTACGCTAGCAGCAAGCTGGTCTACACGAGAAGCTAATTCCTGAACATTCATGCTAGCACAAGGCTCTTCAGCCACCCAGAGATAAAGAGGGAGGAGAAAACAAAGTAGACTGAAGAAAAAAAATGGCTCCAGACCTTTCTTCCCTTCTTCTGAGATGCATTTAATTCATTATTGGCCAGTTGTACCGTTATGATCAGGTGACCTTGGAGCAGCATGAAAACTTTCACTGGAGTAGGTGGTAACTATACTGACCGCAAACCCTGATCTTATCACCGCAACTAGAAATAGCCGTGGGGTGTGCCTAACAAAACCTAGACACCTCGACACAGCCGGAGGACTAAAAACCCCTATAGATGGAAATAGGAATACTATCTTGCCTCAGAGCAGAACCCCAAAGGATAGGCAGCCCCCCACAAATATTGACTGTGAGTAGTAGAGGAAAAGACACACGCAGGAAGCAAACAGTATTTAGCAAATGAGGCACACACTAGCTAAATAGGAAAGGATAGGACAGGATACTAAGCGGTCAGTATTAAAAATCCTTCCAAAAATATCCACGGCAGAAAATACAAAAGCTCCACAATCTAACTAAAGCTGTGGAGCATATATCTGCATCTCCAGAGAATCCAACAAGACTGAGAAAACACTGACACAGTCTAAGCTGGACAAGAGAAAAACAATAGAATAACACAGACTATAAGCACACTGCATGTGTGCCACAGAAACAAAAACCAGACACTTATCTTTGCTGAATTGACAGCTGAGCAGGAGAAGCCAGAAAGTGATCCAACACTTCGGAAGAAACATTGACAACTGGAAAGGACTAATGAATCCTGCACACCTAAATATCCCAGTCAGAACTGCAATCAGCAGAAACACCTGGCCAGGACTGCGACTCAGAGACAACTGCGTTCCCACCTACAACCACTGGAGGGAACCCAAGAGCAGAATTCACAACAGGAATCCTCCTTGCGTCCATGCATGATATTGCCCTCCCCGAAAGGAAGGCAACATCACTGTAACAACCAGTTACCTCGGGTGTTACATACGTATATATATACAGCTCTTGCAAAATTAGGTGACCACTGCACAGTTTTATAAAAATCTGCTTCGCTACATTTCTGACAGCCATTCCATTCTGGTGTCAGTTTAATTCTAACCAGAGTACACCTCATTCTACTTAATGTGCTTCTGATTAGGTGATCACCTGAACCAAATCTTATTTAATGAAGGAAAGTATAAAAAACACTGCTGTGGTGTTCACAATCCTCTTGCAATAGGACAAGCTGGATGACAAAACAAGTGCTAGTAAAATCCCAAAAGTAATAAGAATGAAAAAATAACTTTTAACCATGTCAAAGGAGTTCAAAAGTCTTGAGTGAGGAAAATAAGGGCTCAATTCTGGCTTTATTAACAGAGGGACACAGTGATCATAATGTTGACTCCATCCTTAAAGGGAACCCGTCACGCCCAAAATGGAAGGTGAGCTAAGCCCACCAGCATCAGGGGCTTATCTACAGCATTCTGGATTGTGGTAGATAAGCCCCCGATGTATCCTAAAAAAAATGAGAAAAAGAGGTTATATTATACTCACCCAGGGGTGGGTACGATGGATGTCGCGGTCCAGTCCGGTACTTCCCATCTTCTTACGATGACGTCCTCTTCTTGTCTTCATGCTGTGGCTCCGGCACAGTCATACTTTGTCTGCCCTGTTGAGGACAGAGCAAAGTACTGCAGTGCACAGGCGCCAGGAAAGGTCATAGAGGCCCGGCACCTGCGCACTGCAGTACTTTGCTCTGCTCTCAACAGGGTAGAAAAAGTACGCCTGCAGCGGAGCCGCAGCGTAAAGATAAGAAGAGGATGTCATCTGATGAAGATAGGAGGCGCTGGATCGGACCGCGACACCCATCGGACCGGGACGGGACCGCCCCTGGGTGGGTATAATATAACCTCTTTTTCTCATATTATAGGATTCATTGGGGGCTCATCTACAGCATTACAGAATGCTGTAGATAAGCCCCTGATGCTATTGGGCTTAGCTCACCTTCCATTTTGGGGGTGGCACTTTCCCTTTAAAAGACATTGGGGACAACAAAGCTACAGACTGGCAGAGGGCGAAAACAACTCTCCACTGATCGGGATGACCATCATCTTATTTGAATGTCACTCAGCAACCGCAGGATGATATCAAGTGACCTACAAAAGGAATGGCAATGGCAGCTTGGGTGAAGTGCACTGCAAGAACAGTTCGTAACAGACTCCTAGAGGCAGAGCTCAAGGCATGTAAAGCTAGAATAAAGCCTTTCATCATTGAGAAGCAAAAGAGAGCCATGCTGAAGTTTGACAAAGACCATAAGTATTGGTCCATGGAGGACTGGAGTAAGGTAATCTTCTCTGATGAGTCTAATTTTAAGATTTGCCTTGTGGTCATCTAATGGTTAGACGGAGACCTGGAGAGGCGTACAAGCCACAGTGTCTTGCACCCACTGTGAAATTTAGTGGAGGATCAGTGATGATCTGGGCATGCTTCAGCAAGGCTGGAATTGGGCAGGTTAATCTTTGTGAAGGAGGTATGAATCAAGATGCATACAAGGTTATCCTGAGGACTGTTTTTTTCCAGCAGGACAATGCGCCATGCCACACAGCTAGGTCAGTCAAGGTGTGGATGAAGGAGCACCACATCAAATCCATGTCTTGACCAGCCCAATTTCCAGACCTGAACCCCATTGAAGACCTCTGGAATGTAATCAAGAGGAAGATGGATAGTTACAAGCCATCAAACAAAGAAGAACTGCTTAAGATTTTGTATCAGGAGTGGCATAAGGTCACCCAAAGGCGGTGTGAAAGAATGGTGGAAGGCATGCCAAGACGCATGAAAGCTGTGATTAAAAATCATGGTTATTCCACAAAATATTGAGTTCTGAACTCCTGAGTTAAAACCTTAGTATTATTGTTTCTAAATGATTATGTTCTTTGTTTTACTTATTTGAAGTCTGCAAGCAATGCATTTTGTTTGTTATTTTGACTATTTCTAATTTTCAGAAAATACATACAAAATGTATTGCTTGGAACGTCAGAGATAGGTGGTCACTCAGTAGTTCATAGACTAAAAGAGAAATTTACATTTTACTCAAAAATATAAAGAGAAAAATCAGTGACTATGAAAATTGTATATTCACACTGAAGGCATCAAAACTATGAATTAACACATGTGGCATTATATACTTAACAAAAAAGTGTGAAACAACCGAAATTATGTCTTATATTCTAGGTTCTTCAAAGTAGCCACCTTTTGCTTTGATGACTGCAGGGAATGACTGCAGGGAAGCACAGTACGCACCAGAAAGTGGCACCTGAGTCTCATCATCAGATGCGTAGTGAGGTTTGCTGACCGTAGGCACTGGCCCACCCGCCTCTTCAGATTCAGAGAGACAAATCAGTTGCGCATCACTGCATACTGCCTCTTCTTCAATTTCTCGAATACTGCTTGGCTGTCTACCTCTTTCCAAGCCAAGAGATTCAGAGAACAGAAGTAGAGATGGCTCCTGTCCTGGGCTCTCTGACTGCCTGGGAAATTTGGCAGGTGGTGAAGAGACAGATGGGTGCTCTTCAGTGCTCTGGACCTGAGAGGATGTGGCATTAATTGAAGTCAATGCATTAGCTGCCATCCATCCGACAACATAGTAACATAGTAACATAGTAAGGCCAAAAAAAGACATTTGTCCATCCAGTTCAGCCTATATTCCATCATAATAAATTCCCAGATCTACGACCTTCTACATAACCTAATAATTGTATGATACAATATTGTTCTGCTCCAGGAAGACATCCAGGCCTCTCTTGAACCCCTCAACTGAGTTCGCCATCACCACCTCCTCAGGCAAGCAATTCCAGATTCTCACTGCCCAAACAGTAAAGAATCCTCTTCTATGTTGGTGGAAAAACCTTCTCTCCTCCAGACGCAAAGAATGTCCCCTTGTGCCCGTCACCTTCCTTGGTATAAACAGATCCTCAGCGAGATATTTGTATTGTCCCCTTATATACTTATACATGGTTATTAGATCGCCCCTCAGTCGTCTTTTTTCTAGACTAAATAATCCTAATTTCGCTAATCTATCTGGGTATTGTAGTTCTCCCATCCCCTTTATTAATTTTGTTGCCCTCCTTTGTACTCTCTCTAGTTCCATTATATCCTTCCTGAGCACCGGTGCCCAAAACTGGACACAGTACTCCATGTGCGGTCTAACTAGGGATTTGTACAGAGGCAGTATAATGCTCTCATCATGTGTATCCAGACCTCTTTTAATGCACCCCATGATCCTGTTTGCCTTGGCAGCTGCTGCCTGGCACTGGCTGCTCCAGGTAAGTTTATCATTAACTAGGATCCCCAAGTCCTTCTCCCTGTCAGATTTACCCAATGGTTTCCCGTTCAGTGTGTAATGGTGATATTGATTCCTTCTTCCCATGTGTATAGCCTTACATTTATCATTGTTAAACCTCATCTGCCACCTTTCAGCCCAAGTTTGCAACTTATCCAAATCCATCTGTAGCAGAATACTATCTTCTCTTGTATTAACTGCTTTACATAGTTTTGTATCATCTGCAAATATCGATATTTTACTGTGTAAACCTTCTACCAGATCATTAATGAATATGTTGAAGAGAACAGGTCCCAATACTGACCCCTGCGGTACCCCACTGGTCACAGCGACCCAGTTAGAGACTATACCATTTATAACCACCCTCTGCTTTCTATCACTAAGCCAGTTACTAACCCATTTACACACATTTTCCCCCAGACCAAGCATTCTCATTTTGTGTACCGACCTCTTGTGCGGCACGGTATCAAACGCTTTGGAAAAATCGAGATATACCACGTCCAATGACTCACCGTGGTCTAGCCTATAGCTTACCTCTTCATAAAAACTGATTAGATTGGTTTGACAGGAGCGATTTCTCATAAACCCATGCTGATATGGAGTTAAACAGTTATTCTCATTGAGATAATCCAGAATAACATCCCTCAGAAACCCTTCAAATATTTTACCAACAATAGAGGTTAGACTTACTGGCCTATAATTTCCAGGTTCACTTTTAGAGCCCTTTTTGAATATTGGCACCACATTTGCTATGCGCCAGTCCTGCGGAACAGACCCCGTCGCTATAGAGTCCCTAAAAATAAGAAATAATGGTTTATCTATTACATTACTTAGTTCTCTTAGTACTCGTGGGTGTATGCCATCCGGACCCGGAGATTTGTCTATTTTAATCTTATTTAGCCGGTTTCGCACCTCTTCTTGGGTTAGATTGGTGACCCTTAATATAGGGTTTTCATTGTTTCTTGGGATTTCACCTAGCATTTCATTTTCCACCGTGAATACCGTGGAGAAGAAGGTGTTTAATATGTTAGCTTTTTCCTCCTCATCTACAACCATTCTTTCCTCACTATTTTTTAAGGGGCCTACATTTTCAGTTTTTATCCTTTTACTATTGATATAGTTAAAGAACAGTTTGGGATTAGTTTTACTCTCTTTAGCAATGTGCTTCTCTGTTTCATTTTTGGCAGCTTTAATTAGTTTTTTAGATAAAGTATTTTTCTCCCTATAGTTTTTTAGAGCTTCAATGGTGCCATCCTGCTTTAGTAGTGCAAATGCTTTCTTTTTACTGTTAATTGCCTGTCTTACTTCCTTGTTTAGGCACATTGGATTTTTCCTATTTCTAGTCATTTCATTCCCACAAGGTATAAACCGCTTACAGTGCGTATTTAGGATGTTCTTAAACATTTTCCATTTATTATCTGTATTCTTATTTCTGAGGATATTGTCCCAGTCTACCAGATTAAGGGCATCTCTAAGCTGGTCAAGCTTTGCCTTCCTAAAGTTCAGTGTTTTTGTGACTCCCTGACAAGTCCCCCTAGTGAAAGACAGGTGAAACTGTACAATATTGTGGTCGCTATTTCCTAGATGCCCGACTACCTACAGATTTGTTATTCTGTCAGGTCTATTAGATAGTATTAGATCTAAAAGTGCTGCTCCTCTGGTTGGATTCTGCACCAATTGTGAAAGATAATTTTTCTTGGTTATTAGCAGAAACCTGTTGCCTTTATGGGTTTCACAGGTTTCTGTTTCCCAGTTAATATCCGGGTAGTTAAAGTCCCCCATAACCAGGACCTCATTATGGGTTGCAGCTTCATCTATCTGCTTTAGAAGTAGACTTTCCATGGTTTCTGTTATATTTGGGGGTTTGTAACAGACCCCAATGAGAATTTTGTTACCATTTTTCCCTCCATGAATTTCGACCCATATGGACTCGACATCCTCATTCCCTTCGCTAATATCCTCTCTTAAAGTGGACTTTAGACAAGACTTTACATAGAGACAAACCCCTCCTCCTCTCCGATTTTTACGATCCTTTCTAAACAGACTGTAACCCTGTAAGTTAACTGCCCAGTCATAGCTTTCATCTAACCATGTCTCGGTTATTCCCACTATGTCAAAGTTACCTGTAGATATTTCTGCTTCTAGTTCTTCCATCTTGTTTGTCAGGCTTCTGGCGTTTGCGAGCATGCAGTTTAGAGGATTTTGTTTTGTTCCAATCTCCTCGCTGTGGATTGTTTTGGAAATGTTCTTACCTCCCTTCTGAGTATGTTTTCCTGGTTCTTCTTTGTTCGAGTCTAATGTTTTTCTTCCCGTCCCTCTCTTCTCCTAGTTTAACGCCCTCCTGATGAGTGTAGTGAGACTTCTGGCGAATGTGTGTTTCCCAGGTTTGTTGAGGTGTAGTCCGTCTCTGGCGAGGAGTCCATTGTACAAGTAATTCACACCGTGGTCAAGTAATCCGAATCCTTGTTGTCTGCACCATCATCTTAGCCAGTTGTTCGCATCAAGGATCCTGTTCCATCTCCTGGTGCCATGCCCGTCTACTGGAAGGATAGAAGAAAAAACTACCTGTGCATCCAGTTCCTTTACTTTCTTCCCCAACTCTTCAAAGTCCTTGCAGATTGTCGGTAGGTCCTTCCTTGCCGTGTCATTGGTGCCAACATATATCAGAAGAAATGGGTGGACGTCCTTGGAGCTGAAGAGCTTTGGTATCCTATCGGTCACATCCTTGATCATCGCACCTGGAAGGCAGCATACTTCTCTTGCGGTTATGTCCGGTCTACAGATGGCTGCTTCTATGCCTCTCAGTAGTGAGTCTCCCACCACCACCACTCTTCGTTGCTTCTTGGCTGTACTTTTTGCTGTCACTTGTTGCTGTGTGCCCTTTTCTTTTTTGCTTGCTGGTATTGCTTCATCCTTAGGTGTGCCATCTTCATCCTCTACAAAGATTTGATATCGGTTCTTCAGTTGTGTGGTTGGTGATTTCGCCATGGTCTTCTTGCTTCTTTTGGTCACATGCTTCCACTCATCTGCTTTTGGAGGTTCTCTGACACTTTTTTCACCTTCTGTGACCAGTAGAGATGCTTCTGTAATGTCTAAGAAGTCTTCATTCTCTTTGATGAGTTTCAAAGTTGCTATTCTTTCTTCCAGACCCCGCACCTTTTCTTCTAAAAGGGCCACTAGTCTACACTTCTGACAGGTGAAATTCGATTCTTCTTCTGGTCGATCTGTGAACATGTAGCACATGCTGCAGCTCACCATGTAGGTTGTCACTAGTGTTGAGCGATACCGTCCGATACTTGAAAGTATCGGTATCGGATAGTATCGGCCGATACCCGAAAAGTATCAGATATCGCCGATACCGATACCCGATACCAATACAAGTCAATGAGACACCAAGTATCGGAAGGTATCCTGATGGTTCCCAGGGTAAAAAAAATGAGCATGTTCATTATTTTTGTGGATTTTCTGCGTTTTTCCCGCAATTCTATGCATTTGGGAAAAAACGCACAAAAAACGCACCAAAAACACGTAAAAAACGCGATAAAATCGCGGTAAAAATGCATGCGGATTTCTGGCAGAAATGTCCGGTTTTTGTCAGGAAAATTTCTGCAAGAAATCCTGACGTGTGCACATACCCTCACACTGTCAAATGATTGCCATGGATGATTAACTTTCAAAGGCAATCACTGTCCCTTTCAATTTTTTCCTTTCGTGCCAGATTGGAGTTTAACTGTATCACGTTATTATTAGGGGCTGAACAGGAGTAAGAGGGACAGCCGCCGTTGAGCGCGGGCGCCTATCTCGAATAATCTTAGGGGGCCAATCTCCGCTGCACAGGCAGGGAAAATTTTGAATATTTACAGTGTGAGGGGCATGATCTAGCCAAAGCACGGTTGTCTGTATGGTGAGTGTGTTTAGTACTTTAAAGTGAAAAATAAAAATATAGTTTTATCTAGTATCTGCTAAGTACAAGGTTTTTTTGTTTTGTTTTGTTTTTCTGGATTCCTCATTGGCTGAATTAAATCAAACAAGCTCACTGCATTATGGGAACTTCTGATTCCGGTATTCGATATTGTAAAAGTATCGAAACTCAGTATCGGAACTCCAATACCCCGAATATCGACCGATACCTGATATTGCAGTATCGGAATGCTCAACACTATTAATGAAAGAAGAGTAGTTTTAATGAGGTACTATCCCTTTCATTTGCTGAACACAAATTATATGGCAGCTAAGTTTGATGAACTTTTAAAGCTCGTGTTTCATTCTGTCGGTGTCTAACTTTTAACCCCTTAGCGACCGCCGATACGCCTTTTAACGGCGGCCGCTAAGGGTACTTAAACCACAGCGCCGTTAATTAACGGCGCTGTGGAAAAAGTCAATAGCGCCCCCTGAGGCCGATTTTCTCCGGGGTCTCGGCTGCCGGGGGTAGCCGAGACCCCAGAGAACATGATTCGGGGGTTTTTTAACCCACCCCGCATTTGCGATCGCCGGTAATTAACCGTTTACCGGCGATCACAAAAAAAACAAAACGCGATCTCTTTTTAATTTCTCTGTCCTCCGATGTGATCGCACATCGGAGGACAGAGAAAAGGGGTCCCAGGTGGCCCCCCAATACTCACCTAGCTCCCCCGATGCTCCTCGTGTCTCCCGGTGGGCGCCGCCATCTTCAAAATGGCGGGCGCATGCGCAGTGCGCCCGCCGGCCGGCACTGGTAGAATCTTTGGGATCTCGGCTGCCGGGGGTAGCCGAGACCCCAAAGAGCATGATCGGGGTCGGTATTACCGACCCCTGTTTTGCGATCGCCGGTAATTAACTGTTTACCGGCGACCGCAAAAAAAAAAAAAAAAAAAAGTAAAGTGTAATTCTCTTACCTCTGATGTGATCGCACATCAGAGGACAGAGAAATAGGGGGATTCGGGGACCCTAGCATACTCACCTAGGTCCCTGGATCCTCTTGCTGCTCCTCCTGGCCGCCGGCAGAAGAAAATGGCGGGCGCATGCCCAGTGCGCCCGCCATCTGCCTCCATCTGCCGGCCGGCAGGAGAACAGCAGTTGGGGCTAAAATTAGGGGTAGGGTTAGGGTTAGGGGTAGGGTTAGGGTTAGGGGTAGGGTTAGGGGTAGGGTTAGGGTTAGGGTTAGGGGTAGGGTTAGGGTTAGGGGTAGGGATAGGGGTAGGGTTAGGGTTAGGGGTAGGGGTAGGGTTTGGGCTAGGGTTGGGGCTAAATTTAGGGTTAGGGTTGGAGCCAAATTTAGGGTTAGGGTTGGGGCTAAATTTAGGGTTAGACTTCTTTCACACTTACGTCGGTACGGGGCCGTCGCAATGCGTCGGCCCGACATACCGACGCACGTTGTGAAAATTGTGCACAACGTGGGCAGCAGCTGTAGTTTTTCAACGCATCCGCTGCCCAATCTATGTCCTGGGGAGGAGAAGGCGGAGTTACGGCTACGCATGCGCGGTCAGAAATGGCGGATGCGACGTACAAAAAAACGTTTCATTGAACGTTTTTTGTGCCGACGCTCCGCCAAAACACAACTGATCCAGTGCACGACGGACGCGACGTGTGGCCATCCGTCACGATCCGTCGGCAATACAAGTCTATGGGCAAAAAGCATCCTGCGGGCATATTTGCAGGATCCGTTTCTTGTCCAAAACGACGGATTGCGACGGAATGCCAAACGACGCAAGTGTGAAAGTAGCCTTAGGGCTAGGGTTAGGGTTGGGGCTAAAGTTAGGGCTAGGGTTGGGGCTAAAGTTAGGGTTAGAGCTGGGATTAGGGTTAGGGTTTGGATTAGGGTTGGTATTAGGGTTAGGGTTGGCATTAGGGTTACGCTTGGGATTAGGGTTAGGTTTGGGATTAGGGTTAAGGTTAGGGTTGTGATTAGGGGTGTATTGGGATTAGGGTTAGGTTTGAGGTTAGGATTGAGATTAGGATTAGGGGTGTGTTGGATTTAGGGTTTTGATTAGGGTTATGGTTAGGGTTGACATTAGGGTTGTTTTGGGGTAAGGGTTGTGATTAGGTTTAGGGTTAGTGATTAGGATTATGGATCAGGTTGGGATTAGGGTTAGGGGTGTGTTGGGGTTAGGGTTGGAGCTAGAATTGGGGGGTTTCCACTGTTTAGGTACATCAGGGGGTCTCCAAACACGACAGCCAATTTTGCGCTCAAAAAGTCAAATGGTGCTCCCTCCCTTCTGAGCTCTGCCGTGCGCCCAAACAGTGGGTTACCCCCACATATGGGGCATCAGCGTACTCGGGATAAATTGGACAACAACTTCTGGGGTCCAATTTCTCTTGTTACCCTTGTGAAAATAAAAACTTGGGGGCTACAAAATCTTTTTTGTGAAAAAAAAATATTTTTTATTTTCACGACTCTGCATTCTAAACTTCTGTGAAGCACTTGGGCATTCAAAGTTCTCACCACACATCTAGATAAGTTCCTTGGGGGGTCTAGTTTCCAAAATGGGGTCACTTGTGGGGGGTTACTACTACAGTTTAGGTACATCAGGGGCTCTGCAATCACAACATAATGCCCACAGACCATTCTATCAAAGTCTGCATTCCAAAAAGGCGCTCCTTCCCTTCCGAGCTCTGCCGTGCGCCCAAACAGTGGTTTACCCCCACATATGGCACATCAGCGTACTCGGGATAAATTGGACAACAACTATTGCAGTCCAATTTCTCCTGTTACCCTTGTGAAAATAAAAACTTGGGGGCTACAATATCTTTTTTGTGGAAAAAAAAATATTTTTTATTTTCACGACTCTGCATTCTAAACTTCTGTGAAGCACTTGGGCATTCAAAGTTCTCACCACACATCTAGATAAGTTCCTTGGGGGGTCTAGTTTCCAAAATGGGGTCACTTGTGGGGGGTTACTACAGTTTAGGTACATCAGGGGCTCTGCAATCGCAACATAATGCCCACAGACCATTCTATCAAAGTCTGCATTCCAAAAAGGCGCTCCTTCCCTTCCGAGCTCTACCGTGCACCCAAACAGTGGTTTACCCCCACATATGGCGCATCAGCGTACTCGGGATAAATTGGACAACAACTATTGCAGTCCAATTTCTCCTGTTACCCTTGTGAAAATAAAAACTTGGGGGCTACAATATCTTTTTTGTGGAAAAAAAAATATTTTTTATTTTCACGACTCTGCATTCTAAACTTCTGTGAAGCACTTGGGCATTCAAAGTTCTCACCACACATCTAGATAAGTTCCTTGGGGGGTCTAGTTTCCAAAATGGGGTCACTTGTGGGGGGTTACTACAGTTTAGGTACATCAGGGGCTCTGCAAATGCAACATAATACCCGCAGACCATTCTATCAAAGTCTGCATTCCAAAATGGCGCTCCTTCCTTCCGAGCTCTGCCGTGCGCCCAAACAGTGGTTTACCCCCACATATGGGGTACCAGCATACTCAGGACAAATTGGACAACAACTTTTGGGGTCCAATTTCTCTTGTTACCCTTGTGAAAATAAAAACTTGGGGGCTAAAAAATCTTTTTGTGGAAAAAAAAATATTTTTTATTTTCACGGCTCTGCATTATAAACTTCTGTGAAGCACTTGGGCATTCAAGGTTCTCACCACACATCTAGATAAGTTCCATGGGGGGTCTAGTTTCCAAAATGGGGTCACTTGTGGGGGATTTATACTGTTTAGGCACATCAGGGGCTCTCCAAACGCGACATGGCGTCCGATCTCAATTCCAGCCAATTCTACATTGAAAAAGTAAAACGGCACTCTTTCTCTTCCAAGCTCTGCGGTGCACCCAAACAGTGGTTTACCCCCACATATTGGGTATCGACGTACTCAGGAGAAATTGCACAACAACTTTAGTTGTCTAATTTCTCCTGTTACCCTTGTGAAAATAAAAATTTGTGGGCGAAAAGATCATTTTTGTAGAAAAAATGCAATTTTTTTTTTTCACGGCTCTACGTTATAAACTTCTGTGAAGCACATGGGGGTTCAAAGTGCTCACCACACATCTAGATATGTTCCTTCAGGGGTCTAGTTTCCAAAATGGGGTCACTTGTGGGGGGTTTCCACTGTTTAGGCACATCAGAGGCTCTCCAAACGCGACATGGCGTCCAATCTCAATTCCAGCCAATTCTACATTGAAAAAGTAAAACGGCGCTCCTTCACTTCCAAGCTCTGCGGTGCGCCCAAACAGTGGTTTACCCTCACATATGGGGTATCGACGTATTCAGGAGAAATCGCACAACAACTTTTGTGGTCTAATTTCTCCTGTTACCCTTGTGAAAATAAGAATTTGTGGGCGAAAAGATAATTTTTGTATAAACAAAAGCGATTTTTTATTTTCACGGCTCTACGTTATAAACTTCTGTGAAGCACTTGGGGGTTCAAAGTGCTCACTACACATCTAGATAAGTTCCTTAAGGGGTCTAGTTTTCAAAATGGTGTCACTTGTGGGGAGTTTCCACTGTTTAGGCACATCAGGGGCTCTCTAAACGTGACATGGCGTCCGATCTCAATTCCTGCCAATTCTGCATTGAAAAAGTCAAACGGCGCTCTTTCTCTTCCAAGCTCTGCGGTGCGCCCTAACAGTGGTTTACCCCCACATATGGGGTATTGGCGTATTCAGGAGAAATTGCATAACAAAATTTATGGTTACATTTCTGTTTTTACACTTGTGAAAATAAAAAAATGGTTCTGAATTAAGATGTTTGCAAAAAAAAAGTTAAATGTTCATTTTTTCCTTCCACATTGTTTCAGTTCCTGTGAAGCACGTAAAGGGTTAATAAACTTCTTGAATGTGGTTTTGAGAACCTTGCGGGGTGTCGTTTTTAGAATGGTGTCACACTTCATTATTTTCTATCATATAGACCCCTCAAAATGACTTCAAATGTGATGTGGTCCCTAAAAAAAAACGGTGTTGTAAAAATGAGAAATTGCTGGTCAACTTTTAACCCTTATAACTCCCTAACAAAAAAAAAATTTGTTTCCAAAATTGTGCTGATGTAAAGTAGACATGTGGGAAATGTTATTTATTAACTATTTTTCATGACATATCTCTCTGATTTAAGGGCATAAAAATACAAAGTTTGAAAATTGCAAAATTTTAAAAATTTTCGCCATATTTCCGTTTTTTCATAAATAATCGCAAGTAATATCGAAGAAATGTTACCACTAACATGAAGAACAATATGTCACGAAAAAACAATCTCAGAATCAGCGGGATCCGTTGAAGCGTTCCAGAGTTATAACCTCATAAAGTGACAGTGGTCAGAATTGCAAAAATTGGCCTGGTCATTAAGTACCAAATTGGCTCTGTCACTAAGGGGTTAAAGCTGCAACAGAAATCACTGCTACACAAAATAAATAATAATAAGAAGAAAATAATCGTATTGGTTCCAAAATTCTGCTCATAGACAAGTCGTGATGCTGGCCAGTCAAACGTACCGGGGTCAGATACTAAGAGAGCATGTCAAAAACTAAAGGGAAAAGACAAATGCATAGTCACATCATGGTTCAAGGTCAGAATACCAGTAAGATAGCAGACTAAAGCAATAGGGCTAGACAAATGAATGATCAGATTAAGGTCCATGGACAGGCAGCAATAATATCAACAAACAGAGCATTGAAATACAAGGCAAAGATACCACTGAGCACATGATATGACTGGCAGAGATCTGGGACTGAAAGCTTGGCTAAGTAGCTGGGTAATTACTTAGAACAGGGAACACCAGAAAGAAGCTCAGCACCTCCCAGTCTCAGATTGGATGACTGAGCTGTCATTCGAAATAGTGACAGCTCATCCTGTCCCTGCACTAGATTGGATAACAGAGCTGACTGTCAAAATAGTGACAGCTCAGTTTGCCTCTTCACTAGATCGATTAAGCTTTCTATCAAATGCTGACAGTTTAGTACACCTCTGCACTAGATTGGTCAACTGAGCTGTCACTCACCCTGGTTCCATAGGGCAGTAAAACTGTCACTCACTGCGTCCAAGACACAGTAGGTGATGCTATTATTGTGGAGAACTAGGTAAGATGGATATGAGATAGATTGAGACATGTAAATAAATGTAAGTCCGCAAGGAGAGGTTCCTCTCCTCTCTGTACCAGTCTGTCATTGTAAATTTGTTTACTGTAAATGATATCTATAACCCTGTACGTACACCAGGGAATTAATAGTGCTATATTAATAAATAATAATAATAATAATAAAGAATTCAAGAAAAATGTAAGAAAAGTAATCAATAATCATACCTGCGGTGCCGACTGTAAACAGGACACAACACAATGCACTGATCCAGTCTTCTCTCTTCTGTCTTCTGCACTTGGAGGATTTACACAAGTGAAAACTTTACAAGTAACTCCACCCTGTATTTAGCCCTAGGAAGCTGTGATGAAATGTGCCAGTTCTCTGCCAATGGATCTTTGTGAAGAGTAAAATAAACAAACTTTTTATAAATCTCCAACATGAAAACGCTAAGAGTTCGTCAGCACAGTCGAAGAGCAATTCTGTCTGCACAGCTTTGCATTAGAGATTATTGAATCTTTTGAAATTCAAGCTTGCCAGCTTTTTCCAAAAGTTTGCCTCACAGCAAACTTTTTTGTCACAAATATCAATTGCTGCAAAGTTTCCAGTCACTCTATAATGACATGTATCGCATTCTGAGGACTGTACCCAACTGCTTTCAAAGTCATTAATGCAAGCATAGCCTTTTGTAACATCAGCGTGTCCTCAGCATATATGGGTAGACCGTGGGAAGCAAAGAGGCTGTTTGACAATGCCTTGTACCGTTGTACATATTGGGGTATTTTTAGAAGGTAAAAATGGTCCAAACATGATTCTTTTGGGGGCAAAAATGCCTGCTCACTGTATTAGTGTTCATCCTCTTGAGATGTATACGGGAAAAAAAAACATAACTTTTGACAAGTGGTGGTCCAAAAATTATCCCTATATGGAGAGTAACAATCGTTTTGATATTTAGTTTTATTTCTCCCCTTCTTTCAAGAGCCATCATCTTTTTATATTTCTGCCAATATAGCCATATCAGGGCTCATTTTTGTGGGATGAATTGTACTTTTAAATGGCACCATTGATGTTACTATTTAGTCTATTGGAAAACCAGAAAAAGATTCCGAGTGCGTGAAATTGAAAAAAAAAAAAGTGCAATTCCACAATTATTTGGGGGTTTTCTATTTACCATGTTCACTATGTGGTAAAACTGAGCTGCTAATATGATTCCTCAGGTCAGTATAAGTATGCAGATACCAAACATGAAAAGTTTATTTTTTTATTTACGTGGTAAAAAATTAATTCAGAAATTTGTAGGAAAAAAAAACATTGCGTTTGTTGCCATATTTCAAGACCCACAGAGTCTACATTATTCAAGATCTGGGTGTGATGTGGCTGCAGTGCAGTTTAGCACAACCTCCATCAGGGAGTGCTGGTGAGGGAAGAGAGGTTGCACACTTTCAGCGTAGCAACACTGAGCAGCCTCACAGGTGTCACAGGCAATGAAAGAGTGGCCAGACGAGCAGAGTCAGAAACTTTCAGGAGCAGAGGTACCAGAGGTCATAGCATACACAAAGTCTGAGACAAGCCAGAAGTCAGAGCCAAATGAGAGTGGAGCGCCCCCGTAGGGCAGTGGGGTACTCGGTATTGGCCCCTTCGGTTCTCAAGGAGGATATCATGGTGGCTGACCCGGTCTCTGGCCCTAGGGACGTCCGTTAAAGATAGGGGAAAGGTCTTTAAAGGGGAAATGTTTGTGACGTCACCTGAGGTATTCGGTCAGGGTGACCGACGCTGCTTAGGGGTCCGCTGGGGTGATGTTATGGCACCTAGATGGTATACCTTCCCACAGGTGATGTGTGTCCCCAGGGCTTCCCAGTGTGTAGGTGGTGGATGGTGTTAAAGAAATTGTTAATCTTCACTTTTATATAAAAGAAAAATCACAGAATTACAGAAAAGCAAGTATTGTGCAAGATGTTATCATCTGTCTCTCCTTGTGGACAATTTCCCGGACATTCCACATGTAGTGGTCAGAATTTCTCAGAATCGCCGATTCTATGCCTGTTTTTGTCTCTATCCACCCAATATCCAGAATGTTCAGCCAAAATCTCATAAAACGCAGACATGTGCAAAGTGCCCCCCATCCTTCTCATGTGATCTATCTTGGATACTAGGATGTGTATGACAAATCATTGTATAATATATCTCCTTGCCAATTTATTATGTAACTCTGTATTTCCTTTTGATCTTGGGGCTTTAAAAAGCCAAGCCTTAAAAATAAAGACCAGAGACTATTTTGACAGACAACGAGCGTGCGTCTCTCTGATTATTGCTTCATTGTGTAGGTACCTAAAAGACAGAACACCTCAGTAGGTTGGAAATCCCCTCTCTATCAACTTGGAGGCCTTCAGCGGGATAATATAATTTCTCCTTCGACTTTCATCTTAGACTGAACAATTGACTGCCTCCGTCCTGAACAGAAAACCAGATCCCGGTTAAGTGAGTAGATTTAATACTCACACAGTTTTCTCTCCGGGAAAGGAGGCTTTCTAGAGTCAGTATTTGGGGATCTCTAACAGGAAAGCCCTAAAGGTACCTTCACACATAACGATATTGTTAACGATATCGTTGCTATTTGTGACGTAGCAACGATATCGTTAATGAAATCGTTCTGTGTGACAGCGACCAACGATCAGGCCCCTGCTGGGAGATCGTTGGTCGCTGAATAAAGTCCAGAACTTTATTTCGTCGCTGGACTCCCTGGAGACATCGCTGGATCGGCGTGTGTGACACCGATCCAGCGATGTCTTCACTGGTAACCAGGGTAAACATCGGGTAACTAAGCGCAGGGCCGCGCTTAGTAACCCGATGTTTACCCTGGTTACCATGCTAAAAGTAAAAAAAACAAACACTAGATACTTACCTACAGCCGTCTGTCCTCCAGCGCTGTGCTCTGCTCTCCTCCTGCACTGGCTGTGAGCCGGAAAGCAGAGCGGTGACGTCACCGCTCTGCTTTCCGGCTCACAGCCAGTACAGGAGGAGAGCAGAGAAGCAGAGCGCAGCGCTGGAGGACAGACAGCTGTAGGTAAGTATCTAGTGTTTGTTTTTTTTTACTTTTAGCATGGTAACCAGGGTAAACATCGGGTTACTAAGCGCGGCCCTGCGCTTAGTTACCCGATGTTTACCCTGGTTACCGGCATCGTTGGTCGCTGGAGAGCGGTCTGTGTGACAGCTCTCCAGCGACCAAACAGCGACGCTGCAGCGATCCGGATCGTTGTCGGTATCGCTGCAGCGTCGCTAAATGTGAAGGGGCCTTAAGTTAAAAGAAAGTATCTGTTATTTGTTTTATTGTCTCTTGCTTGTCTTTGTCTGTTTTGTATTTTGTTTGTTTAAGTGTTAACAGTACAGCGGGCACCGGATCTGATCCAATGTATTAAAAAACCCTGACGTGCGTTTCGCCTCTTCTGGTAATCTTGATTTCTCAAGGGGAAGTGCTCATTTGGTGCGACAAGTGCCTTAAAACAGGAATAGCTGGTGTGCACGTGACAAGTCACATGTGCACACCCAGCCAATCACAGCAGTACTAGTGGCGCATGCGCATGTGGATGGCGGAGCACCACGTCAGAAAAGGCGTCATGCCGCGTCACGGGCGCCCGAGGAAGCGGCACCAGCCATTCCTATTTTAAGGTCCTTGTTGCACCAAATGAGCACTTCCCCTTGAGAAAGCAAGATTACTGGTAGAGGCGAAACGTGCGTCGGGGTTTTTTAATACATTGGATCAGATCCGGTGCCCGCTGTCCTGTCTTGGTAAGCGCCACTATCCTTCACTTACTTAATGTTGTGGGATATGCTTTTTGGTAAGCTGCTTTGGTAAGCGCCACTATCCTTTACTTACTCAATGCTGTGGGATATGTTTTACCCACAAGCCTAACTATTATGTGGCTTTCTAGCAGCTTGGTACTCTACTAAGGTATATACCTCACATGGGCAGCTCACACCGGTGGATATCCACAATTTCCATCCTTATGCACCTTTTGTATCTATTTACCTTTTGTATTTTGTATGCACTTTAATTAGCTTGGAATTATTGTATAATTAAAGATTACCTTTTATAGTACCTACAGACTCCTGGTGTACTCCTTGTTCTAATGACTTCTGTGCTATGACAGGGGGGTGACACTGCAATAGCCCTCCCTTTAATAACACAGAACGCCAGCAAACCACAGGAGATTGGAGAGGAAAACGCAAAGATAGATACCACTGATTATTATAATCCATGGAGCCGATCTGAGCAACTTGCCATGGCGAATAGTTTCCCAGACCCGTATAAAATCCCCTTGGGTTTTATAAAGCCATCAAGGGTACAGCTGATAGCTATGATGCTGCGTGGAATGATTTGGAACCATTATGCTGCATCTCTGATGGGGTGCCGCTAGCTGAGAAAATAAAAGCAGTTCAGGTGAATGCCATAATACAGGAGATACCAGCAGTAGTGTTGAGCATTCCGATACCGCAAGTATCGGGTATCGGCCGATATTTGCGGTATCGGAATTCCGATACCGAGTTCCGATATTTTTGCAAAATTGGGAATCGGTATCGGGATGAAGATTGATGTGTAAAATAAAGAATAAAAATAAAAAATATTGATATACTTACTCTCGGACGCGCCCTGGTTGTAACCGCTGCAACCACCATGCTTCTGTTCCTAAGAATGAGCACGTGAAGGACTTTCGATGACGTCGCGATATCCGATATTTTTTGGATATCGGCCGATACCATCCGATACCGATACTTTCAAATATCGGACGGTATCGCTCAACACTAGTGTTGAGCATTCCGATACCGCAAGTATCGGGTATCGGCCGATACTTGCGGTATCGGAATTCCGATACCGAGATCTGATATTTTTGTGATATCGGGTATCGGTATCGAATCAATAGGGATGTGTAAAATAAAGAATTAAAATAAAAAATATTGATATGCTCACCTCTCCGGCGGCCCCTGGACTTCACACTGCTAACCGGGAGGCTTCTTTGTTTAAAAAGCGCGCCTTTCGGACCTGTGAATGACGTACCGGCTTCTGATTGGTCGCGTGCCGCCCATGTGACCGGCACGCGACCAATCAGAGGCCGCGACGTCATTCGCAGGTCCTCAATTCCTAGAATTTGCAGTTTTGTGAATGAGAATGACGTCGCGGCTTCTGATTGGCCGCGTGCCGGTCACATGGGCGGCACGCGGCCAATCAGAAGCCGCGACGTCATTCTCATTCACAAAACTGCTAATTCTAGGAATTGAGGACCTGCGAATGACGTCGCGGCCTCTGATTGGTCGCGTGCCGGTCACATGGGCGGCACGCGGCCAATCAGAAGCCGCGACGTCATTCTCATTCACAAAACTGCTAATTCTAGGAATTGAGGACCTGCGAATGACGTCGCGGCCTCTGATTGGTCGCGTGCCGGTCACATGGGCGGCACGCGGCCAATCAGAAGCCGCGACGTCATTCTCATTCACAAAACTGCTAATTCTAGGAATTGAGGACCTGCGAATGACGTCGCGGCCTCTGATTGGTCGCGTGCCGGTCACATGGGCGGCACGCGGCCAATCAGAAGCCGCGACGTCATTCTCATTCACAAAACTGCTAATTCTAGGAATTGAGGACCTGCGAATGACGTCGCGGCCTCTGATTGGTCGCGTGCCGGTCACATGGGCGGCACGCGGCCGATCAGAAGCCGCGACGTCATTCTCATTCACAAAACTGCTAATTCTAGGAATTGAGGACCTGCGAATGACGTCGCGGCCTCTGATTGGTCGCGTGCCGGTCACATGGGCGGCACGCGGCCAATCAGAAGCCGCGACGTCATTCTCATTCACAAAACTGCTAATTCTAGGAATTGAGGACCTGCGAATGACGTCGCGGCCTCTGATTGGTCGCGTGCCGGTCACATGAGCGGCACGCGACCAATCAGAAGCCGGGACGTCATTCACAGGTCCGAAAGGCGCGCTTTTTAAACAAAGAAGCCTCCCGGTTAGCAGCGTGAAGTCCAGGGGCCGCCGGAGAGGTGAGCATATCAATATTTTTTATTTTAATTCTTTATTTTACACATCCCTATGGATCCCAGGGCCTGAAGGAGAGTTTCCTCTCCTTCAGACCCTGGGAACCATGAGAATACCTTCCGATACTTGATGTCCCATTGACTTGTATTGGTATCGGATATCGGTATCGGCGATATCCGATATTTTTCGGGTATCAGCCGATACTATCCGATACCGATACTTTCAAGTATCGGACGGTATCGCTCAACACTGCTCAACACTAACCAGCAGACAAGAAAACTAGGGAGTCGGGACAGCAATTTCTAGCCAGGTTACTTGTGGTTGCCAAAAAACAGACAGAGGACTTAGCTTCAGGATTACCAGAAGTATTTCAGGGTTCAGAGGAGCCTATTGACAGATTTTATGCTAGATGTACAGCAGTGTTCACAGATCATGATTATGACCTGAAAAATCCTAGGGAAGCTAGTTTTCTTAAAAATATGTTCCTGACAGGATTAAGAGAAGAGTGAGGCCAGAATGTATCTATGCTACACTCGATCAGTCCCTTCCCATGTTTAGGAGGATAGAGGACCAGATTAACAGCAGGAAAGCAAAAGAAGCAGCAAAAGCCAACCCCTGTTATGGTGAATATACCTCCAGATGTATTTAATAATGCTGAGAAAACTGCGGTGCAGGGGACAGGTAGATATCACAGGGGAACAGGGGGAGTGAAGAAGAGGAAAGATGGGATTGTTCACCAGAGAAGAGTAAACAAAAATTGTGGTCCCCCACCGGATGGCTATCACTTTCTCACAATTAAAATGCCTGATTGATACATGGGCGAGTCGTACTGATATAAGAAAATGGATATGACACAACGATTCATGACAGTGAAAACAGTCCAGGTTGTAGGGACAGATGGGGCAGTCCATCCCTTGCATGAAACAGAACCCAAGAATGTGTGAATAGCACGGACTACAGACTTGTGTGCCCAATTGCTGGTCTCAGATAAATGTCCTAAGCTTGATAGGTGCTGATATCCTCAGTCCAAGGAATGCAGTTATTGTTTGGAAGAAAAGTAATACTGTTACAGGCCCATTGTCTGGAGCAACCTTCTCCACTATGATGTCGCTAATTTAGCTAGATGACGAAAGACTGCAAATTGACAAAGATGAGGACAATCAGCAAATGATCAAGCAAATATCAGCTGCAGTATGGGTAAAGGGTAAGAGAGATGTTGGTTTGTTAAGGATAACACAAGTATCCATCAAATTGAAGCCAGGAACTGTACCGGTGTGTATTAGACAATATCCCCTGAGCAGAGAGAAACCAGGTATGTCTAATCAAAATAGATTCTTTGTTAATCTTTTTGTACCATGAAGGATGTAAGGTTTCAAGAGATAAACAGCGAAACAAAAAAAAAACAAAAAAAAAAGGAAAAAGTTGTTTGTTGTTTTCTTAGGTCGCTGCATTTCACCTCAGCTGAAACACATAATACCAGAAAGGGTAAAAGGCCATAAGCTAAGCAATTGTGCCTACCTCCATAAGTACACTGAGAACATTCCTAGGGCTGATCAGCTACTCTGCATCACAAATCACGCACCCTCTATTTGATGTGTTGTCAATGTGAAACAAGGGTCAGCCATACCAACTGACCACAGAAGTAAAAGAGGGGTTCACAGACTTGAAGGAAGCCGTTCTCTCAGCCCCAGCACTAGGAATCCCAAGTTATGACCTCCCTTTCCCTTTGTACTGTCATAAATTCGGGGGGACATGTTATGGGTGCACTGTTTTAAAACAAATACTTGCTAATATGCAAGAGACACCAATCTCTAATGTAAATCTAGAGCTTTATGTAAATGGATCACGTTTTTTTTCAAAGATATAGCACCTCATAGAGGTTGTGCAATAGTTGATCAACATGAGGTGGTAAAAAGTGAAGCTATACCTTCTAGGATGTCTGCTCGGGAAGCTGAATTGAAAGCACTCGCTGAAGCATGTATAATGGCAGAGCATTTACTGATAGTGTCACGCATTCGGCATTTTCCATGATTGCGGTCCCATGTGGAAGAGCAGAAAGTTTATTGGTTCTTCTGGTAAACCCGTTAAAAATGTAGACTTGGTGGCGCAACTACAAGTTGCTATAGTCAAGGTGTAAGCTCACACTAAAGAGCGCACTAGAGAAGCTGATGGTAATAGCCAATCTGACATTGCAGCAAAAGCTGCCGCTTTGCTTCCTCTCCCCGCAGAGATAATACACGGTGCAGGTGTCCAGGGGGATGGAACTACAACTATTCCAGAGCCTGCAAGATCAGGTCTCTGTACTGGAAAAGAAGGATGGCAAAGGCACTCATGTGCGAAGGAAGAAGATGGACAGAGGAGAGCGGACAGTAAGTACTGCCTTCCTAGGGCACTCTTCCCCATGATGTGCGCTCTCTCTCATGGACTGGCGCATCAGTCCAAAGACACAGTGGTAAGTCAGGTAAAAGCTAATTGGGTGACCCAAGAATTCCATTGTGCTTCTGCTATATTCGTATAGGGATGTGTAGTCTGTGTATGTGCAGCGCCCCAGAATCCTGGTCGTTGCAATAATGTTATTCTTCCACCAGGGGGAGTGCTGTTACATCTGAAGGCAATGAAGGAGATTTTCTGTCCAGGTATCACATCCACAAATACACACTTCACACTCCAGGCTGCCAGTGGGAGCCATGCTTCTATCTACTAGGGCACTCCTCACAATTAGGTAAAACTGGTAGTCTAGACAGAACGTTAGAAGGAGGAGAGGAGAGCAGACGGAAGATATGTGGGAGAACGAGGGTTCATGGAGCTGCGCATGCCCCATGTGCGGCAGCATCCAAAGAAAGAGACATTGAAAGGAATTGTGTTGCAGTGAGTGAGAAACGAAGTCGCAGCAAAAGGAGAGGAACATCAGGGGGAGACCAGCTAGAAGCAGGCTGCCTCCTTCTGAAGCGCAGTACCGGTAGCCAGAACACCGAGGGAGTAAGGAACTCTATGCTTTACTTCAGAGACTGGCAGGACAGTTTATTCCACGTTAGCTGCCCGACCATATACCCAGAAAACACGGTGGCAACTCCCTATAAAAAACCTCAGGCCACCAGTCATACGGGTTTGTCATATCCGTCAGGGGGACAGAGAGGAAGAAACTTAACATCTACAATAGTTGTGAGGACCTTACCGAGTTGCTCAGCAGGAGGGACTACAATACTCAGGTGCTAGAGGAAGGCTATTGAATTCCACCTGGATGAGAGGACTCTGGATTTGCCTTCAGACCAGCCAGACCTACCCTGTGGTCCCTACCCTGGACTGTGGATGTTGAAGCCTTCAGTAAAGGTAGAGACTGCAACCTTGTGTCCTCGTTATTCACTGCGCCTTACATCATCCACCATCCACCATCTACACTCTGGGAAGCCTTGGGGACATACTTCACCTGTGGGAAGGTATACCATCTAGCTGCCATAACATCACCCCAGCGGACCCCTAAGCAGCATCGGTCACCCTGACCGAATACCACAGGTGGCGTCATGAATATTATCCCTTTAAAGATCTTTCCCCCTTTTATCAACGGATGTTCCCCTAGGGCCACGGACCAGGTCAGCCACCGTGACATCCCCGCTGAGAACAGAAGGGCCCGGTACCGAGTAACCCCTAGCACCTGGGGCGCTCCATATGCCTGAAAGTGGAAAAAAGTGCACCTCCTGACCATTGTACCTGCTTCAGCTACCCCAAATTAATTTCATACAGCTTCTAAAGGTAGGCATCTATGAATAATTGAATATGTGTTGGTATGTATCGACTAGGTGACATTTTTGATAGTATAACTGATTATTTATTTGATGCTCTAAATGTTAAATCAGCCTACATGAAACAGCTTATAGTTATTATTAATCATCATTCTATAGTACATAATTATCTTACAGCCTCTCAAGGAGGATTCTGTCAGGTGGTAGGACCTGCCTGTTGCCGCTTTATAGATCCTTCGGGACTAATGAGAGTTACTCCTGATATAGAATAACTTGAAATGATAAAGGGAAGGGGTGCGAAAAGCGAATTCACTGGATGATTTACCCTTCCCTGAATGGCTCTTATGGTTAAACCCCGTGAACCTGTTCAAAGGAATAAGGACAGGCCGGAGCGAGCCGCCCCCTCCCCCCCCAAGGCTAAGCGGAGGCCAGCATGACAATGGGTTGGAGAGGAGGGGGTGGGGCTGAAAGGGTTAACAGTACTAGGGGGCGGGGGGGCTAGTGGAAGAGAGGGTTAGGGAAGTGTCAGGGGGCGGGGGCCGGTCAGTTCCCGCTCACCAGCACTGGAAGCAGAAGCATCATGTCAGGTGTGGACGCTGTGCTGCAGAGCCTGAGGGCGGCTGCAGCCTCCCGGCCTCCTGGATGGCTGGAGGCACAGGTTGCCCACCTGCTGGATGGCGGCGCCGGCGGCAGTGGATCCTCGCCGGCGGTCCCCCACCTCGATCGGTGGGCTCGGCGGACACGGCCCCCCGAGCGCCTATCGCCGGATCCTGGGCCTAGCGCTCCCCGCAGGCGTAGGAGCCCCTCCCGGAACCCTCCAGGCCGGGCGCCGGTAAAAGCAGCGGCATGTAGGCCCCGGCCTGGGAGGAATCCGACTGCCAGGCGGGGCGCAGTGGCGGTTGCAAGGCCCTCACCTCGTGGTGCGGTGGGGGCGGAGCCAAGATGCGCCGGGCAGCGCTTGGGGCCTAGAGCAGCGGGAGGCCGCGGCGGTGCCGGTCCCGCCGCGCGGCCTGCCTCGGCGGTGCGAGCGGGGCCCAGAGGAGCGGTGGATGGAAGCGGGGCGGGCAGCCCGAGGCAGGACGGCGCTGGGTCGGCCCCTACAACAGCGGCAGGGGGTCCCCCTGCTCCAGGGCTTTGGAGCGGACAGCCTCCTGCGGCGGCCTGGAGTGCGGCTGGCGCCGGTCAGCAGGATGTGCCCTCGCCGGTCCAGGTGGCGTCTCCCCCTATCGCGTGGAGTCCGAATCCGGGGTCCCAAGGGCCAGCGGCGTCCCGTAGCAGCGGGTCTGACGGACACCTCCAAGGCACATCGGTGGACGGGTCGGTGGCGGATTGGGCCGTCCGTGGACGTCCGGATACCAGCACTCCGGCTGGAGGGACGACAGATCCCTTGCAGCCCGGTGAGTATGCGTCTGTGTCTCGTGTGTGTTCTTTTGATGCTAGTGCGCCTGTGCTTAGTGGGGGTCAGGGAGCGCTTAGCGGCGTAGCTGCGGCGGGGGTGGCAGGCGGCGGTGAAGCGGCAGGGGTACGGGAGCTTTTGGTTAATGTGCAGAACCTACTAGCTAGATTGGATCGTGATGTGGCTCCGCAGGGTTTTCTGGGTGCTTGGTCTGGTGTATCACGGAGTCCGGTTAGTGCAGCAGCAGTGCAGGCTGAGGTTGCTGAGCCAGTTTCGGTTTCTGTGCAGACCGAAAAGGAGAAGGAGTGTAGGGTCCATTTAGATGATAGGGCGCACGGCGAAGTATACGTGTGTTTTGAGGGCCCGTTGGGGGCGCATCTTAAGAAAGAGGTCAGGGAGAAGATTAGCAAGGACGAGTACGTTGAAATTTTTTCACTGCTCCCCCTAGAGAAATTTAACATTGACAAGGGGAAGAAGGAGGATTTAAAAAAGGAGGAGGAAGAAAAACGGCGTTGGCGTTTGATTCCCCAGACTTTTGCAAATTGGCTTCAGGCTTTTGCCATTTTGGCCAGTGTTATTGGGAGAAGGCTCCGGAGAATTGCTCGGGGCTATTTTGCTACATGGACTCCATCAGCGAGGCTCATAGGGTGTATGGCGGTCAGGCGTGGCTGAGGTACGATGAGCAGTTTAGGCAGAGAAAAGCTGTGCGGCCGGCCATTAGGTGGGACCAGAAAGATATTGGTCTCTGGTTGCGCGTGATGGCGCAGTACAAGTTCGGCCATCCCTTTCAAGGGGGGGCCGGTGGGTCCGGCCATGGATCTCAGTCCGGTGCAGGGAGCTCCTCAGGCAACGCCGGTCAGGCAGGCGGACAGAAGTTGGGCGTCTGCTGGCAATTTAATGAGGGACAGTGCAAATTTGGAAGCAATTGTAGATTTAAACATTTGTGCTCCCACTGCAGTGGCTCCTCCCACGGAGCCGCGAAGTGCTTTAAGAAGGGCAAGGCAAAATCAGGTTCAGGTAATTCCCATGGGGTAGACTCTGGTGATGGTGGAAAGGATGGTCCCTTATCTAAGTAGGTACCCGGATAAGGAAAAGGCGGCACTGTTATTGTCCTGTTTTACGGAAGGTTTTGTTATTCCGGCACCTCCTTTTGTGGTTCCCGATGTTAGAAAAAATTTGCATTCAGCCTTGTTACACTCTGAGGTGGTTTCAGAGAAGTTACGGAAGGAGGTGGCTCTGGGCCGCATGGCTGGCCCTTTTGACCACGCTCCGTTTGAGGACCTAGTTGTTTCCCCTCTGGGGGTGTTCCCTAAGAAGGAAGCGGGTAAATTTCGCCTTATTCAGCACCTGTCGTATCCTAAGGGTAGGTCGGTGAACGACGGCATCTATCCTGAGTTGTGCTCGGTGGTTTACGCATCATTTGATGAAGCGGTAGTTTGGGTGCAGAGATGCGGAAAAGGCGCCCTGCTTGCAAAGACGGACATAGAATCCGCTTTTCGATTGTTGCCGGTTCATCCGTCTAGCGTTAGACTTCTTGGATGTTTTTGGGAGGATAAATTTTTTGTTGACAGATGTTTGCCCATGGGTTGTTCGCTGTCTTGTGCTCTGTTCGAGGCGTTTAGTTCCTTTTTGGAATGGGTGGTACGGGACGTGTCTGGCTGTGATGCGGTTCTACACTACCTAGACGATTTTTTGTGCATCGGCCCGGCGGGGTCCGATTGCTGTGCAAGGATTTTGAGTGCGATTGAATGGGTGGCTTTGCGGTTTGTGGTCCCGCTGGCCCCGGGCAAGACGGAAGGCCCGAATACATGCTTGTGTTTCTTAGGCATAGTCATTGATACCGTGCGGTGGGAGTTTCGTTTGCCTGAGGACAAATTGACGGGCCTACGGGAAGACGTTGTGCGGACTGGTCGCCTGCGTAAGTTGCCGTTGCGAGACCTGCAATCACTGCTCGGTAAACTTAATTTCGCTTGTCGAGTCATGCCAATGGGGCGAGTTTTTTCTAGGAGGTTGGCTAGCGCTACGGCGGGAGTTAAGGCTCCGCACCATTTCGTGCGGTTATCAGCTGAGCACAAGGAGGATTTGGCAGTGTGGAGTGAGTTCCTGAAGTCATATAACGGTAGGTCGTTGTTTATGGCGGGCGTGATTGACAACGAGTCGTTGGAATTATTCACTGACGCAGCCGGAGGTTCGGGTTTGGAGCGTATTTTCAAGGGCAATGGTGCGCGGCAAAGTGGCCTGCGAGTTGGATTTCTACCGGTTTAGTTCGTAACATTGCTCTCCTGGAGATTTTCCCGATTTTGGTATCTGTGCACTTATGGCAAGATAATTTTCGGAACAGGCGTGTTCGTTTTCGCTGCGATAACATGGGGGTGGTGTGCGCGATTAATAGTTTTTCTGCATCATCGCCGCCGGTGGTTTGCGTGTTACGGCGTTTGGTGCTATTGTGTTTGACTTTGAACGCGCATGTTACAGCATCGCATGTGCCTGGAGTTCATAACTCTATCGCTGACTCTCTTTCTCGTTTACAGTTCGATCGTTTTCGGTCATTGGCCCCGGAGGCGGAGATGGTCGGTTTGGAGTGCCCTCCAGAACTTTGGCTAGCGGTGTCCGGGACGCTCAGGCATTGATTAAGGCGTCGTTGGCTCCCAGAACCTGGGAGGCCTATCAGGCAATTTGGCGGGAGTGGGAGGTTTTGCTAGCGGCGGCATCTGGAGGGTGGAGCCACCAGGATCAGATTGGGATCCTGTTGTCATGGTTAAGCCGGGGGGCATCAGCGGGTTGGTCTCCTGCAAAAGTGTCAAGAGTCATGGCGGCTCTTGCCTTTGGTTGCAAATTGCGGGGTCAGGACGATATCACCAAGTCCTTTCTGGTGCAGAGGGCCGTAAAAGGTTTTAGGCGGCGGCCCAGAGGAACAGATTCTAGGCGGCCTGTGTCTTTTAACGTTTTGGAAAAATTGGGCGAAGCGTTGTCTTCATTGTGTTCTTCGTTTTTTGAGCTTTGTTTATTTCGGCTGGCATTTTCATTGGCCTTTTTTGGGGCCTTTAGAGTAGGAGAGTTGGTGGCACCAAACAAAAAAGGGCCGGGGGGTTTATTGGCCAGGGACGTATTGTTGGCTGAGGGCCAGGTGGAGTTATGGTTGCGACGGTCAAAATCGGATCAGGAGGGGCGGGGCAGCAGAATTGTGGTGTGCTCAGTTGCGGGGTCCGTTATCTGTCCAGTCTCTTGCCTTAGCATCTTTTGGGGCCTGCAGCCTAGGCGGGATGGGGCTTTGTTATGTCACCAGGACGGTTCCTGCTTGTCTCGATACCAGTTTACGGCGGTTTTCAAAAAGGCGATTTCCTCGGTGGGTTTGGATGGGGCTTGCTTCGCCCCTCACTCCTTCCGGATAGGAGCCGCAACTGAAGCGGCAATTGGGGGATTGGGGGATTCCGCCATTCGTAGGATCGGTAGGTGGCGCTCCAACCGCTTTAGGAGTTATGTGCGGCCACAAGGGGTGGTCGATGGGGTCTTATAGGCTTGATGGAGCGTTTTGCTGCAGTAGGGGACAGTTGTTAAGTTTGTGTTTTGTTTTCCAGGTCACCAAGGTTTATTGGTGTGGATTCTTGGACACTCGTACGTGCACTGGGGAGCTCTGCGAGCCGACGTTCGGACGGAGGGCAGGCAACTGGGCTTTGATCGAAGCGTCGCAGTTATCCGGTGGCTCGGTTTTCGGGGTATGGCCTGGAATCGCGTGTTGCGGGAGATCCAGAACAGCGTGAGACTGGACAGAGCCCCCGACGTTTTGGTTTTGCACGTGGGGGGTAACGATCTCGGGGTCCGACCTTTTCGGGAGTTGGTTAGAGACATAAAACAGGACTGTTTGCATTTGTGGGTTTTGTACCCGGGATTGACTATCGTCTGGTCCGAAATTGTGCCGCGGAAACGGTGGAAGCACATGCGGTCTTTGCAAAAAATTGATAAGGCCCGCATAAAGGTGAACAGGGCGGTGTCTGCCTTTGTGGTTAGGAATGGGGGCGCGGCGGTCAGACATTTTGAACTGGAATAAGGACATGGGGAGTATTGGTTGGCGGACGGCGTTCATTTGAATGCTGTCGGAATGGATTTTTGGGCTCTTGGGTTACAGGAGGGCATTGAGAAGGCCATAGCTTTTCGGTCGGGTGGGGTCTCGGGCCTTTAAGGTGTTCAAAGGCCTCTCGTTGTGGCGGTTGGGGGGAGTCCTTGGAGTTGGTGGAAATTGGTTTGGGGGGTCCATAGGTATATGGCTCCTCTGTTTTGAAGTTTATTATGTTTCGGATCTGGTGATTGGTGGTGGGGAGTTCCGGCAGGGGTGGTCGGATCTCACGTTTTTACCGCGAACAGTGAACCCTCTTGTGGGGTTTTTGGTGCTCCCGAGCCAGGCTTACAACGGCTGGGAGTAAAATATGGTTTGAGTTATGTTCGCAGTATGGTTAAAATCACCAGATTCTTTTGGGCTCCAAGGACTTCCCCTAGTTTTGAAATGTATGCTTTTACATTAATTGTTAACTGTTGTTTTGTTTAATAAACAGGCTGCTGTGGCCTACATAATTCCAAAGAAACTCTTGTCTCTGTCTTAATTGGGAGAATGGGTTCGGGTGGTCGCGCTGGGAGAGAAAGGTAAGGGGCTGTAAGAGTGTCAGCGGAGGTATCTCCCTCTTTCCCAGGAGGCTTCGACAATACCAGGGTCAAGGACAGGCCGGAGCGAGCCGCCCCCTCCCCCCCAAGGCTAAGCGGAGGCCAGCATGACAATGGGTTGGAGAGGAGGGGGTGGGGCTGAAAGGGTTAACAGTACTAGGGGGCGGGGGGGCTAGTGGAAGAGAGGGTTAGGGAAGTGTCAGGGGGTGGGGGCCGGTCAGTTCCCGCTCACCAGCACTGGAAGCATCCCTCCCTCCCGCCCTTTTTGGTTTGTGGTTCTGTGGGGTTACATTACTCGCGGTGAGCGGGTAGTTATAGTATTCATATGGTTCTTTTCGGGTCATTGCGGCCGGGGCGGTTGAGGGGAGTCCTTGGAGTTGGTGGAAATTGGTTTGGGGGGTCCATAGGTATATGGCTCCTCTGTTTTGAAGTTTATTATGTTTCGGATCTGGTGATTGGTGGTGGGGAGTTCCGGCAGGGGTGGTCGGATCTCACGTTTTTACCGCGAACAGTGAACCCTCTTGTGGGGTTTTTGGTGCTCCCGAGCCAGGCTTACAACGGCTGGGAGTAAAATATGGTTTGAGTTATGTTCGCAGTATGGTTAAAATCACCAGATTCTTTTGGGCTCCAAGGACTTCCCCTAGTTTTGAAATGTATGCTTTTACATTAATTGTTAACTGTTGTTTTGTTTAATAAACAGGCTGCTGTGGCCTACATAATTCCAAAGAAACTCTTGTCTCTGTCTTAATTGGGAGAATGGGTTCGGGTGGTCGCACTGGGAGAGAAAGGTAATGGGCTGTAAGAGTGTCAGCGGAGGTATCTCCCTCTTTCCCAGGAGGCTTCGACAATACCAGGGTCAGGTGGATGGATATCGAGTGTAATTCACGTCCTAATTCAAGCAGTTTTAGTGATACTAATAATTGCAGTGATGATAAAGTTATTTGTTATGCAATCAAGAAAATTCTCAGTTCCAATTGTAAATGTTTTACAGGTAAACATATAGCTAAAATCAATACTGACTTTGAAATAAAGCAAACTCAAGTGATGACTACCTCAATAACTGCACTCCAACCTGAATGCATATTCTGCAACAAGCAAACTTCAGTAGACTTGGTGGATTGTATTTCAGAAGACCAAAGGTCTGATAGAAGACAAAGAGCCCACAGACAGCTTACAAAGACTCATTGACAATATGGACTCTATGAATTATACTAACAAACAAAAATTATATTCTATTTTCTAATACATATTTTAATTAATATTTCTATGTCATAAAAATGAATCTATATCATCCCCTTATAATAATCCCTTGATAGAAATAGGGTTAGAAGGAACAGAAGGTCTGACCCACAAGCATGATTTGAATGGATACACAGCATGTCGGTATCCCATGATATACACTGGATAAGCCATATATATACAGTGGGGCAAAAAAGTATTTAGTCAGTCAGCAATAGTGCAAGTTCCACCACTTAAAAAGATGAGAGGCGTCTGTAATTTACATCATAGGTAGACCTCAACTATGGGAGACAAACTGAGAAAAAAAATCCAGAAAATCACATTGTCTGTTTTTTTAACATTTTATTTGTATATTATGGTGGAAAATAAGTATTTGGTCAGAAACAAACAATCAAGATTTCTGGCTCTCACAGACCTGTAACTTCTTCTTTAACCCCTTTACCCCCAAGGGTGGTTTGCACGTTAATGACCAGGCCAATTTTTACAATTCTGACCACTGTCCCTTTATGAGGTTATAACTCCGAAACGCTTCAACGGATCCTGGTGATTCTAACATTGTTTTCTCGTGACATATTGTACTTCATGATAGTGGTAAAATTTCTTTGATAGTACCTGCGTTTATTTGTGAAAAAAACGGAAATTTGGCGAAAATTTTGAAAATTTCGCAATTTTCAAACTTTGAATTTTTATGCAATTAAATCACAGAGATATGTCACACAAAATACTTAATAAGTAACATTTCCCACATGTCTCCTTTACATCAGCATAATTTTGGAACCAATTTTTTTTTTTGTTAGGGAGTTATAAGGGTTAAAAGTTGACCAGCAATTTCTCATTTTTACAACACCATTTTTTTTTAGGGACCACGTCTCATTTGAAGTCATTTTGAGGGGTCTATATGATAGAAAATGCCCAAGTGTGACACCATTCTAAAAACTGCACCCCTCAAGGTGCTCAAAACCACATTCAAGAAGTTTATTAACCCTTCAGGTGTTTAATAGGAATTTTTGGAATGTTTAAATAAAAATGAACATTTAACTTTTTTACACAAAAAATTTACTTCAGCTCCAATTTGTTTTATTTTACCAAGGGTAACAGGAGAAATTGGACCCAAAAAGTTGTTGTCCAATTTGTCCTGAGTACGCTGATACCCCATATGTGGCAGTAAACCACTGTTTGGGCGCATGGGAGAGCTCGGAAGGGAAGGAGCGCTATTTGACTTTTCAATGCAAAATTGACAGGAATTGAGATGGGACGCCATGTTGCGTTTGGAGAGCCACTGATGTGCCTAAACATTGAAACCCCCCACAAGTGACACCATTTTGGAAAGTAGACCCCCTAAGGAACTTATCTGGATGTGTGGTGAGCACTTTGACCCACCAAGTGCTTCACAGAAGTTTATAATGCAGAACCGTAAAAATAAAAAATCATATTTTTTCACAAAAATTATATTTTTGCCCCCAATTTTTTATTTTTCCAAGGGTAAGAGAAGAAATTGGACCTCAAAAGTTGTTGTCCAATTTGTCCTGAGTACGCTGATACCCCATATGTGGCAGTAAACCACTGTTTGGGCGCATGGGAGAGCTCGGAAGGGAAGGAGCGCAGTTTGACTTTTCAATGCAAAATTGACAGAAATTGAGATGGGACGCCATGTTGCGTTTGGAGAGCCACTGATGTGCCTAAACATTGAAACCCCCCACAAGTGACACCATTTTGGAAAGTAGACCCCCTAAGGAACTTATCTAGAGGTGTGGTGAGCACTTTGACCCACCAAGTGCTTCACAGAAGTTTATAATGCAGAGCCGTATAAATAAAAAATCATATTTTTTCACAAAAATTATATTTTTGCCCCCAATTTTTTATTTTTCCAAGGGTAAGAGAAGAAATTGGACCTCAAAAGTTGTTGTCCAATTTGTCCCGAGTACGCTGATACCCCATATGTGGCAGTAAACCACTGTTTGGGCGCATGGGAGAGCTCGGAAGGGAAGGAGCGCCGTTTGACTTTTCAATGCAAAATTGACAGGAATTGAGATGGGACGCCATGTTGCGTTTGGAGAGCCACTGATGTGCCTAAACATTGAAACCCCCCACAAGTGACACCATTTTGGAAAGTAGACCCCCTAAGGAACTTATCTGGATGTGTGGTGAGCACTTTGACCCACCAAGGGCTTCACAGAAGTTTATAATGCAGAGCCATAAAAATAAAACAAAATTTTTTTCCCACAAAAATTATTTTTTAGCCCCCAGTTTTGTATTTTCCCTAGGGTAACAGGAGAAATTGGACCCCAAAAGTTGTTGTCCAATTTGTCCTGAGTACGCTGATACCCCATATGTGGGGGGGAACCACCGTTTGGGCGCATAGGAGGGCTCGGAAGGGAAGGAGCGCCATTTGGAATGCAGACTTAGATGGAATGGTCTGCAGGCGTCACATTGCGTTTGCAGAGCCCCTAATGTACCTAAACAGTAGAAACCCCCCACAAGTGACACCATTTTGGAAAGTAGACCCCCTAAGGAACTCATCTTGATGTGTTGTGAGAGCTTTGAACCCCCAAGTATTTCACTACAGTTTATAACGCAGAGCCATGCAAATAAAAAATATTTTTTTTTCCACAAAAATTATATTTTAGCCCCCAGTTTTGTATTTTTCCAAGGTTAGCAGGAGAAATTGGACCCTAAATGTTGTTGTCCAATTTGTCCTGAGTACGCTGATACCCGATATGTGGGGGGGAACCACCGTTTGGGCGCATGGGAGGGCTCGGAAGGGAAGGAGCATCATTTGGAATGCAGACTTAGATGGATTGGTCTGCAGGCGTCACATTGCGTTTGCAGAGCCCCTAATGTACCTAAACAGTAGAAACCCTCCACAAGTGACCCCATATTGGAAACTAGACCCCTCAATGAACTTATCTAGATGTGTTGTGAGAACTTTGAACCCCCAAGTGTTTCACTACAGTTTATAACGCAGAGCCGTGAAAATAAAAAATCTTTTTGTTTTCCCACAAAAATTATTTTTTAGCCCCCAGTTTTGTATTTTCCCAAGGGTAACAGGAGAAATTGGTCCACAAAAGTTGTTGTCCAATTTGTCCTGAGTACACTGATACCCCATATGTTGGGGTAAACCCCTGTTTGGGCACACAGGAGAGCTCGGAAGGGAAGGAGCACTGTTTTACTTTTTCAACGCAGAATTGGCTGGAATTGAGATCGGACGCCATGTCGTGTTTGGAGAGCCCCTGATGTGCCGAAACAGTGGAAACCCCCCAATTATAACTGAAACCCTAATCTAAACACACCCCTAACCCTAATTCCAACGGTAACCCTAACCACACCTCTAACCCTGACACACCCCTAACCCTAATCCCAACCCTATTCCCAACTGTAAATGTAATCTAAACCCTAACCCTAACTTTAGCCCCAACCCTAACTGTAGCCCCAACCCTAACCCTAGCCCTAACCCTAGCCCTAACCCTAGCCCTAACCCTAACCCTAGCCCTAACCCTAGCCCTAACCCTAGCCCTAACCCTAACCCTAACCCTAGCCCTAACCCTAGCCCTAACCCTAACCCTAACCCTAGCCCTAGCCCTAACCCTAGCCCTAACCCTAGCCCTAGCCCTAACCCTAGCCCTAACCCTAGCCCTAACCCTAGCTCTAACCCTAGCCCTAGCCCTAACCCTAGCCCTAATGGGAAAATGGAAATAAATACATTTTTTTTTATTTTTCCCTAACTAAGGGGGTGATGAAGGGGGGTTTGATTTACTTTTATAGCGAGTTTTTTAGCGGATTTTTATGATTGGCAGCCGTCACACACTGAAAGACCCTTTTTATTGCAAAAAATATTTTTTGCAATAAAACATTTTGAGAGCTATAATTTTTCCATATTTTGGTCCACAGAGTCATGTGAGGTCTTGTTTTTTGCGGGACGAGTTGACGTTTTTATTGAAAACATTTTTGGGCACGTGACTTTTTTTATCGCTTTTTATTCCGATTTTTGTGAGGAAGAATGACCAAAAGCCAGCTATTCATGAATTTCTATTGGGGGAGGCGTTTATACCGTTCCGCGTTTGGTAAAATTGATAAATCAGTTTTATTCTTCGGGTCAGTACGATTACAGCGATACCTCATTTATATCATTTTTTTATGGTTTGGTGCTTTTATACGATAAAAACTATTTTACAGAAAAAATAATTATTTTTGCATCGCTTTATTCTCAGGACTATAACTTTTTTATTTTTTTGCTGATGATGCTGTATGGCAGCTCTTTTTTTGCGGGACAATATGACGCTTTCAGCGGTACCATGGTTATTTATATCTGTCTTTTTGATCGCGTGTTATTCCACTTTTTGTTCGGCGGTATGATAATAAAGCGTTGTTTTTTGCCTCGTTTTTTTTTTTTTTTTTCTTACGGTGTTTACTGAAGGGGTTAACTAGTGGGACAGTTTTATAGGTCGGGTCGTTACGGACGCGGCGATACTAAATATGTGTACTTTTATTGGTTTTTTTTTTTTATTTAGATGAAGAAATGTATTTATGGGAATAATATTTTTTTTTTTTTTCATTATTTTGGAATATTTTTTTTTATTTTTTTTACACATTTGGAAAATTTTTTTTTTACTTTTTTACTTTGTCCCAGGGGGGGACATCACAGATCAGTGATATGACAGTTTGCACAGCACTCTGTCAGATCACTGATCTGACATGCAGCGCTGCAGCCTTCACAGTGCCTGCTCTGAGCAGGCTCTGTGAAGCCACCTCCCTCCCTGCAGGACCCGGATCCGCGGCCATCTTGGATCCGGGGCTCGAGCAGGGAGGGAGGTGAGGAGACCCTCGCAGCAACGCGATCACATCGCGTTGCTGCGGGGGGCTCAGGGAAGCCCGCAGGGAGCCCCCTCCCTGCGCGGTGCTTCCCTGCACCGCCGGCACATCGCGATCATCTTTGATCGCGGTGTGCCGGGGGTTAATGTGCCGGGGGCGGTCCGTGACCGCTCCTGGCACATAGTGCTGGATGTCAGCTGCGATAAGCAGCTGACACCCGGCCGCGATCGGCCGCGCTCCCCCGTGAGCGCGGCCGATCGGCTATGACGTACTATCCCGTCCAGGGTCAGATAAGCCCAGGGCACCTCGACGGGATAGTACGTCTAAGGTCACAGAGGGGTTAAGAGTCTCCTCTTTCCTCCACTCATTACCTGTAGTAATGGCACCTGTTTAAACTTGTTATCAGTATAAAAAGACACCTGTGCACACCCTCAAACAGTCTGACTCCAAACTCCACTATGGTGAAGACCAAAGAGCTGTCAAAGGACACCAGAAACAAAATTGTAGCCCTGCACCAGGCTGGGAAGACTGAATCTGCAATAGCCAAACAGCTTGGAGTGAAGAAATCAACAGTGGGAGCAATAATTAGAAAATGGAAGACATACAAGACCACTGATAATCTCCCTCGATCTGTGGCTCCACGCAAAATCCCACCCCGTGGGGTCAGAATGATCACAAGAACGGTGAGCAAAAATCCCAGAACCACGCGGGGGGACCTAGTGAATGAACTGCAGAGAGCTGGGACCAATGTAACAAGGCCTACCATAAGTAACACACTACGCCACCATGGACTCAGATCCTGCAGTGCCAGACGTGTCCCACTGCTTAAGCCAGTACATGTCCGGGCCCGTCTGAAGTTTGCTAGAGAGCATTTGGATGATCCAGAGGAGTTTTGGGAGAATGTCCTATGGTCTGATGAAACCAAACTGGAACTGTTTGGTAGAAACACAACTTGTCGTGTTTGGACGAAAAAGAATACTGAGTTGCATCCATCAAACACCATACCTACTGTAAAGCATGGTGGTGGAAACATCATGCTTTGGGGCTGTTTCTCTGCAAAGGGGCCAGGACGACTGATCCGGGTACATGAAATAATGAATGGGGCCATGTATCGTGAGATTTTGAGTGCAAACCTCCTTCCATCAGCAAGGGCATTGAAGATGAAACGTGGCTGGGTCTTTCAACATGACAATGATCCAAAGCACACCGCCAGGGCAATGAAGGAGTGGCTTCGTAAGAAGCATTTCAAGGTCCTGGAGTGGCCTAGCCAGTCTCCAGATCTCAACCCTATAGAAAACCTTTGGAGGGAGTTGAAAGTCCGTGTTGCCAAGCGAAAAGCCAAAAACATCACTGCTCTAGAGGAGATCTGCATGGAGGAATGGGCCAACATACCAACAACAGTGTGTGGCAACCTTGTGAAGACTTACAGAAAACGTTTGACCTCTGTCATTGCCAACAAAGGATATATTACAAAGTATTGAGATGAAATTTTGTTTCTGACCAAATACTTATTTTCCACCATAATATGCAAATAAAATGTTAAAAAAACAGACAATGTGATTTTCTGGATTTTTTTTTCTCAGTTTGTCTCCCATAGTTGAGGTCTACCTATGATGTAAATTACAGACGCCTCTCATCTTTTTAAGTGGTGGAACTTGCACTATTGCTGACTGACTAAATACTTTTTTGCCCCACTGTATATATGTATATATATATTTCATGAAGTAGGGTTATCTTGCAGACCTGAGTAACAGGAAGGGATCAGCTAGGGCAAGGTAGATCAGATGATACAAAGAGGGGAATTGTTTAAGAAATGGTTAATCTTCACTTATATATAAAAGAAAAATCGCAGAATTACAGAAAAGCAAGTATTATGCAAGACGTTATCATCTGTCTCTCCTTATGGACAATTTCCTGGACATTCCACATAATAGTGGTCAGAATTTCTCAGAATTGCCGATTCTGTCTGTTTTTGTCTTTATCCACCCAAAATCCAGAATATTCAGCCAAAATCTCATAATCTCATAAAAAGCAGACATGTGCAAAGCACCGCCCCCCCCCATTCTCATGTGATCTATCTTGGATACCAGGATGTGTGTGACAACTCATTGTATAATATATCTCCTTGACAATTTATTATGTAACTCTATATTTCCTTTTGATCTTGGGTCTTTAAAAAGCCCAGCCCTAAAAATAAAGACCAGAGACTATTTGGACAGACAACGAGCGTGCGTCTCTCTGATTATTGCTTCATTGCTTAGGTACCTAAAAGACAGAATACCTGAGTAGGTTGGAAATCCCTTCTCTAGCAATGGTGAGAGGCGCAGTGAAGAACGAGGACACAAGGTTGCAGTCTCTTTACCTTTACTGAAGGCTTCAAAGTCCACAGTCCAGAGCACCAGATCACAGGGTAGGCAGGGTCCGGCCGGTCTGAAGGCAAATCCGGAGTCCCCTTATCCAGGTGGAAATCTGTAGCCTTCCTCTAGGCCTGGATGGTGTAGTACCTTACTGCAGAGCTTCTCATAAGGTCCTCACAACTGTTGCTGGTGTTCTAAATGTTATGTCTTTCTCTCTGTCTCCCAGATGGATAGGAACAAACCAGTATGACTGATGGCCTGAGGCTTTTTACAGGGACTCTAGCACGCCCCAGCCCCTACAAGTTGCCACCGTGCCTCCTGGGTATAGGTCGGGCAGGTAACGTGGAATTATCTGTCCTGCCGGTCTTTGGAGCAAGGCATGGAGACGATTTCTCCCTCGGTGTTCCGGCTACCGGATCCTGCGCCTCAGAAGGAGGCAGCCTGTGCAGGACAGAACTCCTTCTGGTTTTCCTCTCCTTTTGCTATGACTTCGTTTTTCACCTCTACAATACAATTCTCTTTTGTGTCCTTCCTTAGGATGCTGCTGCATCGGTAGGCAGTCGCAGCTCCGTGGCCTTCTGTCTAGGCCTCTGACAGGATCCCAACCCTGTCAGGGACCCTCTGTCGGCAACTGCTAGATGTTCCTCTTTTCCCTCTGTCTGCCTGACAGGTGCTGCCTGGGTGAAGCCCAGTCAGCTTCTGACTAACTTCCTATCCAGACCACCAGTTTTACCTAATTGTGAACAGTGCCCTAATAGATAGGAACATGGCTCCTCCTGGTGGACTGGAGTGTGAAGTGTGTTGTGTGGTTTGTGATATCTGGTAAGGTGATCTCCTTTATTGCCTTCAGACGTAACATCACTCCCCAGGTGGAAGAATGACATTACTGCAACAACCAGGACCCTGTGGCGCTGCAGGAGTGCAGTAGCCAAAACGTGTGATGTAATATGAAGTCGAGGTACAAGCCAGAAGTCAAAGCCAGTGGAGTAACGAGGTATCAGAGACATAAAGCAAAAGGTGGGGTTCAGAGATCAGGCCGAGTCATACACTGTAAGGAAAACCACCAAACACTACGTCAGGGATAGGGAACGTGTCTCACGCAAACTGGGGAAGTCAGAGGCAGAAGGAAGGGTTTATGGGTCAGCTGCTCTAGCGTGGAGGCATGCACTATCACTGACATTGGCCAGCAGACTGCAGAGGACTGAAATAGCCCAACAGCTCCAAAACAAGGCAGAGGACGTTAACCCCCACATGACCAGTATAGAGAGGGAATAAAAGAAAACTAACTCTGGATCATGACACTGGGGCTGGTGAGGGCTTATTTTTTGCTCCATATCATTTTAGGATAGATACAATGTTTTGATTGTTCATTATTGCATTTTATTGCAATGTTGCAGCAACCCAAAAAAATGTAACTCTGGTTTTTCCATTTTTTATATTGATATGCTGTTGACTGATCTATATTTAATAGTTGGAATGCTTCTGAAAGTAGCAATACCAAATATGTGATTTTTTTTTTAATAGTTTTATTTTTAATGGGGCAAAATGGGAGGTGATTTGAACTTTTCTGTTTTTTTAATTTTTTTCATATATTTAAAAAGTAGTGATAAGTGAACGTGCTCGCCACTGCTCATAACTCACCCGAGTATCACTATGCTCGGTGTACTCGGTGAGCACCAAGCATTTTTGGGATTATTCGGCGGTAACTGGAGTCTCTACCCAGCGTTTTTGTTGGATTTTAGAGACCCAATCATGGTGCAGGGATTGTCTGCCAGGCCGTAAAACACCGCAGCTATCTTTGTTGTGGTCATGCAGTGATTGGTTTGGCCGCACAGCATCATCCCGAGTATAAGAGACATGGCGCCGCTCCTGATTCAGCGAGAGTAGGGAGAGCTGGTTCCGATATAGGGTCAGAATCGTGGTTTTTAGAGTTAGTGTAGGTCTTCAACTCTTAAATCCTCAACTCCTCTGAAACCAAAAGTCCTTTTTAGGGCAAATTCGAGGGTCTCGATATTGCAGCGCAAGGTAGGCAGGGCACAGCATATCCACATCAGTGCAAGGCCTGCAGGCACTGTATGTGCATACATTGCTCCTACTGCATCCCCCCAAAGCTCCATAACTGTCTGCTGCTGCTACTTTACTATATGCTTAGTTGCATTTTTTTCAAAAAATTCACCCCAAAAAAGCAAAAATATACAGTCTGTTCTGTCAGACTGAGGCCTGTTGAAAAATCATAGTTTGTCAGGCATACGTAGCATAGTTGTTTGTGATAGCCTTGTGCCACTTTTTTTGTGTGTGTTTTAAATTCACTGAAAAAGGCCTCAATTATCTGCGTGCTTCAAGTTTGGTCATTGTAGGCCGGTGTACCCCTTTTTTGCTGTCTGATACTCTAATTCTATACAGCACTATTTTGCATAAATTTACTTCCCAAAAGAGCCCCCCAAATTGAATACAGTCTGTTATATCAGGCTGAGGCCTGCCTGGTGTTTGGGTTTTAAAAAAGGTAGATTTGCAGGCATACCGATCAGATATTACTTCGCTACTAATAAATATATTTGTTTTGAGCATTTGAAATATTGAAGTACTCCATTTCAAATGGGCAAGGCAAGAAGCAAGGGACAGGGAATTGGACTTGGTGATGATGATGATGCATGCAGAGGACAAGGCTGTGGCCAACGTGAAAGTGGTCAACAACAAAGACCAACATCTTTCCGCTCGACCTTCCTGTCCCAGTTTCTAGGGGACCACAGCACACCACTATTGAAGCCAGAGCAGTCTGAAACGGTTGTTGGTTGGAAAGCGGATAATGCTTCCAGTCTCTTATCCACAACCAACACCACCATGTCTTCCATACGGTCAAGTCTGAGTGGCTGTGAGTGTGGCCCGGATATTCCTCACCATGACCCTCCTTTCTCCCACCATGCCGAGTGCCCTGAGACAACTGATCCCACACTTGGACACTCTGAAGAGCTGTTCAGTTTTCCATTTCAAGATTCTGAACTCTCGGCCAGTCAACTTGAAGTGGGGACAGATGAGATCTCATGTACAGATGCCCAAAGCTTTGACCAGACCCGGTCACACGAAGGCAATGTTGGGAAAGTGTCAGAAGAGGTGGACGATGATGAGACACAATTGCTAGAAAGTCAGGAGGAGGAGCAGGGTGCGGATGTGGAAGACGAGGTGGTGGATGACATAGTGACTGACCCAAACTGGCAGGAGGACATGCAGAGTGAGGGCAGCAGCACACATGTGGAAGAAGGCATATCACCACAACAGGCAGGAAGAAGCAGTGTTGTGGCCACAGACAGAAGGCGTGCATCCGTTCCCCGTAACACCAACATGAGGGAAGTAGCCATTGTAGCTGTTAGATCTTCCCGAGTTTGGTTATTTTTTAAAGACTCCTCCGATAACCCCAAACAGGCCTTTTGCAGCACCTGCCATGTGCACATTAGCAGGAGTAGCAAAACAACCAGCTTGACCACAACCTGCCTTAACTGGAACATGGCAGCAAAGCACCCCACTTTGTGGGCCGAATCCCAGGCTCGGGGACCACTGCCTGCAGGTCACACCACTGCTTTTTTTTGACTGTTGTGCGGAGAAGCCAATCCCCAGTACACCGTGCATGTGAATATGACTCTAGCCCTGCACCTGTTGTTGCCCAGTCAAGCAGCACCATCATCAAGCCGGTCAATGTCCTTGTCCCAGCACATCCTTCAGTTGTCTATAACCCAATCTTTGAAACACAAGCTAGTAATGCTGCCTTTTTTAGCTCATTGAGATGGAAGCTTTCCGCCACCTGATGGCGGTGGCCGTCCTAAGGTACTCGGTCCTCAGTCACCACAATTTCTCCCGGTGTGCAGTTTCGGCATTACACCAGCATGTGTCCCACAACATTACCCTCAACAATGCTGTTACTGGGAAAGTCCACCTAACCACGGACATGTGGATAAGTGCTTGTGGGCAGGGAGGGTACATCTCACTGATGGCACACTGGGTTAACATAGTGGAAGCCGGGACCCAGTCGGACCTTGGGATGGAACACATCCTCTCCACACCAAGGATTGCTGGCCCTTCGTCAATCAGGGTTGCCTCCACAGTCTACAGCTCCTGCATCTCCTCCTCCTCTTCATCCTCCATCTCTGAAATCAAGACATCAGTAAGAAGCTGGAAGCATGGCAGCACTGCCTCAGTAAAGCGGCAACAGGCTATGCTGAAGCTGATATGCATAGGTGACAAACAGGACAATGCAGAAGAGTTGTGGACAGCACTGAAAGAGCAGTCAGATGTTTGGATGACACCGCTGAACCAACAGCCAGGCATGGTCGTGTGTGACAATGGCCGTAACCTGGTGGCGGCTCTGAGGCAAGGTGAGCTCACAGACGTACCTTGCATGACACATGTGCATAACCTCGTGGTTCAAGGTTTTCTGAAAAGCTACCCGGAGCTGCCGGATCTGCTAGTGAAAGTACGCCGTCTGCCTGCCCATTTTAGAAAGTCAGCTACAGCTTCAGCCGCCCTTGCCGTGCTTCAGCAGCGTTTGAAGCTTCCAGCTCACCGGCTGGTGTGTGATGTCTCCAAGCTCTGGAACTCTACGCTGCTTATGTTGGAAAGGCTATGTGAGGAGAAGAGGTCAGATGTTGACTACCAACATCAACAAGGCCGTTGAATTTCAAGTCAGACTCCACACATAAGACCTTAGGAGTGGACATGGATGTCCAACATATGTACCATCCTCCAAAACTTTGAGGACTGCACAGATGGTGAGCGGCGTTGATGCCATAATTAGCATCACAATCTCACTTCTCAGCATTCTGAAAACCTCTCTGCTCACAATTAAAGAGGATGCATTGCAGGCAGAGCACGAGGACATGGAGCAAGGAACCATACAGGGGGATTACACTCAGCCCAGCCTCATGTCTTCTCATCGTGGATTGGTAGTCAATGAGGAGGAGGAGGAAGAACAGGATCTACTTTCATGCACTATAGACGGTACTACAAACACAGCTGTCATACCGTCTGCTCAGCGGGGGTGGCCTGAGGACATAAAGGAGGAGGATGAGGATGAGGATGATGAGGAGGACAGCACGGTCAGTCATCCTGTTGATGAGAACGCAGAAGTTTTGCCTGTTAGCAGTCTGGCACACATGACTGACTTTATGTTGCTCTGCGTTTCACGTGACCCTAGCATTATTACAATTTTGGGTGACACTCATTACTGGTTGGTGACCCTTCCAGAACCACACTACAAGGAGAACTTTCAATCTCTTCTACCAGAGGCAGGGAGGTGTGCTAAAATGTTGCAGTAGCAGAGAGCCCTTGTAGCAGAACTACTTAGAAAATTCCCATGTGAGAACGCTAGCAGCAGACGTCAGTTTGTTGTACAAACAAGGAGTCCAAGCAAGAGAGACAGAAGTGCAATTCAGCTCAGGCAGCAGAACAATGGCCAAGTCCTGGGACAGTTTTCTCAGACCCTCCCATTGTGATGGCATAGAGGCAATGGGTGCTGTCACTAGAAGTGCAATGTTTGTGAAGATGGTGAGGGAGTACCTTGCAGATCGTACAAACGTCCTCCGTGATTCCTCTGTGCCTTTTAATTATTTGGTATCCAAGCTGGACATGGGGCATGAACTTGCTCTCTGTGCCTTGGAGGTCCTGGCCTGCCCTGATGCTAGCATTCTGTCAGAGAGGGTTTTTAGTGCCGCTGGTGGAATTATAACAGATAAGCGCATCCGCCTGTCAACTGAAAATGCTGACAGGCTAACTCTTATAAAAATGAACAAGAGCTATATTGGGAAAGACTTCTTTACACCACCAAATGAAAACTGCAAAACATAACCTCAACTACATTCTCTGTTTTGGGGAGGTGTATTCTGATGCACCTCTTCACAACCATACATTGGTATACGCTTCCAGATTTGGTCTGTTTACTATTATCCTCCTTCTTATCCTCATCCTCATCATCCAGAACCACTAGATGACCAGGGAGAGCATGCTCTGTACTGTGATAGGCCGGGGATTTTGGACACGGGGGCTGTGAAGGCACTATTTTATTTAGTAAAAGCAGAACCCCACTTTGGGGAATTGGGCATTACATTACATTGGGCCTACTTCTTAAGTCTGTCTCCTGCAATGTGTCCTTTAACTGCCACCAAATAACCAGGGTGAATGTGCTCAGCACTGTAATAGGCCGGTGAATTTGAGCAAGAGGCCTGCGATAGCATTAGGTTATTTTTAAAAAAGGTATCCCAATTGAGGAATTGTTTGGCAGCTAATGCACTCCATTTTACGTCTCAGAGACCCACACCACAACATTGGGCCTACTTCTTAACTCTGTCTTCTGCAATGTCTCTTGTTTAACTGCCAGTAGATCACCAGGGTGAACGTGTTTGTACTGTTAAAAGCTGGTGAAGTTTGGGCAAGGGGCCTGCAATGGCGTTAGTCTAGTTTTAAAAAGGTGCCCCAATGCGGAATTGTTTGGCAGCTCATGCACTACTTTACAAGTCTTAGTGACCCACATCACTACATTCGGCTTACTTCTTACCTCTGTCTCCTGCAATATATCCTTTAACTACCACTAGATGACCAGGGTGAATGTGCTTTGCACTGTTATAGGCTGGTGAAGTTTGGCCAAGGGGCCTGTGATGGCACTAGTCTATTTTTAAAAAAGTTACCCCCATTGGGGAATTGTTTGGCAGCTCATGCACTGCATTTTAAGTCTCAGTGACCCACACCACTACATTGGGGTAACATCTTAACTCTCTCTCCTGCAATGTCTCTTGCTTAACTGCCACTAGATCACCAGGGTGAACGTGCTTTGTACTGTTATAGGCCGTGGAAGTTTGGGCAAGGGGCCTGAGATGGCACTAGTCTATTTTTAAAAAAGGTACCCCCATTGCGGAATTGTTTGGCAGCTCATGCACTCCATGTTAAGTCTCAGTGACCCACACCACTACATTAGGCTTACTTCTTAACTCTGTCTTCTGCAATATCTCTCGTTTAACTGCCACTAGATCACCAGGGTGAATGTGCTTGGTACTGTTATAGGCAGGTGAAGTTTGGCCAAGGGGCCTGCGATGGCACTAGTCTATTTAAAAAAGGTACCCCCTTTGGGGAATTGTTTGGCAGCTCATGAACTGCATTACAAATCTCAGAGACACACACCACTACATTGAGCCTACTTTTTACCTCTGTATCCTGCAATGTGTCCTTTAACTGCCACTAGATGACCAGGGTGAACGTGCTTTGTACTGTTATAGGCCGTGAATTTTGAGCAATGGGCCACCTGCGATGGCAGTAGTCTATTTTAAAAAAGGGTACCCCCATTGGGGAATTGTTTTGCAGCTCTTGTACTCCTTTTATGTCTCAGTGACCCACCCCACTACATTGGGCCTACTTCTTAACTCTGTCTTCTGCAAAGTCTCTTGTTTAACTGCCACTAGATCACCAGGGTGAACGTGCACTGTACAGTGAATTTTGGGTACAGGGGGCTGAGATGGCACTATTTCATTTAGTAAAAACAGGATACAATATATGGAATGAAGTGGTAGTTATAGCTCCTTAAAATTCAAAGTCTTTATTTTCCTATTTAAAACTTCATAATCATCAAAGAATCCTTGTGCATCATGGATGCATAGGCAGCGAAAAAGAACGGTATAAGCAACGCGTTTCGATCAACTAAGATCTTTATCACAGCTTAATCCTACATCTATCTTCTAGTTCTTATAAGGTGTTCCATATACTCTTACATAGCTGATTTAATCACCTGGTATTAATTGCAGAGTCTGCACCTATCAAAATTTCACAGAAAAATTACAAATCTTTAAAACGTCATAATACATATAAATGACATAATACAACAACTATTTAATGGTACATTAATTCATTTATCCTATTCAGGCCATTTGGATATCTTGTTTCTAGATTATAAATCCAGAATGCCTCTATGGTTAAGAGGCGTATTTTTATATCTCCTCCGCGTGGTGATTTTTTTTTGTTCTATACCTTGGACTTTCATTGCTAACATATTTCCGGTGTGGTAGTTTGTAAAGTGTTTTGCTACCATGAAAATATTGCGATTATTACTATTTCCTTTTATTGTGTCTCTCAAATATTCGGATATTTGCGTCTTTAATTTTCTTGTGGTGCAACCAACATATGTTAAATTACAGATCTCACAATCTATTTTATAGACCACATTAGTCGTATGACAATTTAGGAATTGCTTTATATTATACATTGATGAATTTTTCTTGTCAGTGAAGGTTTTACTTGTAAGGGCATGTTCACATATGCTGCACAATGTGGCTCTGCACTTGTAGAAGCCATGGACTTCCAGCCATGTTCTCGATTTGTTTCTGGTCAGAAATAATCCCGGGGAGAATAAGTTGAAACTTTTCTTCTTAAGTCTGTCTCCTGCAATGTGTCCTTTAACTGCCACTAGATGACCAGGGAGAGCGTGCTCAGAAATGTTATAGGCTGGTGAATTTTTGGGCAGGGGGCCTGCGATGGCACTAGTCTAATTTTAAAAAAGTTACCCCCATTGGGGAATTGTTTGGCAGCTCAGGCACTCCATTTTACGTCTCAGTGACCCACATCACTACATTGGGGTAACTTCTTAACTCTGTCTCCTGCAATATCTCTTGTTTAACTGCCACTAGATGACCAGGGTGAACGTCCTTTGTACTGTTATAGGCCGGTGAAGTTTGGGCAAGGGACCTGCGATGGCACTAGCCAAATTTTAAAAAAGGTACCCCCATTGGGGAATTATTTGGCAGCTCATGCATTGCATTACAAATCTTAGAGACACACACCACTACATTGAGCTTACTTCTTAAGTCTGTCTCCTGCAATGTGTCCTTTAACTGCCACTAGATCACCAGAGTGAACGTGCTCAGTACTGTTATAGGTCGGTGAATTTTGGGCAAGGGGCCTGCGATGGCACTAGTCTATTTTTTTAAAAAGGTACCCCCATTGGGGAATTGTTTGGGACCTCATGCACTCCGTTTTAAATTTCAGTGACCCACATCAATACATTGGGCTTACTTAACGCTGTCTCCTGCATTGTCTCTTGTTTAACTGCCTATAGATTACCAGAGTGAACATACTTTATACTGTCATAGGTACGTGAAGTTTGGGCAAGGGGCCTGCAATGGCAATAGTTTAATTTTAAAAAAGGTACCCCCATTGGGGAATTGTTTGGCAGGTTTGTACTGCATTATGAGTCTCAGTGACCCACACCACTACATTGGGTTTACTTCTTAACTCTGTCTTCTGCAATGTCTTTTGCTTAACCGCCACTCGATCACCAGGGTGAATGTGCTTTGTACTGTTAAAGGCCGGTGAGGTTTGGGCAAGGGGCCTGCGATGACAATAGTCTATTTTTAAAAACGTTACCCCCATTGGGGAATTGTTTGGCAGCTTTGTACTGCATTACGAGTCTCAGAGACCCACACCACTACATTGTGCCTACTTCTTAAGTCTTTCTCCTGCAATGTGTCCTTTAACTGCCACTAGACAGCAAGGGTGAAGGTGCTCAGTACTGTTATAGGCCGGAGAAATTTTGGGCAAGGGGCCTGCGATGGCACTAGTCTATTTTTAAAAAAGGTACCCTCATTGGGGAATTGTTTGGCACCTCATGCACTCCATTTTAAGTCTCAGTGACCCACACCACTACATTGGGTTTACTTCTTAACTCTGTCTACCGCAATGTCTCTTGCTTAACCGCCACTCGATCACCAGGGTGAACGTGCTTTGTACTGTTAAAGGCTGGTGAAGTTTGGGCAAGGGGCCTGCAATGGCACAAGTCTATTTTTAAAAAAGTACACCCATTGGGGAATTGTTTTGCAGCTCATGTACTCCTTTTATGTCTCAGTGACCCACATCACTACATTGGGCTTACTTCTTAAATCTGTCTCATGCAATGTATCTTGATTAACTGCCACTAGATCACCAGGGTGAATGTGCTTTGTACTGTTATAGACCGGTGAAGTTTGAGCAAGGGGCCTGCGATGGCACTAGTCTATTTTTAAAAACAGGTGCCCCATTGGGGAATTGTTTTGCAGCTCATGCACTGCATTATAAGTCTCAGAGACATACACCATTATATGGGCCTAATTCTTAACTCTGTCTCCTGCAATATGTCCTTTAACTGCCGCTAGATGACAAGGGTGAACGTGCTCAGTACTGTTATAGACTGGTAAATTTGGGGCACGGAGCCTGCGATGGCACTATTCTATTTTTAAGCACCTCCATTGGGGAATTGTTTGGCACCTCATCCACTCCATTTTAAGTCTCAGTGACCCACACCATTACATTGGGCTTACTTATTAACTCTGTCTTCTGCAAAGTCTCTTGTTTAACTGCCACTAGATCACCAAGGTGAACGTGCTCTGTACGGTGAATTTTGGGCACAGGGGGCTGTGATGGCACTATTTCATTTAGTATACACAGGACCCCACATTGTGGAATTGGGCATTACATTACATTGGGCCTACTTCTTAACTCTGTCTCCTGCAGTGTGTCCTTTAACTGCCACTAGATCACCTGGGTGAACGTGCTCAGTACTGTTATAGGCTGGTGAATTTTGGGCAAGGGGTCTGCGATGGCACTAGTCTATTTTTAAAAAAGGTACCACCGTTGGGGAATTGATTGGCATCTCATGCACTCGATTTTAAGTCTCAGTGACCCACATAACAGCATTGGGCTTACTTCTTAACTCTGTCTCCTGCAATGTCTCTTGTTTAACGGCCACTAGATGACCAGGGTGAATGTGCCTTGTACTGTTATAGACTGGTGAAGTGTGGGCAAGGGGTCTGCGATGGCACTAGTATATTTTTAAAAAGATATCCCCACTGGGGAATTGTTTGACAGCTCTTGCGCTGTATTACAAATTTCAGAGACACACACCACTACATTGGGCATATGTCTTAACTCTGTCTCCTGCAATGTGTCCTTTACCTGCCACTAGATGACCAGTGTGAATGTTCTCAGTACTGTTATAGGCCGGTGAATTTTGGGCAATGGGACTGAGATGGCACTAGTCTATTTTTAAAAAAGGTACCCCCAATGGGGAATTGTTTGGGACCTCATGCACTCCATTTTAAATTTCAGTGACCCACATCAATACATTGGGCCTACTTAACGCTGTCTCCTGCATTGTCTCTTGTTTAACTGCCTATTAGTGTTGAGCATTCCGATACCGCAAGTATCGGGTATCGGCCGATACTTGCGGTATTGGAATTCCGATACCGAGATCCGATATTTTTGTGATATCGGGTATCGGTATCGGAAGTGTAAAATAAAGAATTAAAATAAAAAATATTGTTATATTTACCTCTCCGGCGGCCCCTGGACATCTGCGCGAGGAACCGGCATCCGGCACGGCTTCTTTCTTCAAAATGCGCGCCTTTAGGACCTGTGGTATGACGTCCCGGCTTCTGATTGGTCGCGTGCCGCCCATGTGACCGCCACGCGACCAATCAGAAGCCGCGACGTCATTCCTCAGCTAAAGTCCTAGAATGAGCGCCTTTTAGGACCTGAGGAATGACGTCGCGGCTTCTGATTGGTCGCGTGGCGGTCACATGGGCGGCACGCGACCAATCAGAAGCCGGGACGTCATTCCACAGGTCCTAAAGGCGCGCATTTTGAAGAAAGAAGCCGTGCCGGACGCCGGATCCTCCCGCTGATGTCCAGGGGCCGCTTGAGAGGTGAATATAACAATATTTTTTATTTTAATTCTTTATTTTACACTTTAATATGGATCCCAGGGCCTGAAGGAGAGTTTCCTCTCCTTCAGACCCTGGGATCCATGAGGATACATTCCGATACTTGATGTCCCATTGACTTGTATTGGTATCGGATATCGGTATCGGCGATATCCGATATTTTTCGGGTATCGGCCGATACTATCCGATACCGATACTTTTAAGTATCGGACGGTATCGCTCAACACTACTGCCTATAGATAACCAGAGTGAACATACTTTGTACTGTCATAGGCAGGTGAAGTTTGGGCAAGGGGCCTGCGATGGCAATAGTCTATTTTTAAAAAAGGTGCCCCCATTGGGGAATTGTTTGGCAGCTCATGTACTGCATTACAAGTCTCAGTGACCCACACCACTACATTGGGTTTACTTCTTAACTCTGTCTCCTGCAATGTCTTTTGCTTAACCGCCACTCGTTCACCAGGGTGAACGTGCTTTGTACTGTTAAAGGCCAGTGAAGTTTGGGCAAGGGGCCTGCGATGGCACTAGTCTATTTTTAAAAAAGTACACCCATTGGGGATTTGTTTTGCTGCTCATGTACTCCTTTTATGTCTCAGTGACCCACACCACTACATTGGGCTTACTTCTTAAATCTGTCTCATGCAATGTATCTTGATTAACTGCCACTAGATCATTAGGGTGAACGTGCTCTGTACTGTTATAGGCCGGTGAAGTTTGAGCAAGGGGCCTGCGATGGCACTAGTCTATTTTTTAAAAAAGGTGCCCCATTGGGGAATTGTTTTGCAGCTCATGCACTGCATTATAAGTCTCAGAGACATACACCATTACATGGGCCTAATTCTTAACTCTGTCTCCTGCAATGTGTCCTTTAACAGCCACTAGTAGTGTTGAGCATTCCGATACCGCAAGTATCGGGTATCGGCCGATATTTGCGATATCGGGAATCAGGATCGGGATGAATATTTATGTGTAAAATAAAGAATAAAAATAAAAAATATGAATATACTCACCCTTGGACGCGTCCTGGTTGTAACCGCTGCAACCGGCAGTCTCCGTTCCTAAGAATGAGCGAGTGAAGGACCTGCGATGATGGCGCGGCTTGTGATTGGTCGCGTGAGCGTTCACATGAGCAGTTATGCGACCAATCACAAGCCGCGACGTCATCGAAGGTCCTTCACCCGCTCATTCTTAGGAACGGAGGCTGCCGGTTACAGCGCTAAGGTCCAGGGTCCAACGGAGGGGTGAGTATATCAATATTTTTTATTTTTATTCTTTATTTTTTACATGAATATGGATCCCAGAGCCTGAAGGAGAGTTTCCTCTCTTTCAGACCCAGGGAACCATTCCAGGATACATTCCGATATTTGTGTCCTATTGACTTGTATTGATATTGGGTATCGGTATCGGCGATATCCGATATTTTTCAGATATCGGCCGATACAATCCGATACCGATACTTTCAAATATCAGACGGTATCGCTTAACACTAGCCACTAGATGACAAGGGTGAAAGTGCTCAGTACTGTTATAGACTGGTGAATTTGGGGCACGGAGCCTGCGATGGCACTATTCTATTTTTTAAAAAAGCACCTCCATTGGGGAATTGTTTGGCACCTCATGCACTCCATTTTAAGTCTCAGTGACCCACACCATTACATTGGGCTTACTTCTTAACTCTGTCTTCTGCAAAGTCTCTTGTTTAACTGCCACTAGATCACCAGGGTGAACGTGCTCTGTACGGTGAATTTTGGGCACAGGGGTCTGTGATGGCACTATTTCATTTAGTATACACAGGACCCCACATTGTGGAATTGGGCATTACATTACATTGGGCCTACTTCTTAACTCTGTCTCCTGCAATGTGTCATTTAACTGCCACTAGATCACCTGGGTGAACGTGCTTTGTGCTCTTATATGGTGAAGTTTGGGCAAGGGGCCTGCGATGGCACTAGTCTAGTTTTAAAAAAGGTTCCCCCATTGGGGAAATGTTTGGCAGCTCATGCACTGCATTACAAGTCTCAGAGACACACACCACTACATTGGGCCTACTTCTTAACTCTGTCTCCTGCAATGTCTCCTTTAACTGGCACTAGATGACCAGGGTGAACGTGCTTAATACTGTTATAGGCAGGTGAATTTTGGACAAGGGGCCTACAATGGCACTAGTCTATTTTTAAAAATGGTATCCCCATTGGGGAATTGTTTGGCACCTCATGCACTCCATTTTAAGTCTCAGTGACCCACACCACTACATTGGGGTTACATCTTAACTCTGTCTCCTGCAATGTCTCTTGTTTAACTGCCACTAGATCACCAGAGTGAACGTGCTTTGTACTGTTATAGGCCGGTGAAGATTGGGCAAGGGGCCTGAAATGGCACAAGTCTTTTTTTAAAAAAGGTACCCCCATTGGGAAATTGTTTGGCAGCTCATGTGCTGCATTACAAATTTCAGAGACACACACCACTATATTGGGCCTACTTTTTAAGTCTGTCTCCTGCAATGTGTCCTTTAACTGCCACTAGATGACCAGGGTCAATGTGCTCAGTACTGTTGTACGTCGGTGAATTTTGGGCAAGGGGCCTGCAATGGCACTAGTCTATTTTTGAAAAAGGTACCCCCATTGCAGAATTGTTTGGCAGCTCATGCACTCCATTTTAAGTCTCAGTGACCCACACCACTACATTTGGCTTACTTTTTAACTCTATCTTCTGCAAAGTCTCTTGTGCCACTAGATCACCAGGGTGAATGTGCTCTGTATGGTGAATTTTGGACATGGGGGCTGTGATAGCACTATTTTATTTAGTAAAAACAGGACCTCACATTGGGGAATTGGGCATTACATTAAATTTGACCTACTTCTTAAGTCTGTCTCCTGCAATGTGTCCTTTACCTGCAACTAGATCATCAGTGTGAATGTGCTCAGTACTGTTATAGGCAGTAAAGATTGAGCAAGGGCCCTGCGATGATAATAGTCTATTTTTAAAAAAGGTACCCCCATTGGGGAATTGTTTGGCAGATCATGCACTGCATCACAAGTCTCAGAGACACACACTACTACATTGGGCCTAATTCTTATCTCTGTCTCCTGTAATGTCTTTTCTTTAAGTGCCACTAGATCACCAGGGTGAACATGCTTTGTACTGTTATAGGCCGGTGAAGTTTGGGCAAGGGGGGCTGTGATGGCTCTAGTATATTTTTAAAAATGGTACCCTACATTGGTGAAACCTCATCCTTGTTGGCAAAGACTTCAGAACATTTGTGTACCTTAGAGAGCTCACTTAAAAGCTCCTTTTTGTGTTGCCTGGTTGATCACATTGGACACAATACAATTCATATAAATTTGATACAGCAATGCTGTTAGTTTGGTTCAGTAGTTCATTACTAATATTTATTTGTCCACTATATAAGTTTCTCTCCTTGAGAGCCAAAAACTTGGATGCCTCAAATGTACAAATGGTGAATATACAAAAGTGCGATTTGTAAACAAGATTAAAATACGGTATACCAAATGCATTCAGACAATCACATAGCTGCATTTCTTGTAAAACATTTCCAGATGTTACAGATAATGCTCATAGTGACACAATCTTTATAAATGTTTGTTCATTCACTTCACAAACAGTTCTAAGCCTCTATATGTTTGCTGTTTGTCATTGTAAAACTACAAGGTTTACTGGAACTATGCCTGGGGTGGTTTGATCTTAATCTTTGTGGCTTTTATTTTCTAGGGGTTTATGGCCCCTCGTCTGATGACTCCATGATATCTCAGTTTCCTCCAACCTTGAAAAGTGGCCACTTGAAGCTCTGGGTAAAACTGGAGTTACTACATAGTGTAAATCACTATGTAAGACCAGAGAAACATGACTAAGACAGATGCCAAAACTGGGGTACCTGTACATGTACAGTGTGCTGATACCTGCATAATTGGGGACGCCCATGCAGTGTAGGTAATCTCCCAGGGGTTCTCTGTCTTGGTGTTGCTTCTCTGATATTCCAGACGGATGATGTTTAAAAGCCTCTTGGTGATGATCTAAGTATACTGTATGTATTTAATCTTTATATATACGTAATCACTATATTTATTTAATCCTTATATGTACTTATTAACCTGTGTATGTTAACATATACCAAAGTGTACGCACTCACACTATTTAATCATAATATTCATTGAATTTTGTAGTTTGCAATAAAATTGCATTGTATTGCAAGTATTAGCCTTTTTTAAAGCCATATCTGAACCTTAGTGTTAAAAACAAGGCAAATAAAATTGCCAAATTCTCCTGTCAATAATTCTGCAAAGAGGGAACAATCATACCATTAAAAAATACGTGTGGATTTTCATGGGTCCATCCAGTATGTGGGTTCCGTGGCATAATGGAATGCATTTGACTGACTTTGCAACGGGGCTGTTCTTGCTGCCAATGTGTAAAACAAAGGAGTACGGAGTACAAAATGCAGACTGTGAAGTAGATTTTCCTGGGCTTATCCAGTATGCAGGTTCCAAGACATAATGGGGTGCATATGACTGACTAAGCAGCAGGGCTGGCCTTGCTGCCAATGTGTAAAGCAAAGGAGTACGGGACTACAAAATGCATATTGTGAAGTGGATTTTCAGGGGCCCATCCAATATGTGGGTTCAAAGGCTTATGAATTGGTAGCAGGGCAGACCTTGAATTCAATGCAACACTTTTTCAGGAGTCCCCCCTGTACATCTTATGACAGGGGTATTGTGGTGCGTCGTAACTCTTGGCAGCCCATCCACTCACCGCAACGGGCTACAACAGCTTAGGAGACCCACTGTTTAATAATGGCCCTTTAAGAAGATTAATGCTGCATGATGCACCAGTAAAAATAGGCCCTGTGACTTTAAGAGTTCCTCCTTCATAAGTGAATGAAGATGGGTCTGCTTATGTGTCACACACCACATGTACAGCTAGGGGTGTTAAATGTTACAATGACATTTTCCATTGAATGCATTTGTAGTGGTTGAAAGCAAGTTGAAAAATACTCTAAAATCGCTACCTCTGAACTAAGCCTAAGTGGGGGAGGAAATTTTCGGTCTGAGGTTAAATATTTGGCTTCACAGTGTTAGGACTGGCGGAACGCACCAAGAAAGATGCGCTCGCAGTCCGGGGTCCACCGTGCAGGAGAAACCCTGCTGCTAGTAAATAGCAGACTATATGGCGGTACACTAAAGTATATACACGTGGGTTCAACCTCACCCAGCGTGAAGGGAGCAATCCTGCTGCGTCACAGGATCGCGGCACCGCACCTAAAGCGCGAGCGAGCAGTCAAAGTACTTAACCCCAACTGGGATTGAAGTCCGATTAGACCCTCGCTGGCACTACACCACAACTGGGTGTGTAAGGAAACTAAGAATAAATATATAAATGCACAGGAGTGCGAGCAATGCCGCACTGACGGACGCCACCAACCACACTGGCTTGGGTATGGAAAGCGCAAGGCAAGCGCACGGCGCCGTACAGGCATACACAGCAAGAGGACGCTGCAATGTGTGTTTCGTGCTGTTGGACAAGTCGGGCGCTAGATAGCAAACATACACCTTCCGCGAACAGACATTCAATAGGGAGGGTATTTAAAGAGCGACTTTCACTCACAACACACACACATATTTACAAGACAATACTAGCGCATGGCCGTGCGGTCATGCGCAGTTTATATAGTTGCAGCACAGGAAGTGGCCACAGGACTTTTGCCCTTCCAAGACCTGTCAAGAGGACCAATGGAATTTGCCGCAGAGCCTGAGCACATGACCCTCGATCTCCAACGGGAGATCTTACCCTGGGCATGCTCAGTATGCGCAGACAAGGACTTAGTCCCAGAGAAGTCCGCTCGCTGCTGACCAGTACTGGCTTTAATGGCAGAGACTGGAGAAACAGCAGTAACTCTCAGAACAGAGTGAGAATGAGCAAGATGCTGGGACCGACGTCTTTGCTGAGCAGACTCCACTGCGGCTGGATAAGAATGGGAGACCGCAGCGGAGGTGGCTCGAGATTCCCCCTGTGCAGAAGCGGGAACTCGACCCCTAACACACAGGCAAGTCATTAACCTGCAAAGGATGCACCTTGACATATTTCCCACCAAAATCCGTTTTATTGTGTTTTTGGTGGCACTGGGAAAAATGGCATGAATCTTGGAAAAAATGATTAAGGCTGTGAACTAGGAGTCAGGAATGCTTCCAGGGGTGATCTCCATGATGTCCCTGTGTCATTTGAGCAGTGTTTCCGTCATTTGAGCAGTGTTTCCATCATTTTGAGACGTTTTTAGTAGTGATGAGCGAGTGTCCTCCAAATATTTGTTAGTGTTGAGAGATTAAGTTTTCATCACCTTAGCTGAATTATTTACAGCTATTAGCCAGGCTGAGTACATGTGGGGATTGCCTGGTCGCTAGGGAATCCTCACATGTAATCAAGCTGGGTAGTAGCTGTAAATTATTCAGCTGAGGTGATGAAAACTTAATCTCCGAACACTAACAAAAATACTCGGAGATCACCCGAGCGTGCTCGGGAAATCCTGAGCGTGCTCGGGAAAACCCGAGCAACGAGTACACTCGCTCATTACTAGTTTTTAGCCCTTAAAAGGGGGGATCGCAGTAAAAATACTCGGGTCTCCCATAGACTTACATTGGGCTCGTTGTTCTGGCCGAGTAACCGAGTATTCCAATCTGCTCGACCAGAGCAACGAGCACCCGAGCATTTTAGTGCTCGCTCATCACTATTAAAAACCTTTTTTTTCTCACTTTTACTGTTTGGAATAGTCTCTTTAGGAGACTTTAAGCAGCCATTGTCCGATTGCCTGTGCTATACATACCAGTACTGTCATGACAACCCATTGGTGCCCTCCGATCATGTGACGGGGCACAGATGGGTGGAATTTGTGACTTGCTTCTGGCTGGTTAAATCCCACTTTCTGAAACTGACAGTGGTATCTAGCTGGTTAACAGCCATATATGGAGCACCGATCCACCCACAGCTGTTACACTCACATGACAATTAATTGAACTACCTACCAATGTGAGGAGAAAGTTGTGGGATTAGCATCGGAGCCAGCATTAAATTCGGGGACATGACACATGATGTAAACATATTTCATATGTCATGAGGGGATTAGCAAGCTGTCCAAAAATTATCCCTTTTTTGGGATCATCAACAAGTTTGCAGCTCTGACAATGAAGAAGCAAGGACTAGAGTTGAGCAACTTTTACTTTTTTCGGATCGAGTCGGGTTTCGCGAAACCCGACTTTGTCAAAAGTCGGGTCGGGTGAAATCGGACGATTATTGCGAAAAGTCGGGGGCCGACTGAAACACGAAACCCAATGCAAGTCAATGGGGAATCAAAGTCGGCAGTGAGTGGAGGACAGGAAAACACCTACAGTGCCCATTTTAATGCCAAAAACATCAATTCCTATTACTTAAGCTTGTCAATCTTAATTTACTTTATAATAATAGTTAGGCATTGAAAACTGGGGGTCATTTGGCTAAAGTTGTGGGGAGAAGGGCTGGCTCAAGATTTTCATGGGCTCAGGAAACGTGGAATACGTCACGGCGGTGGAGCAGGGAGAGGTAAGTATTTCAACTTTGCAAGTGCTGTGATCCTGAGCAAGCAGGAGGGCCCACTTGTTGGCACTGGCACAGGGCCCCTCATAGTACGGCGGTGTGTTTGACGGCGGGTGGCACCTCCCACTGGCAGAGCCTCCTTTGCGCACTATGAGGGGCGCTGTGCCAGTGATGTCGCCAACAAGTATGCCCCCCCCACCTGATGAAGGAGTTGGCACTTTCATCTGCACCTTCCTCTTTGTCCCCGTGTAAGGTGGTATAGTAGGCGGGAAGGGGAACCTGACTTTCAGCAGAGTGAGATTCTGGCTGTGTAGAGTGCAAAGGGACTATAATGGTCTGGGTCAATGTACCACCAGACTCATCTAGCAGTGAACCAGCAGCACTGAAGACTCTTTCTGATAGCACACTAGCAGCAGGGCAAGCACGCTCCTGTAATGCATATTCTGCCAATTCAGGCCAGGTGTCTATTTTAGATGCCCAGTAATCAAAGGGGAATGACCTGTGAGGGAGAACATCGATAAGGGAGGAAAAGTAGTTTGTAACCATACTGGACAAATGCTGTCTCCTGTCACTTTGAATCGATGCAGCAGTACCTGTCGTGTCACGGTTATTGCGAAATCACTCCACAACCTGGTCATAAAAACCCCTCTGTCCAACGCCACTTCAGATTTGTGCACCTCTAACACCTCTGCCATGTTGCCCCCTACGGCTCGTGTGAGAACCATCACCGCCGCTGTGTGCTGGGAATGCCTGAACCAAACGGTCTACAAGAGTTGCTTGTTTGGTAGCCAATATTTGCTCAAGGTTCTCATGTGGCATGATATTTTGTAATTTTCCTTTATATCGTGGATCCAGGAGGCAGGCCAACCAGTAATGGTCATCGGTCATCATTTTGATAATGCGTGGGTCCCTTTTTAGGATACGCAAGGCATACTCAGCCATGTGGGCCAATGTTCCAGGTGTCAATTCACTGCTTGTGCTGGGTTGAGGAGCACTTTCTTGCAAATCAACATCACTTGTGTCCCGCAAAAACCATATACCTGACATTGCAACGCCACCAGTTGCTATTGCCCCTGAGAAGCATCCTCCTCCCATAAATATTCATCCCCATCCTCCTCCTCCTCCTCCTCTTCATCCACCACCTCGTCCAGGAGAGTTCCCTGAGCAGACAATGGCTGACTGTCATAAAGGCTTCCCTCCTCCTCGGCTGCAGACGCCAGCTCCTTATTGTGCATCAAACTTTGCATTAGCAGATGCATTAGTGGGTTGCTCATGCTTATGATGGCATTGTCTGTACTTATCAGCCTTGTGCATTCCTTAAAACACTGAAGGACTTGACAGAGGTCTTGTAGCTTCGACCACTGCACACCAGACAACGCCATGTCTGACATCCAAGTACCTGCCTGTGTATGTGTATCCTCCCACAAATTAATTACAGCAAGCCTCTGTTCGCACACCCTCTGAACCATGTGCAGTGTGGAGTTCCACCTTGTTGCAAAGTCGATTATTAGACGGTGCTGGGGAAGATTCAGCGATCGCATGGTTCAGCATACGGCTGGAGTGTACGGGCGACCGGCAGATGTGCGAGCAAAGTCTTCGCACCTTCAGGAGCAGGGCTGGTAACCCCGGATAAATTTTGAGGAAGCACTGCACCAGCAGGTTCAAGGTGTGAGACAGGCAAGGTATGTGTTTAAGTTCTGAAAGGGCTATGGCAGCCATAAAATTCCTTCCGTTATCACTGACTACCTTGCCTGCCCCAAGATGTACACTGCCCAGCCATGACTGAGTTTGTTGCTGCAAGTACTCGGCCAGTACTTCCGCGGTGTATTTAAAAAATTGCCACACCACACTCTTCCTACTATGGAATACCTTTTCAGGCATTGCACGCTGTGCTACTTTCACCGGATGGCCACGCTGTCCTAAAACTGTTTTTGTTTTTGACAAATGTTTTTGGCCTGATACGGGCCTGCCAGATGACAGCTGTTGCGATGTGGATGGCTGCTGCGGATCATCCTCCTCCGCTTCTGAGCTACTGGCAGCGGCACCCTTTTTACCCCAATGGCTGCCAATCTGGGTCAACAACTGGGTCGTCTATCACCTGCTCTTCAATGTCATGTGCACCTTCCTCTGTGTCACCGTGTAAGGTGCTATAGCGTTCGGGACGCGGCACCATAGTCTCATCAGGGTCAGATTCTGGCTCAGTACACTGCGAGGGCAATGTAGTGATCTGAGTCAATGGAACAGCATTATAATCTAGCTGTGGCTGTGCATCAGTGCACTCCACGTCCGATTCATCTTGTAATGGGCAGTTAACAATTTCCCTTTCTAACCCAGACACGGTATGTGTAAAGAGCTCCATGGAGTAAGCTGTAGCGTCGCCTGACACATCCTTCACTTTTGGTTTGGGTGAAGGACACAATGAAACGTCTTGTTCCTGACCGGGAGCATCCACTGACGACTCGCTGCTTTTATATTTGGAACTTTCTGAAGAGGAGGCGAAAGAGCTGGAGGCTGAGTCAGCAGTGAGAGCCAAAACTTTTTCCTGCTGCTCCGGGTTTAAAAGCGGTTTTCCTACTCCCAGATAAGGGAGCCTTCGAGGCCTTGTGTAGCCAGACGATGACGCTGGCTCAATACCTCCAGCCTTAGGTGCTTTTGTGCTTTTGCCACTACCACCAGATGCACCACCACCATCAGTACCAGCTCGCCACCACCGCCCATGGCCTCTTCCACCTGACTTCCTCATTTTTTGGAAAATCTAACCAAAATAACGACCGTTATATGGTACTGTAAAACAAGGTAGAAGGTGTATATAAACTTGTTGAGAATTTAAATCTCCCTTTTTTGGGGGGAGACTGAACCAAAACTCAGGCACTTTGCATAAAACAACACAATGTAAGTGGCAGAAAGTGGCTGGAAGATATATGACAAAATACAAATACTGTAGTACAATTTCAATCTCCTCACAATGATCTCAGGAAAAATATGGCAGCAATAAAAAGGACTGCTGCACACAAGTGTGGACAAAGAAACAAGATAACTGTGCAGAAAGGAGCAACAGGTTTTTTGCTTTTAAAAAAGCAGTTGGTTTGCACAGCGGCGTACACACAGCAATGCAGCTATCAGGGAGCCTTCTAGGGCAGCCTAATAAGCTACAGAGCTGATGCACAAAAATATAGCCTCCACTGCCCCTGCAAAGAAATGGTGGTGTTGGACAGTGGAAATCGCTACAGCACAAGCAGTTTGGGGGTTAATCTTCCCTTCCTAACTATATCCCTTCTTCTGGTGCAGCTGCAGCAACCTCTTCCTATGCTAAGATCGGCAGAAGTAAGATGACGGTCGGCGTGCACTCACCTTTATAGCCCGTGACACCGCAGAAAGCAAGCTAATCACTGTAATGCTCTTCTCTAAGATGGTGGAGACCGAGACCTATGTCATCACGCTGCCCACACTCTGCGTCCTCCTTCATTGGCTGAGAAATGGCGCTGAAAGAGTCATATGAAACGTGACTTTTGCGTGCAGATCAGTGACCTCATGGCCGATCCCACAATAGGATCGGGTCGGGTTTCATGAAACCCGACTTTGCCGAAAATCGGTGATTTTTGAATTTGTCTGATCCGTTTCGCTCAACCCTAGCAAGGACATTTCAAAAAGTCATCCAAAAATTATTCCTTTTTTTGGAGCATTTTCAGATTTATTTTCCCTGTGCAGGGAGAGTATAGAACACTGAGTACCGTGGCTTAGGGGACTGAGGGCAGAAAAAACCGAGGTGTCAATGACGGAATTGACAGTCTGCAATCACAAAGATTACCTGCAAGAAATTCATGTGAGGAATTCAATATTAAGACAGGAGATCACAAATTCTTAATTCTCCCTTTAGCGAAGGCTGCAAACAGGAACATATGAAGAGGCAAAATTACTTAATGTCCAAGAATAACCTACCCAAGACGTTAATGATAAATTCAGCTCTGCAGCCTCAGTGGCATACTCTGTTTCGTCCACCCAATTAATATGATTTTGTTTCCACAGCTTTCGAAGGAGTATGGAACGGTGTTCAGTAGCCAGATGGGAATGTCAAAAATTGTCACCCTCTGTGGTTTGGAAACCATTAAAGATGCCCTCATCAACCATGTTGAAGATTTTGGGGACAGGCCCAAAGCAAGGGTGTTTGCTAAGTCGATAAAAGACCAAGGTAATGGTCATACAGTATATGTACATATTACTAACAGGTGGCATCATTCTCACCTTCGTGATGCCTACATTTTCCCTAGAAATGCTATCAAACTCACAAGCTTTCTCAAGATTCTAATATCTGTCTTGTAGGTAATGGTAAAAATAAGGGATGGGAGGGAGATGCAGCTGCAGTTTAGTTTTTCAGTGTACATAAAGAAGAGGATGGTAGATGTTTTGTAGGATTAAAATACTGAAAACCGCATTAACATAATGCAAAACTCACCTATTTAGGAATCATAGAAAGAGAGAAAATGAAGTACACAGTGCGGAGAACCAGTTGTATAATGGGAATAAACCTAATTATTTGAGATCTTCTGCCTTTTCATGCCTTAGAAATACATTGTTATAATTCCCTTTCAAGTGCTCGAAGAAAAGTAAGTGAGAAACTGGCAAATTTTCCCCAAAAATATGCATCTGAGATTATGTCAACATTTGTAGGCGGTAGATCGGGGGAGGGGGGTGAGTTTAAAAATGTTTGAATAATTTTTCCAAAATTCCCTATAAACTGCTCACAGTAACATGTATTCATTCTATTCAGGCATCATCCTGGCTAATGGACATAACTGGAAAGTGATGAGAAGATTCACTCTCTCCACACTCCGAGATTACGGCATGGGGAAGAAGAGTATAGAAAATAAGATCATGCTGAGGCTGAGGCTCTGGTACAAAAATTTAGATCTTATAGAGGTGAGAGATCCAGGAGTAATTTCCTAGTAGATCTATATACTAAGTTATCAATAATAATAGAAAAAATGCCAATAGCAACCAATGCAATTTTTAAGTCGCTAGACTCGCTACTAGTGATGAGCGAGTATACTCGTTACTCGAGATTTCCCGAGCACGCTCGGGTGGTCTCCAAGTATTTCGGCGTGCTTGGAGATTTACTTTATGTTGACTCAGCTGCATGAGTTGTGGCTTCTGAACAGCCTGAATACATGTGGGGGTTGCCTGTTTGTTAGGGAATCCTCACATATATTCAGGCTGTCTAGCAGTAGCAAATCATACAGCTGCATCGATATAAATTAAATCTCTGAGCGCTCCCAAAACTTGGAGACCACCCGAGCATGCTCAGGAAATCTCGAGTAACGAGTATACTCGCTCTTCATTAGTTGCTACAGGAAAAAAGGCTAGATTACTGTCAGGCAGGTTTTCAATCGGTAGATTTTCATTGCTTGGAATAAGGAGAATACTTGCTAGAACAAAATTCATAAAGCACAAATGTAGTAGCAGGGCTGCGAGCTTATTGAAGTACTGCTCTCTCTACAGAGAGGCACAATCAAAAACAGTGGAGTACTCCCAAAAGTATAACATCACCAAAGAGAAATGGAGCAAGCCATAGACTACCAGGTAGTAGAATAAAATGCCAGTTTTATTTGATCATTACAATAAGAATTTACTAAGTACACAAAAAATAATGAATAATCATGAACTATAAAGGAGTCATGAAAGTAGACAAGAAGAGGGTGGAGGTCCAATAAGACACGGGAAGAAAAAGAGAAAAGTCACCAGATTATACATAGGCAGCACCAAACGTCTGTGAACATATTCAGATCAATGCTGGGTCAGCTAGTTGAGTAATATGCCGTGTAAACTAAAATACATTAGCTGCCATGAAATCACATTTGCTTACCCAATGTTAGTCTAGACCACTGAATCCCTCCTTGGGGTCCCTGACGCGCGTTTCGTATTTAAGGCATATTACTAGTGATGAGCGAGAATACTTGTTGCTTGGGTTTCTCCGAGCACGTTCGGGAGGTCTCCGAGCATTTGTGAGACCTTCCTTGCCGCAGCTGCATGATTTGTGGCTGCTAGACAGATTGAATACATGTGGGGATTCCCTAGCAACCAGGCAACCCCCACATGTACTCAGGCTTGTTAGCAGCCGTAAGTCATGCAGCTGCGGTCGACAAAAACTAAATCTTCGAGCACTCACAAATATTCGGAGACCACCTGAAAACCTGAGCAACGAGTATACTCGCTCATCACTACATATTACTCAACTTCCATGTCTCCTCCATAGATCATGATATTTTTTCTTGTTTATTTGCGTATTTTGTATGTTCCTATCGTAAGGTTCAAATAAAACTTGCAATGTATACTACTACCTGGTGGTCTATGGTTACTCCATTTCTCTTTGGTGATGTAAGGAGAAGACTTGGTCTATTTTTATAAATTAGATCCACTGGACTAAATAATAGTAATAGGATACACGCAGTTAGGGTGGATACCTTACACAGATTATGACAAATGTATCAAAATTGTGCTAGTTTCATTAGAAATTTGGTTGCAGATGTCATACGTGTTGGACATTGGAACAATATTTTGGGTGCAGTGGTTGTTCTCTTGGGATTATTTGTTGAGGGGAAAGCTGTAATTCTCAACCAACACCAGTAGTGTTGAGCATTCCGATACCGCAAGTATTGGGTATCGGCCGATACTTGCGGTATCGGAATTCCGATACCGAGATCCGATATTTTTGTGGTATCGGGTATCGGTATCGGAGGTGTAAAATAAAGAATTAAAATAAAAAATATTGTTATATTCACCTCTCCGGCGGCCCCTGGACCATCACCGCGAGTCACCGGCATCCGGCAGGCTTCTTTGTTCAAAATGAGCGCCTTTAGGATCTGCGGAATGACGTCGCGGCTTCTGATTGGTCGCGTGCCGCCCATGTGACCGCCACGCGACCAATCAGAAGCCGCGACGTCATTCCTCAGATAAATTCCTAGAATGAGCGCCTTTAGGACCTGTGGAATGACGTCGCGGCTTCTGATTGGTCGCGTGGCGGTCACATGGGCGGCACGCGACCAATCAGAAGCCGCGACGTCATTCCGCAGGTCCTAAAGGCGCTCATTCTAGGAATTTATCTGAGGAATGACGTCGCGGCTTCTGATTGGTCGCTGGTGACTCGCGGTGATGGTCCAGGGGCCGCCGGAGAGGTGAGTATAACAATATTTTTTATTTTGATTCTTTATTTTACACCTCACTATGGATCCCAGGGCCTGAAGGAGAGTTTCCTCTCCTTCAGACCCTGGGATCCATCAGGATACCTTCCGATACTTGATGTCCCATTGACTTGTATTGGTATCGGATATCGGTATCGGCGATATCCGATATTTTTCGGGTATTGGCCGATACTATTCGATACCGATACTTTCAAGTATCGGACGGTATCGCTCAACACTAAACACCAGTATTCAGAACCAAAGAAAACTGTTTAAAGGGAGTCTGTCGTGAAGCTTTTGACATCTAATCTGAGAGCAGCTTGATGTAGAGACAGAGTTTATGCTACCAAATGATGTGTCAATTACTGGGTACCTTGCTGTAGTTTTGATAATCTCCTGCTGATAAAAGTGATTATCACTGGAGGACTAGTATACCATATTCATGAGCTCTGTATAATCCCTCCACCACCACTGATTGGCTGTTTTCTGCCTATACATAGTTTACACAGGAAGCTGCCCAATCAGTGATGTGGGCAGGGTTATACACAGCTCAGGATTCAGAGAACTGGAAAATCTTCTGTAAAGAAAGCTGAATTTATCAAAACTGCAATAAGCAGCCCAGAAAATGGCGCATCGTTGGAATCAGAGTTGCGGGTTCTACATCATACTGGTCTCATGAAAACAAGACCACTAAGGGCCAAATATATAATAAGGTGCCAAAAAGACTATTCCCCATATGGATGTCTAAGAATAGATACACCTCACGGACACTCCCAATGAATACTACAACAATATAGAACAAATAGGAGTAACAACGCCCAATAGAATAGAAAAAAGGTAAATTTTATTCATTACAAACACAATTTAAACAGACTGAGATCAGGTAGTGAAGGCTACCTATGTCCAGACAACCAGGTACACAAATAGGCAAATAAATAAAGTGCTTAGTGCATATTATTACAAAGGGAACCAAACAGTAATGGGCAAAAACAGTGTAACACCAAAAAAGTAATGGTGAAATGCGCGCACAGTAAATGAAGCCCCCGTTCCCCCATCTTAGCCTTGCTTACCCATGGTGTAACTGAGTCTGGACACGTGCCATGCCGACACCGACGCGCATTTCGCTCAGCTTTCTCAAGGTGCGATAGTGTGTTACATAATGGGCCACATATAAATACCCTCTCTCCAGGTGTCCGTAATCTCGGCGCATGTAACCGGAAGTACGTGCCAGGTACTACATCACATCCGGCAGGGCGTGTCAGCTGGGCCGTCGCCCAAAGAAATGCTGACACGCACACGTCACAACCCGGCGCCTTCAGGGATGTCCCGGATCGCGCAATCCGCAGACATGCGCACCTTGGACCACCAAGATTATAAGGCCGGGTACGTATACTCCAGTATTTAAAGTGAAAATAGTGCAATAAAGTGGCGACAGGTGTAAATATATAAAGATGAAAACCATCACATACACGTTAAAGTGACAATTATAATGATGCATACATAAAATATTATGACATAATTAGCAAAAAATAAATAAATACATTATAATAACAAAATTAATAATAATAACATTGTGCAAAGTGTATTTTTCAAGGTCAGCACCATATGGTTGAAAATGTCAGAGATATGAAAGATTCCAAGATTGGCCCAAATAGATTTCAATTGCTTCACACATCATGATGGTACGGTAACTTGATCACTAAATGACTAAAAATAAAAAATAAATGTAAAAATAAAAATAAAAATAAATTAACAGAAGCAACACAAAAAATACATAAACACACAAGAATACAAGTAAGAAACCGGGGATTCTTATTCATAAAAAGGAACTAAAACTCAACTGCTCATTGAGACCTGCAGGCGTTACAGTATTGAGTATAGCAATCCACCTGCGTTCTCTTTGTGCAAGCACACGTTTAACATCACCGCCCCTTATGCCTGAATGAATCCTATCAATCCCCCAAAGCTTGGAAGCCAGGTGAGTTACACTTATGCTTCAAACGAAAGTGCTTTGTTTGTTGAATTGTTTTCAGGGCATTAATGTTGACCACATCACAAACAGCCTCAATGTCCCTAACATGTTCGCGAATGCGAATCCACAATTCGCGTGACGTTAGGCCCACGTATATGAGTCCACACGGACAAACCGCGTAATAGACCACATACGTGGTGCTGCAAGTGATGTGGTCTCTGATGTTATATTCTTTACGCCCATCCGATGACATAAAAGATGTGGCACGCTTGAGGTTCCTGCACGCTAGGCAATCGCCACATGGAAAGAACCCAGTTCTTATTGTGCCTGTCCCAAACGGTCTGGGGGTTCTTACCCCACATAGTGGCTTTTGACAAGCATGTCTTTCAAGTTGTTGCTTTTTCTAGCTGTCATAAGGGGTTGTTGTGGAAGACATCTCCTCAAGACAGGGTCAGTGGTAAGAACCGACCAATGTCTATTTAGTATTGATCTCATCAGATCTTATTTGTGATTGTACATAGAGATAAATCTCAATTCTCCATCATTACCGTCCCTTCCCGTAGTACATTTTTTCCTCTTACTCACCAGCAGATCATCCCTCGAAGACCGCTTAGCCCTCGCATATCCCCTCTTGATAGTACGCCTACTGTACCCCCTTTCCACAAATCTCCCCCAAGGTCCACAGCCTGCCTCTCAAATAGTGTATCTGTAGTACATACTGGTCTCAGATGGGGTAGCAAAACCCTGGTGACAGATTCCCTTTAAATTTTCTTTAATCCCATCACAACCTTGGGATTTTCCATTTTTGTGTTTTTGCTTTTTTGCTCCCCTTTTCCCAGAGCCATAACTTTTTTACTTTACATCTATATGGCCATCTGAGGGCTTGTTTTTGCAGGATGAGTTGTACTTTTGAACGTCACCATTGGCTTTACCATATAGTGTACTACAAAGGGGAATAAAATTTAACCCCTTCATGACCTTGGGATTTTTAGTTTTTCCGTGTTCGTTTTTCACTCCCCTCCTTCCCAGAGCCATAACTTATTTATTTTCCCGTCAATTTGGCCATGTGAGGGCTAATTTTTTTGCGGGACGAGTTGTACTTTCGAACAACATCATTGGTTTTAGCATGTCGTGTACTAGAAAACGGGAAAAAAAATCCAAGTGCGGTGAAATTGCAAAAAAAGTGTAATCCCACACTTGTTTTTTGTTTGGCTTTTTTGCTAGGTTCATTAAATGCTAAAACTGACCTGCCATTATGATTCTCCAGGTCAGTACGAGTTCATAGACACCTAACATGACTAGGTTATTTTTTACCTAAGTGGTGAAAAAAAATTCAAAACTTTGCTTAAAAAAAAAAAATAAATAAAATAAAAAATTGCGCCATTTTCCGATACTCGTAGCGTCTCCATTTTTCATGATCTGGGGTCGGTTGAGGGCTTATTTTTTGCGTGCCGAGATGACATTTTTAATGATAGCATTTTAGTGCAGATATGTTCTTTTGATCGCCCGTTATTGCATTTTAATGAAATGTCATGGTGACCAAAAAAACGTAATTCTGGCGTTTCGCATTTTTTTCTCGCTACGCCGTTTAGTGATCAGGTTAATGCTTTTTTTTACTTCATAGATCGGGCGATTCTGAGCACGGCGATACCAAATATGTGTAGATTTGATTTTTTTTTATTCATTTATTTTGATTGGGGCGAAAGGGGGGTGATTTAAACTTTTATATTTTTTTTATTTTTTTAACATTTTTTTCAACTTTTTTTTTTTACTTTTGCCATGTTTCAATAGCCTCCATGGGAGGCTAGAAGCAGGCATAGCACGATCGGCTGTGCTACATAGCAGCGATCATCAGATCACTGCTATGTAGCAGAATTGCAGGTGTGCTGTGAGCGCCAACCACAGGGTGGCGCACACAGCTGCCGGGGATCAGTAACCATAGAGGTCTCAAGGACCTCTATGGTTACTATTCTGAAGCATCGCCGGCCTCCGATCATGTGACGGGGGTCGGCGATGCGATCATTTACGGCCGCCCGGCCGGATGCGGTAGTTAAATGCCGCTGTTTGCGTTTGACAGCGGCATTTAACTAGTTAATAGGTGCAGATCGCGATTCTGCCCGCGCCTATTACGGGCACATGTCAGCTGTTCAAAACAGCTGACATGTCCCGGCTTTGATGCGGGCTCACCGCGGAGCCCTGCATCAAAGTGGGGGATCTGTCCTCGGACGTACTATCCCGTCCGAGGTCAGAAAAGGGTTAAAATCCAGTGAAATTTCAAAAAAACTGAATTCTGGCATTTCAATTTTTATTCTCATTACGCCACTAACTGATCAAGTTAATGAAGATTATATTTTATTAGATCAAGCATATCGCATGTGCATATGTCTTTGTTTAATTTTACATGAGGAAAAGGGGGATAATTTGAAATATATTTTTCTATTACATTTTTAAAATATTGTTTCTACTTTTTACTCGCTTCAATAGTCCCCTTAGGAGACTACAAGGTGCTATCATCTGATCGCCTGTGCTATACATAGCAGTGCTTCAGCCTTGCTATGTGTAGCAGAAATCATCTGCAATGGCAACCACGGGGGTCTTCTTGCAGCATTTAATATGTTAACAGCCTGGTAGGATCGCGATTCCTCCCGTGGCTGTTAGGGGCACATGAAAGATGATCAAATCAGCTGTCATGTGTCGGGAAAGACGTGAGCTCAGCACTGGAGCCCACATCAAAGAAGGGACATGACCTATGACATGCCTATACGTCATAGGTCGTGAAGAGGCTGAGTCTGCAATCTTGATTGTAAACAATATTAAGGGAGCTGTCCACTGCTTGGGCAACCCCTTCTCATTCCCCATGTTTGACCCCAACAAAATAAAAACACTTAGACTGCGGCCCCACTATCAATATTTGGTCAGTATTTTTCCTCAGCATTTGTAAGCCAAAACCATATGAGGAAAAATCAGAGAAAAAGTATAATAGGAACTTGTCACCACTTCAGTATTTTTTACCCTCTCCTGGTTTTGGCTTACACATGCTACGATAAAATACTGACCAAATACTGATAGCGGGGCCGTAGCCTTGGACTTGCCAGCGCCATTCCAGCCATGTTGTTACTTGCGTTCCCGGGGCTCACTCTCCTGTTGTTCTGACCCATGAGCCTCGCAACCAATCAGCGCTGGCATCACTGTCCCCACCCTCGGACGTATAGAAGATATTTAAAAAGGTGGCGAGAAATGTGGCTGGTCACTCACGTCTTCTTTATTACTAATATATCCGAAGGCATGGATAGCGGGAAGTGAGTATAGGTGTTTTTTTTTTCATTGGGGCCAAACATGGGGATGACAAGGGATTGTCCTAGCAGTGGACAACCCCTTTAACTCCATTTACCCCGATAGTAGATCCTGACAAAGGTTCTCTAAGGCAGAAGGTTTTAATGAATAGCATTAAACCATATCTGAAGCCCATAAGTGAACTTGAAATGTGACTTCTTGGCTACTTTGTTTTAGCCTAATTCGAGAATATCGAACCTATAGACATTCAGTAAATCTCTTGGATTTATAAAGGAGATTTGATTGGCATCAAGTTATTATATGAAAATGTAATGTTCCTTATTATGATCAGTGGTCTCTGTAGACCCCAGAACATAATAAATGTTGGGTTAAAAATAATTGAGCAAATAAATGAATACTCAAGTCATCGCTCACCTGCCCCGCTGCCCCAGCAGCCGCCCGCCGTCCAGTCCTCCGTCCCTCTTCTTATCATCTGCTCATGAAAGTGGAAACAAAAAGAAGAGACACAGAGTCCTGAACAGCGGACTACTGGGGCCTCGGGATCGGTGAGTGATGAGATGAGAATCATTTTATTTCCAGAGTTTGTGGCTGATTCACAAATTGTGACATTTTATAGAGTTGCAACTTTTTTTCGATTTTAGAATATTTTATTCTACTTTCAGGAAATCCTTTTAATAACTTAAAATGCGTGAACGCTGCCGTAGCTAATATAATTGTGGCCATCCTGCCCAATCAAAGATTTGACTATGAACATCCCACCATATTGAAACTCGTGAGCTTCACGAGTTTCTTACCTTTGGTAAGAATTGGCTTTTTTGGAAATTTTCTTCTTTCACTCAAACAAGATTATTGGTTAATTACACTTTTTGATGCTTTTTTCCCCATGGATTTTTATGTTCAGAACAAAATGCAGTGATTTACAGTAACAGCAAAAAATAAAAAGAATTTCCAATCCAAACCAGGGATTCAAGCTTCAGGAGGCTAATTTGCATATTCCAGGTGCCTTCTGGGAGAAGCGAAGTCTCCCTAAGCTAGAAGATCGTTGGGTACAGCCGGGACCAGCTGCTTCGAAAGCATCACCAAACCAGGGATTCAAGCTTCAGGAGGCTAATTTGCATATTCCAGGTGCCTTCTGGGAGAAGCGAAGTCTCCCTAAGCTAGAAGATCGTTGGGTACAGCCGGGACCAGCTGCTTCGAAAGCATCACCAAACCAGGGATTCAAGCTTCAGGAGGCTAATTTGCATATTCCAGGTGCCTTCTGGGAGAAGCGAAGTCTCCCTAAGCTAGAAGATCGTTGGGTACAGCCGGGACCAGCTGCTTCGAAAGCATCACCAAACCGCGCGCCGTACGGCGCGCAAATTTTTGCCTGTAAGACATTATTGCAAGAGAGCTTGGCTGAGTAGATTACACAAGGAGGAAAACACACAGCAAGTCAGCAGGATCTAGGAGCAACATGGCAGATGTGACAACCTACATGGTGAGCTGCAGCATGTGCTACATGTTCACAGATCGACCAGAAGAAGAATCCAATTTCACCTGTCAGAAGTGTAGACTAGTGGCCCTTTTAGAAGAAAAGGTGCGGGGTCTGGAAGAAAGAATAGCAACTTTGAAACTCATCAAAGAGAATGAAGACTTTCTAGACAGAACAGAAGCATCTCTACTGGTCACAGAAGGTGCAAAAAGTGTCAGAGAACCTCCAAAAGCAGATGAGTGGAAGCATGTGACCAAAAGAAGCAAGAAGACCATGGAGAAATCACCAACCACACAGCTGAAGAACCGATATCAAATCTTTGTAGAGGATGAAGATGGCACACCTAAGAATGAAGCAATACCAGCAAGCAAAAAAGAAAAGGGCACACAGCAACAAGTGACAGCAAAAAGTACAGCCAAGAAGCAACGAAGAGTGGTGGTGGTGGGAGACTCACTACTGAGAGGCACAGAAGCAGCCATCTGCAGACCGGACATAACTGCAAGAGAAGTATGCTGCCTTCCAGGTGCGATGATCAAGGATGTGACCGATAGGATACCAAAGCTCTTCAGCTCCAAGGACGTCCACCCATTTCTTCTGATACATGTTGGCACCAATGACACGGCAAGGAAGGACCTACCGACAATCTGCAAGGACTTTGAAGAGTTGGGGAAGAAAGTAAAGGAACTGGATGCACAGGTAGTTTTTTCTTCTATCCTTCCAGTAGACGGGCATGGCACCAGGAGATGGAACAGGATCCTTGATGCAAACAACTGGCTAAGACGATGGTGCAGACAACAAGGATTTGGATTCCTGGACCACGGTGTGAATTACTGGTATGATGGACTCCTCGCCAGAGACGGACTACACCTCAACAAACCTGGGAAACACACATTCGCCAGAAGACTCGCTACACTCATCAGGAGGGCGTTAAACTAGAAGAAGAGGGGACGGGAAGAAAAACATTAGACTCGTACAAAGACGACCCAGGAAAACATACTCAGAAGGGAGGTAAGAACATTTCTAAAACAATCCACAGTGAGGAGATTGGAACAAAACAAAATCCTCTAAACTGCATGCTCGCAAACGCCAGAAGCCTGACAAACAAGATGGAAGAACTAGAAGCAGAAATATCTACAGGTAACTTTGACATAGTGGGAATAACCGAGACATGGTTAGATGAAAGCTATGACTGGGCAGTTAACTTACAGGGTTACAGTCTGTTTAGAAAGGATCGTAAAAATCGGAGAGGAGGAGGGGTTTGTCTCTATGTAAAGTCTTGTCTAAAGTCCACTTTAAGGGAGGATATTAGCGAAGGGAATGAAGATGTCGAGTCCATATGGGTTGAAATTCATGGAGGGAAAAATGGTAACAAAATTCTCATTGGGGTCTGTTACAAACCCCCAAATATAACAGAAAGCATGGAAAGTCTACTTCTAAAGCAGATAGATGAAGCTGCAACCCATAATGAGGTCCTGGTTATGGGGGACTTTAACTACCCGGATATTAACTGGGAAACAGAAACCTGTGAAACCCATAAAGGCAACAGGTTTCTGCTAATAACCAAGAAAAATTATCTTTCACAATTGGTGCAGAATCCAACCAGAGGAGCAGCACTTTTAGACCTAATACTATCTAATAGACCTGACAGAATAACAAATCTGCAGGTGGTCGGGCATCTAGGAAATAGCGACCACAATATTGTACAGTTTCACCTGTCTTTCACTAGGGGGACTTGTCAGGGAGTCACAAAAACACTGAACTTTAGGAAGGCAAAGTTTGACCAGCTTAGAGATGCCCTTAATCTGGTAGACTGGGACAATATCCTCAGAAATGAGAATACAGATAATAAATGGGAAATGTTTAAGAACATCCTAAATAGGCAGTGTAAGCGGTTTATACCTTGTGGGAATAAAAGGACTAGAAATAGGAAAAACCCAATGTGGCTAAACAAAGAAGTAAGACAGGCAATTAACAGTAAAAAGAAAGCATTTGCACTACTAAAGCAGGATGGCACCATTGAAGCTCTAAAAAACTATAGGGAGAAAAATACTTTATCTAAAAAACTAATTAAAGCTGCCAAAAAGGAAACAGAGAAGCACATTGCTAAGGAGAGTAAAACTAATCCTAAACTGTTCTTCAACTATATCAATAGTAAAAGAATAAAAACTGAAAATGTAGGCCCCTTAAAAAATAGTGAGGAAAGAATGGTTGTAGATGACGAGGAAAAAGCTAACATATTAAACACCTTCTTCTCCACGGTATTCACGGTGGAAAATGAAATGCTAGGTGAAATCCCAAGAAACAATGAAAACCCTATATTAAGGGTCACCAATCTAACCCAAGAAGAGGTGCGAAACCGGCTAAATAAGATTAAAATAGATAAATCTCCGGGTCCGGATGGCATACACCCACGAGTACTAAGGGAACTAAGTAATGTAATAGATAAACCATTATTTCTTATTTTTAGGGACTCTATAGCGACAGGGTCTGTTCCGCAGGACTGGCGCATAGCAAATGTGGTGCCAATATTCAAAAAGGGCTCTAAAAGTGAACCTGGAAATTATAGGCCAGTAAGTCTAACCTCTATTGTTGGTAAAATATTTGAAGGGTTTCTGAGGGATGTTATTCTGGATTATCTAAATAAGAATAACTGTTTAACTCCATATCAGCATGGGTTTATGAGAAATCGCTCCTGTCAAACCAATCTAATCAATTTTTATGAAGAGGTAAGCTATAGGCTGGACCACGGTGAGTCATTGGACGTGGTATATCTCGATTTTTCCAAAGCGTTTGATACCGTGCCGCACAAGAGGTTGGTACACAAAATGAGAATGCTTGGTCTGGGGGAAAATTTGTGTAAATGGGTTAGTAACTGGCTTAGTGATAGAAAGCAGAGGGTGGTTATAAATGGTATAGTCTCTAACTGGGTCGCTGTGACCAGTGGGGTACCGCAGGGGTCAGTATTGGGACCTGTTCTCTTCAACATATTCATTAATGATCTGGTAGAAGGTTTACACAGTAAAATATCGATATTTGCAGATGATACAAAACTATGTAAAGCAGTTAATACAAGAGAAGATAGTATTCTGCTACAGATGGATCTGGATAAGTTGGAAACTTGGGCTGAAAGGTGGCAGATGAGGTTTAACAATGATAAATGTAAGGTTATACACATGGGAAGAAGGAATCAATATCACCATTACACACTGAACGGGAAACCACTGGGTAAATCTGACAGGGAGAAGGACTTGGGGATCCTAGTTAATGATAAACTTACCTGGAGCAGCCAGTGCCAGGCAGCAGCTGCCAAGGCAAACAGGATCATGGGGTGCATTAAAAGAGGTCTGGATACACATGATGAGAGCATTATACTGCCTCTGTACAAATCCCTAGTTAGACCGCACATGGAGTACTGTGTCCAGTTTTGGGCACCGGTGCTCAGGAAGGATATAATGGAACTAGAGAGAGTACAAAGGAGGGCAACAAAATTAATAAAGGGGATGGGAGAACTACAATACCCAGATAGATTAGCGAAATTAGGATTATTTAGTCTAGAAAAAAGACGACTGAGGGGCGATCTAATAACCATGTATAAGTATATAAGGGGACAATACAAATATCTCGCTGAGGATCTGTTTATACCAAGGAAGGTGACGGGCACAAGGGGGCATTCTTTGCGTCTGGAGGAGAGAAGGTTTTTCCACCAACATAGAAGAGGATTCTTTACTGTTAGGGCAGTGAGAATCTGGAATTGCTTGCCTGAGGAGGTGGTGATGGCGAACTCAGTCGAGGGGTTCAAGAGAGGCCTGGATGTCTTCCTGGAGCAGAACAATATTGTATCATACAATTATTAGGTTCTGTAAAAGGACGTAGATCTGGGGATTTATTATGATGGAATATAGGCTGAACTGGATGGACAAATGTCTTTTTTCGGCCTTACTAACTATGTTACTATGTTACTATGTTACTATGTAATCTTCTTACTTACGTGGTGCAATTTGTTTCCTTGTGGATTTAACTTCTGTTCCAGCTTTTTAACCTCTTAGTGACAATAGTCAAATTTAAAAAATCTGACCAGTGTCACTTTATGCAGTAATAACTCTGGAACGCTTTGACAAATCACACTGATTTTCAGTTTGTTTTTTCGTGACACATTATACTTTATGATAACTGTAAATTTAGGTCGATATGTTTTGTGTTTGTTTATAAAAAATATCAGAAATTTGACAAAAATATAAAAAAATAGCAATTTTCCAACGTTGAATGATTATCCCTATAATCCAGATAGTCATACCACAGCATACCATTAATAAATAACATTTCCCACTTCATGCTTTACATCAGCACCATTTGTAAGCCGGGCCGGGTAAAGGCTTATTTTTTGCACACCAAGCTGTCGGTTTTAATTGCACCATTTTAATGTAGATACGATCTTTTGATCATTCGTTGATCATCCGTTATTGCATTTTATTGCAATGTAGAAGCAACCAAAAAAAACATAATTCTGGTGTTTTTAATCTTTTCCTCGTTACAATGTTTACTGTTCAGGTAAACTCTTTTTTTATGCTGATAGATTGGGCGGCGATACCAAATGTGTGTATGTTTGATTTTTTTAATTGTTTTATTTTGAATGGAGCAAAAGGAGGGTGATTAGAACTTTTATAGTAGTATTTTTTTTTAATATCTTTAAAAAAAATTTTTTTTACTGTTTGAATGTTTCAATAATCTCCATGGGAGACTAGAAGCTGCCATAACCTGATCGGCTCTGCTACATAGAGACGATGATTAGGTCGCCTGCATGTAGCAGAAATTCGCACTTGCTACGAGCGCCGACCACCAGGTGGCGCTCATAGCAATCTGGCTATGTCTGCTGGAGACCTCTGGTTGTAATGCCAACCCATCGGTGACCCACGATCACTTGACAGGGTCACGAAAGGGCTGGATTTCCGGCACACTTACCAAAAGTGCGAGTTAAATGCCACTGTCAGAGATTGACAGCTGCATAAACCAGGTTAACAGCCGCAGGTGGATCGCGCTTCCACCCGTGGCTGTTAGAGGCACATGTCAGCTGTTCGAGGCACATGTCAGCTGTTCGAAACAGCTGACATATGCCAAGAAAGATATGGGTTTAGCGCCTGAGTCCACATTGAAAAGAGGGATTCCGATGTGGGCATACTATTACACCCAATGTTGGAAAGGGGTTACGGCCCCCTTCACAAGTCCATATAAAATCAGTACCGGAAAAAAACAGCAGTACCGGTGTCATCAGTCTTTTGGATCAGTGTATTATCAGTGTGTCATCCGTGTTTTTCTTTTACAGATTAAAAAAAAGAATAAACTTACCAATCCTATCCTTTCAATGTTAACCACGGTTGGCGCACGGTGGGCACACTGATGCCATGCGTATGCAGTACGTGTTTTACATGAACCCATAGACTTGTATTGGCCGTTGTCAGCTGTTCTGCTGGAAAACCAATGGACCTGTCTCCATGGGTTTTGAACGGACATACAGTCCATGTAAAAGCACAGATACGTGGATAGCAGCATAGGGGACGTATGATATCCGTGAAAGAGAGACGGATGCCACACGTACCGGAAACACGTAAATGTGACGAGGACCTTAAATGGAATTTCCATCTTGGTCTCCTTTCAATTCATATATTTGTCCAGGAGGGAACACGCCTTCTTTAAGGTCATGTTTAATAACTAAATGAAAAATATAATCTTTATACCAAACCGAATCTATACTTTCCTGCTTATAAGCAGTGTGCATAAACCAAGAGAAGCCGATATAATACGTTTTCAGCTTACACAGCAAGAATAAGTGTCAAAATGTTTATTTTTTTATTAATATGTACTTTTTCCTATTACAAACATGTGATGTGTGTATTCATTCTACAAATTAATTTCCCCAAAATTTGTATATACTGATTTTTTTGTACAAAAAAAGTCTTGTAATAATAAGCCATCTGCAGTATTTGTAATGTTTTATTTATTTTGCTAAACGATTTTCAACAGGATACCCCTGCTGATACACTGGATGCCGGGAGCTCACAAGAAAATGATGGCAAATATCAGAGAGTTTCACAGTTTTTTAGAAGCAACGTTTAAAAAAAAACAAAGGAAAGAGCTGGATGTGAATGACCAGCGCAATCTAGTCGACTCCTTCCTTGTCAGGCAGCAAGAGGTATTTCTGGTTTCACAGATGTTTTGAAGATCAGTTTTATGAAGTCACCTTTGGATTGGATCAGTTAAATCAGCGTGATGTAAAAAAGATATGAGAGTACAACTTCTGTGAGAGCCGCAGCTTCTCTGGTTTTGCACCTTGATATTGATCTCTTTTATACTGATGTTTAAAAACTGTCACTAATATTAACTGGGTAGAAAAGCAAAATGAGCAATTGTAAGTACACAGTGCCATATAATATACATAAGAGCAGTATTATAGTAGTTACATTCTTGTATACAGTGGCAGTATTATAGTAGTGATATTCTTGTATATAGGAGCAGTATTATAGTAGTTATATTCTTGTATACAGTGGCAGTATTATAGTAGTGATATTCTTGTATATAGGAGCAGTATTATAGTAGTTATATTCTTGTATACAGTGGCAGTATTATAGTAGTGATATTCTTGTATATAGGAGCAGTATTATAGTAGTTACATTCTTGTATACAGTGGCAGTATTATAGTAGTGATATTCTTGTATATAGGAGCAGTATTATAGTAGTTATATTCTTGTATACAGTGGCAGTATTATAGTAGAGATATTCTTGTATATAGGAGCAGTATTATAGTAGTTATATTCTTGTACATAGGAGCAGTATTATAGTAGTTACATTCTTGTATACAGTGGCAGTATTATAGTAGTGATATTCTTGTATATAGGAGCAGTATTATAGTAGTTATATTCTTGTATACAGTGGCAGTATTATAGTAGTGATATTCTTGTATATAGGAGCAGTATTATAGTAGTTATATTCTTGTACATAGGAGCAGTATTATAGTAGTTATATTCTTGTACAAAGGGGGCAGTATTATAGTAGTTATATTCTTGTACATAGGAGCAGTATTATAGTAGTTATATTCTTGTACATAGGGAGCAGTATTATAGTAGTTATATTCTTGTACATAGGGGGCAGCATAATAGTTATATTCTAGTACATAGGGGCAGTATTATAGTAGTTATATTCTTGTACATAAGAGCAGTATTATAGTAGTTACATTCTTGTATACAGTGGCAGTATTATAGTAGTGATATTCTTGTATATAGGAGCAGTATTATAGTAGTTATATTCTTGTATACAGTGGCAGTATTATAGTAGTGATATTCTTGTATATAGGAGCAGTATTATAGTAGTTATATTCTTGTACATAGGAGCAGTATTATAGTAGTTATATTCTTGTACATAGGAGCAGTATTATAGTAGTTATATTCTTGTACATAGGGGCAGTATTATAGTAGTTATATTCTTGTACATAGGAGCAGTATTATAGTAGTTATATTCTTGTACATAGGGGGCAGTATTATAGTAGTTATATTCTTGTACATAAGAGCAGTATTATAGTAGTTATATTCTTGTACATAGGAGCAGTATTATAGTAGTTATATTCTTCTACCTAGGGGCAGTATTATAGTAGTTATATTCTTGTACATAGGAGCAGTATTATAGTAGTTATATTCTTGTACATAGGGGCAGTATTATAGTAGTTATATTCTTGTACATAGGAGCAGTATTATAGTAGTTATATTCTTGTACATAGGGGGCAGTATTATAGTAGTTATATTCTTGTACATAGGAGCAGTATTATAGTAGTTATATTTTTGTATATAGGGGCAGTGTTATAGTAGTTATATTCTTGTACATAAGGGCAGTATTATAGTAGTTATATTCTTGTACATAAGGGCAGTATTATAGTAGTTATATTCTTGTACATAGGAGCAGTATTATAGTAGTTATTTTCTTGTACATAGGAGCAGTATTATAGTAGTTATATTCTTGTACATAGGAGCAGTATTATAGTAGTTATATTCTTGTACATAGGGGCAGTATTATAGTAGTTATATTCTTGTACATAGGAGCAGTATTATAGTAGTTATATTCTTGTACATAGGGGGCAGTATTATAGTAGTTATATTCTTGTACATAGGAGCAGTATTATAGTAGTTATATTCTTGTATATAGGGGCAGTGTTATAGTAGTTATATTCTTGTACATAAGGGCAGTATTATAGTAGTTATATTCTTGTACATAAGGGCAGTATTATAGTAGTTATATTCTTGTACATAGGGGCAGTATTATAGTAGTTATATTCTTGTACATAGGGGCAGTATTATAGTAGTGATATTCTTGTACATAGGAGCAGTATTATAGTAGTTATATTCTTGTACATAGGGGCAGTGTTATAGTAGTTATATTCTTGTACATAAGGGCAGTATTATAGTAGTTATATTCTTGTACATAGGGGCAGTGTTATAGTGGTTATATTCTTCTACATAGGGAGCAGTATTATAGCAGTTATATTCTTGTACATAGGAGCAGTATTATAGTAGTTATATTCTTGTACATAGGGGGCAGCATAATAGTTATATTCTAGTACATAGGAGCAGTATTATAGTAGTTATATTCTTGTACATAGGGGCAGTATTATAGTAGTTATATTCTTGTACATAGGGGCAGTATTATAGTAGTTATATTCTAGTACATAGGAGCAGTATTATAGTAGTTATATTCTTGTACATAGGGGCAGTATTATAGTAGTTATATTCTAGTACATAGGAGCAGTATTATAGTAGTTATATTCTAGTACATAGGAGCAGTATTATAGTAGTTATATTCTTGTACATAGGGGCAGTATTATAGTAGTTATATTCCTGTACATAGGAGCAGTATTATAGTAGTTATATTCTAGTACATAGGAGCAGTATTATAGTAGTTATATTCTAGTACATAGGAGCAGTATTATAGTAGTTATATTCTTGTACATAGGGGCAGTATTATAGTAGTTATATTCCTGTACATAGGAGCAGTATTATAGTAGTTATATTCTTGTACATAGGGGGCTGCATAATAGTTATATTCTAGTACATAGGAGCAGTATTATAGTAGTTATATTCTTGTACATAGGGGCAGTGTTATAGTAGTTATATTCTTGTACATAAGGGCAGTATTATAGTAGTTATATTCTTGTACATAGGGGCAGTGTTATAGTAGTTATATTCTTGTACATAAGGGCAGTATTATAGTAGTTATATTCTTGTACATAGAGAGCAGTATTATAGCAGTTATATTCTTGTACATAGGGGCAGTGTTATAGTGGTTATATTCTTGTACATAGGGAGCAGTATTATAGCAGTTATATTCTTGTACATAGGAGCAGTATTATAGTAGTTATATTCTTGTACATAGGGGGCAGCATAATAGTTATATTCTAGTACATAGGAGCAGTATTATAGTAGTTATATTCTTGTACATAGGGGCAGTATTATAGTAGTTATATTCTTGTACATAGGGGCAGTATTATAGTAGTTATATTCTAGTACATAGGAGCAGTATTATAGTAGTTATATTCTTGTACATAGGGGCAGTATTATAGTAGTTATATTCTAGTACATAGGAGCAGTATTATAGTAGTTATATTCTAGTACATAGGAGCAGTATTATAGTAGTTATATTCTTGTACATAGGGGCAGTATTATAGTAGTTATATTCCTGTACATAGGAGCAGTATTATAGTAGTTATATTCTAGTACATAGGAGCAGTATTATAGTAGTTATATTCTAGTACATAGGAGCAGTATTATAGTAGTTATATTCTTGTACATAGGGGCAGTATTATAGTAGTTATATTCCTGTACATAGGAGCAGTATTATAGTAGTTATATTCTTGTACATAGGGGGCTGCATAATAGTTATATTCTAGTACATAGGAGCAGTATTATAGTAGTTATATTCTTGTACATAGGGGCAGTATTATAGTAGTTATATTCCTGTATAAAGGGGCAGTATTATAGTAGTTATATTCTTGTACATAGGAGCAGTATTATAGTAGTTATATTCTTGTACATAGGGGCAGTATTATAGTAGTTATATTCTTGTACATAGGGGGCAGTATTATAGCAGTTATATTCCTGTACATAGAGGGCAGTATTATAGTAGTTATATTCTTGTACATAGGGGCAGTATTATAGCAGTCATATTCTTGTACATAGGGGCAGTATCATAGCAGTTATATTCTTGTACATAGGGGGCAGCATTACAGTAGTTATATTATTGCACATAAGGGCAGTATTATAGTAGTTATATTCTTATACATAGGGACAGTATTATAGTAGTTATATTCTTCTACATAGGGGCAGCTTTACAGTATTTATATTTTTGTACATAGGAGCAGTATTATAGTGGTTATATTCTTGTACATAGGGGCAGTATTATAGCAGTTATATTCTTGTACATAGGGGCAGTATTATAGCAGTTATATTCTTGTACATAGGGGGCAGCATTACAGTAGTTATATTATTGCACATAGGGGCAGTATTATAGTAGTTATATTCTTGTACATAGGCGCAGTATAATAGTAGTTATATTATTGCACATAGCGGCAGTATTATAGTAGTTATATTCTTATACATAGGGACAGTATTATAGTAGTTATATTTTTATACCTAGGGGGCAGTATTATAGCAGTGATATTCTTGTACATAGGGACAGTATTATAGTAGTTATATTCTGAATACAAATAAATACACACTGACTCTTCACTTAAGAAGAAGGAAGGGAATACATAGAAGTGGCAAAAGCTGCTGGTGATGTGATAGGGTCTGTGTACCACCCTGTCTATAAATGTAATAATAACTAGTATAAAGAAGTGATCACCTGCGCTAAAGAATAAACCTTAGTTCTGGGAATATGGAGAAACTGACTCACCAGGACCTACTGTGTAGATATATGTGGTGTCAGGTGCTACAAGCAAATATTTGCAATTATACAGAAGTTGTGCTGGAGGGCGCCTAACTCTTCTAATAATAAAAGCAGAATGAACACTGGAATGATGCTGTTAATTAGCTTATAGACTTACTCAGTTTGTTGGTAGCGATGAGATGCTTTCACGATGACAAGTGCAGAGTCCGTTTTTAGGACGAAATGTTAGTGCACTGCAGGGTGGTAGATAACAGACCTTCCGGTTCAGCATGGCATGGAGCACCAAAGCAACCAGGGAGTTTGACACGCCCCCTCCACCCTCCACCACAGCCTCGGCGCTGCTTCCGTCCGGGGCACGCCAGAAGCCGGCGGTTCTCTGCGGAAAGACAGGAGGACTTTTAGAAGGGGAGGACGCTCCCGCATCACTCCCTGGTTGCTACGGTGCTCCATGCCATTCTGAACTGGAAGGTCTGTTATCCACCACCCTGCAGAGCACTAACATTTCATCCTAAAAACGGACTCTGCACTTGTCATCGTGAAAGCATCTCATCGCTACGAACAAACTGAATAAGTCTATAAGCTAATTAACAGCATCATTCCAGTGTTCATTCTGCTTTTATTATTAGAAGAGTTAGGCGCCCTCCAGCACAACTTCTGTACAATTGCAAATATTTGCTTGTAGCACCTGACACCACATATATCTACACAGTAGGTCCTGGTGAGTCAGTTTCTCCATATTCCCAGAACTAAGGTTTATTCTTTAGCTCAGGTGATCACTTCTTTATTCTAGTTATATTCTTGTACATAGGAGGCAGTATTATAGTAGTTATATTCTTGTACATAGGGGCAGTATTATAGTAGTTATATTCTTGTACATAGGAGGCAGTATTATAGTAGTTATATTCTTGTACATAGGGGCAGTATTATAGTAGTTATATTCTTGTACATAGGGGCAGTATTATAGTAGTTATATTCTTGTACATAGGGGCAGTATTATAGTAGTTATATTCTTGTACATAGGGGCAGTATTATAGTAGTTATATTCTTGTACATAGGGGCAGTATTATAGTAGTTATATTCTTGTACATAGGGGCAGTATTATAGTAGTTATATTCTTGTACATAGGGGCAGTATTATAGTAGTTATATTCTTGTATATAGGAGCAGTATTATAGTAGTTATATCCTTGTACATAGGGGCAGTATTATAGTAGTTATATTCTTGTATATAGGAGCAATATTATAGTAGTTATATCCTTGTACATAGGGGCAGTATTATAGTAGTTATATTCTTGTACATAGGGGCAGTATTATAGTAGTTATATTCTTGTACATAGGGGCAGTATTATAGTAGTTATATCCTTGTACATAGGGGCAGTATTATAGTAGTTATATTCTTGTATATAGGAGCAATATTATAGTAGTTATATTCATGTATATAGGTGCAGTATTATAGTAGTTATATTCTTGTACACAGGGGCAGTATTATAGTAGTTATATTCTTGTACATAGGAGCAGTATTACAGTAGTTATATTCTTGTACACAGGGGCAGTATTATAGTAGTTATATGCTTGTACATAGGGGCAGTATTATAGTAGTTATATTCTTTTACATAGGAGCAGTATTATATCAGTAATATTCTTGTACATAGGAGCAGTATTATAGTAGTTATATTCTTGTACATAGGAGCAGTGTTATAGTAGTTATATTCTTGCACATAGGAGCAGTATTATAAAAGTTATGTTCTTGTACATGGGACAGTATTATAGTAGTTATATTCTTGTACATAGGAGAATTATTATATTAGTAATATTCTTGTACATAGGAGCAGTATCATAATAGTTGTGGTCTTGTACATAGGGGCAGTATTTTAGTAGTTATATTCTTGTACATAGGAAATGTGTTATAGTAGTTATATTCTTGTAGATAGGAGCAGTATTATATTATTAATATTCTTGTACATAGGAGCAGTATTATAGTAGTTATATTCTTGTACATAGGGGCAGTATTATAGTAATTATATTCTTGTACATAGGAGATGTGTTATAGTAGTTATATTCTTGTAGTTAGGAGCAGTATTATATTAGTAATATTCTTCTACATAGGAGGAGTATTATAGTAGTTATATTCTTATACATAGGGGCAGTATTATAGTAGTTATATTCTTGTACATATTAGCAATAATATATTAGCAATATACTTGTATATAGGAGCAGTATTATAGCAGTTATGTTCTTGTACATATGGGCAGTATTATAGTTGTTATATTCTTGTACATAGGAGCAGTATTATATTAGTAATATTCTTGTACGTAGGAACAGTATTATAGAAGTTATGTTTTTCTACATAGGAGCGGTATTATAGTTATGTTCTTGTACTTAGGAGCAGTATTATGGTGATTATGTTCTTGTACATAGGGGCAGTATTATAGTATTTATGTTCTTGTACATAGGAGCAGTATTATAGTAGTCATATTCTAGTACATATGAGCAGTATTATAGTAGTTATATTCATGTATATAGGGAGTGGTATTATAGTAGTTATATTCTTCTACATAGGGAGCAGTATTATAGTAGTTATATTCTTGTATATAGGAGCAGTATTATAGTAGTTATATTCTTCTACATAGGGAGCAGTATTATAGTCGTTATATTCTTCTTATTCATGTAGTAGACATGTTTAGAATTTAATATAGAGGAAAAAACACTTCATAGGTAGTGTTGAGCGATACCGTCCGATATTTGAAAGTATCGGTATCGGATGGTATCGGCCGATATCTGAAAAATATCGGATATCGCCGATACCGATATCCAATACCAATACAAGTCAATGGAACACAAATATCGGAAGGTATCCTCCATGGTTCCCAGGGTCTGAAGGAGAGGAAACTCTCCTTCAGGCCCTGGGATCCATATTCATGTGTAAAATAAAGAATAAAAATAAAAAATATTGATATACTTACCCTTGGACGCGCCCTGGTTGTAACCGCTGCAACCGCAATGATTCCCTTCCTAAGAATGAGCGCGTAAAGGACCTTCGATGATGTCGCGGCTTGTGATTGGTCGCTGTTATGGCTGGCAATCAGGCAACACAGCGTGCAGTAATCAGCGCACATACAGAGATCTGGCAATAACCAAAAACAATAGGACGAGCTCTGAGATGTGGAATCTCTGTAGACTGCAGTACCTGATCTATCCTCACACAACTATAAGCAGCAGTGGATTGCGCCTAACACTACCTATGCAACTCGACACTGCCTGAGGAGCTGACTAGCCTGAAGATAGAAATACAAGCCTGACTTACCTCAGAGAAATACCCCAAAGGAATAGGCAGCCCCCACATATAATAACTGTTAGCAAGATGAAAAGACAAACGTAGGAATGAAACAGATTCAGCAAAGTGAGGCCCGATATTCTAGACAGAGCGAGGATAGCAAAGAGAACTATGCAGTCTACAAAAAACCCTAAAACGAAAACCACGCAAAGGGGCAAAAAGACCCACCGTGCCGAACTAACAGCACGGCGGTGCACCCCTTTGCTTCTCAGAGCTTCCAGCAAAAGTTAATAGCAAGCTGGACAGAAAAAACAGAAAACAAACTAGAAGCACTTATCTAGCAGAGCAGCAGGCCCAAGGAAAGATGCAGTAGCTCAGATCCAACACTGGAACATTGACAAGGAGCAAGGAAGACAGACTCAGGTGGAGCTAAATAGCAAGGCAGCCAACGAGCTCACCAAAACACCTGAGGGAGGAAGCCCAGAGACTGCAATACCACTTGTGACCACAGAAGTGAACTCAGCCACAGAATTCACAACAGTACCCCCCCCTTGAGGAGGGGTCACCGAACCCTCACCAGAACCCCCAGGCCGACCAGGATGAGCCACATGAAAGGCACGAACAAGATCTGGGGCATGGACATCAGAGGCAAAAACCCAGGAATTATCTTCCTGAGCATAACCCTTCCATTTGACCAGATACTGGAGTTTCCGTCTAGAGACACGAGAATCCAAAATCTTCTCCACAATATACTCCAATTCCCCCTCCACCAAAACAGGGGCAGGAGGCTCCACAGATGGAACCATAGGTGCCACATATCTCCTCAACAACGACCTATGGAATACATTATGTATGGAAAAGGAGTCTGGGAGGGTCAGACGAAAAGACACCGGATTGAGAATCTCAGAAATCCTATACGGACCAATAAAACGAGGTTTAAATTTAGGAGAGGAAACCTTCATAGGAATATGACGAGAAGATAACCAAACCAGATCCCCAACACGAAGTCGGGGTCCCACACGGCGTCTGTGATTAGCGAAAAGCTGAGCCTTCTCCTGGGACAAGGTCAAATTGTCCACTACCTGAGTCCAGATCTGCTGCAACCTGTCCACCACAGAATCCACACCAGGACAGTCCGAAGACTCAACCTGTCCTGAAGAGAAACGAGGATGGAACCCAGAATTGCAGAAAAATGGAGAGACCAAGGTAGCCGAGCTGGCCCGATTATTAAGGGCGAACTCAGCCAACGGCAAAAATGACACCCAATCATCCTGGTCAGCGGAAACAAAACATCTCAGATATGTTTCCAAGGTCTGATTGGTTCGTTCGGTCTGGCCATTAGTCTGAGGATGGAAGGCCGAGGAGAAAGATAGGTCAATGCCCATCCTACCACAAAAGGCTCGCCAGAACCTCGAGACAAACTGGGAACCTCTGTCAGAAACAATATTCTCAGGAATGCCATGTAAACGAACCACATGCTGGAAGAACAAAGGCACCAAATCAGAGGAGGAAGGCAATTTAACCAAGGGCACCAGATGGACCATTTTAGAAAAGCGATCACAGACCACCCAAATGACCGACATTTTTTGAGAAACGGGAAGGTCAGAAATGAAATCCATCGAAATATGTGTCCAAGGCCTCTTCGGGACCGGCAAGGGCAAAAGCAACCCACTGGCACGTGAACAGCAGGGCTTAGCCCTAGCACAAATTCCACAGGACTGCACAAAAGCACGCACATCCCGTGACAGAGATGGCCACCAGAAGGATCTAGCAACCAACTCCCTGGTACCAAAGATTCCTGGATGACCGGCCAGCACCGAACAATGACGTTCAGAGATAACTTTACTAGTCCACCTATCAGGGACGAACAGTTTCTCGGCCGGACAACGATCAGGTTTATTAGCCTGAAATTTCTGCAACACTCTCCGCAAATCAGGGGAGATGGCAGACACAATGACTCCTTCCTTGAGGATACTCGCCGGCTCAGATAACCCCGGAGAGTCGGGCACAAAACTCCTAGACAGAGCATCCGCCTTCACATTTTTAGAGCCCGGAAGGTATGAAATCACAAAATCAAAACGAGCAAAAAATAACGACCAACGGGCCTGTCTAGGATTCAAGCGCTTGGCAGACTCAAGATAAGTAAGGTTCTTATGATCAGTCAAAACCACCACGCGATGCTTAGCACCCTCAAGCCAATGACGCCACTCCTCGAATGCCCACTTCATGGCCAGCAACTCTCGGTTGCCCACATCATAATTACGCTCAGCAGCAGAAAATTTCCTGGAAAAGAAAGCACATGGTTTGAACACTGAGCAACCAGAACCTCTCTGTGACAAAACCGCCCCTGCACCAATCTCAGAAGCATCAACCTCGACCTGGAACGGAAGAGAAACATCAGGTTGACACAACACAGGGGCACAGCAAAAACGACGCTTCAACTCCTGAAAAGCTTCCACGGCAGCAGAAGACCAATTAACCAAATCAGCACCCTTCTTGGTCAAATCGGTCAATGGTTTGGCAATGCTAGAAAATTTACAGATGAAGCGACGATAAAAATTAGCAAAGCCCAGGAATTTCTGCAGACTTTTTAGAGATGTCAGCTGAGTCCAATCCTGGGTGGCCTGAACCTTAACCGGATCCATCTCGATAGTAGAAGGGGAAAAGATGAACCCCAAAAATGAAACTTTCTGCACACCGAAGAGACACTTTGATCCCTTCACGAACAAGGAATTAGCACGCAGTACCTGGAAAACCATTCTGACTTGCTTCACATGAGACTCCCAATCATCTGAGAAGATCAAAATGTCATCCAAGTAAACAATCAAGAATTTTTCCAGATACTCACGGAAAATGTCATGCATAAAAGACTGAAAAACAGATGGAGCATTGGCAAGTCCGAACGGCATCACCAGATACTCAAAATGACCCTCGGGCGTATTAAATGCCGTTTTCCATTCATCTCCCTGCCTGATTCTCACCAGATTATACGCACCACGAAGATCAATCTTAGTAAACCAACTAGCCCCCTTAATCCGAGCAAACAAGTCAGAAATCAATGGCAAGGGATACTGAAACTTAACAGTGATCTTATTAAGAAGGCGGTAATCAATACACGGTCTTAGCGAACCATCCTTCTTGGCTACAAAAAAGAACCCTACTCCCAATGGTGACGACGATGGGCGAATATGTCCCTTCTCCAGGGACTCCTTCACATAACTGCGCATAGCGGTGTGTTCAGGTACGGACAAATTAAATAAACGACCCTTAGGGAATTTACTACCAGGAATCAAATCGATAGCACAATCACAATTCCTATGCGGAGGTAGGGCATCAGACTTGGACTCTTCAAATACATCCTGAAAGTCCGACAAGAACTCTGGGATGTCAGAAGGAATGGATGACGAAATTGACAAAAATGGAACATCACCATGTACTCCCTGACAACCCCAGCTGGTTACCGACATAGAGTTCCAATCCAATACTGGATTATGGGTTTGTAGCCATGGCAACCCCAACACGACCACATCATGCAAATTATGCAGTACCAGAAAGCGAATAACTTCCTGATGTGCAGGAGCCATGCACATGGTCAGCTGGGCCCAGTACTGAGGCTTATTCTTGGCCAAAGGTGTAGCATCAATTCCTCTCAACGGAATAGGACACCGCAAAGGCTCCAAGAAAAATCCACAACGTTTAGCATAATCCAAATCCATCAGATTCAGGGCAGCGCCTGAATCCACAAACGCCATGACAGAATACGATGACAAAGAGCACATTAAGGTAATGGACAAAAGGAATTTGGACTGTACAGTACCAATAACGGCAGAGCTATCGAACCGCCTAGTGCGTTTAGGACAATTAGAAATAGCATGAGTAGAATCACCACAATAGAAACACAGTCTGTTCAGACGTCTGTGTTCTTGCCGTTCTACTTTAGTCATAGTCCTGTCGCACTGCATAGGCTCAGGTTTACTCTCAGACAATACCGCCAGATGGTGCACAGATTTACGCTCGCGCAAGCGACGACCGATCTGAATGGCCAAGGACATAGACTCATTCAAACCAACAGGCATAGGAAATCCCACCATTACATCCTTAAGAGCTTCAGAGAGACCCTTTCTGAACAAAGCTGCTAGTGCAGATTCATTCCACAGAGTGAGTACTGACCACCTCCTAAATTTCTGACAATATACTTCTACATCATCCTGACCCTGGCATAAAGCCAGCAGATTTTTTTCAGCCTGATCCACTGAATTAGGCTCATCGTAAAGCAATCCCAGCGCCTGGAAAAATGCATCAACATTACTCAATGCAGAATCTCCTGGTGCAAGAGAAAACGCCCAGTCCTGTGGGTCGCCGCGCAAAAAAGAAATAATAATCAAAACCTGTTGAATAGGATTACCAGAAGAATGAGGTTTCAAGGCCAAAAATAGCTTACAATTATTTCTGAAGCTCAGGAACTTAGTTCTGTCACCAAAAAACAAATCAGGAATCGGAATTCTTGGTTCTAGCATCGATTTCTGATCAATAGTATCTTGAATCTTTTGTACATTTACAACGAGATTATCCATTGAGGAGCACAGAGCCTGAATATCCATGTCCACAGCTGTGTCCTGAAGCACTCTAATGTCTAGGGGAAAAAAAAGACTGAAGACAGAGCTAAGAAAAAAAAATGATGTCAGGATTTCTTTTTTCCCTCTATTGGGAATCATTGGTGTGGCTCCTTGTACTGTTATGGCTGGCAATCAGGCAACACAGCGTGCAGTAATCAGCGCACATACAGAGATCTGGCAATAACCAAAAACAATAGGACGAGCTCTGAGATGTGGAATCTCTGTAGACTGCAGTACCTGATCTATCCTCACACAACTATAAGCAGCAGTGGATTGCGCCTAACAACTACCTATGCAACTCGGCACTGCCTGAGGAGCTGACTAGCCTGAAGATAGAAATACAAGCCTGACTTACCTCAGAGAAATACCCCAAAGGAATAGGCAGCCCCCCACATATAATGACTGTTAGCAAGATGAAAAGACAAACGTAGGAATGAAATAGATTCAGCAAAGTGAGGCCCGATATTCTAGACAGAGCGAGGATAGCAAAGAGAACTATGCAGTCTACAAAAAACCCTAAAACGAAAACCACGCAAAGGGGCAAAAAGACCCACCGTGCCGAACTAACAGCACGGCGGTGCACCCCTTTGCTTCTCAGAGCTTCCAGCAAAAGTTAATAGCAAGCTGGACAGAAAAAACAGAAAACAAACTAGAAGCACTTATCTAGCAGAGCAGCAGGCCCAAGGAAAGATGCAGTAGCTCAGATCCAACACTGGAACATTGACAAGGAGCAAGGAAGACAGACTCAGGTGGAGCTAAATAGCAAGGCAGCCAACGAGCTCACCAAAACACCTGAGGGAGGAAGCCCAGAGACTGCAATACCACTTGTGACCACAGAAGTGAACTCAGCCACAGAATTCACAACAGGTCGCGTGACCGCTCATATGACAGCTCACGTGACCAATCACAATCATCGAAGGTCCTTCACGTGCTCATTCTTAGGAACAGAAGCATGGCGGTTGAAGCGGTTACAACCAGGGCGCGTCCGAGGGTAAGTATATCAATATTTTTTATTTTTATTCTTTATTTTACACATCAATCTTCATCCCGATACCGATTCCCGATATCACAAAAATATCGGAACTCGGTATCGGAATTCCGATACCGCAAATATCGGCCGATACCCGATACTTGCGGTATCGGAATGCTCAACACTATTCATAGGGTTTAATAAGTAGTAATAAGTTACGGTGATTAAGGCTAAGTTCACACTAGGTGTTTTTCGCTGCTAATTTATTGATTTTTTATGCAAATTTTCAAATGCTTTTAACAATACCAGCAAAGCTTATGATATTTCACAAATCTCATGCACACGCATTGTTTTTTTTGTCATCAGTATTTTGTGCATTGCATGAGTTTTTGGACATAGAGAATGTCATTTCTTTCAGCGTTTTTCACCCTCTGCCTTAACCCCTTAACCCCCAAGGGTGGTTTGCATGTTAATGACCAGGCACATTTTTACAATTCTGACCACTGTCCCTTTATGAAGTTATAACTCTGGAATGCTTCAAGGGATCCCAGTGATTCTGACATTGTTTTCTCGTGACATATTGTACTTCATGTTAGTTGTAAAATTACCTCGATATTGCTTGCGTTTATTTGTGAAAAAAATGGAAATTAGCCAAAAATTTTGAAAATTTCGCAATTTTCCAACTTTGAATTTTTATGCAATTAAATCACAGAGATATGTCACACAAAATACTTAATAAGTAACATTTCCCACATGTCTACTTTACAACATCACAATTTTGGAACCAACATTTTTGTTTGTTAGGAAGTTATAAGGGTTAGTTGACCAGCGATTTCTCATTTTTACAACACCATTTTTTTAGGGACCACATCACATTTGAAGTCATTTTGAGGGGTCTATATGATAGAAAATAACCAAGTGTGACAACATTCTAAAAACTGCACCCCTCAAGGTGCTCAAAACCATATTCAAGAAGTGTATAAACCCTTCAGGTGTTTCACAGGAATTTTGGGAATGTTTAAAAAAAATTAACATTTAACTTTTTTTCCCAAAAAAGTTAATTCATATCCAATTTGTTTTATTTTACCAAGGGTAACAGGAGAAATTGGACCCCAAAAGTTATCCAATTGACTGGAATTGAGATTGGACGGCATGTGGCGTTTGGAGAGCCCCTGATGTGCCTAAACAGTGAAAACCCCCCACAAGTGACACCATTTTGGAGAGTAGACCCCTAAGGAACTTATCTAGAGGTGTGGTGACCACTTTGAACTCCAAGTGCTTCACAGAAGTTTATAATGTAGAGCCCCCCAAAAAAATCATATTTTTTCAGAAAAATTATCTTTTTGCCCCCATTTTTTTATTTTCCCAAGGGTATCAGGAGAAATTGCACCACAAAAGTTGTTATCCAATTTGTCTTGAGTACGCTGATACCCCATATGTGGGGGTAAACCACTGTTTGGGCGCACGGCAGAGCTCAGAAGAGAAGGAGTGCCATTTGACTTTTCAATGCAAAATTGACTGGAATTGAGATTGGACGCAATGTCGCGTTTGGATAGCCCCTGATGTGCCTAAACAGTAGAAACCCCTCACAAGTGACACCATATTGGAAACTAGACCCTTCAAAGAACTTATCTAGATGAGTTGTGAGAACTTTGAACCCCCAAGTGTTTCACTACAGTTTATAAGGCAGAGCTGCAAAAATGAAAAATCTTTATTTTTTTCACAAAAATGATTTTTTAGCCTCCAGTTTTGTATTTTCTCAAGGGTAACAGGAGAAATTGGACCAAGAAAAACTTGTTGTCCAAATTGTCCTAAGTACGCTGACACGCCATATGTGGGGTGAGAACTTTGAACCCCCAAGTGTTTCACTACAGTTTATAACACAGAGCCGTGAAAATAAAAAAATATTTTTTTCTCCACAAAAATGATACTTTAGCCCCCAGTTTTGTATTTTCCTAAGGGTAACAGGAGAAATTAGACCCCAAAAGTTGTTGTCCAATTTGTGCTGAGTGCGCTGATACCCCATTTGTGTGGGGGGGGGGAAACACCGTCTGGTCACACGGCAGAGCTCGGATGGGAAGGAGCACCGTTTGGAATGCAGATTTAGATGGATTGGTCTGCGTGTGTCACATTGCGTTAGCAGAGCCCCTGATGCACCTAAACAATAGAAACCCCCCCCATAAATGACCCCATATTGGAAACTAGACCCTCTGAGGAACTTATCTAGATGTGTTATGAGAACTTTGAACCCCCAAGTGTTTCACTACAGTTAACAACGCAGAGCCGTGAAAATAAAAAATCATTTTTTTGCCACAAAAATGATTTTTTTTTAGCCCCCAAATTTTTATTTTACCAAGGGTAACAGGAGAAATTGGACCAAAAATGTTGCTGTCTAATTTGTCCCAAGTACGCTGATACCCCATATGTGGGAGTAAACCCCTGTTTGGGCACACGGAAGAGCTCGGAAGTGAAGGAGCACTGTTTTACTTTTTCAACTCAGAATTGGCTGGAATTGAGATCGGACGCCATGTCGCGTTTGGAGAGCCCCTGATGTGTCTAAACAGTGGAAACCCCCAATTATAACTCCAACCTTAACCCCAACACACCCCTAATCCCAACCCTAACCATAACCACACCCCTAATTTAAGCATGCCCATAACCCTAATTCCAACCTTAAGCACACCCTTAACCCTGACACACCCCTAACCCTAATCCCAACCCTAATCCCTACTGTAAACATAATCCAAACCCTAACCCAATCTCTAGCCCCAACCCTAACTTTAGCCACAATCCTAACCCTAACTTTAGTCTAATGGGAAAACAGAAATAAATACATTTTTTTATTTTATTATTTTTCTCTAACTAAGGGGGTGATGAAGGGGGTTTGATTTAATGTTTATAGCGGGTTTTTATGCTTGGCTGTCACACACTAAAATATGTTTTTTATTGCAAAAAATAGTTTTTGCATCACCACATTTTGAGAGCTATAATTTTTACATATTTGGGCCCACAGAGTCATGTGAAGTCTTCATTTTTGCGGGACGAGTTGATGTTTTTAATGGTGCAATTTCAGGCACATGACATTTTTTTATTCCGATTTTTGTGAGGCAGAATGAACAAAAACCAGCTATTCATGAATTTCTTTTGGGTGGGGCGTTTATACCGTTCCGCGTGTGGTAAAATTCATAAAGCAGTTTTATTCTTCAGGTCAGTACGATTACAGCGATACCTCATTTATATCATTTTTTATGTTTTGGCGCTTTTATACAATAAAAACTGTTTTATATAAAAAATAATTATTTTTGCATCGCTTTATTCTGAGGGCTATAACTTTTTAATTTCTTTGCTGGTGACACTGTATAGTGGCTCTTTTTTGCGGGACAAGATGATGTTTTCAGCGGTACTGTGTTTATATCTGTCTTTTTGATCGCGTGTTATTCCACTTTTTGTTCGGTGGTATGATGACAAAGCGTTGTTTTTTGCCTCGTTTTTTTATTTTTTATGGTGTTCACTGAAGTTGTTAAGTAGTGGGACATTTTTATAGGTCGGGTCGTTACGGACGCTGCAATACTAAATATGTGTATTTTTATTGTGTTTTTTTTACACAAAGAAATGTATTTATTGGAATAATATTTTTTTTTTTTCTTTATTTAGGAATTTTAAAAAACATATTTTCTCACATGTTAACTTTATTTTTTTTACTTTTTTACATTGCCCAGGGTGGGACATCACTATGCAGTGTCAGATCGCTGTGATCAGTGATCTGACAGGCAGTGCTGCAGGCTTGCCGGCACCTGCTCTCAACAGGCACTGACAAGCCACCTCCCTGCAGGACCCGGGAGGACCCCGCGGCCATCTTGGATCGGGGCCTTGCAGGGAGGAGAACGGATGAAACCCTCGGAACAATGTGATTACATCGCGTTGCTCTGAGAGACTCAGGGAAACATGCAGAGAGCCCCCTCCCTGTGCGATGCTTTTCTATGCCGCTGGAACACTGCAATCTTGTTTGATCGCAGTGTTTCGGGGGTTAATGTGCCGGGAGTGTGTCCATGACAGCTCCTGGCACATAGTGCCGGATGTCAGCTGTGATAATCAGCTGACACCCGGAGACGATCGGCTGCCATCTCCCTGTAAGCGTGGCTGATCGCGCTGGACATACTATCCTGTCTATGGGAATTAAGTCCCAGGTCACATGGATGGGATAGTACTTCATATGGCAGAAAGGGGTTAAATGGGTGGTGAAAAAAACGCACCAAAAATGCAGGTATCAGGTTTTGCTCCGTTTTTTTGTGCCAAAACATGGTTCTATGTAATAGGTCTTTCTTTTAACTCTAAACTTTATCAGCATGCCCAAGAGACAAATGAAGCATGCCAAAACCGCCGCAGAAAACGCATCAAAAATGCTCCAAAATCTCAAGGAAAACATGCTTTTTTTGCAGCTATTTTTCTGTCAGGAGATCAGGTTTTGCTGCATTACAAAAATGCTGAAAAGATGCCTCATGTGAACTTACTCTAATACTTTCTTTTTCGGAAGGGAACACAAGAATCCACTCAGTATTTCCACGACAAGAATCTGATTGCATTGGTAGATAATTTGTTTGTTGCTGGATTGGATACCACCTCAACTACAATCCAATGGGGTCTTTTGCTAATGATGAAATATCCAGAAATTCAAGGTATAACTTTTTTACTGCATTTTAGTATATTTACCTTGTAATGTCTTCACATCCTGTTCCGTCCAGATGTGTCCGGATCCCAGAATACCAAGCGGTGGACATTCACCGACCACCATATTGGGACACCCAAGTGATGGGTGTCTCAATATGGAAACTGCTCGTGGTACCAGCCTCTTGCGTGGTACCAACAGCGGAACACCGTCGCACCACACACCAACACACACACTGTATACGCTGTACGCATCACACACACAAACACTGTATACGCCGTACGACCCACACACATAAACACACTGTATACGCCGTACACAGCCTCTTGTGCGGTACCACCAGCGGAACACCACCGCGAACATGCCGCCACTGGGATCAGCCGAATGATTCACTCACTGCCGCCATCTTTGTACAGGAGGAGCGCATGCGCAGTTATAATGCGACTGCCGCTATCTGTCTGCACAAAGATGGCGGCGGTCTGATTTACTGCGCCTGCGCGAATTCCTCATAGGCGCATCCCGTTGGCCGATGGGTGACATGTCTACAGTCAGAGGAAGCCGGTCACATTAAAGGGGTTTTCCCACAAACGAAAGTTCATTTAAAAAATTGTCTGTGTCTGACCATGTAGAGAGCATATCACAGGGGCAGGGGAGGAAGCAAAAGACAATGCTGACATTACAGCAGGGGATGACAGAGGATTCATTTTGTGAGGTAAAATATTTCACTGACTGTTTTTATACAATATTTTACCTCACAAAATGTATCCTCTGCGATCTCCTGCTGTAATGTCAGGATTGTCTTTTGCATCCTCCCCTGCCCAGGAGCTGTGGTATGTTGTGTACATGGTCAAACACAGACAATTCCTAAAATAAACTTTTGTTTGTGGGAAAACCCCTTTAAAAAGCAAATATCAACGCCAACATGGCGCCTCCTTAGAAATAAGCCAATGACAATGAAAGGAAAGCAGCAAAGGAACCACATGGGGGGGAGATTCTCAACGCTGCAAAGCCTGCTCCTATCGTGACATTACCACCCTCCCGATAGCATCAGGCCTCCATCTAGTTGATTATACATTTCTCTTCGTGTCCCTGCTCTTCTGCTCACCTGTCTGGTGTTATATGGATAGAGAAGACATAAGTTGGACTTTTCTTTTGTGCAGTAAACTCAGCAGGAATTTTATCGAATACCTGACCATCATGGCTGATGCCCTGCCCTGGTCATCACCAATCGGAGTTTCTCGAAAGTTACCCTCAGCCTCTCAAAGAGCCATTACAAGCTACGCTGACGCTCACGGTCTTGCTCAGTTGACTTTTTTTCACATATGTGTTTCAGTTTTTTACGGATACAATATACAGTATTATGGTCTATATGGGTTTCACATGTTTTTTTTCTCGTATTAATTTCATTTTTTTCATGATCAATAAAACAACTGATAAATATCTTTTCTCTGACAGAAAAAGTCCAGAATGAAATTGAAGCCGTGATTGGATCGTCTCAGCCTCAAATAGAACGTAGGACAAAAATGCCGTATACAAACGCCGTCATACACGAAGTTCAGAGGTTCGGTGACATCGCCCCGTCTATTGGTTCACATGTAGCGTCTCATGATGTCACATTCAGGGGATATTTTCTGCCAGAGGTAAGGAAGTGTTTTTCATGTGCTATATATTAGATGAAATATTAACATGGATATCTGTTCAGAACAGACACCTTTTTTTTTTATTTTAAAGCTTCAATCAATTCAAAACTTGGAAAGTCTTTTAGAAGAATATACTAAACTGAAACATAATTTCGACCACTAGGGGGCGTTTGAATCCTATGTATTATCCATGAGTAGATATTGTGCACAGTTCTGCTTAACAGCACACTATGTGGTCAGACGTTGTATTGCAAGTAAACCAGTGTTCAATCTAAGAGGTAAGGAATGGATGTAAATTTGTTGTCACTACCTCTTTCTTTCTCAGGGCACAATAGTTATGCCATTGCTTCACTTCGTATTCAAAGGTAAAGCTTACTTCGAGAAGTCTTAAGAGTTATATCCTGAACACTTTCTGGACTCTGATGGAAATTTTAAGAAAAGTGAGGCCTTCATACCATTCTCAATAGGTAAAGCTGGACCATGGGTCAGTAGAAGAAAAGTCAATACCGGGTCATAAATGGAAGCTGCTGAGCCCCGATGAAAAGTCTATAATAAAGCCCTCCACCTACCATGTGGTAGTTAAAATAAAAGTTTCCTTAGGCCAAATTTATACCTGTTTCAGATTTAGTTAATATTTTACATTAATATTTTAAAGCCAGAATCTGTAGTGGATGCAAATATAGGACAGGTCATCAACATGTTAGTCTTTGTTAACCCCGATGAGCCCTCAAACCATGTTCCAAAATTCATTCAGACTCCAAACTCCCCAAACCTTTTTTTACTAATAAATATAGTGTTGAGCGATACCGTCCGATACTTGAAAGTATCGGTATCGGATAGTATCGGCCGATACCCGAAAAGTATCGGATATCGCCGATACCGATATCCGATACCAATACAAGTCAATGGGACACCAAGTATCGGAAGGTATCCTGGATGGTTCCCAGGGTCTGAAGGAGAGGAAACTCTCCTTCAGGCCCTGGGATCCATATTAATGTGTAAAATAAAGAATTAAAATAAAAAACATTGATATAATTACCTCTCCGGAGGCCCCTGGACATCACCGCTGGTAACCGGAAGCCTTCTTTGCTTAAAATGAGTGCGTTTAGGACCTGAGAATGACGTCATGGCTTCTGATTGGTCGCGTGCCGCTCATGTGACCGCCACGCGACCAATCAGAAGCCGCGACAACATTCTCAGGTCCTAAATTCCTAGAATGAGGAGTTTAGGGCCTGAGAATGACGTCGCGGCTTCTGATTGGTCGCGTGGCGGTCACATGAGCGGCACGCAACCAATCAGAAGCCGTGACATCATGGAAGTGCCTAAACGCGCTCATTTTAAACAAAGAAGGCTGCCGGTTACCAGCGGTGATGTCCAGGGGCCTCCGGAGAGGTAAGTATATCAATATTTTTTATTTTAATTCTTTATTTTACACATTAATATGGATCCGATACCGATTCCCGATATCACAAAAATATCGGAACTCGGTATCAGAATTCCGATACCGCAAGTATCGGCCGATACCCGATACTTGCGGTATCGGAATGCTCAACACTAAATAAATACAGAACCTAGATCAAAACTGGGAATATATTCCTACCTTAGACCAGTGTTCCCCATCTCCAGTCCTCAAGAGCCACCAACAAGTCATGTTTTCAGGATTTCCTTAGTATTGTCCAGGTGATACAATTATCCCCTATTCAGTTCTCGGGAAATCCTGAAAACATGATCTCTTGGTGGCTCTTGAGGACTGGAGTTGGGGAATACTGCCTTAGAACAAACCCTTACATTTCTTCAGACCCCAGACCAAACCCCTAAACTTAGTTATTGTACTCGCGCATATAGCACCAACATATTCCGCAGCACTTCACATCATCATCACTGTCCCCATTGGGGACATTCCCTATCAGTATGTATTTAGTGTGTGGAAGGAAACCTGAGAACCCGGAGTAAACCTACGCAACCATGGGGAGAACATACAATATCCTTACAGATGTTGTCCTTGGTGGGATTTGAACCCAGGACCCCAGCGCTGATAGTGATAACCACTGAGCCACCGTAAATGTATGCATCAAACCCAATAACACAAATGATTCCAAAAACAAAACAGGCTTATAGTCTTCCAATACCCACCCTCTCTTGGGCTTCACATCAGTTCTGGATGCCGGAACACATAGGTACGTGAAGCCGATAGCATCAGGACGCTGTTTTTGCCATGGCACATTTCATCATGAAGCTACACTAGTCCATCACCCAGTACAATGACTCCTGAATCTAAAGATAGGCTCGGGAGCAAAGAATGTAAGTATTCACGGCCATTATATATTGGAATAATCTAATAGACCTCAGACATTAAAAAAAAAGTTAATCAAAAAATGCCACACTTGTTCAGGGTTGGTCTTGTCACTTTCCCGCAGACCCAGGTTTGATTTGTACTCACGGCACCAACGACTTACAACGACGATCAACTATAAAAAAAAAAATCAAACTCTAGAAAAGGTGAATCACAAAAAAACTGCTGGTCCGATATAAAAGCGACATTTTGGGGGGTCACACATATCTCGGGATGCGGTTTAGATGAGAACAATAGACGATGGCTTTTGACAAGGTTTGAAGACTCATCTCATTAAACCAACTCTAGTTAAAGGATTAATACAATTTAACAATTCAATTTCAAGGGGTTATCCGATTCTCTGATGACCCCTTCTTAAATACTTCTTAAATACTACGCTTCTCAATGTAAAATAATAATACCCTGCACTCACCTTCTGTGACGGCACTATTCTGGCAATGTCTCCTGAGACTCCCATGCAATCATCATACCAGGTGAGCCCCGCACCAAATCTGCAGCCACTATTGGGCTTAAATGCTCACACTTTCCCCCGATATCCAAAGTTCATACAAAGGAAGTGGGAGCGCGGTAGGTCAATTTTGGCTGCTGATTGGCAGCAGGGGACACGCGGCCTAACAGTATCATGCAAGCCTCTGGAGAGCTGGAACAGTGTCGATAAGGGAGTGGAATATTGTGTGTTTGTATTTTACAAACGGATTTCATTATTTATTAAAGAGTTGAACGAGTAGTGGACAACCCGTTTAATTCATATAAATGCATTATTTGTCAGTACTCAGCAATCAATGAATACATTGACACAAGCAAAAAAATCTAAGATATGTAGTTAACATTTTTTGAGCAAAAAACATAAGTCATCCACCAGCGATACGAAGACCTCAAATGGAGGGACCCTAACTCTTATAACTCATTTCTTCTTGTACCCAATTAAAGCCTCAAATAAACTGGGGAGGAAATAGGATCTGGCTTAGCTATAATAAAAAACCCTTCTGGGAAAGATAGGCGAATAAGGGTAGACCGCCTACATGCACAATGCAAGAGGAGGAATTCATGAGAAAAATAGATTGAAAAATGTGTTCACTTTTGAGATGTTTTATTTTTGAACATCACAGTTTTTAACCATTTCAAACATTATGGTTCTAATATTTTTCCATTTGTACTTTTAGGTAAGAGAAGCCGTGTGGGGAGACCTTGGCTAAAATTTAGCTGTTTATATTCTTCACAACATTGCTACAAAATTTCACATTTGAAGCCCCATCTGGGGCTAAACTGGACCTTATCTCTGGAGTTGGGTCTACAAATTCCCCCAAACCATATGAAAGCCCTGCGATTCGACATAGATAAAGTTGACTTTTTGGTTGAAGGAACTTATACGCTGTGTTATGGCGAAGAGTCTGTGGGGCAGAGCGTGACACAGGGAATCTCTCTTTGGTGTTCTTTGAATTTTGTGTCAGGTTCCGCCCCTCATGAATGAGTGTATTACTTATGTCTCATGTAATAAATGATGGATTTTCAAAGCAATAAATTTATTGGACACCAGTAGCACCAAGGATGTCATAGAATTAATGAAATGTGGTCTTGTTTCACTTGAAAGCATCAAACACATCCCTTCCTACCAGTGTCAGACAGATGATACATTTATAGTGCCTTTCAAATAATAAGACTAAAAGATGCTACATTAACTTCTCTTGGCAGCAGTAATCACCTACCAATTTAAAATTTTGAGCCATATGCCCTCTTGACAACTATTTCCGAGTATCTTAGACATGCTCGTAGATTATATTTGAGTTCCTGCAGCTGCATGATTTGCGGCTGCTGGACAGCCTGATTACTTGTGGGGATTGCCTGGTTGTTAGGGAATCCCAACATGTACTCAGACTGTCTACCAGCCGCAAATCATGCAGCTGCAGGAACTCAAACATAATCTACGAGCACGCCCAAGATACTCGGAGAACACCCAAGCATACTCGGAAAACTCGAGTAACGAGCACACTCACTCATCACTTTTGCCTACAAGACATTAGTCACCCATATAAAAATGGTGGCAGATTAGAATGCAGGGTATCATTTTCATCCCTGTAGTGACCTTGAAAATAAACATAGGATAAAGGAAGTAACCCTATCATTCTACCCCGACTTGTATATGCCCAAGGATATACGGCATTCACTTACAGTACATGAAAAGGCTATAGTTATACAGATGCAAAGATAGCTTTTGGAATAAAGTCCTGGAATCAATGGAAGAATAATGACCCCTCTGCCAAACAACATTGTAGGTGGAGCCATGTTACAGATGTTGCATTTAGGTCCGGAACTGAATTTTGAGTGACTAGGCAAGTTTACATTTCGATATCCTGGAGCAGTTGTGACAACCTTTGCAAGAGATGGAATAAATGCCTTATGAGTAAGTGACCAACCTTTCTACAAGAATCTCATTGAACAACTTTTATCAAAAGGATCCCATGCACATTAAACTAATGTTGGCCGAGCTGGTGGAAATCAATGACATTATTATTATTATTTATTCATATGCCACCATTGATTCCATGGTGCTGTACATGAGAAAGGGTTACATCAAAATACAAATATCACTTACAGCAAACAAAACTAATAATGACAGACTGGTACAGAGGGAAGAGGACACTGCCCTTGCGGGCTTACATTCTACAGGATTGTGGGGAAGGAGACAGTAGGTCAAGGGTTGCAGTAGCTCCGATGGTGTTGAGTTAGTTCAGATTTGTCCACCTTGAGATAAGGAAGCAAGAGAAGAAGGAGGATATGGCTAATAGATACTCTGGGATTCTGGAGAGCAGAGAGGTGACATCTGGGCTAGAGAGGTAGATCTGAGTGCCATCGGAATATAGATGGTACTGGAAGCTATAGGACTTTGTGAGTTGTCCCATGCCAAGGGTATAGATTGAGAAGAGAAGGGGTCTTAGGACAGAGCCTGGAGGGATTTCAACAGAAAGGGGGTGAGATGAGGAGGTAGTATGGGAGTAGGAAACGCTAAATATGCGGTTGGTGAGGTATGAGGAGATCCAGAATAGGGCAAGATCTTTGACACCAATGGAAGAGAGGATCTGTAGTAGGAGGCAATGGTCAACTGTGTCGAAGGCAGAGGACAGGTCTAGAAGGAGGAGTATAGAGAATTGTCTGTTAGCTTTGGCCATAAGTAAGTCATTCGTAAGTTCGGCCAGAGCAGTCTCAGTGGACTGATGGAGACGGAAGCCAGATTGTAGATTGTCAAAGAGAGAGTTAGATGCAAGGTGGGAGGAAAGTTCAGCATGGACATGCTGCTCAAGGAGTTTGAAAGCAAATGGGAGCAAAGATATGGGGCGATAGCTGGGCATAGCGCTTGGGTCAAGGGATGGCTTTTTGAGGATAGGTGTGATTGTGGCATGTTTGAAAGCAGAGGGGAAGGTACCAGAAGTTAGTGATAGATTGAAGAGATGGGTTAGGGATGGGATAAGTGTAGTGGTGAGATATTCTAATGTATATGGGATTCTTATGAAGGAGGACGGATGTTGGGGGATGAAAGGATTCAGTATGTCTGATTTCATTCCGCTGATCCTTTTTTATCCAGAAATAAGTCACCCCCAGTGACTGTCAGTGGCTTTCACATAAATAATACATGAGAACCTGCATATGGGATAGTCGAGGAAGAGAGGCATTGGCCGACAGCTATCTAAAGTGTATGGGGAGGCTTAAGAAGGTTTACCTGTAACTTATGGGTTAGCTATCACTCATTATCTATAAAAGAAGAAGATTTTCTGAGCATTTCACTTCATCACTTTAGACTTTCAAATATGGATGCTCAAGACCAGTAGCACAGCTACTGAAGGGAACATATGGTCATTAGCCCTCGGCTCCTGACTGCATTGGCGTGTACAGCACACCTGTACAGTTATGGTCTAGGGTAGAAGAGGGAGAAACGGAATCCCAACCACTACCAATCCCCATTCTGTAGTCTACCAGTCACTGTGGTATGCAGAATGACAGAGTTACACACTGGATGAGTCCTGCGTGTAGCGCCATGATGACATCATTGTACCGAAAATCTGATGACCTGTGCATTCAGCATGGGACCATTGTAGAGGCATCATACAGTGTGGGAGCTACATTGGGGACCTCATACAGTGTTAGAGCTACAGTGGGAGCATCATACAGTGTGGGACCACTGTGGGGCCATTCTACAATGCTGGGGCATTATTCTGTGTATAGGAAGCTGTAGTGGGCATAATTCTGCTTATAGGGGGCTGAGGGCCCTTCTTACTGTGTACAAAGGAACTGTGGGCCCATCATACTGCATATAGGGGAACTGTGTGCAGACTATACTGTACATAGTGGAGCTGTTGGACTATCATACTGTGTATAGGTGAGCTGTGGGCACATCAAACTCTGTATAGAGCAGAGGTCACCAATAGAGATGGGTGAACCCGAACAGTAAAGTTCAGGTCTTGAACAGAACATCTAGTGTTCAGGCATGGATTTCTCGAAGAAGTCCGTGTTACTGTTCAGGATCAGCACCGTGAACATCAGGAGTGTCCCACATTGTCACCTGCATGACAGCGTGAGATATACTGGTGGCTCTAATCGACAGTAACACAGGCACAGTATTAGGGTTTCTTATTATTTTCTGTTTTTTTTCTATAGATAACATGGGTATCAATGGATTAGGTGTAAAGGTAAGTTTCTGTGCTTTTTTTTATTTCTAATAATGGAGTCTGTATCATTATTTTAATTAAAGTATTTTTATTCCGCCTATGGAGTTAGTAATGGGGATGTCCTATAGATGCCTCTCCATTAACAACCTGTGGGATTGATGTCAGTGGCCATACACCAGGTGACATCAACCCCACAAACAATACCCCACTTGCCACCACACCAGAGTAAGTGAGAAGAGCTGGGTAAATCACCAGATCTGGTGCACATAATAAATGCACATTTTCTGGGGTGGCTGCAGGCTGCTATTTTTAGGCTGGGGGGCAATATCCATAGCTGTTTGTTTTAGATTGGCTGGTTATCAAAAATGGGGGACCTCACATCTTTTTTTTATATTTATTTATTTACTTAAATCATTTAAAAAAAATACAGCATGGGACCACTATATTCATAATAACCAGCCATGGTTTGTTATATATTCTGCAGATTAATCAATGCTAGAATAGGTTGTCATGGAGGTTTGTGGCAGTGGGAAAAACATTAATGATTCCATCAGCAAGAAGGTCAGCTGCAAGTCACTTTCTATAACTGCACAATAATCTCTTATAGGCAGGACTAGTTCCCCTATAGCCACAACTAGGGTACACCTTTGTAGTTGTAGTAACCTGGTTAGGGGTCCGCTCATATATTTCACAGACAATAATTACTGCCAAACCCTTCTTTGGTCCAAAAAACAAAAGAACCTAGACCAAGAGGAAATCTCTGTACAAAAATTGAATTCCAAATGCCAGCTGACTTCTGAGGTTCCCTGAAGGAGGACAGTTTCTGGTCACCTCCTTGTCAATGGGGTCTTCTAACAAATAGGTCATGTCTAAATCAAAGACCTCATTAACCCCTTCATGACCTTGGGATTTTCCGTTTTTCCGTGTTCATTTTTCTCTCCCCTCCTTCCCAGAGCCATTACTTTTAGATTTTTCCATCAATTTGGCCATGTGAGGGCTTATTCTTTGCGAAACAAGTTGCACTTTTGAACAACATCATTGGTTTTAGCATGTCGTGTACTATAAAACGGGAAAAAAATTCCAAGTGCGGTGAAATTGCAAAAAAAGTGCAGTCCTACACTTGTTTTTTTGTTTGGCTTTTTTGATAGGTTCACTAAATGCTAAAACTGACCTGCCATTATGATTCTCCAGGTCATTACGAGTTCATAGACACCAAACATGTCTAGGTTATTTTTTATGTAAGTGGGGAAAAAAAATTCCAAACTTTGCTAAAAAAAAAAAAATTGCACCATTTTCCGATACCCGTAGCGTCTCCATTTTTCATGTTCTGGGGTCGTTTGAGGGCTTATTTTTTGCGTGCCGAGCTGAAGTTTTTAATGATACCATTTTGGTGCAGATACGCTCTTTTGATTGCCGGTTATTGCATTTTAATGTAATGTCGCGGCGACCAAAAAAACGTAATTCTGGCGTTTCAAATTTTTTTCTCGCTACGCGGGTTTAGCGATCAGGTTAATGCTTTTTTTATTGATAGATCGGGCGATTCTGAATGCAGCGAATATGTGTAGGTTTGATTTTTTTTTTATTGATTTATTTTGAATGGGGCGAAAGGGGGGTGATTTAAACTTTTATATTTTTTTATTTTTTCACATTTTTTTTAACTTTTTTTTTTTTAACTTTTGCCATGCTTCAATAGCCTCCATAGGCGGCTAGAAGCTGGCACAACTCGATCGCCTCTGCTACATAGCAGCAATCATCAGATCGCTGCTATGCAGCAGAAATGCAGGTGTGCGGTGAGCGCCGACCACAGGGTGGCGCTCACAGCTAGCCGGGATCAGTAACCATAGAGGTCTCAAGGACTTTTATGGTTACTATACAGAAGCATCGCTGACCCCCGATCATTTGACAGGGGTCAGCGGTGCGCTCATTTGCGCCGCCCGGACGGAAGCGCCGGTTAAATGCTGCTGTCAGTGTTTGACAGCGGCATTTAACTAGTTAATAGTGGCGGGTGAATCACGATTTCATCCGCCGCTATTGCCGGCACATGTCAGCTGTTCAAAACAGCTGACATGTTCTAGCTTTGATGCGGGCTCACCGCCGGAGCCCGCATCAAAGCGGGGGTTCTGACCTCGGACATACTATCCTGTCCGAGGTCAGAAAGGGGTTAAATTGGTGATTTTTTTTTCTTCATATCTTCGTTAAATAATATTCTCAATAATAGAATCCCCTTTAAAAGCTAACAGCTTAGCTATAGCTTACAGGACGGCAAGTTGTTTTTCTTGTGAAGACCAAATACATCAGTAATATTGTCAACCATGTCATGAGGAGATGTCGTTCAGGTAAATTGCATAATCCAGCGGGTAAAGGTTGAGGGCCATCTACTTATAGAGAAAAGGTGAGTCAACATTAGATGTCGGAAGTCCGTTGGGATTAGTTCTGGTAGAGTAAAGGTGAAACTTGTGGGTTATATCGACATGGAATGTAAACAGATCATTCTACAACTTAGGTAAAAAGGACAATAAAACTCATGTGTCACTTTCATTTGCCTACTTTAAATGTGATAATAGTCACTATGAAATAATAAAAATTAAGCAGGCATAACTTTCCCTATAAATGCACACAACACACATACAGTCAAGCACATTCACTAATTGCTGACCTAAGCATATTTACTAAGCTGTATATATGCAAATACAGCTATAAATATATTACAAAATGTCCTCTAAATTTTGTTTCCATAGGCCTACAGCAATCATATGCTTATTGGCGAAACCCCCAAGGGGCACAACAAGAAGGGTCGTCCAAGGCAGAGTATTTCCATTCAATCTGGGCAAGATTTATTCCATGTTTTCATACACCGTGAACTATAGCATGGACCTTTTGGCCACTAACTATACGATACAGTTATCCTAGTTGTGAGTGGTAAAACTACTATCAAGTATCCAATATCCAATAATCCTACTTATGATATTGCGAGACAGATCAAACAATCGGTGACATATTATCAGCAACTGGTAACCATTCACCAAAAACTGGGAGATTTTTTAATTTATACACATCCGCTCATTCTGGTTTTTTATACAATCCCAAAAATTCATAAAAACTTGTCTAGACCAGTAGTTGCTTCGACCAATTCAATCCTGTTACCTTTAGCAATGACATTAGAAAAAATTCTATCTCCAATTATCCATAACATGAAATCTTATTTAAAGGACACTACACATTTTTTGCGACTACTTAAAGATATGGGCCCCCTACCCGCAGAGTGTCTATTGGTAACCATGGATGTTACAAGTTTACATACTAACATGGGTCACCAAGAAGGTCTTGAATCGGTGATCAGATTCTTTACAACATATGCTTACTTTACAGACAACCAATTACATTTTGTAAAGACCTGCTTACATTGATTCTTACTAAAAAATTTATTTTGTTTGAGGACCAGAACTATATGCAAAGGAAAGGTACAGCAATGGGGTCCAATGTTGCGCCCCCATACGCAAATATATTCATGGATGTTTTTGAGACAACCTTTGTGCACTGTCATCCTCAATTTTTATCTAATGTCATATTTTGGAAACGTTTTATTGTCGAAGTGTTCCTAATTTGGACTGGTAGTGTTGAGACCCTAGTTTGCTTTCATGGGGATTTGAATTCTAGTACACCTGGCATCACCTTTTATATTCAACACAGTAATCATTCCATTAACTTTTTGGATACACTAGTTATTATACAGACAGGGGGTATGGTGGAAACTGACTTATACGTCAAACCCACTGACAAAAACAGTCTACTTCTATATACAAGTAGCCATCCCCAACATATCAAAAGAGCATTACCAAAATCTCAGCATGACAGAATAAACAGAATTGTTTCAAATCCAGCTAACCGCCGCCTGAGACATAGGGAGATGGACAGGAAATTTCAAGATAGGGGCTATCCATCCATAACCCGGGGCGAAAAAGAGGGGACAATTCCTTCTCTGCTGGAACGTACAGCTCCTAGGATTGCTTTTGTAAACATGTTTCATCCCTTTAAACAACGTATTCACCAGTGTATATTGAAACATTGGAATATTGAACAAAACGCTTATCCCAATATTCCAGAGTATAACACGAGACCCATTATTTGTAATAAAAGGTCAGACAATATAAGAAATCATGTTGTAAGGGCGGATGTTGGCCTCTCGCATACCAAACTAAAACAAAGAGTTTTCAGTACTCCACGCAATGGGACCTTTCCGTGTCTGGGATGCTTGCAGTGCTCTAATATTTCCAAAGGCCACTCATTCACACATCCACGTTCGGGTCGCAGATTCCCAATTAAAGCACATTTTACTTGTGAGTATTCATATGTAGTGTATCTAATCAAGTACCCATGCGGTCTCGGATATGTTGGCGAAACCACCCAACATGTCCGGGAAAAATCAACAATTAGGTGTGGACGTACTTTGTTACCAATCCTGCCCACTTTTCCCAAATTAACCATACCATTGCTCAACTTAGGTATCAAGTTATAGATTGGGTTCCTTTAACCAGAAGAGGGGGTGATAAGGTTAATCAACTAAAGGTACATGAAGCTTATTGGATACATACACTGCAGACACTTTTTCCACTAGGTCTAAATAGGGAATACGAAGTTATCTATTGAGTCATTACATAGCAGTAATATACTAATGTATAGACCCTTAACTGTGTGTTTCGACATAATACTTTCAAGACATAAGATTGAGATTTGAATCAATTTACTCATGTCATTACAGATATAGGTATTTCTTGAAAAAGTCTTAAACAAGCCGAAACATTGATTTAATGACCTTATTCACTTACACTGAGTGTTGGCCACGTAATGAAGTACATCATATTTTTGGGAAAATGCATAATAAATTATACCATTGATTTTGAACTTTAACTGTGCTGTAGTTATTTTTCGATATCTATATACTATTTTTCACCTGAGCACCTCCCTTTAGCAGTGAGCACCCCTTATAAATCTCTGATTTTGAGCTTAGCTATAGCTTACAGGACAGCAAGTTGTTTTTCTCGTAAAGAGAAAATACATCAGTAATATTGTCAGCCAAGTAATGAGGAGATGTCGTTCGGGTAAATTGCATAATCCAGCGGGTAAAAAGTGAGGGCCATCTACTTATAGAGAAAAGGGGAGACAACATTAGATGTCGGAAGTCCATTGGAATTAGTTCTGGTAGAGTAAAGGTGAAACTTGTGGGTTATATCTACATGGAATGTAAACAGATCATTCTACAACTTAGGTAAAAAGGACAATTAAACTCATGTGTCACTTTCATTTGCCTACTTTAAATATGATAATTGTCACTAGTAGTGTTGAGCATTCCGATACCGCAAGTATCGGGTATCGGCCGATACTTGCGGTATCGGAATTCCGATACCGAGATCTGATACTTTTGTGGTATCGGGTATCGGTATCGGATCAATAGGGATGTGTAAAATAAAGAATTAAAATAAAAAATATCGATATGCTCACCTCTCCGGCGGCCCCTGGACATCACGCTGGTAACCGGCCGGCTTCTTTGTTTAAAATGAGCGCCTTCAGGACCTGCGAATGACGTCGCGGCTTCTGATTGGTCGCGTGCCGCCCATGTGACCGGCACGCGACCAATCAGAAGCCGCGACGTCATTCTCATTCACAAAACTCCTAATTCTAGGAATTAAGGACCTGCGAATGACGTCGCGGCTTCTGATTGGTTGCGTGCCGGTCACATGGGCGGCACGCGACCAATCAGAAGCCGTGACGTCATTCGCAGGTCCTGAAGGCGCTCATTTTAAACAAAGAAGCCGGCCGGTTCCCAGCGTGAAGTCCAGGGGCCGCCGGAGAGGTGAGCATATCAATATTTTTTATTTTAATTCTTTATTTTACACATCCCTATGGATCCCAGGGCCTGAAGGAGAGTTTCCTCTCCTTCAGACCCTGGGAACCATGAGAATACCTTCCGATACTTGATGTCCCATTGACTTTTATTGGTATCGGATATCAGTATCGGCGATATCCGATATTTTTCGGGTATCGGCCGATACTATCCGATACCGATACTTTCAAGTATCGGACGGTATCGCTCAACACTAGTCACTAGGGTTGAGCGATTTTTCATTTTTTGAGATCGAGTCGGGTTTCACGAAACCCGACTTTCTCAAAAGTCGGGTCGAGTGAAATCGGAAGATCTTATTGAAAAGTCGGGGTCGGGGATCGGCCGAAACACGAAACCCAATGCAAAGTCAATGGGAAATTTTCTTTTTTGATATTTGCTTCAGCGCGATATATCAATTGCCGACTTTTCATTTCTCCTGCCTAAACCCGACATGATATGAGACATGGTTTACATACAGTAAACCATGTCATATCCCCCTTTTTTTTGCACATTACACACTACTAATGTTAGTAGTGTGTATGTGCAAATTTTCGGCGCTCTAGCTATTACATTTAAGGGTTAAATCGCGGAAAAAATTGGCGTGGGCTACCGTGCAATTTTCTCCGCCAGAGTAGTAAAGCCAGCGACTGAGGGCAGATATTAATAGCCTGGAGAGGGTCCACGGTTATTGCCCCCCCTGGCTAAAACACCTGCCCCCAGCCACCCCAGAAAAGGCACATCTGTAAGATGCACCTATTCTGGCACTTGGCCACTCTCTTCCCACTCCCGGGTAGCGGTGGGATATGGGGTAATGAAGAGTTAATGTCACCTTGCTATTGTAAGGTGGCATTAAGTTAGATTAATAATGGAGAGGCGTCAATTCTGACACCTATCCATTATTAATCCAATTGTATGAAAGGGTTAAAAAATCACACACACATTATTAAAAAGTATTTTAATGAAATAAACACACAGGTTGTTGTAATATTTTATTGTACTCTCAATCCACCTGAAACCCTCGCTCTGTAACAAAGGAAAAATAATAAACCAACAATGTACATACCTTCCGATGATCTGTCACGTCCCACGATGTAAATCCATCTGAAGGGGTTCAAATATTTTACAGGCAGGAGCTCTGCTATAATGCAGCTGTGCTTGTGCCTGTAAAACCCCGGGGAATGGAGGTAATGTAGGTCAATGACCTATAGTTACCATCAGTCCCGGTGATGCACCTGTTATGACCTGGTGGTCAGGACAATAATGGACCTGGTGGTTAAGAGCACACGGAATGACCTGATAGTTACTGATAATAAGGACGAGCTATGGGACGTGGGAACTCTGCTGACCGCAATCCCTAAACCTATCAAACACACTAGAAATAGCCATGGATTGCGCCTAACGCTCCCTATGCAACTCGGCACAGCCTAAGAAACTAGCTAGCCCTGAAGATAGAAAAATAAAACCTACCTTGCCTCAGAGAAATTCCCCAAAGGAAAAGGCAGCCCCCCACATATAATGACTGTGAGTAAAGATGAAAATACAAACACAGAGATGAAATAGATTTAGCAAAGTGAGGCCCGACTTACTGAACAGACCGAGGATAGGAAAGGTTACTTTGTGGTCAGCACAAAAACCTACAAAAAGACCATGTAGAGGGCGCAAAAAGACCCTCCGCACCGACTCACGGTGCGGAGGCGCTCCCTCTGCGTCCCAGAGCTTTCAGCAAGCAAGACAACAAATTAAATAGCAAGCTGGACAGAAAAATAGCAAACCAAAGAAATACAAGCTGGAACTTAGCTTCTGATGGGAAGACAGGTCACAAGAATGATCCAGGAGTGAACTAGACCAATACTGGAACATTGACAGGTGGCATGGAGCAAAGATCTAAGTGGAGTTAAATAGAGCAGCAGCTAACGAATTAACCTCGTCACCTGTGAAACTCAGAAACACCCACCAGAGGAAGTCCATGGACAGAACCAGCCGAAGTACCATTCATGACCACAGGAGGGAGCCCGACAACAGAATTCACAACAGTACCCCCCTGAGGAGGGGTCACCGAACCCTCACCAGAGCCCCCAGGCTGACCAGGATGAGCCAAATGAAAGGCACGAACCAGATCGGCAGCATGAACATCAGAGGCAAAAACCCAGGAATTATCTTCCTGACCATAACCCTTCCACTTGACCAGGTACTGGAGTTTCCGTCTCGAAACACGAGAATCCAAAATCTTCTCCACCACATACTCCAACTCCCCCTCAACTAACACCGGGGCAGAAGGATCAACGGATGGAACCACAGGCGCCACATATCTCCGCAATAACGACCTATGGAACACATTATGGATGGCAAAAGAAGCAGGAAGGGCCAAACGAAATGACACAGGATTGATAACCTCAGAAATCTTATACGGACCAATGAAACGACGCTTAAACTTAGGAGAGGAAACCTTCATAGGAACATAACGAGACGACAACCAAACAAAATCCCCAACACGAAGTCGGGGACCCACACAGTGCCGGCGGTTAGCGAAACGTTGAGCCTTCTCCTGGGGCAAAGTCAAATTGTCCACCACATGAGTCCAAATCTGCTGCAACCTATCCACCACAGTATCTACACCAGGACAGTCTGAAGACTCAACCTGCCCTGAAGAGAAACGAGGATGGAAACCAGAATTGCAGAAAAACGGCGAAACCAAAGTAGCCGAGCTGGCCCGATTATTAAGGGCGAACTCAGCCAACGGCAAAAAGGACACCCAATCATCCTGATCAGCAGAAACAAAGCATCTCAGATATGTTTCCAAAGTTTGATTAGTTCGTTCGGTTTGGCCATTTGTCTGAGGATGGAAAGCCGAGGAAAAAGACAAATCAATGCCCATCCTAGCACAAAAGGATCGCCAAAACCTTGAAACAAACTGGGAACCTCTGTCAGAAATTATGTTCTCCGAGATACCATGTAAACGAACCACATGCTGGAAAAATAATGGCACCAAATCAGAGGAGGAAGGCAATTTAGACAAAGGTACCAAATGGACCATCTTAGAAAAGCGATCACAAACCACCCAAATGTCCGACATCTTTTGAGAGACAGGGAGATCCGAAATAAAATCCATAGAAATATGCGTCCAGGGCCTCTTCGGGACCGGCAAGGGCAAAAGCAACCCACTTGCATGAGAACAGCAGGACTTAGCCCGAGCACAAGTCCCACAGGACTGCACAAAAGAACGCACATCCCGTGACAAAGAAGGCCACCAAAAGGATCTAGCCACCAAATCTCTGGTACCAAAGATTCCAGGATGCCCAGCCAACACTGAACAATGAATCTCAGAGATAACTCTACTAGTCCATCTATCAGGGACAAACAGTTTCTCCGCTGGGCAACGGTCAGGTCTATCAGCCTGAAATTTTTGCAGCACCCGCCGCAAATCAGGGGAGATGGCAGACAAAATTACCCCCTCTTTGAGAATACTCGCTGGCTCAGGAACACCCGGAGAGTCAGGCACAAAACTCCTTGACAGGGCATCAGCCTTCACATTCTTAGAGCCCGGAAGGTACGAAACCACAAAATCAAAACGGGAGAAAAATAACGACCATCGAGCCTCTCTCGGATTCAACCGTTTGGCAGACTCAAGATAAGTCAAATTCTTGTGATCTGTCAAGACCACCACGCGATGCTTGGCTCCTTCCAGCCAATGACGCCACTCCTCAAATGCCCACTTCATGGCAAACAATTCACGATTACCAACATCATAGTTACGCTCAGCAGGCGAAAACTTTCTAGAAAAGAAAGCACATGGCTTCATCACCGAGCCATCAGAACTTCTTTGCGACAAAACAGCCCCTGCTCCAATCTCAGAAGCATCAACCTCAACCTGAAACGGAAGCGAAACATCTGGCTGGCACAACACAGGGGCAGAAGAAAAACGACGCTTCAACTCCTGAAAAGCCTCTACAGCCGCAGAAGACCAATTGACCACATCAGCACCCTTCTTGGTCAAATCAGTCAACGGTTTAGCAACAGTAGAAAAATTAGCGATGAAGCGCCGATAAAAATTAGCAAAGCCCAGGAACTTTTGCAGGCTCTTCACAGATGTCGGCTGAGTCCAATCGTAAATGGCCTGGACTTTAACAGGGTCCATCTCGATAGTAGAAGGGGAAAAAATGAACCCCAAAAATGAAACCTTCTGAACTCCAAAGAGACACTTTGACCCCTTCACAAACAAGGAATTTGCACGAAGGACCTGGAACACCATTCTGACCTGCTTCACATGAGACTCCCAATCATCCGAAAAGATCAAAATATCATCCAAATACACAATCAGGAATTTATCCAGGTACTCTCGGAAGATGTCATGCATAAAGGACTGAAATACTGATGGAGCATTGGAAAGCCCGAATGGCATAACCAGGTACTCAAAATGGCCCTCGGGCGTATTAAATGCTGTTTTCCATTCATCGCCTTGTTTAATGCGCACAAGATTATACGCCCCTCGAAGATCTATCTTGGTGAACCAACTAGCCCCTTTAATACGAGCAAACAAATCAGACAGCAACGGCAAAGGATACTGAAATTTGACCGTAATTTTATTAAGAAGGCGGTAATCAATACAAGGTCTCAAAGAACCATCCTTCTTGTCCACAAAAAAGAACCCTGCTCCTAACGGCGATGACGACGGGCGAATATGGCCTTTCTCCAAGGATTCCTTTATATAACTCCGCATAGCAGCGTGTTCTGGCACAGATAAATTGAACAATCGACCCTTAGGAAACTTACTACCAGGAATCAAATTAATTGCACAATCGCAATCCCTATGAGGAGGTAGTGCACTGGCTTTGGGCTCATCAAATACATCCCGATAATCCGACAAAAACTCTGGAACTTCAGAAGGAGTGGAAGACGAAATAGACAAAAATGGAACATCACCATGTACCCCCTGGCAACTCCAGCTGGACACAGACATAGATTTCCAGTCCAATACTGGATTATGAACCTGTAGCCATGGCAACCCCAAAACGACCACATCATGCAGATTATGCAACACCAGAAAGCGGATATCCTCCTGATGTGCAGGAGCCATGCACATGGTCAATTGGGTCCAATACTGAGGCTTATTCTTGGCCAAAGGCGTAGCATCAATTCCTCTCAATGGAATAGGATACTGCAAGGGCTCCAAGAAAAAACCACAGCGCCTAGCATACTCCAAGTCCATCAAATTCAGGGCAGCGCCTGAATCCACAAATGCCATAACAGAATAGGATGACAAAGAGCAAATCAGAGTAACAGACAATAGAAATTTAGACTGTACCGTACCAATGGTGACAGACCTAGCAAACCGCTTAGTGCGCTTAGGACAATCGGAGATAGCATGAGTGGAATCACCACAGTAAAAACAGCCCATTCCGACGTCTGTGTTCTTGCCGTTCAGCTCTTTTCAAAGTCCTATCACATTGCATAGGCTCAGGCCCATGCTCAGATAGTACCGCCAAATGGTGCACAGCTTTACGCTCACGCAAGCGTCGATCGATCTGAATGGCCAAGGACATAGACTCATTCAGACCAGCAGGCATGGGAAACCCCACCATGACATCCTTACGGGCTTCAGAGAGACCCTTTCTGAAGATTGCTGCCAGGGCACATTCATTCCACTGAGTGAGCACAGACCACTTTCTAAACTTCTGACAATATATCTCCGCTTCATCCTGACCCTGACACAGAGCCAGCAAGATTTTCTCTGCCTGATCCACTGAATTAGATTCGTCATAAAGCAATCCAAGCGCCAGGAAAAACGCATCAACATCACGCAATGCCGGATCTCCTCATGCAAGGGAAAATGCCCAGTCTTGAGGGTCATCACGTAACAAAGAAATAATGATCTTTACTTGTTGAACAGGGTCACCTGAGGAGCGAGGTTTCAAGGCAAGAAACAATTTACAATTATTTTTGAAATTCAAGAACTTAGATCTATCACCAAAAAACAAATCAGGAATTGGAATCCTAGGCTCTGACATCGGATTCTGAACCACAAAATCTTGAATGTTTTGTATCCTTGTAGTGAGATTATCCATCCAAGAGGACAGACCTTGAATGTCCATGTTTACACCAGTGTCTTGAACCACCCAGAGGTAAAGGGGAAAATAGAGACAAAACACACTGCAAAGAAAAAAAAATGGTCTCAGAACTTCTCTTATCTCTCTATTGAGATGCATTAGTACTTTGGGCCACCTGTACTGTTATGACCTGGTGGTAAGGATAATAATGGACCTGGTGGTTAAGAGCACACGGAATGACCTGATAGTTACTGATAATAAGGACGAGCTCTGGGACGTGGGAACTCTGCTGACCGCAATCCCTAAACCTATCAAACACACTAGAAATAGCCGTGGATTGCGCCTAACGCTCCCTATGCAACTCGGCACAGCCTAAGAAACTAGCTAGCCCTGAAGATAGGAAAATAAAGCCTACCTTGCCTCAGAGAAATTCCCCAAAGGAAAAGGCAGCCCCCCACATATAATGACTGTGCGTAAAGATGAAAATACAAACACAGAGATGAAATAGATTTAGCAAAGTGAGGCCCGACTTACTGAACAGACCGAGGATAGGAAAGGTTACTTTGCGGTCAGCACAAAAACCTACAAAAAGACCACGCAGAGGGCGCAAAAAGACCCTCCGCACCGACTCACGGTGCGGAGGCGCTCCCTCTGCGTCCCAGAGCTTCCAGAAAGCAAGACAACAAATTAAATAGCAAGCTGGACAGAAAAATAGCAAACCAAAGAAATACAAGCTGGAACTTAGCTTCTGATGGGAAGACAGGTCACAAGAACGATCCAGGAGTGAACTAGACCAATACTGGAACATTGACAGGTGGCATGGAGCAAAGATCTAAGTGGAGTTAAATAGAGCAGCAGCTAACGAATTAACCTCGTCACCTGTAAAACTCAGAAACACCCACCAGAGGAAGTCCATGGACAGAACCAGCCAAAGTACCATTCATGACCACAGGAGGGAGCCAGACAACAGAATTCACAACATGCACCCTCTGCTGGATGTCCTCAAATGACCTCGAGCGTTGCAACTTTCCTGGAAAGCTCCCAGGCTCGAAAGCTCCCAGCCGACATAACTTTCCCTATAAATGCACACAGCACACATACAGTATCTACAACAACTAGTCAGGCTAACATTAGTCAAGCACACTTGCTACATATTTGCTGACATAAGCATATTTACTAATCTGTATAAAGTATATGCAAATACAGCTATAAATATATTAACCCCTTCCCGACCTGTGACACAGCGTATGCGTCATGAAAGTCGGTGCCAATCCGACCTGTGACGCATATGCTGTGTCACAGAAAGATCGCGTCCCTGCAGGCCGGGTGAAAGGGTTAACTCCAATTTCACCCGGCCTGCAGGGACAGGGGGAGTGGTAGTTTAGCCCAGGGGGGGTGGCTTCACCCCCCCGTGGCTACGATCACTCTGATTGGCTGTTGAAAGTGAAACTGCCAATCAGAGCGATTTGTAATATTTCACCTAAAAAACTGGTGAAATATTACAATCCAGCCATGGCCGATGCTGCAATGTCATCGGCCATGGCTGGAAACACTTATGTGCACCCACCCCACCCCACCGATCGCCCCCCCAGCCCTTCCGATCTGTGGTCCGCTCCCCTCCGTCCTGTGCTCTGCTCCCCCGTCCTCCTGTCCGCTCCCCCCGTGCTCCAATCACACCCCCCTGTGCTCCAATCCACCCCCCTGCACAGCGACCCCCCACCCCGTGCTCCAATCCACCCCCCCGTGTTCCGATCCACCCCCCCATGCTCCGATCCACCCCCCCGTGCTCCGACGCCCCCCCCGTGCCCTGATCTCCCCCCCCCCCCCCCCTTATACTTACCTAGCCTCCCGGGATCCGTCCGTCTTCTTTCCTGGGCGCCGCCATCTTCCGGCAGATTCGTTCCAAAGTGAGTTTTGATCACTGAGATATAACTTATCTCAGTGATCAAAATAAAAAAAATAGTAAATGCCCTTCCCCCCCCCCTTTGTCACCCCCGTAGGTAGGGACAATAAAAAAAAATATATATATATATATATATTTTTTTCCACTAAGGTTGAGGTAAGAACTAGGGTAGGGTTAGGGTTAGGGGTAGGGTTAGGGGTAGGGTTAGGGCTAGGGTTAGGGTTAGGGGTAGGGTTAGGGTTAGGGGTAGGGTTAGGGGTAGGGGTAGGGTTAGGGGTAGGGTTTCGGTATGTGCACACGTATTCTGTTCCTTTGCGGATTTTTCCGCTGCGGATTTGATAAATCCGCAGTGCTAAACCGCTGTGGATTTATCGCGGATTTGCCGCGGTTTTTCTGCGCATTTCACTGCGGTTTTACAACTGCGATTTTCTATTCTAGCAGTTGTAAAACCGCTGCGGAATCCGCAGAAAGTGACATGCTGCGGAATGTAAACCGCTGCGTTTCCGTGCAGTTTTTCCGCAGCATGTGTACAGCGATTTTTGTTTCCCATAGGTTTACATTGAACTGTAAACTCATGGGAAACTGCTGCGGATCCGCAGCGTTTTCCGCAGCCTGTGCACATACCTTTAGAATTAGGCTATGTGCACACGGTGCGGATTTGGCTGCGGATCCGCAGCGGATTGGCCGCTGCGGATTCGCAGCAGTGTTCCATCAGGTTTACAGTTCCATGTAAACATATGGAAAACCAAATCGGCTGTGCCCATGGTGCGGAAAATACCACGCGGAAATGCTGCGTTGTATTTTCTGCAGCATGTCAATTCTTTGTGCGGATTCCGCAGCGTTTTACACCTGTTCCTCAATAGGAATCCACAGGTGAAATCCGCACAAAAAACACTGGAAATCCGCGGAAAATCCGCAGGTAAAACGCAGTGCCTTTTACCCGCAGATTTTTCAAAAATGATGCTGAAAAATCTCACACGAATCCGCAACGTGGGCACATAGCCTTAGGGTTAGGGTTGGAATTAGGGTTGTGATTAGGGTTATGGCTACAGTTGGGATTAGGGTTAGGGGTGTGGGGGGGGTTAGTGCTGGAGGTAGAATTGAGGGGTTTCCACTGTTTAGGCACATCAGGTGTCTCCAAACGCAACATGGCGCCACCATTGATTACAGCCAATCTCGTATTCAAAAAGTCAAATGGTGCTCCCTCACTTCCGAGCCCCGACATGTGCCCAAACAGTGGTTTACCCCCACATATGGGGTACCAGCATACTCAGGATAAACTGCGCAACAATTACTGGGGTCCAATTTATCCTGTTACCCTTGTGAAAATAAAAAAATGCTTGCTAAAACATCATTTTTGAGGAAAGAAAAATGATTTTTTATTTTCACGGCTCTGCGTTGTAAACGTCTGTGAAGCACTTGGGGGTTCAAAGTGCTCACCACATATCTCGATAAGTCCCTTGGGGGGTCTAGTTTCTAAAATGGGGTCACTTGTGGGGGGTTTCTACTGTTTAGGAACACTAGGGGCTCTGCAAACGCAACGTGACGCCCGCAGACCATTCCATCAAATTCTGCATTTCAAAAGTCACTACTTCCCTTCTGAGCCCCGACGTGTGCCCAAACAGTGGTTTACCCCCACACATGGGGTATCAGCGTACTCAGGAGAAACTGGACAACAAATTTTGGGGTCCAATTTCTCCTGTAACCCTTGGGAAAATAAAAAAATGCTTGCTAAAACATCATTTTTGAGGAAAGAAAAATGATTTTTTATTTTCACGGCTCTGCGTTGTAAACGTCTGTGAAGCACTTGGGGGTTCAAAGTGCTCACCACATATCTCGATAAGTCCCTTGGGGGGTCTAGTTTCTAAAATGGGGTCACTTGTGGGGGGTTTCTACTGTTTAGGAACACTAGGGGCTCTGCAAACGCAACGTGACGCCCGCAGACCATTCCATCAAATTCTGCATTTCAAAAGTCACTACTTCCCTTCTGAGCCCCGACGTGTGCCCAAACAGTGGTTTACCCCCACACATGGGGTATCAGCGTACTCAGGAGAAACTGGACAACAAATTTTGGGGTCCAATTTCTCCTGTAACCCTTGGGAAAATAAAAAATTCTGGGCTAAATAATTATTTTTGAGGAAAGAAAACGTATTTATTATTTTCACGGTTCTGCATTATAAAGTTCTATGAAGCACTTGGGGGTTCAAAGTGCTCACCACACATCTAGATAAGTTCCTTTCGGGGTCTAGTTTCCAAAATGGGGTCACTTGTGGGGGGTTTCTACTGTTTAGGCACATCAGAGGCTCTGCAAACGCAACGTGACGCCCGCAGAGCATTCCATCAAAGTCTGCATTTCAAAACATCACTACTTCACTTCCGAGCCCCGGCATGTGCCCAAACAGTGGTTTACCCCCACATATGGGGTATCAGCGTACTCAGGAGAAACTGGACAACAACTTTTGGGGTCAAATTTCTCCTGTTACCCTTGGGAAAATAAAAAATTGCAGGCTAAAAGATAATTTTTGAGAAAATAATTTTTTTTTTTTATTTTCATGGCTCTGCGTTATAAACTTTTGTGAAGCACTTGGGGGTTCAAAGTCCTCACCACACATCTAGATTAGTTCCTTTGGGGGTCTAGTTTCCAAAATGGGGTCATTTCTGGGGGATCTCCAATGTTTAGGCACACAGGGGCTCTCCAAACGTGACATGGTGTCCGCTAATGATTGGAGCTAATTTTCAGTTTAAAAAGCCAAATGGCGTGCCTTCCCTTCCGAGCCCTGCCGTGTGCCCAAACAGTGGTATACCCCCACATATGGGGTATCAGCGTACTCAGGACAAACTGGACAACAACATTTGGGGTCCAATTTCTCCTATTACCCTTGGCAAAATAGGAAATTCCAGGCTAAAAAATCATTTTTGAGGAAAGAAAAATTATTTTTTATTTTCATGGCTCTGCGTTATAAACTTCTGTGAAGCACCTGGGGGTTTAAAGTGCTCAATATGCATCTAGATAAGTTCCTTGGGGGGTCTAGTTTCCAAAATGGGGTCACATGTGGGGGAGCTCCAATGTTTAGGCACACAGGGGCTCTCCAAACGCGACATGGTGTCCGCTAACAATTGGAGCTAATTTTCCATTCAAAAAGTCAAATGGCGCGCCTTCCCTTCCGAGCCCTGCCGAGTGCCCAAACAGTGGTTTACCCCCACATATGAGGTATCGGTGTACTCGGGAGAAATTGCCCAACAAATTTTATGATCCATTTTATCCTATTGCCCATGTGAAAATGAAAAAATTGAGGTGAAAAGAATTTTTTTGTGAAAAAAAAGTACTTTTTCATTTTTACAGATCAATTTGTGAAGCACCTGAGGGTTTAAAGTGCTCACTAGGCATCTAGATAAGTTCCTTGGGGGGTCTAGTTTCCAAAATGGGGTCACTTGTGGGGGAGCGCCAATGTTTAGGCACACAGGGGCTCTCCAAACGCGACATGGTGTCCGCTAACAATGGAGATAATTTTTCATTCAAAAAGTCAAATGGCGCTCCTTCCCTTCCGAGCCTTACCATGTGCCCAAACAGTGGTTTACCACCACATATGAGGTATTGGTGTACTCAGGAGAAATTGCCCAACAAATTTTAGGATCCATTTTATCCTGTTGCCCATGTGAAAATGAAAAAATTGAGGCTAAAAGAATTTTTTTGTGAAAAAAAAGTACTTTTTCATTTTTACGGATCAATTTGTGAAGCACCTGGGGGTTCAAAGTGCTCACTATGCATCTAGATAAGTTCCTTGGGGCGTCTAGTTTCCAAAATGGGGTCACTTGTGGGGGAGCTCCAATTTTTAGGCACACGGGGGCTCTCCAAACGTGACATGGTGTCCTCTAAAGAGTGGAGTCAATTTTTCATTCAAAAAGTCAAATGGCGCTCCTTCCCTTCCAAGCCCTGCCGTGCGCCCAAACAGTGGTTTACCCCCACATATGAGGTATCAGCATACTCAGGACAAATTGTACAACAACTTTCGTGGTTCAGTTTCTCCTTTTACCATTGGGAAAATAAAAAAATTGTTGCTAAAAGATAATTTTTGTGACTAAAAAGTTAAATGTTCATTTTTTCCTTCCATGTTGCTTCTGCTGCTGTTAAGCACCTGAAGGGTTAATAAACTTCTTGAATGTGGTTTTGAGTACCTTGAGGGGTGCAGTTTTTAGAATGGTGTCACTTTTGGGTATTTTCAGCCATATAGACCCCTCAAACTGACTTCAAATGTGAGGTGGTCCCTAAAAAAAATGGTTTTGTAAATTTCGTTGTAAAAATGAGAAATCGCTGGTCAAATTTTAACCCTTATAACTTCCTAGCAAAAAAAAATTTTGTTTCCAAAATTGTGCTGATGTAAAGTATACATGCGGGAAATGTTATTTATTAACTATTTTGTGTCACATAACTCTCTAGTTTAACAGAATAAAAATTCAAAATGTGAAAATTGCGAAATTTTCAAAATTTTCGCCAAATTTCCGTTTTTATCACAAATAAACGCAGAATTTATTGACCTAAATTTACCACGAACATGAAGCCCAATATGTCATGAAAAAACAATCTCAGAACCGCTAGGATCCGTTGAAGCGTTCCTGAGTTATTACCTCATAAAGGGACACTGGTCAGAATTGCAAAAAACGGCAAGGTCTTTAAGGTCAAAATAGGCTGGGTCATGAAGGGGTTAAAAATGTCCTCTAAATTTTGTTTCCATAGGGCTGCAGCAAATCATGTGCTCATGGGCGAAACCCCCAAGGGGCACAACAAGAAGGGTCGTCCAAGGCAGAGTATTTCCATTCAATCTGGACAAGATTTATTCCACCTTTTTATACACAGTGCAATATAGCATGGCCCTTTTGGCCACTCACCATATAATACAGTTATCCTAGCTGTGAGTGGGAAAACTACTATCAAGTATCTCAAAACAGCATAAGATAAAAACAAAGGCCTAATCAGTAACACAACCCTTAAATTAGCAGGGATATTGCAGGATAGGGGTAGTATAAAATAGTAAGAAAGATGCCTATTGTGATGCTGAGTCACATCTCACAGACAAACCATGAGTCTGGGAAGTCAAGGAGTCCGAGGTAAAGAGCCAGGAAGGGACATCATAAACAGCGGGAAGAGACAGAGGTGTAGTCTGGTCACAGTCTAGAGTCAGAATTCCAAGGTCAGAGTGTGTCAATGCAAAAGGGTTAATACAAACAGGTAGTCAAAAGGCAAGTCCAAGGTCCAGGACCAAAAATCAAAATATCAAAGTTCAGGGCAAAGAGCAAGCAAACCACTAAGGGCTCATACTTGCGAGAAATTCGGATGAGTCTCGCATGTTAATACCCAGCACTGTACCTGGCACTCAGATCGGAGCGTGCGGCCGCATAGGAATACATGCAGCCGCACGTTCTGCTCCTGAGTGCGAGGTGCAGTGCCGGGTATTGCCGTGCGAGACTCATCCGAGTTTCTCGCAAGTGAGTATGAGCCCTATGATGAAAGCTATGATTGGCAGTAATCTGGGACTGAGCGCTTAATTAAGTAGATGGATAATCATTCAGAACAGGGATCACCTGAATGAAGCTCAAAGATGTCACTCACTGCATCCAGGACGCACTAAGCGGAGGAATTGTGACACCTATCACAGCTCCATCCATTGTGTAGGAAGTCAGGTTCTCTTCATATGTAAATGCGATCAAGTGCACTGGTTGGATGTATGAGTGCAATTGCAGTCTGTAGATCCTCTTTGCTTCTTCTCACCAGCAGTTATTATTGTAAGTGGGGCCCTGGGAAAAAGTTAAAATTTGAGCCCAAAAGTTGAGCCCCCATCACAAACAAACATTTAGGTTACATTTACATCAGATGAGTTCAGGCCGATAGACGAGTGCGATTTACAATATTCAAAGCGTTTGGTGTTTGTTTCTCAGCCTCTTTCACAGGATCATGAAGAATGATGGCCGCAGAATGATCACTAGTAGATCAATCTGTCCCCATACAGTACGGTGTTTTTCATCGGGTGATTGAATAGTTTTTGCCGGAAGAAAAATCATTGTTCTCTTCAACACATATCGAATGATGCTAACTGCAGATGTGCTACTGAGAACAATGATTTTTCATCCGGCATAAACAAACCAATCACCCAGTGAAGGAGTATCCATTTGCTCGTTCATTGGCCAACATGTTTACACCTGTGAACGCTCATATGCATTGCCTGTATTTATGAATGTAGATACTACATGTACTGTATGTGACACAAACACTGTATGTTACACACAACTAAGTCTAAAAGACGCACTGTATGCTACACATACATATACACATAATATAAACAGGAGGACAGTGAGTCAAAGAAATATGCCAATAGTAACAAATGTGAAAAAGCTTTATTAATAGTGAGATAAACAAAAAAAAAAAAAAAAAAAACAGAACTGTTTAAAAAGTATCTATCGTTCAAATGAGCAATCAACACAGAATATGGCAATATTAACAACAGGTGTCAAGCGAGATTCCAATTAAAATAATGAACGGTACACCAAACCTAGATAACTGCATAGGATGTAACATGCTCTGTCAAAAAATGTCCATGACTACGGTACTGAAGGTTATATGCACAAGGAATATATCAAAGTGCATCCATAGACCAGACAGAAACGTATGTCCATGAATATGGGCAAAGAGTAAAGCAGTGAAGCAGTAGTGTATATGTGGAAGGAGTTAAACTAGTCCTTAAGGCAGCATAAATAATGTGTCCATATCTTATCCACCCACAAACAACTCCCAGAGCATAAAGAGTCGGTCTAGACCAACAGTGTATGTCCTCCAGCTAAACCGCAGAGACAAAGAAGTAAAAAATAGCAGCTAGTAGTTACCCATGTGTTAGAAGGCAGGTGAAACCGATCCTATGTCCCCAACGCACGTTTCGGTGCGGGTACACCTTCCTCAGGGGGCGACCGACTCTTTATGCTCTGGGAGTTGTTTGTGGGTGGATAAGATATGGACTAATGGAGGACACATTATTTATGCTGCCTTAAGGACTAGTTTAACTCCTTCCACATATACACCCCTGCTTCACTGCTTTACTCTTTGCCCATATTCATGGACATACGTTTCTGTCTGGTCTATGGATGCACTTTGATATATTCCTTGTGCATATAACCTTCAGTACCGTAGTCATGGACATTTTTTGACAGAGCATGTTACATCCTATGCAGTTATCTAGGTTTGGTGTACCGTTCATTATTTTAATTGGAATCTCGCTTGACACCTGTTGTTAATATTGCCATATTCTGTGTTGATTGCTCATTTGAACTATAGATACTTTTTAACCCCTTTACCCCCAAGGGTGGTTTGCACGTCAATGACCAGGCCAATTTTTACAATTCTGACCACTGTCCCTTTATGAGGTTATAACTCCGAAACGCTTCAACGGATCCTGGTGATTCTGACATTGTTTTCTCGTGACATATTGTACTTCATGATAGTGGTAAAATTTCTTTGATAGTACCTGCGTTTATTTGTGAAAAAAACGGAAATTTGGCGAAAATTTTGAAAATTTTGCAATTTTCAAACTTTGAATTTTTATGCAATTAAATCACAGAGATATGTCACACAAAATACTTAATAAGTAACATTTCCCACATGTCTCCTTTACATCAGCATAATTTTGGAACCAATTTTTTTTTTTTGTTAGGGAGTTATAAGGGTTAAAAGTTGACCAGCAATTTCTCATTTTTACAACACCATTTTTTTTTAGGGACCACGTCTCATTTGAAGTCATTTTGAGGGGTCTATATGATAGAAAATGCCCAAGTGTGACACCATTCTAAAAACTGCACCCCTCAAGGTGCTCAAAACCACATTCAAGAAGTTTATTAACCCTTCAGGTGTTTAATAGGAATTTTTGGATAAATAAAAATGAACATTTAACTTTTTTACACAAAAAATTTACTTCAGCTCCAATTTGTTTTATTTTACCAAGGGTAACAGGAGAAATTGGACCCAAAAAGTTGTTGTCCAATTTGTCCTGAGTACGCTGATACCCCATATGTGGCAGTAAACCACTGTTTGGGCGCATGGGAGAGCTCGGAAGGGAAGGAGCGCTATTTGACTTTTCAATGCAAAATTGACAGGAATTGAGATGGGACGCCATGTTGCGTTTGGAGAGCCACTGATGTGGCTAAACATTGAAACCCCCCACAAGTGACACCATTTTGGAAAGTAGACCCCTTAAGGAACTTATCTAGATGTGTGGGGAGCACTTTGACCCACCAAGTGCTTCACAGAAGTTTATACTGCAGAACCGTAAAAATAAAAAATTATATTTTTTCACAAAAATTATATTTTTGCCCCCAATTGTTTATTTTTCCAAGAGTAAGAGAAGAAATTGGACCTCAAAAGTTGTTGTCCAATTTGTCCTGAGTACGCTGATACCCCATATGTGGCAGTAAACCACTGTTTGGGCGCATGGGAGAGCTCGGAAGGGAAGGAGCGCAGTTAGACTTTTCAATTCAAAATTGACAGAAATTGAGATGGGACGCCATGTTGCGTTTGGAGAGCCACTGAAGTGCCTAAACATTGAAACCCCCCACAAGTGACACCATTTTGGAAAGTAGACCCCCTAAGGAACTTATCTAGAGGTGTGGTGAGCACTTTGACCCACCAAGTGCTTCACAGAAGTTTATAATGCAGAACCGTAAAAATAAAAAATCATATTTTTTCACAAAAATTATATTTTTGCCCCCAATTTTTTATTTTTCCAAGGGTAAGAGAAGAAATTGGACCTCAAAAGTTGTTGTCCAATTTGTCCCGAGTACGCTGATACCCGATATGTGGCAGTAAACCACTGTTTGGGCGCATGGGAGAGCTCGGAAGGGAAGGAGCACTTTGACCCACCAAGGGCTTCACAGAAGTTTATAATGCAGAGCCATAAAAATAAAACAAAATTTTTTTCCCACAAAAATTATTTTTTAGCCCCCAGTTTTGTATTTTCCCTAGGGTAACAGGAGAAATTGGACCCCAAAAGTTGTTGTCCAATTTGTCCTGAGTACGCTGATACCCCATATGTGGGGGGGAACCACCGTTTGGGCGCATGGGAGGGTTCGGAAGGGAAGGAGCGCCATTTGGAATGCAGACTTAGATGGAATGGTCTGCAGGCGTCACATTGCGTTTGCAGAGCCCCTAATGTACCTAAACAGTAGAAACCCCCCACAAGTGACCCCATATTGGAAACTAGACCCCTCAATGAACTTATCTAGATGTGTTGTGAGAACTTTGAACCCCCAAGTGTTTCACTACAGTTTATAACGCAGAGCCGTGAAAATAAAAAATCTTTTTGTTTTCCCACAAAAATTATTTTTTAGCCCCCAGTTTTGTATTTTCCCAAGGGTAACAGGAGAAATTGGTCCACAAAGGTTGTTGTCCAATTTGTCCTGAGTACGCTGATACCCCATATGTTGGGGTAAACCCCTGTTTGGGCACACAGGAGAGCTCGGAAGGGAAGGAGCACTGTTTTACTTTTTCAACGCAGAATTGGCTGGAATTGAGATCGGACGCCATGTCGTGTTTGGAGAGCCCCTGATGTGCCGAAACAGTGGAAACCCCCCAATTATAACTGAAACCCTAATCTAAACACACCCCTAACCCTAATTCCAACGGTAACCCTAACCACACCTCTAACCCTGACACACCCCTAACCCTAATCCAAACCCTATTCCCAACTGTAAATGTAATCTAAACCCTAACCCTAACTTTAGCCCCAACCCTAACTGTAGCCCCAACCCTAACCCTAACCCTAGCCCTAACCCTAGCCCTAGCCCTAACCCTAACCCTAGCCCTAACCCTAGCCCTAACCCTAGCCCTAACCCTAGCCCTAACCCTAGCCCTAACCCTAACCCTAGCCCTAACCCTAGCCCTAACCCTAGCCCTAGCCCTAACCCTAGCCCTAACCCTAGCCCTAACCCTAACCCTAGCCCTAGCCCTTACCCTAACCCTAGCCCTAGCCCTAACCCTAGCCCTAACCCTAGCCCTAACCCTAGCCCTAGCCCTAACCATAGCCCTAACCCTAGCCCTAATGGGAAAATGGAAATAAATACATTTTTTTTTATTTTTCCCTAACTAAGGGGGTGATGAAGGGGGGTTTGATTTACTTTTATAGCGAGTTTTTTAGCGGATTTTTATGATTGGCAGCCGTCACACACTGAAAGACCCTTTTTATTGCAAAAAATATTTTTTGCAATACCACATTTTGAGAGCTATAATTTTTCCATATTTTGGTCCACAGAGTCATGTGAGGTCTTGTTTTTTGCGGGACGAGTTGACATTTTTATTGAAAACATTTTTGGGCACATGACATTTTTTGATCGCTTTTTATTCCGATTTTTGTGAGGAAGAATGACCAAAAGCCAGCTATTCATGAATTTCTATTGGGGGAGGCGTTTATACCGTTCCGCGTTTGGTAAAATTGATAAATCAGTTTTATTCTTCGGGTCAGTACGATTACAGCGATACCTCATTTATATCATTTTTTTATGGTTTGGCGCTTTTATACGATAAAAACTATTTTACAGAAAAAATTATTATTTTTGCATCGCTTTATTCTCAGGACTATAACTTTTTTATTTTTTTGCTGATGATGCTGTATGGCAGCTCTTTTTTTGCGGGACAATATGACGCTTTCAGCGGTACCATGGTTATTTATATCTGTCCTTTTGGTCGCGTGTTATTCCACTTTTTGTTCGGCGGTATGATAATAAAGCGTTGTTTTTTACCTCGTTTTTTTTTTTTTCTTACGGTGTTTACTGAAGGGGTTAACTAGTGGGACAGTTTTATAGGTCGGGTCGTTACGGACGCGGCGATACTAAATATGTGTACTTTTATTGTTTTTTTTTTTTTATTTAGATGAAGAAATGTATTTATGGGAATAATATTTTTTTTTTTTTTCATTATTTTGGAATATTTTTTTTTATTTTTTTTACACATTTGGAAAATTTTTTTTTTACTTTTTTACTTTGTCCCAGGGGGGGACATCACAGATCAGTGATCTGACAGTTTGCACAGCACTCTGTCAGATCACTGATCTGACATGCAGCGCTGCAGGCTTCACAGTGCCTGCTCTGAGCAGGCTCTGTGAAGCCACCTCCCTCCCTGCAGGACCCGGATCCGCGGCCATCTTGGATCCGGGGCTGGAGGGAGCAGGGAGGGAGGTGAGACCCTCGCAGCAACGCGATCACATCGCGTTGCTCCGGGGGTCTCAGGGAAGCCCGCAGGGAGCCCCCTCCCTGCGCGGTGCTTCCCTGCACCGCCGGCACATCGCGATCATCTTTGATCGCGGTGTGCCAGGGGTTAATGTGCCGGGGGCGGTCCGTGACCGCTCCTGGCACATAGTGCCGGATGTCAGCTGCGATAAGCAGCTGACACCCGGCCGCGATCGGCCGCGCTCCCCCCGTGAGCGCGGCCGATCGGCTATGACGTACTATCCCGTCCAGGGTCAGATAAGCCCAGGGCACCTCGACGGGATAGTACGTCTAAGGTCACAGAGGGGTTAAACAGTTCTGTTTTTTTTTTTTTTTTTTTATCTCACTATTAATAAAGCTTTTTCACATTTGTTACTATTGGCATATTTCTTTGACTCACTGTCCTCCTGTTTATATTAGTTATGTTTTGAGTCGTCTCTTGCCTGTTGTCAAATATGCTATTTAGCATATACATGCCACTGTATGCATGGTATTATTATTAGACTATAATGACTTCGGGACTATTTTCTATATACATACATATACACATTGTTTTTTACCCATAGATATATGTATATACAGAGCACATACACATTTGTATACAAACAGCACATACATAAATGCATATACAGAACACATACACAATTGTATACACACACTGAGTACAGACGTAAATTTGTATACACAGGCCACATACACAGAGCACATAGACACACATGTAGGCAGACATTTAATCACAGAGCAGATTCATTGAAACATATATTTATACAGAAAGCACATACATACACACATATTTGCATGCACAGAACACATAAACACATATTTATGCATAAGGCACATGCATACAGACACATATATACACAGAGCACATAAACACACATGTACACACAAATCACACACATGCAGTAGTTCAACTCACTTGGTGGTACACGGGGGTAGAAATCAAGAACACTGTCTCTTTAAATCTTCGGTTAGTTTATTATATGGCAACATAAACCAACAAAAAAAAGTAAAGCAACCACAGCCCTTAAGGTAAAAACAGGAAAACAACAAAGAAAACAAAATGCTTTAACATAGTCCTAATGTCTCAGGGTAGAGCTTTAGAGCAACACACGTTACATTTTTCCTCCTCAGAACATAAAACCACTGGATATCCTCTCTCCAGTCTTGCTGAACAAATACTGCTTCTGGAGAACAGCTATTTAAGACCATTTGTCTCCTCCCCCATGTGACTGAACACATGACAGTGACATCACACAATTAATGTCAGCACGTGGCGCTGAGAGGCCTGCAGGGGGAGTTAAGGTGGACATCCTCCCTCCTACTCTATTGATGTCCACATAAAAAGCAGCCATTTTATGCAGCTTAAATTGGGGAAAAATTTATTTAGTTATCCACCAATTATGCAAGTTCTCCCACTTAAAAAGATGAGAGAGGCCTGTAATTGACATCATAGGTAGACTACAACTATGAGAGTCAAAATGAGTAAACAAAACCAGAAAATCACCTTGTCTGATTTAGCAATAATTATTTTGCAAATTAAGGTGGAAAGTAAGTATTTCCTCACCTAAAAACATGCAAGATTTCTGGCTCTCACAGACCTGTAACTTCTTCTTTAAGAGGCTCCTCTGTCCTCCACACATTACCTGTAGTAATGGCACCTGTTTGAACTTGTTACAGTATCAGTATAAAAGACTCTTGTCCACAACTTCAAACAGTCACACTCGAAACTCCACTATGGTGAAGACCAAAGAGGTGTCAAAGGACGCCAGAAATAAAATTATAGCCCTGCACCAGGCTGGGAAGACTGAATCTGCAATAGGCAAGCAGCTTAATGTGATGAAATCAACTGTGGGAGCAATAGTAAGAAAAAAGAAGACATACAAGACCACTGATAATCTCCCTTGATCTGGGGCTCCATGCAAGATCCCACCCTGTGGGGTCAAAATGATCACAAGAATGGTGAGCAAAAATCCCTGAACCATACGGAGGGAACTCGTGAATAACCTGCACAGAGCTGGGACCACCATAACAAAGGCTGCCATCAGTAACACACAACACAGCCAGAGACTAAGATTCTGCAGTACCAGATGTGTCCCCCTGGTTAAGCCAGTACATGGCGAGACCCGTGTGAAGTAATATGGTCTGATGAAACCAAAGTAAAACTGTTTGGTAGAAACAAAACTCATTGTTTGGAGGAGAGAGAATACTGAGTTGCATCAAATGAACACCATACCTACTGTGAAGCATGGGGGTGGCAACATTATGCTTTGGGTCTGTTTCTCTGCACAGGGACCAGGATGACTGATCCATGTACATGAAAGAATGAATGGGGCCATGCATAATGAGATATTGAGCACAAACTTCCTTCCATCAGCAAGGGCATTGAAGATGAAATGTGGATGGGTCTTTCAGCATGATAATGATCCCAGGTGATTTTCGGGATTTGTTTTCTCATTTTGACTCTCAGTTGTGGTCTACCTATGATGTCAATTACAGGCCTCTCTCATCTTTTTAAATGGAAGAACTTGCACAATTGGTGGATGACTAAATACTTTTTTCCCCACTGTACAAACAGAGCACATTAAAACACACATGTATACGCAGAGCACATACAGTGGGGCAAAAAAGTATTTAGTCAGTCAGCAATAGTGCAAGTTCCACCACTTAAAAAGATGAGAGGCGTCTGTAATTTACATCATAGGTAGACCTCAACTATGGGAGACAAACTGGGAAAAAAAAATCCAGAAAATCACATTGTCTGTTTTTTTTATCATTTTATTTGCATATTATGGTGGAAAATAAGTATTTGGTCAGAAACAAATAATCAAGATTTCTGGCTCTCACAGACCTGTAACTTCTTCTTTAAGAGTCTCCTCTTTCCTCCACTCATTACCTGTAGTAATGGCACCTGTTTAAACTTGTTATCAGTATAAAAAGACACCTGTGCACACCCTCAAACAGTCTGACTCCAAACTCCACTATGGTGAAGACCAAAGAGCTGTCAAAGGACACCAGAAACAAAATTGTAGCCCTGCACCAGGCTGGGAAGACTGAATCTGCAATAGCCAACCAGCTTGGAGTGAAGAAATCAACAGTGGGAGCAAAAATTAGAAAATGGAAGACATACAAGACGACTGATAATCTCCCTCGATCTGGGGCTCCACGCAAAATCCCACCCCGTGGGGTCAGAATGATCACAAGAACGGTGAGCAAAAATCCCAGAACCACGCGGGGGGACCTAGTGAATGAACTGCAGAGAGCTGGGACCAATGTAACAAGGCCTACCATAAGTAACACACTACGCCACCATGGAACTCAGATCCTGCAGTGCCAGACGTGTCCCACTGCTTAAGCCAGTACATGTCCGGGCCCGTCTGAAGTTTGCTAGAGAGCATTTGGATGATCCAGAGGAGTTTTGGGAGAATGTCCTATGGGCTGATGAAACCAAACTGGAACTGTTTGGTAGAAACACAACTTGTCGTGTTTGGAGGAAAAAGAATACTGAGTTGCATCCATCAAACACCATACCTACTGTAAAGCATGGTGGTGGAAACATCATGCTTTGGGGCTGTTTCTCTGCAAAGGGGCCAGGATGACTGATCCGGGTACATGAAAGAATGAATGGGGCCATGTATCATGAGATTTTGAGTGCAAACCTCCTTCCATCAGCAAGGGCATTGAAGATGAAACGTGGCTGGGTCTTTCAACATGACAATGATCCAAAGCACACCGCCAGGGCAATGAAGGAGTGGCTTCGTAAGAAGCATTTCAAGGTCCTGGAGTGGCCTAGCCAGTCTCCAGATCTCAACCCTATAGAAAACCTTTGGAGGGAGTTGAAAGTCCGTGTTGCCAAGCGAAAAGCCAAAAACATCACTGCTCTAGAGGAGATCTGCATGGAGGAATGGGCCAACATACCAACAACAGTGTGTGGCAACCTTGTGAAGACTTACAGAAAACGTTTGACCTCTGTCATTGCCAACAAAGGATATATTACAAAGTATTGAGATGAAATTTTGTTTCTGACCAAATACTTATTTTCCACCATAATATGCAAATAAAATGTTAAAAAACAGACAATATGATTTTCTGGATTTTTTTTTCTCAGTTTGTCTCCCATAGTTGAGGTCTACCTATGATGTAAATTACAGACGCCTCTCATCTTTTTAAGTGGTGGAACTTGCACTATTGCTGACTGACTAAATACTTTTTTGCCCCACTGTAAGTACACACACTATGAAGGAATTAATAATCTATCTCCTATCCATTTCTTCTAGCCATCTGCAGGGTACATGACATTTCGTGACATCACAGAGACATGACCGGGTTGTCACCAAAGGTCCTGCTACACTCTTAACATTGGAAGCTACATCGATAATGCAGAACTGCTATAATCAATGCAGTTTCAGTTGTAAAAGTTAGGGATCCCTAAGGGGGACCAGGTCAATAATCCCATTTATCTACATGTCTTGCTCCACTTGGCAATGTTATTTCTAGTAGGCAGTGATGCCACCATCAGAATAGTGAGTGCAGCCCTGAGTATAATACAGGATGTAATTCAAAATCTATACAGGAAAAAGTAATGTAATATATGAAATCATAGCTTGCACTAGCAGAATAGTGAGTACAGCTCTGTAGTATAATAAAGAATATAAATCAGGATCAGTAGAGGTTAAGTATTGTTTGTATTTAATGACTCCAGCAGTAGAATTATGAGGCTGGACCATTAATGTAATGTATGTACACAGTGACTGCACCAGCAGAATAGTGAGTGCAGCTCTGGAGTATTATTATTATTATTTATGATTATAGCGCCACTTATTCCATGGCGCTTTACATGTGAGGAGGGGTATACATAATAAAAACAAGTACAATAATCTTGAACAATACAAGTCACAACTGGTACAG